>NC_138862.1:1200000-1800000 GCF_965194805.1 Balaenoptera borealis | reverse complement strand
CAAGCAGGCCGGGTGGGCCTTTCAGCCTCGGTCCCCACACCACCCGCCACTTGGCGGCCTCTCCTTCCTGCGGCCCACGCAGAGTGGTCCCCCGTGCCCGGCTCCAGGGGCCACCTGGGGTGTGGAGCCAGATGAGGCTGGTGTTGAACGGGGCGCCGGCCTGGGGCTGGGGCGGCTCGGATGCAGCCTCGGGGGCCCCCAGTGCCAGAGGGCGGGGCGGGAAGCCACACCCACGTGGACAAAGGAGGCTGACAGGGAACCTAGTGGCCGCTTCCTAACTGCAAACTGCTCAGCGGCTTTGCCCACGGCCCTGCTGACGGCTGCGTGAGCCCAGAAGGGGGCGTCGTGCCCACGCAGGACTCCCGGGACCCGGCGTGCGGGCCTCGCCAGGTGGGCTCCCTGGGCAGCACTGCCCTTCCTGCAGCGTTTCCATTAACGGAGCCCGAAGCACAGGGTGGAGGGATTCCTGGGAGCCGCCAGCAAGGGAGGGGAAGGGCTTCCTCCCCCCCAACCCCATGCCCCTCGTCGGGCCGCCCGCCTGCAGCCTTCACACCCCAACTAGCTTTGTAAGGCGCATCTGTGCCCCTCATTTCCTGGGCACTTCCTCTAGCTCCAGGGACGCAGCCCAGCCCAGACCCCGGGTCTGACCCCCCGCCCGCCCCGGGGCCCCCACACCGGCCGAGAGCCTTGTCCTCGCACGGGCCGGGCTGCGGTGTGACAGCGCAGGCGCAGTGCCCTCCTTGCAGGGACGTCGAGCAAGTGAAGGAGGGAAGGGGCTGCTGAGGGTGCCATGTTCACCAGGTTCGCGCCTCGGCGCGGCCCTGAGCCCCGGGTGAGGAGCCGTCTCTGACTTTCCCCGGGTGACAGAGGACACCCCGCGGCAGGTCACCCCGCTCCGAGTGCCCCCCCCGCACCCCGCCAGTGACCCAGCCTTGGGGGCCAGCTGCCCCCGCTACAGTTTCCACAGAAGCCCACGTGGAGACAATGCTGGGCCGGGACAGGCTGAGTGGGGGGTGGACGGCAGGCTCTTTGGCCACAGCGGCTGGTCACTCCCTGACCAAGAGCGCAGGTCTAGAACTCAGGCCACCAAGCTGTCCCCTGGCAGGACACCCCCAGCCACTGTCCTGGCACCACGCACATCACGACCCCCAGAGTCGTGGACTTTGTGTGGGAGCTGAAGGTCTTCCACTCCTGGTCCAGCCTCTGTCCCAGGGCAGCTGGCCCGGCTTGCTGGAGCAGCGGAGGGGTCCGAGCATCAGAAGACCCAGGCTGGCTCTGGGGTCAGGGAGGCCCCAGGATCCTGCCTGCCACAGCATCCCAGGGGAGCCGGCCCCACACACCCGCTGCGCGCCCGGAGCCCCGGCCTCTCTGCTCCAGACCCGGCCTCTCTGCTCCAGACCCGCCTCACCCTCCCGCCCTGAGGCTGGTCCAGCAGCTGGTTTCCCAGCCTGCTCCTCCCACCTGCCCTCCGCAGCCTCGTTCGTGCTGACAGCCTGCCAGGGTCAGCTGAGGCTCTCTGAGACTTGACCCGTCCTCAGATGCCCCTGTGCAGAAGGGCCAGCCCCAGGCCCCAGCCCTTATCAGAGGGTCTGCACCAGACCCCGGGCAGAGATGTAACCTCAACTTCCTCATCGGCAAAACTGTCCACACCACCTCCTGTAAGGGGCTGCTGTCTCATGGTCACAGACAAGGACGGGCTTGGGGAAGGGGGACAGGACTTCAAAACCCGAGGTCTTCACAGCCAAGGTCCAGGCACTTCACACGCAGCAGCACAGGCCCAGGAGCAAGGGCTAAGGGAAAGTGAAATCCAAACCCCACACAAACCCTACGGTGTAACCTCCTGTGCTTTTCAAAACCAAATGCTATCAAAGTGACTTCTTTAACTATTTGAGTCCTGACTAGCCATTATCAAGTGTCTTGGGAGCGTTCCAAATTTAGTTCAATATTATTTACTTGACTTTTATCTTTTCTCCCTGGTTGTCAGTCTTTATAACTGGGTCATCTTGTAACTATTTGCAGCATACCTTCAGGGGAGAGGGGGCGGGCTTTATAAATAACCTTTATTATTACTATGCAAGTTGATTCTGTTCCCAGTGCTGAAGGGAACATGAAGAGACACGTCTGTGACTCACCCCACCTGGGAGACACTGAGTGCTCAGGACGACGCAGAGCGGGTGCTGCGCCCCAGACCCCGTGTGCGGGTCTGTCTTCCATGCTCAAAGCCGGGTGGGGGGCGGCGGTGTTTCAGGGCTACAGGTGGGCTCGGCTTCTGTGTGGTTTGCACATCATGCATCCCAAGGCTGTGACTGCAGCAGGTGCAGGGGCCTTGGGGGCCCGGGTAGTCCTTCCCAACACACACCCAGGGGCTGCTCCCCTCCACCCGCACGGTCTGGCTGTTCCCTAGGGGGCTGGGGGTTTTTATGCCCCCCCCCAAGTGTGAACACAGGTCAGCGTTCCAAACTTGGGTCATCATGGGCCATCTCCTGATCACATCACTGGGAACCAAGTGCCATCAGAGCAAAGAGCCATAACACGTGAGGGACTTGGGAGGATTCCAAGAGCCCAGGCTGAGATATCTGCAAATAAACCGGGAGCCACACACAATCCACCTCCGCGCCACCACCCTCAGCGAGGCCCCGCGCGCCCATCACTCACTCCCCATCCCGAAGCTCAGCTTCTAGCTTCCGGGTCTCGTTTCCCCTTTACTCTGTTTGTCAGCGTTAGGTCGGATAAATAAAGTCTCTTGGTAGAAACTGCAGAAAGGCATGATGTCGTGGTCACTGGCAGGTCAACTCGGCCTTTCTAAGGAGGAGGGAGCGGGATCTCCCCTCCGACTCCGCTCTCCACTGGAGGGGGGTCCGCGTGCCTGGGACCCGCCCCACGTGCCCCTCTTCTCGTGGGACAGGACTGCCCAGCCCCAGCGGCGGGCCTGCCCTGTGCCAAGTGCAGCCCTGGGTTCTCTGTCCACGGCAGGCGAGTGACCCGCCAGCCGCTGGGCCTCATTCCTCCAGCAGGTGAAGGGCCTTCCTGCAGGCCCAGCAGGTAAGTACTGTGGAGGGCCTGGGATGGGGGAGGGTAACCCTTTGAAAGGAGTCCCCACCCTGCTGGCTTTCCTATCTAGAGCGCCTCTGTGCTGCTCCCTTTAATCTTCTCTCCCTCCTCCTCCCAGGGCCACTCAGCACCGTGACCTGGACTCGGTCTGAGAAAGTGGCACCGCACGCCCGGCGCCCCTCCCGGCCCCCACGCGCGCCCCGCCCCGTGCCCCCCACTTACCCGTGCAGGGCCCCCATCGCCCGGCGCCTCGGCCCGGGGTCACCAGGGGCAAGAGCACGACACACAGAGTCAGCAGGACAGACATGAGGCGCCCGGGTCCCAAGCTCCATCCAGGGGCTCCACACGCGCCCGCACCCGGTAGGCACCTGCTCCTCGCACACCTGGCTCGGCCCTTTCAGGGCGGCCTCGGCCCGGCGGTCACTGGGGTGGCCACAACCCCGGGGCCTGCGCAGGGACAGCGGCGCCCGGCGGGGACGGGGACGCGACGCAGGTGGTGCTGGCAGGTCGGGCTGCAGCCTCACTCTATCTCATTCACACCTGGGCTGTGGTCCTGCCCTGCAGGTGACAGCTGATAACATCTTGGCGGGGCCGCGATTAGTCATTGGCAAAGCGCATTTTTCCCAAAGGAAAGACAGAAATAGATCATCGGGAGAGCTGAGAGCAAACCAGAAAACTCCGGGCCGGTGTTCCCTGGGTGCAGGCCCCGCGCCCGCCCGTGGGCTGAGGACAGGCGCACCGGCCACCCGCCGCCGGGAGGAGGGAGCAGAGCCGGTGGGCGGTCCTGAGCTGGCCGTGGTCCCCACGCGGCCGCCCAGGGCTTTTATCTGGTGCCCAGCCCTCCCGAGGGCGTGTGGGTTTGTCAACTGTTGGCTTTCAGGAATTTCCCTCCGGAGGGAAGTCAGTCCTCCAGGGGAACAGCTAATGAGGAGACAGGAGCGTCCCGGGAGAGGCGTGGCCGTGAGGCGGGTGGTTCGTTTCCTTGGCGACCGGCCACTGGGCTCTGGCCTCCGCAAACCGCGGTCCACGTGCAATGCTGCTCCAAGCCAGACAGTTACTAAGTGTGATTATTCTTTTTTAAAACCCCTCCGTTGAGCGTGCAAGGACAGACCGGGGAGAGGGGAGGGGGAGAGAACTCACAGGCCCCCAAAGGGCACCCTTTCCTCATTTCAGAGGCAGCGTTATGATTGTGAACCCCAAGCTCTCCCTGGGAAGCCCCAGCTGCGAGGTGTGGGCAGAGGCCGGTCTGACACAGAAGGGGCTTGTGGAGGACACAGACCCTGGGGTTAGGGCTTGGGGGGAGGGGGAGGGAGAGGGAGGGAGAGACAGAGACAGGAGACAGAGAGAAAGAAGGGGGTTAGGCAGAGAAAGAATATGTTAAAGGCTCTTCCCATAAAACAGCGCTGTGACTCCAGAGATTCTTGTTCCGTCTGTCTCTCTGTCTGTCTGTCCACACGCAGGTGTTTTACATCCTAGTCATAGGGTCTCTTTTTCTGGGGTCACATGAAGAACTCTGTGACCCCCCCCACTTACACCTGCCCCCTCAGAGTGCCGGGGATCCCTGGGGGGGCCTCCCTCACCGCTGCCCCAGGGCCCCTGCCCACCCAGGTCCGGCCGGACCCACAGGGTAGGGAAGGAGACTCTGACCCCGCGGGCCCCCAGGAGCTGTGAGACGCTCACACACGGTGCAGATACGGGCACCATTTGATGAGAGGAAGGATGTAGTCCCCCCAAAGAGGGAAGGCCTGGTCTTTGGAGAAGGGACAGGAATTTAAATTGAACAAACTGAGCTTTTCTCTTTTCTTTCTCAATTGATGAGAACTTCGGGGTCACGGTGGCCCTGGGTGGGGCAGGGCAGGTCAGAAGGACAGGTGACTTCCCACAGGATGGGCAGGTGGCCCTTTGGGCAGGGCCACCAACCCAGGCAGCGTCCCTGTGACTCCTGCTGACCTCGCCACATGACCAATGACCTCTGACCCCCAAGTCTCTTGCTGACCTTTAACTGGTTGATAAAAATAAAATCATGTATTGTTTTTTAACAGCCAGATTTGAAATATCAAAATTATGTTACCTGGAACCCTTCCAAAAAAGTTTTCCTTCTGTTACATTTGACCCAGTAATACTAGTCAGACTCTGGATGATCCACAAGGGTCTTTAGTGAAAATTTATTCATTTTTAAAGCTACAAAAATATGTGTCTGAACGCAGAGAAAGCTCAGAATTTCCTTCTCTAGACTGGTTCCCATGTGACCCTGGACAAGTCACATAAATGCTCTGAATTGTTTCCACATCTGTAGAAAGTGCCTTGTAAGCCCTGCACGGCAGGGACGTCCTGTGAGCTACGTACTGGGTTTAGTTTACATGAAGCAGCATTTCTGCAAACGCATCCCGGTCACACGGCTCTGAGGGACTCAGCCAGGGTAGGGGGATTCCACGTCCCTCCCTGGGGACACACAAGCGCCCAGGAGTGGAAGCCTCTGAGCCTTTGGCAACAAAGAAAGCGGCTTACAGCTTTCTATCCCAGCTTTCCCCAGGCTCATTTGCCGTGGAAATCGCTTTTCCCCACATCACAGGCACTAAAGTCACAGAGATGCGTCCCCAGAACCCACTAAGACAAATGCGTGTGTGAAGAACAGAGCACGACCCTGCCCCTATCTGTGTGGTTGTTCAGAAGCTGCGCGAACTTTTCATAGATGGGATTTCCCTCTTGGGAAGCAGGCTGGGTAAGTCCCGGGAAGAGCAGGCCGGAATGCCAGCCCATCCTGGGTCGGCTAACTGCCTCCAAATGAAAGCATAGGGAATCTCCCGAGAATGTCCCCAAACACATCCTGCCTAACTGGTGCTGCCTGCCCCTCTCCTCTGTGTGTCCACTTCTCTGGAGCTGTTCAGCCCGGAAGAGAGGCTTGTATCCCAACCAGGGGTGATGCTTCCTCCAGGAAAATGGGGAGAAGTGACAGGTAAAGGAGAAATTTGAAATGGTAACTTTGGGTTACAAGAACATATCACCTAATCCCCTGGTCTTTCTATTAAACTAACCTGTCACTTATGCAGACTGTTGAACCTCAGTGGTTTTTAGTAATTTAAAGACACAAACACTCCTCTGAAATATGCCATAATTTGGTATTTAATGACCGTTGTTCTAAGGATGTTTGGAAATGTCTCTGGGGAACAGAAGAGAACACTTGGCATGTGACAGTGAGTGTCGATGGACTTGGGAGGACCCAGCAAGCTTGGGCAGTGAGGATAGCCAACCCCAGGCTAACTGCCCCTGGGCCAGGCCCCCTTCCAGGGCTGGGCTCCCACCTGGCACCCAGCTGTGCTCCCATCAATCACTGACTCACCTGGAGAGGAGCTCATGAGACCCACTGTCTCCAGGAAATGCAGGCTAGAATTCCATTTTGAAAGTGATCTAATAAGAGAGGTCTCATTAGGTTATTGAGTAAGAGAATAGAGCTTGCTTTTCTTATCACAAGAAGCGTTCTTTAGATTACTAGGGCTAGTAACCCTTTGTCTGCTAAAGGGTTACTGCAAATATTTTCTCCCTGTCACTTCTTTTTTGATGCTTTGGTTTAAATGCTTTTTTTTTTTTTTTGAATACTTTTTAATGCTTTTGTCTTTTGCCAGGTATTTAAATTTTTTATTTAGTCAGCAACAGTTTCCTTAAGACATGTGGGTCTTGAAGGACTTTTCAATTTCTCTGCTGTTGTATTTGTGTAACTCTCTATTACTTCTGGAGTGTGGTCTTGAATATTTGGAATGCAGTGAGTTGAACTCTATTTCCAGAAAGCTGTTATGCACGTGAAATTTATTAAATACCTCTCCTTTCCCACCACCTTGAAATGTCACATTTATGGTGGATTCCGCTTCTACGTATACTTGGATCCATTCCACTAATCTCTGTTCTACTAACCTCTGTCTCTTTTCTTTCCCAGCATATTATTTTGACAACAGCATTTATAATAAGTGTTCATACAGACAGATAAAGGATATATGCACTAGTTTTCACTTTTCAAGAATGTATTAGCAATTCTCACGTATTGTCCCATATGACCTTAAAAACGATTGGCTCTCATCTCTGCCTTTCAAATGAAATTTGAACAAATGAGCAAAAAGCATTACAGGAATACCTATTGGAATGGCAATAAGTTTATAGATTAATCTCAGAATACTGGATATTTTTATGATATGAAGTCTTCCCACTCAGGGATATGTGTATCTCTCTGTTTATTCCAATCTTGAATTAAATTCATCAAAAAAATTATGGTTTTGACTATAGAGATTCTGTACTTTTTCTGTAAAGTTATTCCTGTAAATATCCTATAAATTTATTTATGATTTTATCATCATCATGAACATAATCCCCCCATTTCCACTTGTCGTTGGTTATTGCTAGTATAAAGAAAATTGGGGGAATTCCCTGGCCGTCCAGTGGTTAGGACTCAGTGCTTTCACTGCCGAGGGCCCAGGTTTGATCCCTGGTAGGGGAACTAAGCTCCCACAAGCTGTGTGGGACACAGCCAAAAAAATTAATTAAAAAAAAGAAAAGAAAACTGGTTCATTTTTGTACAGTTATCTTGTATCTAACAACTTTAAATTTACTAAGTGATTTTAGAATCTCTTGTTTTTCTAGACAAACATTGTCTACAAATAAAAATAATGTTGGCCCTTCTGTTTTAATATGTGCGCCAGCCTGTCTTCTTATTTTATGGCATGAACTAGAGCCTTCAAAACAATGTTGGAAACAGTGACAGTAGCGAGCTTTTCTCATTCCTGAGTTCAGTGGGAATCACAGTAGAGTTTGGAAGCACTATCATATTAAAGAATTTTTTCTCTTTTCCTCTTTTCCTGCAGAGGAGGAAGGGCTGCTGCATTTTCTCAAATGCTTTTGCACCTCGATTGATATGATTTCACATATTTTCTATTTAATTTGTCAATGGAATTAATCACAAGATCTCTTCCTAATGTTGAACCATCCTTACATTCCTGGGGTAAAGCACACAGGGTTGTGGTGCATTTTTCTTCTGATACACTGCCGAGTCCACCCAACGTTGCACTTGGAATGCTTGCTTTCATACTCACATCCTTCTCTTCTCCTCGCTCTCTTCCCAGACAGGCCCCTAGGGCTCAGTCTTACCCCCAGACGCAGGGGACACAGGCTGTACCTCTGTGCTGAGCATCAGGCCGTATTTGCAGCTACTCACCTGACATCCCCCACCCGCCGGCATCTCAGAGGCACTGTCCCACTGCTCCCCACTCAGCACAGACCCCGTCCTGGGTGCAGGCTAGAAACCCAGGACTCATCCTTGGCACCTCCCTCAGGAAGTCCCATTGGGTTTACCCCCAAATACTCCTGCCTCCTGCCCCCCGCATTCCTGGTGCAGCCACCCCCGTTCCGCACTGCCTCTGCTCAGCCATCTCCCACGCCCTCTGGGCCTCCTGCACCTGCCAGTAGCCACCTCTGCAGACTCCAGACCTGGCCTGGCTGGTCTCCCTTCAGTGGCTCCCAGAATAAAGACAACATCCAGGGTGTGGCCTGGGGTCCGGCCCTGCCCTCCACCCAGCTGCAGTTTCACCTGTCTACACACACGCCACGTCCAGGCTGTGCCTCTTCCTGCCCCGGGCTGTTCCAGGTGGGGCAGCTCCCCACCCACCCTCCGCCTCCCTGGCCTGATTAACTCCTGTGGGGAAACCTCCCTGCAGCAGCTCCCTCGTTCAGGTGACCCTTTGAATGATGTCTGAAGCTCCGGCGCCCAGGCCACACCTTGTAGGGCTCAGCCTTGTATTCTGGCATTCAAAAACATGTAATCAATGAGTGAACTTACTCTCTTGATCATGGGGTGATACTAAGGTTATCCCAGCTTTACAAAACGAATCGGGGTGCTTTCCAGGCTTTTCCATGGTCTAGAATACTTTGACTATGGTAAGAATTTGTTTTCTGGTGATAAACTGGGCCTCATTTGTGAAAATGTTTGGGCCTTCTTCTTCTTGCAACATTTTAAAAAACTTTTCAAGTCTACAGAAAATTTGACAAAAAATGTGCTTTAATGCAGCAGTTGTTAACACTTTGTCATATTTGCTTCTCTCTCATGCCTATATGTGCCTATAGAAACTCTTTTTTCTGTTGAACCATTTGGACATAAATTGTTAACATGACCTTCACCCCTAGATATTTCCGCATGTGTTTCCTAAAATAAGGACACACTCCAATGTTTCTACAATAAGATTATCATACCTAAAAAAAATACCATTAATCCAATAATGACCGTATTTAAGTTACAGACTGGGACTCTTTCAATGATATATGTTTCAAACAAACTTATAATTTCTTTTATGTTTATTTGTTTACTCTTTATACTTCTTCAAGAGTTAATATTGATGACTTATTTGACGAGGGATCAGCGAAGTGGCCTGAGAGCTGACTGCCATACAGGCCAGTGCGGACGAGGAATCCTGCTGCAGCTCCAGAAGCGTCAAGACAGAGAAAAGATCTCTGGGCTTGGAAAGCGTGGGAAACGATGGAAAAACCTGAATCCTCTTCTCATCCTTCAGCTGTGGAAGAGGAACTTCACGGAACTGGAATGAGCGGTGTAGTAGGGAGGTTCATTCTGCCTTGGGATTAAAGGTGTTTATAGGGGGGTCAATGCCAGTCTCTTCTTTGCCCTTAAGAAAAGTTTCACTGTATAACAACTACTTTACCCATAAAATATTACTCATTTCATTGTAGAAAAATATAATTAAGCAAAAAAGGGGAAAGGGTGTCTCTAATTCTAGACAATCACTTTTAAAATTTTAGTCTAGATCTTTCCATAAGCCTATATGTAAATATATATCTGATACAGTTTCACAATGTGACATTATGTCATACATCTTTGCCTAGACAGAGGCAATGTAGAACGGTGGTTAAAACACAGACTCTTAAGCCAGAATTCCTGGCTTTGAATGCTGGCTCTATTAATTATTAGCTGTGCAGATCCTAGGCAAATCACTTAACTTCTCTGTGCCTCTGTTAATTCCTGGGTGAGATGGGCATAATGACAGCCCCTGTCTTGCCAGTTTGTTGGGAGGGTTACATGAGGTGGTATATACAGTAAGCGCTTAGAATAGCCCCTGAAGTATTGTGAGCACGAGACACAGAGCCACTGCTGCTTCTGTTGTTCACTTACTGTACTGTGAACAACTTTCCAATAAATACACACCAGTCTCGTCATTCTAACGGCTGCTCCCTGATTCTCCATGACGACACTCCTGCTGGTTAAATAAGGAGAGTTGCATCACGTGGCAGACGCGCAGCCTCAGTAGTTGTGGCTCACGGGTCTAGTTGCTCCGCGGCATGTGGGATCTTCCCAGACCAGGGCTTGAACCCGTGTCCCTCGCATTGGCAGGCAGATTCTCAACCACTGCGCCACGAGGGAAGCCCAAGATTAACATTTAAATCAGTAGATTTTGAATAAAGCAGATTACCTGCCATAAGGTGAGCAGGCCTCCTTCAACCAGTTAAAAGCTTCAGGAGAAAGACTGATGTGATTTCAAGGAGGAGGGAGTTCTGCCCGAAATCTGTATTCAGGCTGGAGCTGCAATGTCAGCTCTTCCCTGGGCCTCCAGCCTTCCAGCTTGCCCTGCAGGTTTGGACTTTTTGGACTCGCTAATCTCCACAATTACGGGAGCCAGCTCCTTAAAATCAATCTCTCTCTCTCTCTCTCTCTCTCTCCTGTTGCTTCAGTTTCTCTGGCGAACCCTGACTACTATAGCTAAGGCAGTGCTTCATAAATTATCTTCAGGACACACCCTAGGGTGGAGAGGGGAGCGCAGAGTGGGGGGAGAAGGAGGAAGAGGAACTGAGAAGGTGAGGCTCCTGGACACTGACCCCTCTGCAAACAGAGCTCTGCTTTTACTGTGCTTATCACCTGGAGTTCCGTGTGATGTCACTTGAGGGGGAAAGGGTCTCCTACGTTAAGATTTAAGTCTAGAAACCACAGTGGTAGGGAAGTTCAATGTGATCCATTTACGTGGATCCAGATGGTAGGATCTATTCTCAGTGGGCACCTCTATTCCTTGAGTAGGTTACCACACGCCTTAGGCACTTATTTACTGTTTTCTACACTATTCTGCCCTATAATGACATCCCAGAAGCTTCTAAGGGACTCTTTGTTATAACTCCACCCAGACAAACCCTGTCCAAGAGCTCAGCATTATGTCATATTTATGGTTCAAGGAGGCCCTGGCAGTTTTCCTTTGAAGGTTCTGGGGTTGGCCAGGTTTGCCGCAAATGTGGCCCAGGGAAGCCCATTCCAGAAAGAGGGAAGGCAGCTCGCTGTCACCAGGAGCCTGCCTGGAGGAGGAAGCCATGCTGAATTTCTAACACCACAACCCCCGTCCCAAACCCAAGTAATTGTTTCTAGAAGCATGTTTACTGCTGGAGTGGTCATCTCTAAAGGCTCCACCCATTATGTTGGGACCAAATGTGGGATGATGGGGGAGTGGAGTTGGGTAGAAGGAAGTATGACCCTGCTTTTCCCCCACTAACAGGCTTTTGGCTTATTTTAAATACCAAAAGCCGGCTTCCCTGGTGGCGCAGTGGTTAAGAATCCGCCTGCCAATGCAGGGGACACGGGTTCGAGCCCTGGTCCGGGAAGATCCCACATGCTGCAGAGCTACTGAGAGCACGTGCCACAACTGCTGAAGCCTGCGCACCTAGAGCCCGTGCTCCGAAACAAGAGAAGCCACTGCAATGAGAAGCCCGTGCACCACAACGAAGAGCAGCCCCCTCTCGCTGCAACTAGAGAAAGCCCGCGTGCACCAACGAAGACCCAATGCAGCCAAAAATAAATAAATAAAATAAATAAATTTTAAAATAATTAAATAAATACCAAAAGCTGCATTAGTTTAATCACTCAAGTTAGTTTTATTAGCTGGTTATAAAAAGGGAGCAGATGCGAAGTGGCCAGGTAACCAGGGCATTCTGCTTTGTGCTATTTCTATGACTGCTGTGCCCCAAAGGCAGGACAAGGGACGTCGCACATCTGCCCTGTGGAGGCCAGGCCGCACCTCTCAGCCTCGGTGCCGAGGCTACCAGGCTGCTTCCTCCCCCTGGCCCACCAGGCCTGTCATTCCCAGCTGGCCGGGGGCACCAGTTCCCACCTCCAGGCCAAGCCCATCCTTGCCACACAAAGCATGTTCTTAAAATTCTTTACAGATTAACCTACATTAATCTAAGCCCGATAAAAGCATAGGTTTTACCTTCTACTCGGAGCTGCACTGTAATTTCCCCCAACAACCTGGTGAAAAGACCAAGAAAACGTAGCAACCAGCAGCAGGGCCTGGAGGGAAGCTGCAATTACGGGGTGCAGGCGGGCGGGGCAGCACCCACTTCAAAGGCTGGGGATGGGGGCAGGAGCAGGCAGAGCTGTAATTAGCGCCGCAGAGGAGCAAGGAAGCCGTCAGGCACTCGGAGCGGCAGGAACAAAGGCCCCACTGTTTGATGTGAATCCACCCGAGTCCAGGAGGGGAGGCGTGCACCTCCACCCTGCACCCTGCACCCGGGGACCCCGCCAGCCGCCCTCCCTCTGCCCAGTCGGTGCAAACTCAGGGATGCAACAGACCAGGCTCTGGGGAGACCAACGGGGCTCATCCGCTCCCTATCAGTGCTGGCCCGGGTGCCCCAAGCAGGACGGAGATGGGCGTGGTCTGCCTCCCACCCTTGGGGGGCATCTGCCGGGACAGGGCTAGGTCTGCGCCCTGGCCTGCACCCTCTCGGGACCCCAGCTGCCCTTGGCAGGCAGAGGTCAGAGCCTCCCTGGGGCTGGGTGTCCCGGGCACCCGAAGAGCAGGGGCCCCGCCCTCCCTGCCACGGGGACCTTGGGATCTGGGGAGGGAAGCCAGGCTTGGGGGGCCTCCAGAGGGACCTACCAGAGAGAAGAAAGCTCGGGGTCCAAGGTGACCACCCACGGGCCACTTGCCTGATGGCCACTTGGCCCCAGACTGGCCCCGAATCAGAGTACTTTGGCTTCCATGTTGGTGTCCTAGCCTTGTTACCTTAAGACAAACCATGTCTTCCGAAGACACAGGTTGTGCGAATGCTGCCCTGGGGCACAGTGTGCCCAGTTTTAAATGGGTTTCGGGGTAGTGACAGTGAACGCATAGTGTTCTGGCTTAAATAGAAATGGAGTTTGGGGCACTTGTGGACTCTTAGTCCTGCATCGAGATCTTCTCTCGCGATGTCTTCTTGCCCAGGCAGGCGTGGGTGTCGCTCTGCCTGGTCAGTGAGGGGGTCGGGCTGTGACCCTGCCTGGCTGGTGTGGGCGGGCGCGTGTCGGACGCATGCGGTCTCTCCGTTACTCCCACGAACGCCGGCCCGGCCTCAGCCTCTCTGCTGCGTGTGGGACCGCAGGGTCAGAGGCCGTGTGCCCTGCCCGGGCTCTCGGCACACCCCCTCTTCTTCCTCAGCTGAGCCGCCTCACTCCCCCCTGACCAGGTCCACACACCTGCCCCCTTGCCCTGCAGGTGAGGCCGAGTCCCGGGTCGCTGCAGCCCCCGGGGGTGTCCAGCCTCTCCTCCTCTCCACGGCCCTCATTCTTGAGGGCGCCCCTCCCTCCAAGCCCCTCCACCTCCCCCCCCCGCAAGGGCATTTCACTCCACTTGCTAAAGGTGGCTCCGGGACAGCAGTTCTGAAAGGCCGGTGCCTGGGACCCCCTGTGCCCTGACCCGGGGCGCAGGCTCCTTCCCCACCCTGGAGAGTCTCGTGCCCCCTGGGCCCCTCCTCACTCGCCCCCTCCTGCTCCCGCCTCTCAGCACAGACCTCGAGCCCTCTCTCCCCTAATCTCGCGGAGCGGCACCTCCCGAGCGGAAGGGCTGCGTGCGTCCTGGAGCGGCAGGTGTCCGGGGGTGGGAGGCGGGGGGCCTGCGTGGGCTCCCTGTCCCCGGGGGCCGAGACCCGTCTCAGGTCTGCGAGCGGCTGACCTCCACGCCCGCGGTGCCCGCAGCCCCGGTGTCCAGGCTCGTGGCTGCGTCTCTGCCCCTGATCACTGGCTTCTCCCTGGTCTGTCTTCTCACAGCTCCACTCAAGGGTGCCCGCTGTTGGATTAGGGCCCACCCTGCCCCAGCCGGGAAGGTGGGCCGGGCCAGTGCCACCGTCCTTGCGGTGGGGGCCTGGGCCTCGTGCCCCTGGTGGGAGCTCGGCATTGAGAGCGGCCGGCCCTCTGACCCAGCAGGTCCCGCCGGGTACACTGTCACAAACTACTCCCACAGAAGCACAAGGACAGAGAAGAAGGCTGTCAGCAGCACTGGTGGAGGATGGAGGCATCCTGGCGATCAGCCGGAGGGGCCTCAAGTCGGGGGGCAAGTGCGTGGAGGAGCTGCAGGAGGAGGGGGCACATCGGCACGTTCCCCACGCTGCCTGCGGCTCGGGAGCCCGGACGGCACCGAGGGCGGTGAGCGCCAAGCCCCACCGGGGGATCCCAGGGGACCCCAGGGGAGCTTGCACCGCGCAGGCAGCTGCAGGCCGGCGAGGGGAGCTCACCGCCGCCCCCCGACCCCGGGCACTGGAACCAGGGGAGGCACCGCCTCTGGCAGCTGCCCCACATCCCTCCGCAGGGGCCGGCCTGGGACCTGGGAGACCTGGCCAGTCTCCCCTCCCCACCGGCCCCTGCGAAGCAAGGAAGACCATCTGCACCCGAACTGTGCCCTGTCCCAGAGCTCGGCCCGACGCCCCGAGTGGCATGGGCCCCAGGGCCAGCTGCCAGCTGTTAGCGGGGCAGAGGGGAGGGGTGCGGGATGTGCCACGCACGGCCCCTCAGAGGAGGAAGCGAAGATCCCAGACGAGAGATGTGGCCCCGAGGTGGTGGGGGCGGCCCTGGGGGTGCGGGCTGGGAGCTCCGGGGGCGGCCCAGTCTCTCCCTCTCTCTGCCCACCTCTCTTCCACCCTCATCTCTCTGTCTCTCCCCCACCACTTCTCAGAGCCCAGCCGCCACGTAAAACGGTCCAGGCCACCCCGCTGGAGAGGCCACGAGGCAGGGCACTCAGGCACCCAGCTGACGACCAGCACGACAAGGCTAACCCCGCGAGGCAGCCTTCATGGGCGTGGACCCTCCAGACGACGACGGAGCCCGGCCAACACCCTGACGGCAGCCTCGCGGGATGTCTGAGCCAGAACCGCCCAGCCCGGTGGCCGCGGGATGCCCGACCCTCAGAGACAGAGAGCAAACGTGTGCCTGTCTTGAGTAGCTAAGTTTGGGTGACATGTCACAAAGCAGGTACTCAGGCAGGTACCCTCTTCTGTTCAGACACAGCCTTTCCTCCTGTCACCTGACTGCCACCTTCACTTCTCCATCCAGCCCCATCGTCTACCGATTGGATGTGGATCAAACTAACAGCAATGCAACGTCAACCCCAATTCATGTGAGACACTCAGCCAGTCATCGAAGTACTCGCGTGAGCCCCGGACTTCTGAGTGGCCTATGACGTGGTCATCAATTCAGTGTTAATGTCCACTGAGGCTTGTTTGATCCTATCAATCAATGATACATGAACCACAGAAGAACCCAAACAGCCATCTAAGCAAGAGATGCCTTTCCCAAAAAAAATGCCTACTGTGGTTTTAAATATTTTATCAAAAGATACAATTAGGACTTTCCTGGTGGCGCAGTGGTTGAGAATCTGCCTGCCAATGCAGGGGACACGGGTTCGAGCCCTGGTCCGGGAAGATCCCACATGCCGCGGAGCAGCTAAGCCTGCGCACCACAACTACTGAGCCTGTGCTCTAGAGCCTGCGCGCCACAACTACTGAAGCCCGCTTGCCTAGAGCCCGTGCTCTGCAACAAGAGAAGCCACTGCAATGAGAAGCCCGCGCACCGTAACGAAGAGTAGCCCCCGCTCACCGCAACTAGAGAAAGCCCACGTGCAGCAACGAAGACCCAACACAGCCAAAATATATATATATATAATTATATTATGTTTATGCAGGGTTATGCATCTTGTACTAAGATTAAAAGGGAAAATCCAGAAAAATCCAAAAGAAATTATTGAGCCCTGTGAGCCTGATGCTCACAGAACTTCTTAAATGCTCGTTTCGATTGGCACACCAACTCCTGTTGCAGAGAAGTGGGATAGGACGAACCACAAAAGCCTTTCCCAGGAAAACAATGGGACTCTGGTTAAACTGTGAGCGTGGGTAGCGCGGAGCCGTTCGTTGAGAAACCAGCTCCCCCGGCTCGGCTCCGTGCTGTCCTCTGGGTGTCAGTTAGACAAGCCTGCTCTCGGCGTGCCACATGCAGGCCCCCCGCTCTGCCGGGGCCCGGCCAGACCTGAGTCAGACCTGAGTCAGAGGCAGGGCAGCACCTCTCCTGCAGGTGGGACTATCCGGTGCCTAGGCAGGAAGCGGCTCAGGGGCAGGGCCTCCCAGAGCAGCCCCAGGGGCATCACCTGGGTATTCCTTAGAAATGCAAATTCTCAGGCCCCACCCAGCTGGGGGCCCAGGCCTCCGGGTGACACGGCTGCTGGGTGCGGAAGGACAGGGAGCAGCTGTGGGGAGGAGGAGGGACTCGGAGGCGGGAGAAGGAAGAGTGGGGTTTTGTATCTGTGGCAGAAAGGCCGAGAACCCAGACCCTCAGGTGCGGGGAGGCATGGGGCAGGACGGGCCGCGCCGCAGAGGGCGCCAGGGCGCTGGGACGTGGGAGGGAAGGTCAGAAACGAGGCAGAGCCCCGGTTCCCCGCGCCCTCCCCCCACAGCCCCAGCGGGAGGCCGCGCCAGGCACGGATTTCCCTCCAGGCCGCTGTTCAGTAAAAGCCACACACCACATGACGAGGCCGGACCTCAAAACCCCAGGCTCAGGGAAAGCAGCCAGGCCCCAGGAGCACGGTGTGCGACTCCGTTTCTGTGAAGTGCTCAGAGGGCAGCTCTGCAGCAGCAGAGAGCAGATTCGGGGGTGCCAGCAGGAGAGAGGAGGGGAGTGACGGCTGATGGGTGCGGGGTTCACCTTTGGGGACCAGACAGAGGTGATGTCTGTACGGTAATGTGAACGTGCTAAATGCCGTTGAATGGTCACTTTAAAACTGGTAATTTTATGTTATATGCATTTTCTCTAAAAAAACACCCACTGGGGACCACAGCGTGATTCCATCTGTCACCCGCCCACACTTCCATTGTCACTTAGGTCACTAGCTGTCTGAGATCCTTTCCCGTCAGCACAGCTGCCCCAGTACCAGAGACCAAAGGCCTCATTGATCAGCGGGTCAGTGATGCTGGTGGGCTCTGCCCGGCCCCGTGGCCCCAGGAGGGTCCCAGACGGGAAGAACCTCTTAAGGCCTTGGCAGGGGGGTGGCACTCCAGGGCCGGATGGAACCAGTGCTCAGGCTGCCTCTTCCCAGGGACTCCCCAGGATGGCAACGGTGCAGCTTCCCCACGGGGCTGCCCTGAGGCCGAGGGCGCCTGGTTTGCGCTTAGCTCAGAGGCCGCCTAGCTCAGAGGCCGGGGCTCTGGACCAGGCGCCATCACCACTGAGAGCTGTCACCCGATGCCGTGTCCCAGATCACTGCCTGCAGCCCCTAAACGGGGACATCAGGAACAGGAAAGGCAGGCGCCAGCGCTCAGGCTCAGATGTCGAGCGGGTCTGGGGGAGCAGGGTGATTGCGGTCCCCTTCAGGGTGGGTGGCTCTGGTTCTCCCCATGCGGCCGAGCCTGACCAGGCGTCTCCAGACACAGGACGCTCGCCGCTGGCCCAGCCGACCCCTGGCTCCTCTCAGGCTGGTCCCAGGAGCTCCCACCCGGCCAGGGCAGCCTGGACCGTGCTGGCCCCGCCCCCGGTCACCTGCCAGGGACCCCACGTGAAGCAAGGCTGCCTGAGCCAGCCCCACGCTGGGGGCCGCCTCCTGCAGTGTCTGTGCTTACAGGGCCCTTCCACCAACCAGAGTCCACCTGAGCCTCGAGTGAAAAAGTCCAGAGGCCTGGCGGCTGGGTCTTTGGAGCCTGTGTCTAGGGATAACGTGGGCCACCCAGCCCCTGCCCAAAGCTGTGAAGCACTTGGCCAGATCTTTCCAAGATCTGTGCAACAATCTTGCAGTTCATCCCCCCTGCACCACGAGGCTGAGGAGAACACAGTTCGTACCAAATGAATGAGTGAATGATGTCCCTGCCCCACTGACACCTCACTGAGGCGCTGGCGGATTCCTGGGGCTCCCCCAAGCCCCACGAGGCCTGGCTGCAGCTCTCCTGCCCCGCTGCGCTCCCCCTAGGACTCAGACCCTGGTCTGGGGCGCCGGCCGGCTCTCACTGGCTCTGGACGGCAGGAGGGGCCCCGCCGGAAGCTCTTACGTTTCTGGCGATGGACACAGACGCTGGGCTGTGGACACAGAGGCTGAGCCGTGTCCCCTGTGCTCTGCTCTCTGCGCGTCCAGGTGACGAGTATCTGCCCAGATGCTCTTACTCACAAACCAACACAACGCCCCGCTGGTTTCTTGCACTCCGAAACTAGAGTGGTTTTAGGCAGGGCTAACCCCTCGCTCCCGGTGGCGGGTATCGGCGTATAACAGGCAGAACTAAACACCAGGCGCGTGTGTGCCAGACGGTCGAGCCAGGTCCACAACCTGCAAGTGGAGCGAGGGCAGTGCCCCCACAGAATCTACCAGAATGCGCAGACCAATTACAGGTGAGCTCCGCAGACAGGAACAGCCCCGTGGAAGCTCCGGCCCTTCTAACACTCCGAGCGGCTTCACTCCCTGGGATTTGTGCCTCTGACCTGCCGTGGGCCCCTGAGCTCAGGCAGGACACGTGTGTCACTCACTCTCGGGGTTCCTCGGGTTGCAAAGAACAAAATCTGCCCCTGGGGGTGGAAGTGGATGGAGGGCTCCGGGGTCACGGGGCCACAGGACGTCTGTCCCGAGGGGGATGTGCTTGGGGTGCGTCTGTCCTGGGACCCTCGGCTCAGGGCTCCAGTCCCCGAGGCACGGCCCTAGTGGCTGAGGCGTGGATTGCAGGCTCCCCGTACCACCGACGGCAGCCATGGAGGAAGGCAATTCCCAAAGGGCGCTGGCGGTGGGGGCGGGGGGGGGGGCATTGCCAAAATAGGGGAGAAAGGGCCCAGGGCCCAAGCAAGCACCTCACATGTCACACCGCCGCAGCTGTCCCTGTCCCCCCAGCCGCCCCAGCCAGCAGCCTTAGTCCCTTGCCTCTGCTCCTCCGCGGATCCATCGGCAAATCCCGTGGGTTCTCCAAAACCAGCCTCGACCGCCTCCAGTCTCCATCTTCTCCGCCCACAACCCCCTAGCACAGCCTCCAGCTGACCCGGCTTCCGTGCCCCCTGCCCCACCCGTCCCCCGCCAGCAGGAGGGGCCTTTGAAGACGCCACTCCACGCGGGTGGCTCCTGGGACCTCGATGGCCCCACCACCTGCGGAGGGACAGCCACGCTGGACACGCCGCCCACGGGGCCACGTCCGGGCCGCTCCGTCCAGCCTCACCGGGGTGCCCCGTTCCCAGCCATCCCTGTGCACGTTTGCGTGTGGGCATGTATGTATGCATGTGCCTGTGCACGCGCGTGTGGCTGTCTAACCAGTAAGGACAGGGCCCCACGAGATTCCGAGGCCTGTGCGTCTCCTCCAGCCGCAGGTGATGAGCGCTGGGGGCAGGCCCAGCTTTGATAGGATCTGGGCAGACCAGGTGCGCAGGGCAGCTGCAGGTGAGGGAGGGAGCTGGACAGGTTCCGAGCACGACTGACTCCTGGAGGGTCATCGCTAATGAGGGGCTGGCGACTGGTCTGGACACGCGGTGAGCCCGCCTCTGTGTGTGTGTGTGTGTGTGTGTGTGTGTGTGTGTGTGTGTACATACACACACGAGGGTGAGGGTGGGGCTCCCCATGCCGGTGCTCTGGGCAGAGGTGGCGTTGGAGGCACCCTGGAAGGCAGCTTAGTAGAAAGTGCCCGTTACTCAAGGCTTCCTGCCCTCGAGGACCCCGGGGAGGTCAGCCCCCTGAGCCACAGTGGGCGACGGCGGTGACAAATGACAATAACAACGGACACGGGTCCTGTTTAGGTCGAGCCCCTGAGCGCCAGGCTCTAGCTCCAGCGAGAAGGATCCAGGCCCAAGCCCAGGCCTGGCTGCTCCCGAGCTAAGTTCTCAGCCACCCCTGGGCAGCTGTGCGAGGCCCTCCATGGGGACTCCACGGTCTGGCCTCAGGACGAGCCCTCCTGGGGTCAGTTTCAATCACTACGTCACAGCCAGCAGGGCGGCTCCTGGGGAATGGGACGCGGGAGGCCCTACAGCAGCACACGTGGCTCTGCCTTGAGGACAAAGGCTGTGGACTTGAAGCTGGGCCGAGGGAAGAAGAGGAGGAGCCGCAGAGAAGGACGCCCCTCCCTGGGGGCCCCTGGTGCGGGAGGCCCCCGAAGCTGGGACGTTCACGCCATCAAGGAGGCACCAGGCCAGTGCTGGGAAAGGGGACCGCTCGTTCCATGAACACTTACGGGGCAGGGAAT
This sequence comes from Balaenoptera borealis, assembly GCF_965194805.1. NCBI lineage: Eukaryota > Metazoa > Chordata > Mammalia > Artiodactyla > Balaenopteridae > Balaenoptera > Balaenoptera borealis. Next base: position 1,779,489 of record NC_138862.1, on the reverse strand, counting down.
CCAAGCCAGGCCCGGCTCTCTGCACAGGGCAGGAGGCCGTCATGTCCCCCAGATTCACACACTGAAGCCCCAGTGTGATGGTTTTTGGAGGTCATGAGGGTGGGGCCCCAGCGGGATTCGTGTCCTTGAGAGAAGAGGGGGAGACCAGAGCTTCCGCTCCTGCCCTGAGAGGACACGGCAAGGAGGCTGCAGGCCAGGAAGAGGCTTCTCACCAGACCCGATCGTGCAGGCACCTGGCCTCGGCCTCCGGGCACTAACCCACGACAAGTGAACATCCGTTGTTCAAGTGGCCGCCCGTGCATTTCACGTGGCAGTGCCATGCCTTCCCCATGTGTCTCCATAGAGACAGACAAGCGGCTGGACGGAAGGGTGGGGTGCTGGGGCAGACAGTGGTGGGGGTACAAAAAACACCCCCCAGTGCATTCAGGGCCGAGTGACAACAGGAGCCCACGGGGGGGGTTGGGGGGGGAGGAAGGGACCAGGAAGGCGCCGGGACCTGGGAACCCGGGCTTGGCTGGACCTGGGAACCTGGGCGTCGGCTGCCCAGCCTGGCTGAGCCCTCACGTTGGAAGGCAGGGCTCCTGAGAAGAGGTGGGACGCCCCGCAAAGGGCTACACGCTCTGGGTGACCAGAGTCCCGAACGCAGCGAGTCTAGGAAGGTGGCCCTCAACGCAGCAGAGCCAGGGACCCTGTCCTGGAGGAGTGGCAGAGACAGGGGTCAGGGCAGTCACACTTACTCGTGTGCATTTGCAACATTTAAAAGGAAACAGAGTTCAAAAACATGCATACAGCTGAGCGAAATCTTGGCTGGTCCGCTCCTCCCCAGCAGACATCACAAGCCCCAGGTGAGCCCACGGTCAAGTGCAGGGAGAGGCTCCAGGGGAGGGAGGGGATGAGAGGAGAGTCCTGATCTAAGACCGGCCACCCCCCAATCCTTCCAGGCCCGGGAGGCCCCATCCTTGTCCCGAGCCCTGTGGGTGACTGCTTCTGGCCAGTGGGCTGTGAGCGAGGTGACCGCATCCCAGAAGGGTAGGTGGCGGGGGTGGTCCCGGCCCACGTGTCAGGCACCTGCAGGTCACACTCACTGAAGACGGGGAGGGGACACCCGCGAGGGACCCAGCACTGCCCAGTGCAGCCGGCACACCCAGGCCCTGGGCTCAGGCCCTCATCCCGGGAAGGGCTGGCCTGTGGCTAGTACGGCTGCAGAGCTGGGCCTGGGCCCTGGAATGACGGGAGGAAACTCCGGGCGTGAGAGGACCAGGTGAGTTCACCTGTCCAGTCCTGGCCACAGAGCAGTGCGGGTCTGGCTGCCCGACGCTTCCTCCCGTTCTGATGGGCGATAGGTCTCGGCGTCCTCGGGGCTTCGCGGATTTGCAGCCCTTGCTGCTGAGACCCAGAGACCTTTCTCGTGATGAAGCATCCTCTAGATGCAGGCCCAGAAGGACACCTGGCTCCTCCTTCTACTCAATATTCAGATGGCAAGTCGTTCCTTTAAAGCACCTTCAATAAGATTTAACTGCATTTTCAAAAGAATTAGATTTTCAAAAGCTTAATCTTAATAATTTTGATTTCCATGTTATAATCATTAATTATATTTGTATTTTGCAAATCATGTGTTATAATTTGCACTTTCACTTTTAATAGGTACCTTTGAATACCTCAGAAGAGAACTTTTTGAAAACACTGAAAAGTACTTTGTCATTTATCTTTCTATTTAACTTTACTTATTTGATGGAAACGTATTCAAGTTTTGTACACTCTGAATATAATCACAGCTTTGAAGAATATTTTAGAGCAACACTGTCAATAGATATTAATTTAGTGAAAATCTTGAGTATGACGTGATTAGTGATTCTGTTGATACGAGGGCAAGAATATACATTTTATGGGATAAATGCACAACAACGAGGGAATAAACCGTGTCTGTGTTCATTACACATCCGACGTCACCAGCTCACCAACAGAGGCCCCAGACCCAAGCGGCCACAACTAAACTGTGCTTTCGTACCTTGCCGTCGACACCTCCTGGTCGGGATGGGGACAGACGTGTCTTACTTCACGGTTTATTGTCTCCCCTTCGTCCTTCCCATGCGCAGACACCCCCGTCCCCGCCACCTGCTGGCTCTGAGCCCCTCCCTTCCTGGAGGGGCCGTGCAGGGGAGGAGCCCCAGCCGAGAGCCCCTGCAGACCCCCTGGACCGGGATGGGCAGCGAGGAGCGGGCCCGTCCCCCGGCCGTCCCGGAGCCCCGCAGCCACCTGGCCGCAGCACGAGTGGTCACCCAGGCCAGATCTGGAGACCCCGCAGGCTCCTGCGTCAGAGGACGCCCCTCCCTGGAGCACTGGGCTGAGGGGCCGGCCAGTGCCCGGGCAAGCCCACGGGGCTCCGGGCGGGGGCCCCAGTCTCGGCCACCGAGGCGGCCTGGCATGTGCCGATGCACCGGGGACCTCGTCTGCCACCTACGGTCAGCAGGGATGCAGCCGGTGGGCAGGGGCTTTGGCGGGTCCCGGTCCTCCGGATGAGGCTTGGGCCCCTCCCCCGGCGGCAGGCAGCCGTCTCCCCGGAGACCGCAATCACCTGGAGCCAGGCGTGCCCAGGCTGGCAAATCGCAGGTGATTCATGTGGCTAATTTCTTTATGACAAGCTAAATTAGGTTAATTATTTTTTAATGATTCTCTCGAGGGTACATGAAAATACTTGAAGCCAGTCCACAAACGTGGAGCGCTGCCGGGTACGGGGCGCTATCTGATGGACGGGATGCCAGCGGCAGGGAGTGCCAGGGGCGGGGGACGGCGCTGAGGCCAGGCCTCTGCCCTGCTCCGGGAGGGGACTGAGGGCCCCTTGCGGGGTGTCCAGGCACTTAGATGTGAGTGTGTGCTCCGGGCACTGTCTGCTTGCCCAGCCCTGCGGCCCCTCCCTCGATAAGCCTGGACACCAAGACCTGGGTCACCAGTGGGCCCCTGGGTGCCGTCACCATAGTGGGGTCCCCACCCCAGCTCCTCCGTCCTGGCCCCCTCGTCCCACCCACCCTCTTCCATTTAGCAGCACAACTGAACTTTCTAGATCAATCTAGAAACCGTGGGATGCAGGACCACCCCGCCTGGCTCCTCCCCTGAGACTTCAGCCTTCCTGACCCCCACCCCTGGTCACAGCCCTGCTCCGGGCCACCTGCCGGCTCAGCCATCCCTCCGGAATGTTCTGGCTCCCCCAGTTAACCCTGCAGGGGACCTCGGGGGGCTGCACACAGCCAGACAGAGCACCGGCCATGGCTGGCTCCTCCTGCCATCAACGCAGAACCTCTGGCAGCCAAGGAACCCCCGCTGCCCCAGGCTGCCCCATGAACCGCCCCCTCGCTCACCACTCCATCACTGTGGCGGGAAACCCTGCCCTGCTCCCATGGCCCGTACCTCCTGGGCGGGCTGCCCCACGGACGCTGGGCCCCCTCCGTGCACCAGTCGCTGACCACACCCGCCACGGTCCCCAGGCCAGGCACACCTGCACGGTGGCCTTGCTGCGTCGGGGGTTCTGGTTCTTGCTGCTTTGGGTCTTTGGATGGGCCTGACACCAAGGTCTGTGCGAGGCCCCAAAACAGAGTGTGGGTTCATACAGAGGACGGTCGGTCAAAGCCAAAAAATAATGTGAAACACACTTTAAAAGTAACCTCCAGGCGTCCAGGGTGAGAGAGAAGATGGTGCAGCAACGTGCCCCGGAGCAAGGATGGCTGACAGCTGCTCAAATCTGGCAGACACACAAACTTACACACTCACAAAGCTCCATGACACCCAAACAGGACAAACTCAAAGGGGCCCAGGGCCAGACTCATCCCATTAAGAGAACTGGAGACGGAGGCCGGAGCCTGGAAGCCGTCAGAGGGACGGAGTGCTCAAGGGACGGCAAGTCCAGCCACGAGGGTTCCTCGCCGGATGTGGAGACCAAGAGGCAGCGGGGACAGCGAGTCCAGTCCGAATCCTACGTGGGGTGCAGCATCTCCAGGAACAGGGCAAAACCAACAGGCTGGGAGGAAAGAGATGAGGAGGACGTTCTCAAGGCAGAAAATGTCACCAGGGGGACGAGGCCCCAGAGGCCGGGGCAGAAAACAGAAAGAGTGAACATCTCAACAAGGATAATACGTTATTTGCCTCCTTGAAAGTCTTTAAAATAACTAAATCCTGAAAGCAAAAACCAGAATATCGTCTGGGTGACAACCCCCCATGTGCACATGTGACACGGATGACAAATGGGGGGGTCTTGCACGGCTGTATGGGTTCTGGGTGTCACTTAAAGTGGTAACTTATTAACATAGACTGTGCAAAATAGGTATGTCTACTGTAATCCCTAGAGCAATCGTTAGAAGATTAATACAAATAAATATATTTTAAAAGCTAACAAACTAAACAGAATACTAAAAAAGATTCAAATAACCTAAAAGAGGGCAGGAAAACAGGTACAAATACCCCAACCAGAGAAGCAGACAGAAAGCAAATAAAGCTGTAGACCAGATCCAAGCACTTCAATGACTTTATTAAACAAAAATATACTAATTAAAAGAGAGATTGTCACATCGGATAAAAATAATAAAAACAGAGAAACAAGACCCCAATACATGCTATCTATAAGAAATCCATTTTAAATATAATGCTATATATGGCTTAAATGTTAAAAAAAAAAAAATTCCCCAAAGAAACCAGCAAGTCCAGATGGTTTAACAGGTAAGTTCTACCAAACTTTCAAGAAACAGGTGATCCAGTGAGAAAAAAGAACAGAGACTCCCCAAACTATCCTTGAGGTCAGTCTGACTCTGATGCCAAAACCAAGACACAGAGAGGAGAAGCCAACCCACTCCCTTGTGAGTGTAGCCAGAAACCCCTCAGCCAAACGCTGCCAATCAAGTGGAACAGACAATTTCAGGAAGAACACAGCGGATTACCCCACAAACACAGGATGGTGCAATTATAGAAAAATCCGGAAACGCAACTCACTTTACGGATTAACAGGAAAAGGGTGCTCATGGGTGCAGGCGGGCGGCAGGGGCGGGGCAGGCATCATCAGAGCAAGTGAAGTCTGAGCAGCGCCCCGGAAACTACCCGGCGCGGGTGCTGCCCCTCAGCGTGGGGAGGGGGTCGGGGGGAAGCTCTCCTGGGCAGTCCTGTCCTCCGGTGACCGGGAGCCCTCGGGCTTCATGGCACAGGGGCTGCAGGACTCAGCGTGTGCTCTGAAAGGCGAGTGATCTGGGGGGAGCTTCTACTTCCCTGCGGCGACTGGCAGCCCCACTCCATGGTGCCCTCGGCCCTGGGCAGCAGCGTGATGACACCCAGCGGGCACCTCGCTGTGCTCGTCCACCCTGATGGCACGTCCACAGCGGGGAGCGCTGATGCGATGGGGTGGCCCCGGCCGACGGGGGTAAGAGGAGACAGAGATCTGCGCTGAAGGGCAGGCTCCGTTCTCTCCAGAGGCGTTCCAGAGACCCCCAGGGGCCCTGGCTCAAGTACGCATTGTGACCGCTCCCTCGACCAACCACGGGCCACAGCCCAGAAGAAGGCCGGCCCCGAGGCCCCCCTGTGGGCCCCACCTGCAGGGTGCGCTGAACCCCGGCCCGGCCCACCCCTCCTCCCTCTGCTACCCTGGCTCAGGCCCCGCTCTCAGGTGCCTTGGGCCAGGTTTGGCCAAGGGAAGCTCCAGCACGTTCCCGTGGTCCGGAGGAGAGTGGACAGATGGAGGATTCACTCCCACCCTCCCCCGTTGCTGGTCCCTGGCTGGCGGCCGGTCACAACCCGGTGACCTCAGCTCCGGCGCAGCAGGACTAGGACGCCCTCCGTCTCTCGCCCAGGCCTCAGGGTCCCTGTAAGACTGCCGGGATCCCGGCGGTGCCCAGGGGGTGCAGGGGCGGGACGTGAAGGCCAAGCTCCATCCCGCCCCGCATGGCCGGACCTCGGTGGTCTCATCCTCCCTGGATACCGAGGGTCCAGTGCGGGCGCCGGCGCTCCCCCTCCACCAGCCTTCAAGGCCCAGAGGTTTCTTGCCCCGGAGGAGCTCCGTGCGGGCACACGTGGGGTGGGGACACCGGCCTGGAGCAGGCAGGGCCGGGCTGGGCGAGGTGGTGCCCAGGCTGCAGGTGGGGCGTCCCTGCCACCCGTCGCCCCGTGGAGCTGCTTCACGGGCGGGAACTAGTCCAGCAGGGAGAACCCGGTGAGAATCCCCCCGTCTGCTCTGCCCTGAAGCTGCAAGTGTTTCCTGTGGTTCCAACTCGTTTAGTGCATCACCCAGGATTTCCAAAAGCCACCGGCAATCCTTGGTCTCTCATCTCCACCGAGTCGGTTCCAGCGTCAGGTCCTCTGCCGGGAAGGTAAGCCCACACGCGCGCACACGCTCACGCCCGCTTGAAAGGGACATGTCGCCACCGTTCCCTGGAGTGAGCACGAGTCCCAGGGACGTCCAGCCGCTCACGCAGCTCCGCCGAGCCGCGTGGGGTGGGGACAGGCCCCATCCGCGGCCCCCACTCAGCAGGCCGGGGCGCCCTCACAGTGCTGCTGCCAGGGCCCAGTGGGAGCCGCTCGGACCGGGCAGCCCACGGCCGCAACGCAGCGACCTGCGAGGAGGGACGGAGGTGATGCCGTCTCACCGCCCCCCACCGCCATCCCCACCGGCCCGTCCCCCGCAGCCTGCGCCCCTCCAGGGGCCGAGCTCAGCTCCTTGCAGGGCTGGATGCCCAGGCCTGGGGCCCATGAACACGTCCACCCTTGTCGGGGCCCCTGCAAGGAGATGACACCACCAAGCCGCCCTGGGACTTGAGGGAGGGCCTCCACGGCGCGGCTGCGCCCCTGCTGGCTCCGCGAGCGCCCCCAGTGTCACAGCGGACACTCCCTGCCCCGGGGACCTCTCCCTGCCATGCTCCGTGCGTTTTACACGTCGTCCTTCACGTGACAAGTGTAGTCAGCAGAGAGGGTGAGGCCAAAGACGCCCCACATGTCGTGTCCGAAGGGCGGCAGGTCGACTCGCCCCAGCAACGCTGCGACCGCGGGGCCACAGCAGAACCTGCCCGGGCGCCGCGCCCCACGGGCGTTCAGATGAGGAGCCCGGGGCGGCGGGGGCCTGCCAGCTCACCGGGCTGACGAGGGCCGCGGGGACGCAGGCAGTGGCGGGCTCCGGGGCCCCACCCTAGGACAGAAGGAGGGGCGCAGCCAGGCGGGGGACAGAGCACTGCTCCCCCGGGGCTGCGGGCGCCACAGACAGCTGCGGGGAGTCTGCGCCCAGGGCACACGTGGCAGCCCCCAGCAGGGCAGGCGCTGGTGGAGAGAGGCTCAGAATGACAGGGCTGGGGGCCCAGGCAGATGGTGCTGAGGGGAGGCTGGAGGGGCGGCCTCAGTGACCCGGCCGGGCTGGCATCCTCAGGAGCTGGGCTTCGCTCGAGCGGGGAGGTGGTGGGCCCGGGATGAGGCCACACCCAGGACACAGGCCAGATGCCGCGGGGCCCGGGCGGCGGGGGCAGGGCTCGGGGACATGGTCAGGGGTGGGGAAGGCACACTTCTGCCTCTGCAGGGACTGGACTGTGGTTCCGTGCCCTCTACAAAGGCCAGTCCAGTGTCCTGCTGTGCTCTGAGCTGACTTCCAGGGCCGGGGCATGGCCTTCTGGCCACATGGCCTACGGTCAGGCCTCGGGGGGGGCGGGGGGCGTGGCAGCAGGCAATCCTGAGGCTCCCCCATGTGACCAGGGTGGGTTCTGTATTCCACCCAGGAGCCCTGACTGACGCACAGGACGAGTGCATCACACCAGCACGACCCCTGAAAAATCAGCAACCTGACCTGTACAAAAACCCGACGGAGAGCAGCCACAGCCCACACGTGGGAGGGAAGGGTGGAGTGGACCCTGGGGGCTCTGTGTTTCCAGTCATCCGGGGCCACAGGGCCGGCAGGGACGCGCCCCTCCCCCCAGAACACGCCCAGGACAACGCAGTGGGGCTCCCACACCCAGAAGATAAAACCCCGGAACTCCCCTCTCTGTGCCCGGAACCAGACTGGCAAACAGGAAGACAAGGGTGGGCATTCACCTCAAATATCCAAACATTTGCGGAAGACCAATGCCATGGAGAAGGGGCACCAAACACAACACATGAAAAATGAAACACAAAGAAACCTAACAGAGCAAACCAACCTTTTCAATTAAATCTAATTAAAATCCCCAAAGGGGAAAAGTTCAGGATACCTGTGCGGGAAAGAGCACAGCTGGCCTGGGACGGCGTCCTCAGGCAGCTGGGGACGTGCGCTTGGGGAGGGGGTCCCACGTGGTGGGACAGGAGCGCCTCACTGGCCTAAACAATCTGCACCACAGTATGGCGTGCGCTGCACACCTGCTCTCCCTTGGGGGGCCGGAGTCTTGGTGCCAGGCAGAGGGTACCCACGTGACCAACCCCAGATAAAAACCCTGGCGCTGGTCCCCCAGGAGCTCCCTGCTGGGGAGTCAAGCGCACCCCGTGTGGCTCCGCTGGGGGTGTTCGGGAGGCCTGTGCCTCGTGCCCCCCAACCCCTCCCCACGCCACGTTCCCTGTGGTGCTCGAGTCCCTGGGCCTTTGGCTGTAAAAGTGGTCCCACGGAACCACTGAACATGGGGGTGGTATCGGGGACCCCAACTCACAATCACATCAGAGATCTTCAATAGTAAGAAGTATGCTGGAAACCCCTGGGCAAAAGGCAGGATGAAGGCTGCTGGAGGGCGGGCCAAGCCCCTGGCCCGGACACGGCGCAGAGGGCGTTGGGGGAGAGGAGGCCGAGGGACATAAGCAGGCTCACGTCAGCAGCCGTGACGAGACTGGAGACTCGAGAGCAGGACAGAAGCGCCACCTCCGCGCCTCCTGGTCTCTCCTCGCCCGACGGCCGTCTCTGCCAACACTCACAGGTCAAGGAAAGGCCGAGCGTCAGGGGAGGCTGGTGAAAACGTCTGCAGACCCCAACAGGGACACCTGGGAGTTCCAGGGGAGACCAGCGGGCGGAACGAACAGGAAAGAGCAAAACTTTCCGAAGCTCACGTGTCTTGGGAAGGAGGTGGTAGTGGGAGTCCTGGCGGCTGTGCCACCTGTCGGGGGGCACCCCCGCCACCCGCCGGCCATGGGGTTCCCATACGATTATATTAAAACACGGCAGAGAAAACACTGCTCGGGACAGGGGGAAAATATAGCTTTATTTTACCATAGGAATTAATAAACTCTGTCACAGAATAATGACACCATGGGACTCCTTCTCTTTTGTTTCTTTTAATAAATACAAATGAATAAAAATACTTTCTTTTGCAAAGAGACTGCCTCTTCCTTCTCCAGATTTCCTGAGCCCCCGTGGCCACAGGCCCACACTCCACCACACCCACCTTCTCCTCTCTCTGGAGAGGGCTACGTCCCATCCAACACGCCCGCAGATACTATGTAGGTACACTACCTCTCCTTTCCCCGTCCCCTTCCGAATGCAAGTCCTCGTACTGCATTTCAACTTGTAAATGATTCCCTTCTGAGAAGGAGAGTCTGGTTTCCACAGAAGCCCTTTAGCCAGTACCACGTAACACCAAGAAATGAGCGAGGTTTCAGTAAAAGGCTCCTGCCCGCGGGCACATTATGAAAGGGAAAGGATAATGTAAAGTAAAATGTACGTCTTGTAGACTGTCCCTTATTTCAAAAATAGAAACTCCTATTTAAATTTAACCTGTTTGAAACAGGCCAAATATTTGACTGCACGCAACAGATCTGTTATTGCTTGAAACGGAGCCCCGGCCCCGCGGCTGAGCTACCCACGCCGGAGGAATCCAGACCACCTCAAAACCACGAGCTGCAGCTGAGCGCCCCCCACCGGCCCGGGGACCCCGGGAACGCCGTGTGCCACGCTCCCACGAGCGTCGGTCAGGTCTGGGATGCAGCACACCTCCGTGCCCTGCGCTAACGGCAGCGGCCCTTCCCAAGTGGCGAGAACGGTTTTGTCCCAACAGTTAAAGTTCCTGCTGCAGCCACCATGTACAAACGCTTAGAACTTTCCAGTTTTCAGATTGGAATAGAAAAGCTCCGACACACCCAGAAGACACTCTGACTAAAATCTCGGTCTCATGTGCCCCTGCTCTGGTAAATGCATTAGGAACTGAGACACGAGCGTAAAGTGTGATCAACACCAGCAGGGAAAACGCCGGTCTTCATGGCCAGCAGGAAACTTCTTTTCTATGTGCCCCATTTTTCATTAGTCCACATTTTAAAAAAGTATTTATTTCCTGAAAGTATTTCTAAATGTGATTATTTGTAACATACAACAAATGAAAAATGTGACTAGATTGCAAGAAAAAAATCTGCTTGTAAAACAAAGTACTGAAACAAAGTCATGTCCTCCTCACGGGGGACACGGGAGCCCGGAGGGGCCCCCAGGGACAGCCGGCCGCCGCTCCCCTCCTGGGCTGCAAGGCCCCGCGTCTTCGGAAGGAGCGGCACTGGTTCTAGTCTCTGGGGGCCGGCGCGTACGCCCCGCCCGGCTCCGCACTAAGTGCTGGGTCCGCAGGCACGTCCGCTGGAGAGGTAGTGGTGACAGCTCCCATCATCCCCCTGGGCCACCTCGGCAAGAACGAGGGGTGGGTCCCTCAACTGCACCCAGCTGTCATCGTCCTACAGAAACTATCACTGCAGAAGAGAAGGCTGTTTGGGGTGGGAAAGGTAGAAAAGAAATAGATGCTGTGGTTCTGCAAGCTTGCCTTTTTTGGTACCAGCACAGAGTGTCACTGTCACTAAGTGTTTTGGAGGAGAAACTCCAAAATCTGCTCGGTGGTGTGCCTGCACACACGCGCGGGCACACGGCTGTGCACACACATGGGCAAGGCTCAGAGCCCCAGCGACTTCTGCACGATCTGCTTGGCGATCTTGTAAAACTGTTCCCGGTCATCCCGCCACATTTTGGAGGCATCCACGTTGGCCCCGCTTTCATCGTTGGGCTCTGAAAGAGAAGGAGAACCTCCACGTGAAAGGGGCTCAAGAAAGAAGGACCTGGCAAGACCTCCCACCCCCTGGAAGGACACCACTGATCTTCCCAGAGAGGTAACCGGAGACAAACCGGAAGCACCGAGGGATGTGGAACTCCGGGCAAGGACATCAGTTCTGTGGAGACAAGAGCCTTCTCCTGAGGGGCGGGGCTGAGCAGCGAGAGGGCAGCGGACAGACCCACCCTCAGGGCTCCTCCACCCGCGCCTCCCAAGGGCCCACACCAGCCAACTCGGCCTCACTCAGGAGGCACCAGCCGAGCAGATCAAGCGGCCGCTGTGGGCCTCCCCCTCGGGCCTCCCGCTTGGCCACCAGCTCCCTCCGTTTGACGCTCCTCCGTTTCACGGGTGCTCTCTTCCCCCGGGGCCGCCGGGCCGTTCCTCTCTCGGCTCCCTCCCCCCACGCGCTGTCCCTCACCTCCACGGCCAGTCCTCGGAGAGCCCCCGTCAAGGCAGCCACTCACACAACACCCCGAACTCTCGTCTCCCCCGAATCCTGCTCCCTCTGGAGTCCTGTCCCCACAGTCAGCACCCCTCCACCCCGCAGTGAGGGCAGGAGCAGGAGCGCCCCCAGGATGCTGAACCCTAGAGCCGGAGTCTCCAAGGTCCCCCTCCCCAACCTCCCCCATCCTCTTGGCCTGGGACCCACCCCGCCTGTTTCTAGCATGTGGGCTGCAAGGGCGATCCGTGGTCTAACAGCCCCACGAGCGAGTGTCAGCTCCGGGCACGTGCAGGTCCACAGGCCGCCCCGCCCCCAGCCATACCAGTCCTGGCGACGCCCCCAGAGGGTCCGCGCCCTCCACCAACCTTGTTAACTCCCACATATTCTACACTCACCTCGGGAAGTGGTCCCTGTACCCTGATCTCAGGATTTATCACAGTGTCCTGCAATAGTCGGTGGCTGTGAAAGTTCCCTGAGAATGTGGGGCCTTAAGGTTGGGGTCAGTGTCACCTGAGCTTTACACCTCAGGACACGGCGTCTGCAATATAGCACCCACTGAATGAATGAAATGCCCACGGATACTCATGGCCAACAATGTGATACGCACGAGACCATCTTTACATCCGTAATTATAAAAAGCAGCTTACGCTTGGAGAAGTGTGTATGAATAACATTACATGAAAAAGCAGAAAAGAAAACAGTATATACCGACTCCTCACGGCGGACAGGGAGCTGTAAGACAAGGGTTAACGAGGAAAGAGAAGCAGCACCGAGCGTCGGGTCGGGTCTCCCCTCTGGACGCGAAGCTGCGGCGTGTCAGGAGCCGGCGGGGCGGGCGTTACCTGCCAGCATGCTCACCACCGACAGCAGGATCTTCTCCACGCTCTGCACGGGGCTCCACCGCTCGGCGCTGCTCTCGTAGCCCATGGGGTCGTCGCCGGGAGCGTGCAGGATGGAGATGCAGACTCTGCCGTCGGGGTAGACTGCGGGGTCAGAGCACACCCGGTGAGCGGGGGGACGGGCCCGTGACAGGGTGCTCGGTCAGGCCCGCAGAGAGAAGGCAGCAAGCGCCGCAGACACCGAAACGGAGCTGTCTGCACGCGGCACAACCTGCGGCCCCAGCGCCACGCTCACGGCCATGCTCGCGTCCGCGCGCTCCCCGCGGGCCCGGCCGGGCTCCCAGGGCACCGCCCACGCACGGACAGGGTGCTGGGCCGGTCTGAACAGTTCTAGTATCAAGGGGTGACTCCACCTTCATATGGATTTTAAAAGCATTATATCCAAAGGGGATAAATGAAAAGCTACCTGGCAGCCAGATATTCCACCAAAATATCTCATGTAATTAGGACTCTTCACAACACTTTTCATAAAAAGTTTCTTAGATATCCCTCGGTCTGCCATTAAATCCCTGAAACGGACTGTGTAAAATATACGTTGCCATAGCTGGGAAAAACGCTACAGGAATTACGTAAATATCCAGAGAAAGACAGATACCAAGATTTCTCTTGGTAACTTACAGTAACAGAAAAACGACCACCTGTCTTCTCTGGAAATCAGCTGTGCCTGAATCTAAATGCATCTCCCATCAACAGCATCCCTAACAAGACCCTCAAGATCTGATTCAAGAAAAATAAATTTTCAATTCAAAGTCTGGGGTTGGTCCTGTCAAAAAGGTCAAAAGCATCTGTTATCTTTCTTTTACACATACTTGGGGAAATTCTCAGATGATTCAGTATATGCTCAGATATCCAGGAATCACTTGTAAAACTGTAAGGCTATTAAGTTATAATAATAAGAATACGAGACAATTTTAAATAAATTTAATTCACCCTCACTCATGAGCTCAGCATTTCGTGACCATTTAGAAATGTGAGTCGTTATAAACAGCCTTTCTTTTACACCTGGTCCCTCGTTTTCCCCATGCATCCCTTGTTCTAGTGGTTTCTGCGCTTTGAAACTGTACCGCAAACTCTCACCGAAGGGTTAGGAAACCACGCGCGATCTGTCTCAGACACCAGGATGTCCGTCTGAAGTCCACACACACGGGACCTGGCGCCCAGAATGCTCTGAACAGTTCTCTCTGCCACGGACAGAGAGGAGGTGTTGCACAGTTCTCAACTTCAGTGTCACTTCCTCAAGGTGACAGCACCATGCGATGACACCGCTGACCCCAGAAACATCAAAAAGCAGCTGTGTCCCTGCCACCCCCCCACCACACCACAGCAGCGTCACTTCCTAACCCTCCCGAGTCCCCGCCCAGCCGCAGCGCTTCAGCGCCAACAACTCCCGCTGGTGCCAGGCTGGCGGTCTCCCCTCCAGGCCACAGCAGCGGCCCAGCACGCGCTCCGCTCCACCTCCGGCCTGCACCACAGTCACCCTTCAAAGGCCATGCTGGTCACGCCGCCCCTCACGCTCACTCCCAGCCCCTCAGCGGGTCTCCACTGCTCCTCGGATAAACATCAAAGTCCTTAATGCTGACCGAAAGGCCTGAACCGGTTTGGCCCCTCCCCCCTCCCTCCCCACACTGGGCCTCTGCACCTGCTAGACCCCCTCCCCGCCCCAAACAGACCCCTGGGCAACTCCTACAGCTCCTCCTGCAGGTGGTGGGTTCAACCACCACCCCTGCAGGTGCCTCCCTGGCCTCCCATGTGGTTTCACATCTCCCTGTATGATTCCTTCATCAGCGTCCATCGCTGCCCTCAGACTGGGAGCTCCTGACTGTCCAGCCCCCCACCTCTGACGGTCTGCTCACCACCCCATCCCAGCAACTCCCAGTGAATCTGCTGGATTATTTTTTTAAGTATTTATGGACCGACCAATTTTTATGACATTGGTAGACCTACTGAATAGCTCTTCTCAAAAATAATTTTTACAAAATAAGAGTAACACATACCCACCTACAGTAACGCCAAATTTAAAAACTGTTTGCATTGATTACCTGAACATCAAAAATAATATTATCAGGCTATTCTTAGTACACACATAATTCAATCAGTTTACTGGCCATATCTGTCTTTAAACCACATCACAGATATCGTTCTAAAGAATGTATTTATCCTCAATATAATCTTATTATTTATTTATTTATTTTTGGCTGCATTGGGTCTCCGTTGCTGCGCGCGGGCTTTCTCTAGTTGCGGCGAGCGGGGTGGGGGGGCTACTCTTCGTTGCGGTGAGTGGGATTCTCATTGCGGTGGCTTCTCTTGTCGCGGAGCACGGGCTCCAGGCGCTCGAGCTTCAGTAGTTGTGGCACGTGGGCTCAGTAGTTGTGGCACACGGGCTTAGTTGCTCCGCGGCATGTGGGATCTCCCTGGACCAGGGCTCGAAGCCGTGTCCCCTGCATTGGCAGGCGGATTCCTAACCACTGCACCACCAGGGAGGCCCTTATCATTTATTTTTTAATTACCCACAATCCTCTTCATAGTTGCATTTTATGATTAATCACCTTGAACTTGTTGACTTCCTCAATCAACTCTTCTGACCATAATGAATTTTTAAACTTTGTATTATGGAAAATTCCAAACACAGAGCAAAACAGCAGTATACCATGAATGCCCACATGCGCACAATCTCTAGGCCTCTCCTGGAACCATCGAAACTACTTCAAAAGCACTTACTGTTGGGATGAAACATCTCACAGGTAAATCTCATCTTTGGAGGACTTAACGGGTAATCAAGTGGGAAACTCAGGATGGCAGGAAAAACCCCAAACTCAAAACAGGTGTCTTCTGGGCCCCTAAAAGATACAAAATACAGAGACAGAACTTCAAGGTAGATTTTTTTCATTGTCTACCACACTTTAGAAACGAGTTAAGGAAATATCTATTGCTTTACAAATGCACATGAAAAGATTATCTAAATATTATAATAACGATGAATTGGTATTTTTTTATGGTTGGAAAGTAACGTGTCATTGTTCTGTTCCAATCAGGTTTAAATCACAAAGACCGGATCACAGGCACAGTTTTCACATTAACAAGGTTGAGAGTGGGGCAGCAACACCTGCTGAAAATGACGGGATCAGAGAAAAGAACTGCAGCCGACACTGCAAGATCGCAGGGATTCTGTTTTTCTATGTGGTACGATTACATTTTAGGATAAAGATAAAAATCATGGTACATGTTAGAGCAGGATTCTATTGTACTAAATGAATGAGGGGTTAAGAGTTGTTACTTCAAAGGCTATTTTTAATCTTTAAATGCGCCTGAGAAGTGGTTTGGTAACTTTCGAGAAACAGGTACAGAGCACACACAGATCACCATGATGCTCGCGCGCATGTGCGTCAGCCGCAAGCCCTGACCTGCAGGCCTGGGCTCGTGCCACATCCTGGGACGACGCAGTCACCTGAGTCCTCACCGTCACCAGGCACGTGCCTGCCTGCCTAAGTTCACGTCCTCCTCACGTGGAAAAATGGCAGAAACGGGCCAAACCACTTCCAAAGTCCTGTCAAATTTTAAAGCTCTATATGTGTAAATGAACACTATCTTGACCAACAGACAAGACGCGAAGGCCAGCCGGAGAGGGCGGGGGACAGCAGCCCAGCTCGCACCGTAACAGACAGAGGGACGCCTCCTCCCCTCACAAACGTCCTTTATACAACATGCACGACAGCAGTTTAAAATCTAAGACCACCCTTCCTCTGTACATTTTTATCAGGAGGCAGAGCTGCTGAATGACAGCTACACACAGCGACACCAGACAAGCACTCTGGGAAGACGGGTCAGTTCAACAACGAAGAAGAATCCCGTTCTCTTTCTGGGCGTGGAGAGGGCAAGGCCCCAAGCGTGTAACACACGAGCCCCGAACCAGCACAGGGGCCGAGACCCCGCGCTACAGCAGCAGTTCAAGTAGACAAAAAATTCTCAAAGAAAGTGTGCAGGCAGCTTCACTTCCACCCGGTGACAACGCCCAGGGATTTCGACGGCACCAGTGCAGTGGAGGCCAGGACTGCATCATGGGGTGCGGAGCGGGGCGGCAAAATGGCCAAAACAAGAACAAGGCAGCAAGTGTTTGGTGGAGCCACATTTTTTTCAACTGAAGACACACATCTGGATTCTGAAAACTGTGTCCTTGCTACTTTTGGGGAAACCAAGAGTGGAAAGCTACTCTGTCGTGGAGGGATGAGCGTCCCCGGACAGCGGCACCCAGAGCCCCGGCAGGAAGCAGGGACAGGACGGCCGCACGGAGAGGCGAGCTCGGGGGCCGGAGCTCCCCGACAGCCGCCCTCCAAGCCCTCCGCCCTGAAGGGTGTCAGCGCCGACGGCAGGGGAGAGCCTGCGCCCCCCGCCCCTCTTCCAGCCTATAACTCACAGTAGAGGATAAACACCACAGCGCTGGCCCTCACACAGCCTCCCGAGGGAAGGTGCCAGGAAGCAGTGCTGTCACCTCAGCGAGGGTCACCTGACTCAGGCCAGGTTCCCGGGTCGGGTGGCTCAGTAGGGAGCAGAGGGCAGCTCAGGCTGCTGACCCAGGAGCCTGCGAATCAGGGCTGCGGCCACACCACGAATGCTCGCAGCGCCTCGGTATTCCTGGCACCTCCAAGTTAGAACGGAAAAGAATGTCTGGGTAGTTAAGTGTTTTTGGACTGAGCCAAATGGTATTTTCTCAAGACTTTGATATTGCTCAGGTCTTTGTTTCTCATAATAGAGCTTTCTTTAAAATAAAAAAAACAACAAAACCCACTAGGTCGTCCATAGCTTCAGAAGCAAGATCAAACATTTCCTGAAGTGCTCCCACATCTGAAACATCAAAGCCATTTTCAAATGCTCTGGTTTGCTACTGGTTTGAAACAGGGGTTTCTTCCTCCTCCAGAATGCCCAGTGCCTTGGCCCAGCATACAGGTGCGCCCACGTGCACGGGGGCCTGCCCGCTGACTTCATGGAAAACGCTATCAAGTAAATTCCTGGACCAAGATGGGCGATATAATTAGCGTTATCTTTGGACACGCTTTCCTGTCATACTCAGGACAGCCTCACTCCTCTTTCACCAAAGAAGGCCTCACCTCGAAATCAAATTTATCTGAGGCAAATACAAACTCTTCAAAGCCTGCAAGTTATTTTCTATCTTAATTGATTAAAATAACGGCCTAAATTATTTCAGAGCTCTGAGGCAAGTGTCTTATTTATTTTCTGAGACTAGTATTAAGAGTAAAGCAGAACGCCCTTGCTCCCCTCTGTAAAGGCAACAGTGCACTCTGACTTCCCGGCTTCAGGGGAGCGAGAGGCCAGGGAGCCAGCACCGGGGGAGTAGCACCCACGCTCTAAGCCCGACCAGGGCCCAGCAACGCTCACTCCTCCCAAAGGGCAGCGCTGGCTCAACACCCGCAGCCACGCGCCGTCACTGGTGGTCGGTCACTTGCAGAGCCAGTAAAAACTGGAGACATGCTTGGTTAGTCTTTCAACGTTAAACTCGAGTGAGGCACCGTGCTTTGCCTTTCATCTCTAAACCTGTACGGCGAGAACAAAAGCAGCCCACGGCCTGCATACTGAAGGCGGCAGGGAGGCCAGAGCGCTCCACCGTGGAAGCTGGGTGTGTCCGGGCGTCAGTGAGCCATCTGCCCGCCAGGCATGTTCCAGGGCCGCAGCCCGCACGTCACTCCAGCTGCGGCAGGTGTGGAAGAAGCTGTTTTTGCGCTGTTCTTTTGCTAGTTTGTCACAGCACACAGACAAAATTCTCAAACATACATACGAGGCTTGAAATAATGGAGACCGTAAACCCATTCACTAGCGCACACTTGAACTGGATTACCAAGGGACAATTATTCTCCAAAGCCATGACCACTTGAAGCATAAAAAAGAAGGGCACACTGCTTCACAAACACCCTCCAGCCCAGGCGAGGGTGTCACTGCCCTCGCTCTCTCGCTGCAGAACCCACACGGAGCACCCGGCGGTGGCGAGAGGGGGCCTGGCGTCAGAGCAGGGGCGCCACCTCCTTCCTGCGCCCCTGGCTCCGCAGCTCGGCCGAAGCTTCTTGCCAAAGCCCCCACCTCCCCAGTGCAGGTGGGCTGCAAGCACAGCCCCCAGGCCAGGGGCTCTAGAAGCCACGACTCCAGCTCCGGGGTGCCCTGCTGTGCCTCTAAGCCCCCAAGTCACTGAAGGAGCGCCTGTCGCGTGAGGGTCACCCCGCCAGCAGCGAGGCTGCACAGAAACTGACCGGAAGGTCCCGCTCACAGGACCTTCACACCGGCAGGAAGGCCAGGACGGGCCGCAGGGAGCTGTCGTCCCGGCGACAGTGCCCTCGCTGCCTCTCCCCCTGGGAGCCTGGTGGTCTCAGCCGGACTATGTGTCTACACCCATCTGGCACCAGCCCTGACTCAGCGCCGAGTCTCTGGGGACGGACCCAAGAGCCGCTTTCCTCTTCTGTTGTGTGCTAAGCACCCTAGCGATCCTGATGTAGAGAACCAGCGCTGGTTAAACTGTGAGGGAGGAAAAGGACAGGGCCTTCCATCTCAGGAAAGCACGGTGGTAACAAATACAGGCTTCCTTCCATATAATTATGGGTCAACTGATTCTGACAAAGGTCCAAGGCGATTCAATGCAGGAAGGATTTTCTTCTCAACAAATGGTGCAAGACAATTGGACAGCCACATGTCAAAAAATGAAGCTAGCTCCTACCTAATGCTATACTCCAAAATTACCCAAAATGGGCCAAAAACCTAAATTTAAGAGCTATAAATATAAAACTTCTAGAAGAAAACACAGGAGAAAATCTTTTCAATCTTGGGTTATATGACACCAAAAGCATAATCTATACAAGGAAAAACTGCTGAACTGCGTTTCACTGGAAATGAAAACCTTTGCGTTTCAGAGGACCCCATTAAGAAAATGAAAAGGAGGGACCTTCCCTAGCGGTCCAGTGGTTAAGACTCCATGCTCCCAATGCAGGGGGCATGGGTTTGATCCCTGGTCAGGGAACTAAGATCTCACATTCCACACAGCTCGGCCTAAAACATAAAAAAGAAAAGAAAAGAAAAAGGAAAAGGAAAAGGAAAGCTGCAGAATGGGAGAAAATATCTGAAAATCATATTGATACATCTGATAAAGGACTCTGTATCCAAAATATATAAAGAACTCTTAGGACTAAATAAGAAGACAACCCAATTAAAAAATGGGCAAAAGTTCTTAAGTTCACCAAAAAAGATAGGTGAATGGCTCATACGCCCATGAAAAGATGCTCAACAGCATCGGTTATTAGGGCAATGCAGTCCAAACCCACGAGACCCACCTCACACCCAACAGGACAGCTGGCATCAGACACCACCAAGAGGGTGAGGAAGTGGAGAGCTGAGAACTCAGCACTGCGGGTGGGAGTGTAAAATGGTGACACGACACGCCGGGAGGCCCACTCCTGCGCATCCAGCCGAGGGAGGGGGAAACCCGTCCGCACAGACTTAGGTCCCGTGTTCGCAGCTGCACCGTCACAACAGCCGAAGAGGGAAGCAGCCAAATGCCCATCGACGGGTGAGCGGGTCCATTCCCGGTGGACACAGCTCGGTGGTGACGGAAAGGAGCCGCTCCCACAGGCTGCGCCGGAACCTCGAAGACACCACGCCCAGGAAAAGGAGCCAGACACCGAAGATGCTGTATTGTGTGATTCCACTTGCAGCAGAAGTCCAGAAAAGGCAAACTGACAGAGTCAGAGAGCAGATCAGAGGGTGCCCGTGGCTGAGGGGGACTGAGTGCACAAGGGCATGAGCACGTGTTTGGAAATGCTCTAAAAGTGAAGTGTGATGACTGCAAAACTCTATAAATTTAATTTACTAAAAATCATTGACTTGTGCACTTAATACAGGTGAAACTCTGCATGTAACTTCTATCTCAATAAAGCTATTGAATGCACCCGGCCACACCAGGCTGAGAGATCAGCCTCAGCACCACTGCCACCTCGGGCGTCCCGGGCACGGCGGGGCGCTCAGCGCTCTCCCACCCGGGGCCAGTAGAGATCTCCCCCTGCTACCCTGTGTGACAGCCACAATGTCTCCAGACACTGCCCAAAGTCCCTGGGGGCGAGGCCACACCTGGTGACAACACTGGTCTAGACCCGTCGTCCAGCGTCTGCCTGAACCATGGCAGTGCTGCCGGCATCCTGCTGATTGGATGTCCGTAACTTATACTGGACAATGACGTTTCCACTTTCTTTTATGACTGCAGCGAATGTTGTAATAAACTTCCTCACACAGAGGTTTTCCTAACAGAATGTCTGATGAAGACATTCCCAGGGTGGGAACCACTGGGTCAGAGAACATACAGTGCAAATTATAAACATCTATTGTAGTATCTCAGGTTTATCTGAGCAGGCACAATCCTGACAGGAGCCAGGCTTCTGTAAAGAAAGAAGAAAGGCTGGTGCGGAGGGCGGTGCCGTGACCGTGGCCTGGGCACCCAGCATGAGCCAAGCACGACCTAGGAGGAGCCGCAGCCAGGGGAATCCTCCCCGCCGCAGATGTGAACCAGCTGGGACCCAAGTGCGCCAGCGGAGATGCGGGGATAGGGTCAGCCAAGGGCTCCCAACCGCTGGGGAAGGGAAGGGCCTTCTCATCTCACCACAGCCTCGGGGCCCTAATCTGGAGACGGGACAGCGGCTCGGCCACAGACCAGGCAGGGAGGTCACCATGCAGCTGCTTGAAGAAACCTGGGGCAGGACAGGAACGGGGCAGCAAGACGCCAAGGGCTTCACGCCTCTTCCAGCCACGGAGCATAAACCGCCGTCCTGCACGGCACGGCTCCTCCTGTCCTGCAGAAGCTCGCGTCGACCCTCCACAGCTGCCACGCCGCAGCCAAGGGCCAACGAGGTTGCACAGGCCAGAGACCCTGCAGCTGGAAGAGGTGGAAGTGAAGCCACTGGTCTAAAAAGGTGTCGAGGCTCTGTACTGATCCTAGTAAGTGAAGGTCAGAGAGGCAGAGTGACTGCCTAAGACCATAAAGCCAGGCCAGCCATACACGGCTCGGGGCCCGCAGCCGTCAGTGTGACTGACCGGAAGCCCCAGGCCTCCCCCACTGGGTCACAGGCTCAAACTCCGCCCTAAGCTCGGCCGGAGTCACTAGAGTTCTTGTCTCCTTTTAATCAGAGAACAGGCTGTGGTGATTTTATTGCTGTTGGTTAATTTGTTGTGTTCCCCACCCTAGTCCCCTAATCTTGTTCTTTCAGGGTAGAGATTTGGGGTCACCTAGGACACGCCTGTATCCTCAGACGAGGGCCCTAATATAACAGGCACTCAGTATTTGTTGCCTGAACATCTGAAAAGATGTTCTCTTCGTTGCACAGCTGAGGCTCCGAAGGTAAGCACTACTGCAACAGCACCAGACTCGCAGAAACGGAGGCAAGTGTGGTTTTTAGAAGCACTAGGGTATGGAAGAAACTCTGGAAACAATCAAAGAATAAAATGAGAGAAGAGAAAACCTATCACTAAGGAGTGAAACTCAGCCAGCTGTCTGCCAAAACAGCGGAGTGAGACAAATCAATAGGAGGACAGTTAATTCCTTAATAGATGTTTTAAGTACATTTGTAAACGGCCTCTTGTTTGTGAAAGGATCTGGAACAGGACCAAAACCCAAACTCACCAGATCTTGAAGCAGGGGAATTCCATACTAACGCAAAAGCCTTATTCAAACATAAAAGTGTTCTACCTAAAAATAGTTCTAATTACTTTTTAAGATAAGTTTTCAAAATATCGGTTTAATTTTACTTTATTTATCTGTAATTAGTAATATTTATCCTAACGGATTCTTAACAATAAACACTTTAAAAAAAACCATACTGGGAGGCTCAAGTGTCCCTGGAAGGGCTTCGCAATAGTCTCCCGTGGGTGCGCACCAGCCTCGTCTTCCAAAGACGGAAAAACCGTCAGGGGCCCGCTGACCTGTGCACTCACAAAGGCCTTCCAATCATCTGTGCACCCCAGCCAGGCCAGCTGCCCTGGGGCGTACTGTTTCCCTAAAGATGAAAAGCTATAGCTGACCCAAGTGCACAATGCCCTGTAACATCAAACGAAGGACACCACTGACCAGGAGACCCACCACACAATTTGTAAGTGCTTCAGGGGGTGAAGGACACAACACCATATTAGATACAAACACAGACTGTGAAGTCATCATCATGCCAGAAACATTTAAACAGAAAAAAAATAGGTATCACAGGCCCAAACAATTAGGGTATAACAAATGATCAGGAAATGTTAGGTGCGCTGTACTTTCTCTGGATAGTGTTTATTAATTATTTTTAAAACAATCTGCTTATCAAAACAACTCATGTTCACACCCAGTTTCATGCACTACTCTAAGCCCCACAGACCACACTGAGCAGCAAGCTGTTTCTCAGACTACATGGGACACAAGCACGGGGCAAACGCAGAAGGTCTGGCGAGGCTGACACTACACCCCCTCACACACCTTCCAGGCCCACCCCACTAGAGCACGCCTCAGCCCAACGGAACCCCACCTGAAAACTTTCTAGCTACTTTCTCATTTTACTAACGAGACTACTGAAATGGATTATAAATTTCAACTTCCTAAAGTCTACCTAACCACATTTTGTTAAAAGTACAGTCTGAGAATGGCCAAGAATTGCACATCTAAGGTAGAAACATGAGAAAAAAAGGGCCTGGGTCATAGGGCCAAAGAATACTCTGGAATCAGGGGTCCATTTGGCTCTTTCCAAGCAACATCACTGTAAGTGAAATATGAAATCCAGTCAGGATCTTTCTAGAATGAGGTCAGGACCCACACTGCTCACCTTAGAACTAAGCCAGATCTCTAAGTCAGGGACAAGGGAAGGCCAGACAAGGAACACAGAAAAGGAGAAGCAGCAGAGGAGCTGAAGAACTGGGAAGGGAAGGGAGGGGGAGGGGAGGGGAGGGGAGGGGGAGTGGGAGGGGGACGAATCCAGGCACACAGGCGGGCAGGGCCCAGGCGGCACCAATAGGCCTGGGGCGTCACCCACACCCTGAGGACCCCTCCGCACCGTCAGAGCCCCAGGCTCACAGGGACTCCTTGAAGCCAAAGCCCATTCTGTTTGAGGCTAACCCAACACGCAAACTTCATTATTTTGAAACTCTACAAATATACTTACAACTAAACCTTTTACTGGTTCTAAGGAAGTACTTTCATTTCTTTTGGATGAACGTACGTGTTGTCTGCTTTCAGATCCGCAGACACAGAAAAGCTCGATGACAGAGGCGCACTTGGCCTTTTTTCCCCATTGACGCTTCTGATCACTCACAGTGCAGAATGTGATTCATGGCTCTAATTTCCAATAAAGGCTTAAAACCAAACAACACATATGATTATGATTAACTTACATGATCAATGCCTCCCATTCAAAAAAATTCTCTTCATTCATGGGGCCTGCAGGAAAAGAAGAAATTCCACAACTTTACTTTGAAGGAAACTTTGGCAATTAAGAGTAAATGATAAAGAGGCGAACTTCACACTACCTTACCTGCCACAATTCCTTCCGGAGGATTCAGTGTTAATTCTATAAGGTTAAAAAGTAAAACCATTATGAAAAAGAATGAATATTATGTTGCATTTTAACAAAAAACATTAAAACGTATACAAGGCTATAAATTATATGGCATACATATTAGCAGATGAAAATTAAAATTCTGCTTGTCCCAAGTGAACACCTGCTGCAGTTACATTTCTGATCAAGACTATGTCAACAGCTCTTTATACCAGCAAAAAGGAGAATTTTAGAACTGTCAACACTTTCACTTTACAATGAAGAAACAAACAAAAGGTGTTGTTAACTCTCTTTCCAAAATACTCCTGCTGGTTATTTTGATTAAAGCTCATAAATCAAACACAGTATATTATTTCCTAACTGAAGGGATTTCCTGTCATTTTGAGAGTGGGCACAAAGCTTTCTGAATGAGACAAAGTAGAGCTATGAGCCCGCGCCAAGGTTTCAAAAGCCTGGTATTATCAAGTCCGTCAGCGCCGTATAGGCTGGCTGTCAACCTCCGACACCACGCTACAAAATCCATGAGCCCCCCCACGTGTGAGGTCCCGCAGAACAGCAGAGTGAGAGAGAGGCAGGAAGAAACCATCGGCCGCAGCATTCCTCAGCAACTGAAGGCTAGTAGTTGTTCTAAGGCTCTGCCAACCTGGAAGCTGTCCTTTCCACTCCTGGCCTCCTGGCTTTGTATGAGATACGGGAGGCTACAGAATGAAACCACACCTGCGGGCAAATGTGGCAAATCTGGCAAGGAGAACACCGGGCGACGGAGGAGCACTCGGCAAGAAGGACGGCCACGGGAGCGAGGGGTCAGGTGGCAAGGGCACCCCCTCTGGGCCGAGTGCAGGGCCGGGACATGACTAAAACAGTGAGAAACACACAGGAGATCAACAAAACCAAAAGCCAGTTCTCTGAAGAGACATAAAACTAACAATTCCCTGCCAAGTAAACATAAAGCGTAAGGACCAGAAAAGAAAAAATAATCATTATTCACAGATGCTCCGCTTACCTACATAAAGTCCAAAAGAGTCAAAAGATAAATTATAATAAAAAGTGATTTTGTCAAAGTTGCTGGATACAAGGTCAATCAATACATACAACTGAACTGTACTTCTATATATCAGCAAGTTAGAAAAGTCTAAAAAAGACACCAATTATAATGGGAAACATGCAGAAATTAGCTTTTCAAAAATGTGCAAGATCTGTAACAGGACAGAAAACATCATTAACAAAAAATTTTAATAAATGGAGATTATATCACATTCATAGACTAAAACATAATGGAGTTATGACTAAACTAAATGGAGACCTTAATAAATGGAGTTATAGACTAAAATAAATGGAGACCTTAATAAATGGAGATTATATCACGTTCATAGACTAAAACATTCAACATTGTCAAGTTATCAATCCTCTTCAAACTGCACCTACGGATCGAGCGCAACCTCAGCCAAAACCCCACCAGGTTTTCTTGTCTGACTCTGCCTAGGTAAACACACATGAACATGTGAACGACCAGAACAGCCAAGGCATTCTCTAAAAAGGGTAAACTGAGAACCATCCATGGGCTAGCAAGACTCATTACAGAGCTGCAGTAAGTAGGCAGTAGACACTGGCACAAAGTTCAGTAGACGATGGAACAGAAGCGAGCACGCCCAGCGCAGGCCGTGCAAAGAGAGGTCCTCCATCTGCTAGGAAGGTCGCCCCACAGGAAAGAGGTGAAAGAACAGAAGAACACAGGTGAAAAAAGAAAACCCTTTTCCCTATCTCAAACCACATACAAAAATCAAAGTATATAAGGAAAAGGGGAGAAGGGGCATGAGAACTAGTAGAAAATATACACATGGGCCTCTGCCCCAGTTCCCAGCAAAGCTCCTAAGTCCCTCGTAAATTCCCAAGTGACAAGAGCACCAGGCGCATCTCCCACTGTGGGTGGCTGCTGGTCACAAGACCGAGCCATGATTAGAAGGTTTCAGGCCCACCCTCCATTCTCCAGAGTGAGAGGGGCTGGAGATGGAGTTACGGGTGAGTGAGGCCCACGTGGGGAAGCCGCCATACAATCCCACTAGCATAAGGGCAGGGAGCTTCCGGGCTGGCGAGCACGTGGCGGGGCTGGCAGGGAGAGGCACCCAGAGAGCAGGAAGCTCCGGGCTCCTCCCCACCCCTGCCCTCTGCTTCTCTTCCATCCGGCCGTTCCTGGGTTCTACCCTTCTACAATATACTGGAAACCACGCAAGTAAAATGCTTCTCTGGGTTCTGTGAGCTGCTCTGGCAGGTTAATCAACCCCAAGGAGGGGGTCACAGAAACCTCCAATGTATAGCCGATCAGTCAGAAGCACAGGCGATACCCTGGATTTGCCATGGGCGGGGGAGGGGGAGCAGCCTCGTGGGACTGGGCCCTTAGCCTGTGGGATCTGACGCACTAACTCCAGGTAGGTAGTGTCAGAACTGAGTGCAATCGCAGGACACCCAGCTGGGGTCACAGAAGTGCCGGGTGCAGGAAGACCCCCATGCGTCTGTCGTCAGAAGTGCTGTGAGTGCGGCAGTTGAAGGAGCGTAAAGGAGAAGTACAGGACAAGTGAGGTTTTCTAAACAGGGCAAGAGAGTGCAACCGGCCCATCACCAAAGCGGGCACAGAGGCAAACGAGCATGTGGGAAGATGCTCAACGGTGAGTCAGAGGGAAACGGAATGAGGACCACTAACAGACACTGCTCTACAGCCCGACTGCTGAGAGTCTCTTCACTTGGACCAGAAGAGCTAAAATTCAGAAGACTGCTAATACCAGCATGGGTAAGTTCTGCAGCTGGGTCTCTCACGCTTCACCAGTGGGAATGCAAAATGCTTTGGCTGCCCCTGGCGAACAGTTTAAACATGTACTCACCCTGAGACCCTGCAACTCTACTACGGACTGCCTACCCAAGAGAAATGAAAACCTGTTTTCTTGACTACCTTGTGCACACGCAGGAGCCCTGTCCTGGTGGTCAGTGAGCCCCTTCTCAGCACCTAGCAGAGCACCTGGCATGAAGTGGGTGTTCAGGAAATACTTGATTGACTACGTTGTTTATAGAAAAGGTTTACATTGTACTTTCATTTGCTTGCTTTGGTGCTGTAAATCTGTAATATTTTCTTATGCTTGATTCTCAGGGATTAAAGACTGTGGACAAAGCAAAGTACCTCCTTCCCCTTCCCCAACAGAAATGTATATTATTTATCTTAACACAAAGTGTATACGTTCAGTTAATAAAAATGATATAAATAATAGTTTTATCATCAAAATGGTAATACTGCATTAAGGATCCTGAGATCTCTTGCATTCCTCTCTGGGAGCTGACCCCCCGGCTGCAGCAGACCCAGTGTTCAACACCTGCTGCTAAGGTAGATCCTGCCACACTGCTCCTACAACGGAGCCAGCGAGCACGAAGCCCGAAGAAATCCTGGAGCCTTGATACCAGCTGCACGGCTGCAACCAGCATAACAGACAGCGCGTGCTGAACTCTGTAGGCAGCTAAGGACCAGGAGAGTCAGGGATGCAGTAGCGCGTCGAACTTGAACCACACGGAGAATGCGTGCCACTGAGTTGGAAAACCCCACCAGAGAAACACGTTTCAGAGGGAAGAAAATAGTCTAGTTCCGAAAACATCAAGTTAAAGATGCTTGTAAGTCATCTAAGTGCGGACGGTCAAGGAGGAAACTGGACGTGAGACTAGAGCCCTAAACAGTAGTCCAGACTGGACACATAAAACAGGGGTCCTGAAACAGGATGGTACCTGAAAATAGGAATGGAATACAAACAAATGAAATTAAAACTTATGTCCCCAAGGACTTCTATGTGAATGTGCCCAGCAACTTTACTCACAATAGCCCCACACTGGAAACAACCCAAATATCCATCCACTGGTAAATGAATGAGGGGTGATCCATCCACACCAGGAACACTAGGCAGCAACAGACAGGAGCAAACCACCGGCACACGTGACAACAAGGGTGACTCTCAAAGCACTGGGCTGGGTGAAGGA
The DNA here is from genome assembly GCF_965194805.1 of Balaenoptera borealis. Taxonomy (NCBI): domain Eukaryota; kingdom Metazoa; phylum Chordata; class Mammalia; order Artiodactyla; family Balaenopteridae; genus Balaenoptera; species Balaenoptera borealis. Next base: position 1,751,588 of record NC_138862.1, on the reverse strand, counting down.
ACCTGACATAGAGGCTACACACTGTGTCTATTTATACAAAATTCTAGAAGAAGCAAAGCTATAGTAATAGAAAGCAAACCCAACATTGCCAGAGACCAGGGGCCAGTCACAAGGGAACTTTCCAGGGCAATGGAAACAGTCTCTCACGATTGTGTTGACAGCTATACACAGCATACACGTGTCAAAGCTCAAAGAATGGTATACTTGGAACTTCCCTGGTGGCGCAATGGTTAAGAATCCACCTGCCAATGCGGGGGACACGGGTTTGAGCCCTGGTCCGGGAAGATCTCACATGCTGCGGAGCAACTAAGCCCGTGTGCCACAACTACTGAGCCTGCGCTCTAGAGCCCGCGAGCCACAACTACTGAGCCCGTGTGCCACAACTACTGGAGCCTGCGCGCCTACAGCCCGTGCTCCACAACAAGAGAAGCCACCGCACCGCAACAAAGAGTAGCCCCCACTCGCCACAACTAGAGAAAGCCCGCACGCAGCAACAAAGACCCAACGCGGCCAAAAATAAATTAATTAATTTTTAAAAAATGGTATACTTGAAATTGACACATTTTATAGCGTGTAAATTTTATCTCAATAAAGTTGACCGCCCCAAATTAATGTTTTTTTATGAAATATAAAACAATAAGTCTCCTAGAGGATAATGCAGAAGAATCTCTTCATGCTCTTAGTGTAAAGACTCCTTAAACAGAACTAACTGTAAAGTTAATAACCAAAAAGCACGAACCATAAAGGAAAAGACTCATAAAATTAAGAGCACTAAAATTAAGAACTTCTGGGAATTCCCTGGAGGTCTCGGGGGAGGGAGGGAGGCAGGCACAGGTTCCATCCCTGGTCCGAAATCCATAAGCCAAGCAGCGCAGCCAAAAAAACAAAAAAGAAGCAAACAAAAAGTCTCACATCAAAAGATATCTTTGTTTTTAATATTCAAAGGAGACAAGGCAAGGCCACCCCCTGCCCAGGGCACAGTCACAGAGCCTCGCTGGAGAGATGGGAGCGGATCAGCACTCCCGGGCCTGGGCCTCCGGCAGCCTGATGTCCCCCTTGAGTCCTGAGAGCCAAGACCCGGCCACCACCTCCTCCTGACACTCAAACCCACAGTTCTTTTAACCCAGCTGACCCCTGTTCTACCCCTGCCTGAGTCACTGGCACCGACCGCCAGGCCAGCTCCCTCCACTCCAGCCAGGGGGTGCCAAGCCCCAGAGCCACCTCTCCTACCTGCAGAGCCCGCCCTGAGGAAGCACTGCTGACGTCCAAGCCTTCACTCCCTCCTGCCCACCCACCCTTCCTGCCTTTTCCCCGAGAAGACCCTTCTCAGAGGACCCTTCTCAGGAAGGCGTGCTTCTCCCCTATTGCCCACTTTATACAGTTTAAAGGCTGTTCTTATTTTAAATAATACTAAAATAGCTTCATTATCCTAAAAAAAAACCCAAAAAACAAAAAAAAAAAACCACCTTTAAGAGAATGCAAAGGTAAGCCCCGGAAAGGAAGAAGACATCTGCAACAGATATAGCCAAAAAAGAGCTACTATCTGAACTTTGAAAGAATGCCTTACAAATCAATACAAATACATAAACAACCCAAAAGAAAATCAAGCACAAGCAAGCCTTGAACAGGCACTTCACACACACACACACACACACACACACGACACCTAAGTGGCCAATAAACCTAAGACAAGGTGTTCAACCTCATTAATTGTGGGGAAAAGCAAACTAAGCCCACAATCAGAGTACTACCCCAACCAGAATCACCCAGTGACCACAGCTGAGAGGGCTGACCCTACGAAGTGTCCACACAGAAAAGGAGCCACAGAAATAGAATGCCAGAAGGAGTGTGAATTGGTACAACCACTTTGAAAATGAGGTTGCTCTCACCTCCTATGACCTAGAAATTCCTCTCCAGAGTGCAAACTCACAGAAATATGTGCACATGTGCACCAAGAGACATATCAAATAATTTTTTTTTTTTTACTGTTGATATCATGACTTAGAAGACTAGCTTCAGAATCTAGGTAGCAACCAACACGCAGAGCAACTTGAAACAAATTATAACAATCCCCGTATGTGTCAACTTCTGGAAAAACATGGGGAAATAGCAGGTGAAATGTCACTGGATGTGATTAAGGAATTTTATATTGTAACATGTGGCACTCTCCCAAAAGGGACAGAGAATGGGCTCTGACCAAGGATAGTAGCTTAAGCAAGAGTAAGGAGGAGAATTCGCCAGTACCACTGCTGAAGAGCCTTGATGAATCTAAATCTTGTAAGACAAAGGACAATCTAAGTATTTCTCCATTGTCATGAAAATATTGTTGACTGGTGTTTTGAAAGTTGGTCATGTGTCTCTATTTTGCTATATAATGTTTTTTTGTTTTGTTTTTTAAATTTGTTTATTTATTTTTGGCTGTGTTGGGTCTTCGTTGCTGCGCGCGGGCTTTCTCTAGTTGCAGCGAGCAGGGGCTACTCTTTGTTGTGGTGCATGGGCTTCTCATTGCAGTGGCCTCTCCCGCTGCAGAGCACGGGCTCTAGGCGCACGGGCTCAGTACTTGTGGCGCTCGAGCTTAGCTGCTCCGTGGCATGTGGGATCTTCCCGGATCAGGGCTTGAACCTGTGTCCCCTGCATTGGCAGGCAGATTCTTAACCACTGTGCCACCAGGGAAGCCCCTATATAATGTTATAGTTACAATCCTAATCACAGACTCATTCAATTCCAGGCGGTATTCTTCTCTTTACGCTTGCTTCGTGGTGCTATCTGAAGCTCTGAGGAGCTAGACAAGCCGCAGGGCGATGGCTTGAGCACCCACACTTGGCCAATACGACCAGAAGTAGCCAACCACAAATCACATATCAACTAACAGATATCAACTACACTTCCTCTCTGCAAAGCTATTCCAGGCAGCAGGGGTGTCGTGGTGAATGAGACAGACAAGGTCCTGCCTCCAGTGAGCTTCAGTTCTAGTGGCGGAAGACAGGCAGTGAACACAGAGACATATAAACACAAAGAGTGTTTCAGATACTGACGAGCGCAGTGAAGAACACAATGAAGTGACAGCACGACATGGCCAGGTGGTCAGGAGAGGCCTGCTGGGCAGGTGGTACTGGAGGTGGGCTCTCTTTTTTTTTTAACTGAGGTATAATTGATATGGAACATTATATTAATTTCAGGTGTACAACAAAGCGATTCCATAATTGTATCTATTGTGAAATGATCAGCACAATGCGTCTAGCTAACGTCCATCACCACAGAGAGTTACAAATTTTTTTCTTGTGGTGAGAACTTTTAAGACCTACTCTCTTAGCAACTGTCAAACACACAACACAGCTTTATTTACTACCGTCCCATGCTGTACGTGGCATCCCCAGCGCTTCTCATCTTCTGTAAGAAAAAGCCCCACGCCAGATTAGGGCGGATGAATTGCCAAGTGCTAAAGAGGGGCGGAGGACAGAATGTCGGTGGGAAAGGGAGCGGGGCACCTGAAGCCTCGAGGAGGAGCTTACACCAAAAAGAGCTGGCCTTATTTCTCCTTTGCGGAGATCCCCTGGGAACTCCCCTACGTGACACCCTCCCTTCAGGGTCACAACTGCCACCTCCAGCAGCCTGTCCACCTGCATCCTTGGTCAACAGCGGCATCTACCGGTCAGCAAAGAATTACAGCAACCGAGTTTTCCAGACGGAGGGAATGTTTCTAGATTACATTGTTTCCTTGTTTTGTTTTTTGTTTTCAAAACACACACCCACAACCATATAGTTTCATGTTTAATGATAAAAACAACTTCAAAAAGAGAAACAAAATCTTAACAATATCAGAGAAATTTGCAATGACCATTCGTTGGCACTGATTCCTTGAGAATGTTAATTGGTTAATAAAAACACTGCTTTAAATAAATAGTGGCTTTAAAAATAGACACCACGCAAAATAAAATATAAATATAAACTTTGACCAGTAGTCCTACTTCTCAGAATCTATCCCTCGGCAAGAAAAGACACATGCGTAAAGTTATTCATTTCAGGACTTTTTGTAATAGCAAAAAAAAAACTGGAAACAACCCAAATGTCTATCAATAGGGGACCAGTCAAATTATGATACGTCTACTGATGGGACACTTTGCGGCTGTAAAAGGGAATGATGAACACCTCTGTGTCCTAGTACAGAATGAACTCCAGGACATAGTAAATGACAAAAAGTGCATTAGAGTGTATAACTAGGGTCTTTAAAAAAGAAGTAATTAAATGAGGCCAGCGGGGTGGGCCCTAATCCAATCTAACAGATGTCCTTATAAGAAGGAGATTAGGGCACAGACATGGACAGAGGGACAAACGCTGTGAGGACACACGGAGAAGGTGGCCGTCTACACGCCCAGGAGAGAGGCTTCAGGAGGGACCAGCCCTGCTGCAACTGGATCTCCGACTGTAAGGGAATAGTTTCTGTGGTTTAAGCTCCTTAGCCTGTCATACTTTGTTACAGCAGCCCAAGCAAACTAATACAGTGCTCAAACAACTGGACGGCCATTTGCAAATCATCTCCAAATAAACCTTGACCTTTATCTCATACCACATACAAAACTTTACTTGACATTGAAACGTAAGAGCTGAGAGTATAAAGAAATCATAGGACAAAACCTTAGTGATCTTATGTTAGGCAATGATTTTCTAAACACAATACAGAAAGCAAGAAATGTTTGAAAAGTCAATCTACTGGATGTCACTGAAAATTTTAAAACCTTTGCTCTTTTAAAGGCAATGTTATGAAAATTACAAGGCAAACCACAGGAGCTGTCATTCAAGGGACAGAGCCTTTCCGTCCAGCCTAGTGAAGGAGCTGCAGATCCCTGCCACACAACCACATGCACACAGCTCACAACAATGCACTGTACACTTCAGATGGCAACAGGGCAACAGTATGTGTTTCTTACCACAATTTTTTAAAAGGCAACCTACAGTCTAAGTGAAAATGTTTACAAAATATCCAACAAAACACCTGTACCTGCATTATATAAAGAACTCTTATAACTTAATAAGGAAACAATAAACTCGATTAAAAACTGAGGAAAAGATTCAAGACACGTTATCAGAAAAGATATGTGGATGGCATATACAAACATGAACTAAAACCACAATGACATGTCACTGCACACCCAACAGAACGACTAAAACTTCACAACTGACCACACCAAGGGTCAGCAACGAAGTGGGACTCTTGATACACTGCTGGTGGGGATGTAAAATGGTACAACCACTTGGGAAAACAGTTTGGCTATTTCTTAAAAATTAAACACACACCTCACATATGACCCAGGAATTTACTCAAAAGAAACAAAAGCATATGTCCACGAAAAGACAGGTTTAACCCTAACCCTAACCCAAATGTGCACAGCAGGTTTATTTGTAACAGCCAAGAACTGGAAACGATCCAAAGGTCCACCAACAGGTGACTGCAGCAACAAGCGGTGGTCTGGAAGGGGCTACTGACCCAAGCAACAACCTGGATGAACTGCAGCATGATTATGCCGAGTGAAGGACCTCTGACAAAGAAAGCACGGAACAACTACAGGAGCGACCGAAGGCAGATCAGCCATTGCCTGGGACCTGGGGGTGCAGGAGAGAGAAGGCCAAGCCAGATTACAAAGAGGCAGGAGGAGACTGGGGGGCGGTGGTTACTCAGCATCCTAACTGTGGCAATGGCTTCACAGGTGTGTGCACGTACATCCAAACTCATCAAATGTACGCTTAAATACATCAGCTTACTGTATGTCCATTATACCTCAATAAAACTGTTTTTAAAAGGGTGGCTAGGGCTTCCCTGGTGGCGCAGTGGTTGAGAATCTGCCTGCCAATGCAGGGAACATGGGTTCGAGCCCTGGTCTGGGAAGATCCCACATGCTGCGGAGCAACTAGGCCCGTGAGCCACAACTAGTGAGCCTGTGCGTCTGGAGCCTGTGCTCCGCAACAAGAGGCCGCGATAGAGAGAGGCCCATGCACCGCGATGAAGAGTGGCCCCCGCTTGCCACAACTAGAGAAAGCCCTAGCACAGAAACAAAGACCCAATACAGCCAAAAATAAATTAAAAAAAAAAAAAAAAAAAGTGTGGCTAAAAAAAAAAGACACCACAAAGGTTGAAAAGACAAAGCACAAACTGGGATAAAATACTTGTAACACATATAACCAACAAAGGGTTAGGAATATAAAAAGGGATAGGGAATTTATAAAGAACTCCTACAAATCAGTAAGAAAAAGAAACCACACTATGGAAATCTGGTAAAAGATACGGACATTTCACAAAGGGAAAACATGACAGGATGCTCACCTTCATTGATTAGTCATGATCTACAAATTAAAACCACAAGGAAGCACATCACACCCACCGGATGGGAGGAAACAGACCCCGCACAACACCAAGGTGTCGGTGAACATCCACAGCGATGCACGCGGAACACGCACACAGGGAAGCATCACGCATAAGGCCGACCCGCGAGCGCTCCAGGGCCGCGTCACACCGTGCACAGGCACCAGAAATGTCCACAGCAACCAATCTGTATAATAAGCAAAGGCTGGAAATAACCTACATGCCCAGCAGTAAAGGACAAATTGTGCCTTATTCATAAAACGAAATACTACGCAGCAGTGAAAATAGACACAGCTGTATGTTTCAACATAAATGAATCTCAGAAAGAGTGCTGAGCAAAGATTCAATTTGCAGAATACATACTGTGCAATCCTATTTCCACTAAGTACAAACACAGGCAAAAGTAAACAAAATGTTGTGTAGGAGGATATTAAGTGATAGAACTATAAAGAAAAAGAAAAGAACAAGTCACACAAAATTCGGTGGTGGTAACTCCTGGTGGGGGTGGGAAGGAGCACAAACCAGACTGCTCAGTTCCTGCTAACGTCCTACTTCTTAGGCTGGTGTCACAGGTACAGGTGTTCATTTCACTATGTCATCTGAAAGTACACCTTTTATATCCTTTACATACATAACATACTTTACAATAAAGGATGCTTTAAAAAACTAAAACGGGTTAATGACAGGGAAGGATGACAGTAATGGGAAGGACAGGCTGAGTCTGGTGGTTCAGAGAAGGTGTCTCCAGGGGAGCAGGGCGAGGAAGGGCCGACACCCCAAGAGGAGTGCGCTGCTGCAGCCACCAAGTGGGGCTGGGGAGACGCGCCGGGGCGCAGGGGTCAGTGAGGTCAGAGGCAAGAGAAGGGCCGGAGCACACAGAGCCTGAGAAGTCACTGCAAGGGCTTCTGGACAGAGCGACCCGATCTGACTTTGCTGTGCTGAGAACCGAGCCAAGCGGGGCAAGAGAGAAGCAGACCGCCGTCAGGGCTGGGCTGCAGTTACCCAGGCCGGAGGCGAGTGGCCTGAGCCAGCACTGGACTCCGCATAAACGAATAAAGTCTGAAGGCAGGTCAACAGGTTACACTTGGATACAGAAGAAAGTGAGTCCTCAAAAGACCAATCTAAGGTTTTGAGCCCAAACGGCTGGAAGAATGAGGCCGCCACTGAGACAGGTAAGGCTGTGGGACAACAACGAAGCAGGAGCACAGCGGCTCGGCGCCACACCTGTAAGTTCGGGGTTCCTACCAGACACTGTACTGGGTTGAACAGTGTCCCCCAGAACCTGTGAAAATAACCTTATTTGGAAACGGGGGCTGTGCAGATGTAATCAAGTTAAAACGAGATCACGCTGGATTAGGATGAGCCCTAAACCAGTGACTGGTGTCTTTATAAGAGGGAAGACGACCACGGGAAGACAGGGGCAGGGACGGGAGTTCTGCTACCACTAGCCAAGGAGCACCGTGGGCTGCCAGCAATGCCCAGAAGCTGGCAGAGGCAAGGAAGGATCCTTCCTAGAGCCTCTGCAGGGAGCCTGGCCCTGCCAACACCTTGATTTGGGACTTCCGGCCTCCAGAGCTGCGAGAGGATACATTTCTGTTGTGTTGTGCTACTCTGTTACGGCAGCCCTGGCAACTAATACCTAAGTCCATCTCTGATACTCCCAGAAAAGGCTAGATGAATGCATGAAGATAAAACAGATAAAACATGGAGAAAAGATATCGGTTTAAGACACCTTGTTTCTTTTCCTGTCTTTCCTTTTTTCTGGTTGTAAGAACCTGGGCAAATCATTTTGTCTGTTATTCAATTTCCTATAAAATTTGTAAAATTAGGGGCCTGAATGGAATCATATCCAAGGTCCTACCACCTCTGAGTTTCTGCAGCTCTGTGACTATTCCAAATACAAGACAGGGGGCCTGAACCCCATCCAAATCTACCTAAACCCATTCCGCACAGAAGTTGCTTCTGTAAAGCCTACCTTTCTACTGGATGTGCCACCTTAGAATGTGGTAGGAGGGCAAACCAGATGCTAAGACACAAAAGACAAGAATCACTAAGTGGGATTTTATCATGTTCCTAAGATACCGCATCAACAACCCCCGTCCCCAGCAACACAATGGAGTCATTTTCTACGGCTGATGTGACGATGACCACAAACTCAGTGGCTGAAAACAACACCCACTGATGATCTCGCGGCTTCCGTGTGTCAGAGCCTGGGCACCGCACAGGCCACTTGGTTCTCTGCCGAGAGCCTCACAAGGCTGCCGCCCCAAGTTCATTCAGAGGGTTGGCAGAATCCTGCTCCCTGCAGCTGCAGGACCGAGGCTCCAGGGCCCTCACCGCTGTCAGCCGGGGTCATTCTCAGATTCTAGAAGCCACCGTGTTCCTCAGCTCCTGGCCCAGCCACGGCAGGGGGTGCTCCTCCTGCGCTGGGTCTCCTGCCTCCCCTCTCCTGTCTCCTCTCCCGTCTGGGGGCCTCACGTGACAATGGGGCTCCACCTCCATAACCCAGGACACTCTCCCCATCTTAATGTCAGCTCGTTAGTTATCTGTAAACAACATCTCCAAAGTCCCTTCACACGGTGCCCAGGTCGGTGTCTGACTGAGTAACCGGGGTACGGGAGTCTTGGGGAGACACCTGTAGAGCTCTGTCTGCGACACACTCCAAAATGTCGTATATTTACACATAAAAACACACACGATACGCTTCTGTGACACAGCTTTGGAAGTCAACTGCTATTTACGTTTTATTACTACAAATTGACAACATGGTTGAGATACTGGATGGGACTTTTGTAAGCACAGAAAAGGGGAAAATATTAGGAAATACAAGTTCAACAATGCAAAGACCGGGCTGAAGCAGTCACCTAAATTCCCCATGCAGGGGTTTAACAGAGTCCTTCTCTACAGAAACGAGAAAATAGTACCTGCTGGCAGTCTAGAAACAGGGCCAAATAAACTAAAACAGATGCAGCGACACAGACCAGGATGGCAGGAAATGGCACGTGTCCCCAAACATCTGACCCCCAGCCAGGTTTCCCATGAGGAGACAGAGGCAACGGCCCCCATCTCCCACCCTCTGTTCAGGGGGAACCATCTCTTCCCCCACTCTGCCCCCCAAAGTCTCCCCTAAATATACATTCTTACTTTAGAGAACACTAGATGGTGAGCGTTATCTAACCATTTATTTTAACGAGCCTGCATTTGCAACTCTGTGGTTTGCTCTAGCCAAACACTGACACCCGCTGCGCAGTGCCGCCAAGATGGTTTAGGAAACTCAGCTGCGTGCGTATTTACCAGTTAGCTTTACGACATTCGTTACTTTAGTTTAGGTGCCAGTTTCTTCGGAAAGTGTCCTCAGTGTAATGACAAAAAGAACAGCTCACGCTGCGGAGAGCCAGCTGTCAGGTACCTGGCTAAGCACCATCTCCACAGACGCGGAGAGGCAGAGGCAGAGGGCGACGTCCGAGGTCAAGGTCCACAGCTAACAAGCAGAGGCAGGTGTGAACCCCCAGCAGGCTCCCGCCCACCTTGCGCCCAGCAAACACAAGGGCATCCATCCCCGGCTTCTCACAGCGCCTCCTCCAAGGGAGCCTCCGCTGTAAAAGGGAGAACACGCTTCTCGCTTCTCCCTTTGCTTTCCCCAAACATCAGAAAATTCTGCGGGCTAAGAAAGCACGAAGGAGGCTTTTGCAACGCTACCCGGGAAGAATGGCAGGTGGCACTGTCCAAAAACCCTGTTCCCTCGTTAAAGAGAAAACCCAAATCTGACCTTTCGCCTCCGCCTCATCAGTACGCGCTTCCCCTCCCAGGACGCTTCCCGCAACTTCTCACTAGGCCGGTGAGCTGTCTCTCCGCCCGGCCCGCCGGCGTCCGCGAGGCTGGGTCGGGGAGCCCTCCGGTTACTGGCACAGCCGGAGCCCAGGGTCCCCAGACCAGCGCCGCGCCGGCTTCTCCCCGCCGGGGGTCGCGGGCGGCCCCCGGCGACCGCACGAAACCCGCCCCGACGGCGCACAGACGGGCCGGGCTCGGCGGCGGACCCAGTCCACGCCCCGCACCCGAACGTCGGGGCGGCCGCCAGCAGCGGGCGGGAGGGGGCGCGGGGCCCGGCGGGGGGCCGAGGGGCGGCGCGCGGCCCCGAACTCACGTTTGTATTCGGCCATCAGCCTCTTGAGCGCCGTCCCCGCCATCTTCCGGGCAACAGCTGCGCCGTCGGCCTCGCCTCCTCAGCGCTCCTCCCTCCCGCCCGAAGCCCGGGCCGCTTCCGGGTCGCCGCGGGGGCACAGGAGCCCTTCCGGGACGCAAGGCGCCTGCGCGGGGCGGGGCGCGTGCGCTGTGGGCGGGGCGGGGCCCTAAGCCGCTTTGTGGGGTCAACGCCGCTTCCGGGGATCCGGATTCCGGTAGGGAACTCTGCAGAAGATCCCGGAGCAGCGAGTGCCTGCAGAGTGTGTGTGAACCGCCTGTTCCGGCCTCTTGGCCTCAGGGCGGCCCCGACGGCGGGGACGGGGATGGAGGATCGTGGACAGAGGATGGAGACGGCGGGGAGGGCGGACGAGGGGGGCGGTGGGCAGGGCTGGCCACTCGCGGGCCGGATGAGCAGATGTCGTTCAGACTATTTGCTGAAGGTACACCGTGGACCGTGTCGGGGCTCCCTCGCTGTCACCCGTGCAGTTCAGAGGAGGCGACTTTCAGGCCCAGCTGCAGTAAGAGCGAGAATCCACGCGCAACACATTTGGTGCCCCGGTGGCTACCCTCACAACGCTTTAGGTTTGAAAAAGTGAGATTGGCGATTGTGGCGGTTTTATGCCGTGTCGGTGTGGTTCTGGATTCCACTCGGCCAAGAGAGGAGCTTTGGGAGCTCGAGGAGGGAGCAGAGCAGCGGCCAGACCTCCCCCACCCCAGGTGTGGATGGGCTCCCCTCCCAACCGCCAGCCTGCTGACCAGCAGCTCCCAGAGGCAGCGGGTCCAGACTTCCCCACGGCCCCCTTGGCAGTCCCCCAGGCCACTGCTTCAGGAGGCTAGCAAGGGGCTGTCATCTTCCTCAGGCCATACATCCCCCCCCACCCCCCGCCCCCGCTGCTGCTCTGGCTTCTCCACTGAGTAATGTGCATCGGATAACTAGACGGGCGAGTCTTTTTTTTTCCGTAACATTCATGGTGGTTCTACTGACTGGCCCACTGATCTGTTGATCTGTTTATGCCTCTTAGAACCCCATTCTTACTTCAGAGAAAGTCAGCACCTTTAGTGCTTTGTGGCAAGGATATATGCACCTTTTAAAAAAGAAAAGTTTTTATCTTCACAACACATATCCAACGTACTCCTCTACAGAATTTCTACGTAATGTCCTGTATAATTTTCTAGCATAGTACACAACTTATCTGTCTCCTGTAACCAGAAACACGTCCCATGAGGGCAGGGTGCTCTTGTCTCATGTGTTCCTGGATGCAGCCTCAGTACCTGGACGTGGCAGGAGGTATCTGTCGAGTTCAATAAAATCAAACAATTCGCACAAACCTCACAATGGTGCATATTTTGCGGTAGACGTGTCACAAAAATTCAGTCTGACACTGTCTTTTCAAATGACCATGGTGATTTATAGAAACAACACAGTACTTTTAGACAGTTCCAAAGAGTAATGGATTTGCACAAATACTCATGAGGTTTCCTTCTCCTGTTCAAGTAGTTGCCCTCTCTGCGATCAGACCACACCCCACCCCCCCCAGCCGGTCAGGGGTCAGAGGGTGTGGTTCCCATGGAGACGAAAGGAAAACTCCACTTGGCCACCTAAAGGAAGTGTGGGTGATGAAAAGCATTGTCATCAACGTTATGACGCTCAGACAACAGCGCCTGTCAGATGCAGGGTATTTTCTTAACTGCGTCCACGTCTGTGTCACTGCTGTCTTTGTGACATCATTTTCCTGTTGTAGAGCAGTGTGTGTATTCACAGCTTGTACCAGGATTAGATTCAAGTGACAAAAACCCAAAATATGAGGTGCTCAACGTAACAGAAGGCTCTCACCTCACTGTGGCTGGTGGGACGGCCTCGCCTTCAGGGAAGCGGGCCCCCTCCGCACGTCTTCTCTGAGATTCAAGTGTAACTGGGCACCCTGTATTTTATTCACTCAATCTGGCAACTCTTTGCTCGGTCAGTCGGTCCTGGTATCCCCAGGGTTCTCAGTAGCAGGTGTGTGGTATCAATACTTAGAGGCTTTGGCCCACTGGACAGGCCAGCAAGTTCAGAATAAACTAGTTTCTTTGGGAACTGAAGTTCTGAGGTACAAAAAGGATCTGCTTTTTGCAGTTCCTTTCCATGAAGCTGTGTCTCGTGGCAGAGCCAGTGTTAACACATGCTTCCGCACCTGTGCCCTGCAGCACAGCCAGGCTGGCACCGCCCGTGTGCCTGGAACTGAGGGGTCCTGGGACGTGGGACTTGTGGTACCGAAACTGAGAAAGTGCCAGCTGGGACCAAGGGCACCAATAACAGCATCAATAGGGCCTGTCTCCTACTGAAGCATCAATTTAACCCAAAGATTCTGGGAGTTGGGTTTAGGTAACAATATTTTAAAAACACTGGTATCAACAGATTATTCCGAATGCACAATCTGCATACCTTTCTAAGATAAAAGACAACCTCCAGGACATTGCCTGCTCTTCGGTCAGGCAGCACTGTTCTAAGGCTCCCAAGGGAACAGCGCTGCTCCTCACCTAAGGCACCCTGACGTGTCCCTCTCGGCTCAAGTGCAGGGGCTGCCCTGCTGGGCTTCACCCCCCGCCGCGGCATCTGGCAAACGACCCAATCCCTGTGCCGTGCCTTTACCCGCCTCCTGCTGCTGCTGTAAGCGAATCAAGTGCTCCATTGCCCGGCTGCCCTTGAGCTTTCAACTCGCGCTCACCTCACCCGATGCACCCTGGTGCTGTCACAGCGTATCACGCAGGGAAGTTCTCAAATTAGTGCCGACTCACTTCCGTGTCAAACAGATGGGTGAGTAGGTTGTCAGCTGCAGCAAGGAAAAGTCTTATACTCAAACACCAAAAATATCGAGAAGCCCAGAGTAACGGCGACCCTCCACCCAGGACGCCCAGGAGAGGAAGGAGGAGAGTTCTGAGGGTGAGGGGGTGGCCTCGGCAGGAGACGCCACCCGCCTGGGAAGTCTGCGCGGGTGCAGGAGGGGGGCAGCGGTGAACCGGCCTTTAGATCAAAGTCTGAGTGGCCTCGCTGGAGGGTCGCTGCAAATACTGAATGTGACACAGTGCCCAAGCTCCAAACGCAGTATTGAATACAAGCCGAGAGACAGAATACCAAACTATATTTACTGTTGACAGTAGTAAAGGACAACAAATAATGTACAAACGGGAATAAACACAACAGAGCCAGCAGACATCCCACCCGTGCCCGAAGAGCAAAATACAAAGGAAAAGCAGACATCTTCAGCGAGATGCCAGCCAAACAAGAGATGACGGTGGTCGTGCTGCCCAGGTGACCCGAACAAGCAGTGCCGGGCCATCCGGCGGCAGTGGGTCCACACACAAGGGCAACAGGACAACTATCGGAGTTTAACCGGGACAGACCCCAAATGCTTCACAGAACTGAAATCACATGTAACACGTAAACTCCATACCAACTTGGGGAGCAGAGCACAGCCCATGGGGAGAACCTGGAGCCGTCTTTCACATCATAACCACATAACCTGGAGCCGCCATAACCATACTTTGAAGCAGCTCTTTTACACAAAAACGTTAACTGCAAAACAGCAATACTCAATCTTCCTTTTTTATATACAGACCATCGTTATTCATCAGAAGCAAATACTGGAAGAAATCTGAGGCCCCGGCACTATTACCAGGTGAGACATGTGGGAATTACTTCTTCCCTGTTAAGGAAAGGGGAAAAGCCAATTTTCACTGCACCTGAACAGCATGACTGGCCATGGGTGGTGATGGGTCCTAGGCCCCAGGCCCCATACGGGGCCACGTTACTGAAGAACTTCTTACCTTTTAAGAAACATTCCAGTATTTTCCCTTCAACTTTACTATATTCTGACAAAGCTTACACTTGTAATATTTAGCATTAAAAAAAACCTGTGCCAGCGAGAAACAGTAAGTGAAAGTTTGTCTCCCATCCCGACTGTGTCCCCAAAACTCACCCCAAAGAAACACCCCCAGAGCAGTGACGTGAGTTCTCTACACGACTGGAATGGGTAGGGGCCAATAGCTGGGGTAAGAGCCCCACCTAGACGGAAAGTGGGCACTCGGGCCACAAGTTTGGGGGAAATGTCATAGGAGGGAGAAAAAACAAAAATGAAAGTAAAAACAAAACCAAAACCCCTCGCCATGCATTTTTCCCAAACAGAGGTACCGGGGTGATGGGCTGGGGGAAGCCGTGGACATCCCCGCGGCCGCACTCAAGTACGTCAGAGAGCAAAGTCCTTCTGGGGAATGTCCTCGGTGTCTGAGCCTCCCTGGGGTGGGCATGGTCACACCTTCACTGTTCAATAGCGAACACGAGCGCAGTGACACGAGGGGACGGTGGCTCTAGAGGCTGCACCGCAGAGGCAGCTGGCCGCCCCGGACCCCCCCGTCTGCTGCTGGAACACGTCGATGGTGTCCTCGTCCTCCATCTCCAGCTGCAGGCACAGAGGGGGCGGTGAGTATCCTCACGTCACAGGAAGGGCTCCCACCCCGCTGGGCGCCAGGGTCTCAGAGCTGCCCCCGCCCACGCCAGGGACACCACCCTGAGGTGCCTGAGCCCCGAGCTGCCCTCGGTGGGCACCCAGGGACAGAGGCTGAGCTGTAAATTTCCAACAAGCCCGCTTATTCCCCAAGCTTCCCCTAACAAAGAAACGGTCAACATTAGGGGCTTGACCTGATAGAAACACTAAGTCCTGTTACAAATAAACAGGTGTCTATAAAGTTTTACTGAAAAGTACAAACTGGCTAACGTTGCAGACCCAGTGCCCAGGCTGCAAGTGGGTGGTGACCGCATGTGCCCGGCTCGCCCAGAGCCTGGAGACGGCGGCGGGGATGACCAGGCCCAGGCCTTGTCCCTGTCTCTGGAGCACCTCTGCCGAGCACCCAGCCCTCCTACTCCTTCTCCCAACACACAAGAGGCTGACAAAGGACGTTTTCCTCATTCGAAAACTGAACCTCAAAATTACAAAATCAAATGATCTAATAATTAAAGCCATTAAGAAAATGTAGGGACTTCCCTGGAGGTCCAGTGGTTAGGACTCCACGCTTCCACTGCAGGGGGCACAGGTTCAATCCCTGGTCGGGGAACTGAGACCCCACATACCGTAGAGCACAGCCAAAAAAAAATTTTTTTTTAATAAATAAAGAGAAGGTAAGGTGGGTATTCCCCGGTGGTCCAGTGGTTAGGACTCTGCAATTCCACTGCCGAGGGCCCAGGTTTGGGGAACTAGAATCCCGCAAGCCACTTGGTGCGGCCAAGAAAAAAAGCAAGAAAGAAAATGTAAGGTATTCTTTCTATGTGAGAAGCAATCGGTGACTCTCAAATGCAAGTATTCCAAATGGCAGTTATGAAATGCAGATCGGAAGAAGCCCTCAAGCATAGACAGGGTTGGCTTTCCTACCTGTGCTGGGGTGTCTGTTTCATTAATTGGTTGTCCATCAAACCTGAATCGAATCTGTCTCATTGACAAGCCCTGAAAAGAAAAAGCAATCATCATGAAACATTTTCAGCTAACACATTAATTCAAAAAGAATCACACATTTATGTGGAAACACCAGATTTCTGAATATACAGATTTACGACGCAGTTGACTATGAAGCCTCACCAGTGGGGCTGCAATCTAGCTCATGTGATGTCCCCAGAACAACCTTTCAGACATTGCCGTTCTAGCACCTTCTAGCTCCTGGGGCTCCGCCCTCATCCATCCCTCTCGCTTCCCTCCAGCCACTGAGCAGAATTTCGACACCGTTGGCACCATCACTTCCTCCCCTTTAAACAATTCTCAGAAATAGGTCGGGCGACCCTGAGGCATGTGACGAGCAGCCTGCCTGAAGCTGGGAAGCGGCCCTTCTGCCTCCCGAGGGAACAGCTGGACGTGGTCGGGGGCACAGCTAGTTCCTCAGGACAGACAGGACTAAAACACCCATCTCTGCTCCCTCCTGAAACCTACTGCTGTGACATACAGAAACAAAAAAAGGCATAAACAAGGACAAAGAAAACAGGAGAGGGGCCAGGCCAGCAGACACAGGGCGTCACCTCCGGGCTGGAAGCTACAGGGCTGTGGACCCTAGACCCCAAGGTCAGGATGCGGTGCACTGGGGGGCAGGAGGGCGGACAACAAGAGCCCCGAGAGGGGCAGGGGCCGGGCACACAGGTGTAAGAGGCAGCGATGCAGCTGATTTGGGATGACTGCTGGAAAGTCCATATCCGACTCCCAAAGCAGGGCCCCCAGCCCCAAGGTCGGGCACTGTCCCTCCCACAGGCAGAAGGTCCCCGTTCTGGAGAGGTGGACTCAGAGCCCTGGGCTGGGGACACAAGCACAAACGGGGCAGTGACAGGTGGCCAGCGGAGGCAGGCGAGTGACGGCCAGTACACCCGGCGCCCCGCCGGGCTGCTCCTCCCGGCCGCCGCGCTCCCAGGCGGGAGCCTGGGGGCCACTCCGGGGAGACTTAAAGACTCACAGATTGCAACACTGGGACCCCCACAGAACACCCACCCGGGCAGGCCACCCCGCGACAACACGCGGGCCCCATCCACACACCAGGTGTGCAGCTTTCCACCAGCTTTTTAGTGCTTCATGCTTAAATACGAGCCGTCACCCAGGGAGAGAGAGCAGTTAAAGAAAGACCAATGTGTGAGGGGTCAAAGCAAAGAAGAAAAAAAGGGATGAGGAGGGCACAGCGGGAGGAAGGATCAGAGGACGCCGCGACACGCGCGCACACGCACACTCAAAGATGCGCACAGAGACACAGCCACGCACACACGCGCACTCACACGCACGTGTACACACGCGCGCGCACACACACGCACTCAAAGATGCGCAGAGAGACACAGCTGCGTGCACACGCAAGCGTACACACGCACTCAAAGATGTGCAGAGACACAGCCGCGCGCACACGCATGCGTACACAAGCAAAGATGCGCACAGACACAAGCGCGCGCACACGCATGCGTACACAAGCAAAGATGCGCACAGACACAGGCGCACGCACACACACGCGTACACACATAACCACGCGTACACATGCGCGTACACACACACTCGTACACACGCGCGCGCACACACACATACGCACTCGTATACACGCGCACACAGATGCATACACACACCTGAAGCTCTTAGGGAGACAGAAAACAACAGAAAGTTCCCCCGGGGAAACAGGAGCCTCAGAAAACGGGAAAGAACAAGAACTTTTAAAAATCAGAAATCATGACAGAAACAAGACCGTCCATAAAAAGTGGGAACACGGGAGTTGAGAAAACCTCCCAGAACAGAGACCAATAGCAACAAAACGCAATGCACGATGGGAGGAAATGATCCAACTGAACACACCTGGAGCAGGTAACTGCAAGCCGGATGGGAATTCCAGTGGAGAGGGATACAAATTACCAAAGAACTAACAGAAGGTCTAGTTCCTGAACTAAAATGAGTTTCTAGACCGAAAAGGCCCAGAATGTGCCCAGAAGAGTAAATGGTAAAACTGCCTCAAATCACGAAAACAAGGTCCCAAAAGCTATCAGAGATAAACCAAGCCGCAAACAGAGGAGAAAGAATCAGAATGCCATTGAACTTTCCACACCAGCGTTGGAAACTAGGCGAAAATGATGCAATAGCTCCAAGAAAAGAAAACTGCAACCTATGTGCACTCAAACATTCAAGCGTGAAGGTTTATAAAGCAAATCATTTTCCGACGTGCAGTATTTTGCAGTATTTTTCATACCCTTTCTGAGCAAGATACTGGAAGATATGCTCCATCAAAACAGGGGAAGATTAATCCAGAACATACACAGGAGGCGGCTCTGGGATGATGGCTGAGCAGCAGTTCAGGTGGGGCAGGGGGGGAGGGGCCCTGGGAGGGACGCAGGGAAAGCAAAAGACCCAGGAACATGGGGGACGGTGCAGCACGGCAGGAAATTCAGGGCATAAATTAACAATGGGCCCCCAGAAAATGACACACACAACCACCACCAGACCAGGAGAAACAGGACTCAGACAAGAGCCAGAAATCTTCACAGGCTGCTGTGTGGCTCAGGGCTGGCGCTGCCCCAGTCAGGACAGAAGCAGGAGATTCCAGAGCGATGGTCTGGAGTCCAGGGAAGGAGCTGTGTGCAAGCGCGGGTGGTGGATGTACGGCTGGCGGGCCAGACCTGAAGTCCCACCTTTCACAGGCGAAAAAATCTCCAAAATCAAAAAACGTGAAGCAATAGAAGCACAAGCATATTTACCAAAGAAAAGTGAAAAAAAAAGTTGGAGTTGAAGGTGATCTCCTCTGAGGAACAAGGTCTAAAAAGTGGGGAGAAAAAGAGTTAGGAATGGAGATTTTGTAGGGTGTTTTTAATAATAACAACAGAAAGCCCAAGGCAAGGATTTATCAAAGCCAAGAACGGAAACTAACAAAGGTCCAGTATTTCCGAAGTATCCTGAGAAAAGCTGCCTCACCTGAAAGGACGGGCTCGGGGGGAGAGACCGGCAGGAGCATCAGAGAGCACAGGGGACCGAGGGGCCCAAGGGCACAGTCACGCTCACACGTAACACACGCGCCACACACTCCGGGCGGTCAGTCTCTCTGGTCACTGTGGGAGGGCATACGAGCATCGGCTCCTTATTTTGAAATGTAGTAAACAAAGGGCAAGAACCAAGCATCGTCTGGAAACCGAACTGTGCCAAGGGCAGTGGCGCCACAGACGCAAAGGTGGAGGGATGGAATCCCAGGCGAAGCCACCACTCTGATTCCAACAGCGCCACAAAGACATCGCCAGACATCCACCCCTGACCGGGGACAACCATGTGGCTGAAGAGCGAGTGACCGGCCAGCCTGGAGGGGAGCGCCTCCGGGGGAGGTGTGCACACACACAGACACACAGGCACGCGCACACACTCCGGGACCCCTCCCCACACCTGGCGCTCGCAGTAGGCCTTCATCAGCTTGCTGAGCGGCGTGTGCCTCTTGATCTTGAACTGGACGACAGAGCCGTCCTGCCCGGCCACCTTCAGGTTGATGTGGTCATTCTCCGTCTTCACTCCCTCCTGCAAAGAGACATGAATCTCGGCCTCCAGCCCGTCGCCCCACAAACACCACTTTAAAGGCAAGTGTTTGCGTGGCTGCTGGTCTTTCTTTAAGTCTTAAAACCAAGCTACTTCTTAAAACTCCCCAGCAATTCAGTCACTCGTGTGAGTGTTTGATTTCTACACAGAACTTATTTTTAACTTCTACTTGCTGAGTCAGGAAATGCCCTGCCAATCTAGTGTTTCCACAGACTGTCAATTCAAGGGGGAAAATCTGCTCAATAGATCCAGAAAACAATGGAGAGAAAATCCATCTTTGTTCTAAGATCGCTCTCATGAGACTAGGAACCGCACATATGCACAGGTGATTTATACTTACGCACGCGGGTGAATGAGACCAAACGACAGACGTTTCCGGCCGGGAAAGCGGGTTGCAAGTGGCTTGGGGTCCAGATGGCCCGCAGCTTCCCTGCTCGCCACCCAGGGAGGGCCACCCTCAAGTCCGTTCCGTGCCACCAGTCCCACCTGGACGGGGTCACCGCCATATTCTATCCTGACATGATCCCGTAGCGGGGGTCTCTGGCCCCTGGAAACTACTGGAAGTTGATGCAAGAAGCTCGTGCTCAGAGCAGAGGCTCAGCCTGAGAGTACCGCTGGGGAAGACAGGAGTTGTTTATTTTTTAACAAAATGATGAAGCTGACCCCTGAGTCAACCTGCAGACGAGCTTGGATGGAGACCAAAGCGGGTTTGTACGCTGTCCAGCCACGTGCTCTCGTCCTCCTCCTCCTGAGGCTCCGGCAGGTCCGGCCGCCGCGGGCTCTCTGCTCCTTCCCTGCTGCTTCCCCTTCCTCCCCCGGGACCCCCTCCCCGCCGCTTCCCTGCCGCCTCCCTGCCTCACGGAGGGGGAGAGGAAAGGAGGCCACTCAGCACTCTGGCCCCTGGAGACCCCAGTAGGGGAGCTCGGGCTGGCCCGAGAAGCGGCCCCAGGAGGCGAGGCTCCAGCAAGGGGCCTCCTCTGATGGAGCTGGGGCCCCAGGATCACTCCCCAGAGACTGAGGATGCAGCTGCTTTTCCTTTTTTTCAAATAAAGGTTTTATTTTGGAATAATCTTACATTTCCAGAAAAGTTGCAATACCGAGGCACAGTGCACTCCTACACCAGCCCCGCCCGTGTTAACATCTCACGTATGGCAGTGCCCATCACACCCAAGAAACCAACACTGGCACACCGCTGGCAACGGAACTGCAAGCTCTTTTGTATTTCTCCAGGTTTTCCACTAATACCCTTTTTCTGTTCCAGGATCCAATCCAGGGTACCACCTTGCATTTACAGGTAAGATTTCTTTTCCATTTATTCATCGTGTTAAAATGCACATAAAATTTACCACCTTAACCATTTTCAAGCGTACAGTTCAGTAGTATAAAATACAACCATTGCCACCATCCACCTCTCAACTCTTTTCATCTTGTAAAACCGAAACTCTGTCCCCACCGAACACTAACTCCTCCCCCTCCAGCCCCTGGCCCCCACCGTTCTTCTGCCCCTATGAGTCTGACTCCCCCAGGGACCTCCTGTAAGTGGAATCACACAGTATTTGTCCTTTTGTGACTGGCTTATGTCACTCAGCATAATAATGTCTTCAAGGTTCATCCCTGTTGTAGCATGTGTTTAGGAAATCCTAAAATGATTTCCTTCCTTTTCAGGCCCGAATAATATGCTGTTGTATGCATAGACCAAGTTTTGCTTATCCATTCATCCATGGACCAACTGACACTTGGGTTCTTCCACAATTTTAGCTATTGTGAGTAATACTGCTATGAACATCGGTGCACAAATATCTCTTTGAGGCCCTGCTTTCAATCATTTTGGGTCTATACCCAGAAGTAGAGCTGCTGGATCATATGGTAATTCTACTTTTAACTTTCTGAGGAATTCCCATACTCTCTTCCACAGCAGCTGCACCATTCTACATTCCCACCACCAATTCCAACTTCTCCTCGCCAGCACTTGTTGTTTTCTCTTTTGTTTTTTGAAAGCAGCAATCCTAACGGGTGAGGTGATATCTCACTGTAGTTTTGATTTGCATTTCCCTGATAATCAGTGATGTTGAGCATCTTTGCATGGGCTTCTTGGCCATTTGTATGTCTTCTTCGGAGAAATGTCTATTCAAGTTTTTTTGCTCATTTCTGAATCAGGTTGCTTATTTCTTGTTGTTGAGCTTTAGGAGTTCTCTATATATTCTGGATACTGATCCTTTATCAGATATACGATGTGGAAGGAAAATCAAAATGGAGTCAGTGTTGCTCAGAGAGCCTCTCTAACGGAGCCAGGAGGCCACTGAGGACGGACTTTACGCTCATCTCAGCCCGGACGGAATCTGACCCTGTGACCACGTCCTGTCCTGATGAAGGCATCCAGGACACCTGCCAGAAACTCAAGATACCTGTGGGACCCAGACCCTAAAACAACTCGTGACAGCCATCCCTTAAGGACAAATATTTCCTTTCTTGCATCAGAGCTCAGCCTCGTGGCTTTCGCCTTTATTATAAAGCCCCTGATTCTTTCTCTTCCTCGAAAGCTCTTTCGGTTTTACCCAAATCTGTGTCTCCCAAATTGCAATTCTTAACACCCCAAATAAATTCTTTTCTTATCTGCAGCCTTCTGTGGTCCTTTTTTTGGTTGATAGTGATTTGAAAATATCTTCTCCCCTTCTGTGGGTTGGCTTTTTACTCTGTTCACAGTGTCTTTTGATGTACAAAATTTTTTAATTTTCATGAGTCTAGTTTATTTTTTTCATGTTACCTGTGCCCTTGGTGTCATATCCAAGAAATCATCACCAAGTCCAATGTCATGGAGCTTTTGTTCTATGTTTTCTCCTAAAAGTTTTATTGTTTTAGGTCTTACATTTAAGTCCTCGAACCATCTTGACTTAATTTTTGCATATGGCGTTAAGAAAGGTCCAACTTCATTCTTTTGCATGTGGATAGAGGATGCATTTGCTTTTTTAATGAAAAAATATGGGTGTGTTCAAAACAAAGAGACGCAGGGGCCAGAACACAAAACAAACAGAAAGAGGGTGGACCAGGCAGAGAAAGACACCAAGAACAAATGGCCTGTCCCAGACCCCCGGTGAATCCCTAATAAACAAAGGAACTTAGAAGAGAGGAGGGGAGGGGAAGGGAGGGGAGGGGAGCCTAAAAACCAGAACCACAGTTCACACCGTCACTCCCCCGCCTGGGCTCTCCAGGGGAGGCAAACTGTCTTTCCCAACTAATCCACAAGGTTTTCTTTCTGCCAAGGTGGCCTGGGAGTGCACCTCCTACCCTCTCCTCTCCAGGCCCAGAGGAGAGAGTGGCTCCAGGTAGGGAGCAGTGCCCGGCAGGTACAGTGGGCACTGGTGGGGCATGAGGCACAACCATCCAGTTGCCTTGGAAGTAGTTAAAACAAGTTTATTCTACTGAATCGGGCCTTGGACGTTGACCACGTGGGAGAGTTAAGTTTAAACACACTGAAGGGATGGTACTGTGTGTATTTCGTTGCCTATAAACTACAGTAAGAGGAGGCCACCTACAAATCATAAAGAAAGGGCATTTACATTTGGCCTCCCCAAGCGTGAAAAGCAAAGGCAGTTCCAACTGCACCTGGAGGGAGGAGGCTCCTGGAGGGTGACTTTCTCACAGGAGAGGGCAGCTTCCGGAGCCCCACCGTGTGATCCCGACCAGGGAGGGGCTCCGTGACCGGGGGCCCCAACCTCAGCTCAACCTCCAGCATCAGCGGGGTCAGCGGGGGCCTGCACGCAAAGCACTCAATGCGCAGCAGATGGTCCACTTCAAAAAGACCCCAAGAGTGCAGACGAAGAGCTCCAGAAACCTGTTTTTAAGACTAGTTAGCACAACCGCGGGCCTTCGCGAGGACTGCCGGCCAGGGCACCAGAGTGCGGAGCGCACACCGGGTGACAGCGACGGGAGGTGGGCGCACACCCTGGGGGCGGCAGTGCGTCCAGACAGATCCGGCCTCTCAGAGCCCCTGCCCAGCCTGCGCCCTCTCGGCGCTCCGCAGTGAGGACTAAGGAGGGGGCCCCGCGCACGCGGGACAGTAGGGCCCACGCCGGCCCGGACCGTTGGTCCCCGCGTAAGGGGCGTAGTGGGGGAGGGTCCCGGCGAGGGAAGAGGTCCTGGGGAGAGGCGGTCCCAGAGAGGGACTGGGGACGGGGGCGCGATGTCAGCGGAGGGAGAGGGTCGCAGCCAGGAGGGCCCGGGTTAGAATCGCCCGCTCTCCCGGACTCGGCCCACCGGAGGGGTGGAGCTCGGACCGCGGAGGAGGAGTCTGGGCGGAGGGAGCCGGGGGGCGGGGCCCGGGCAGGGGCGGAGCTCGGGGGCGGGGCGGGGCGGGGCGGGGCGGGGCGGGGCCTGGGCGGAGAGCGGGACGTGCGGGGGAGGGGAGCCGGGCGGTGCGGGGAGAGGAGGCGGGGGTTGGAGAGGGGAGGGGGGAGGAAGGCGGGGAGGCCTGGCGACGCCGCCGGGCCTGGGGCCCGGAGGCCAGCGGCGGAGGGCGGCGGGGCCCGGGGCACGGGGGCGACGCGGGCGGGGGGGCCGAGTCCGGGGCCCGGCCCGCGCCCGCCGGGCCTTACCTTGGGCTTCTCCTCGGACATGGCTGCGCGCGGCGGGCGGCGGGGCAGCAGGCAGCGCCGAGCGGGCGACTCACGCTCTCGGCCCACCGCTCTCCCGCCGCAGCTGCTCGCGGGGCCGCGCTTTGCCCCCAAATCCCCGCGCGCAGGTTGGCCGGCGCGGGTCACGCGGTGGGGCGCTCGTGCACGAGGCGCGCTCCCGGGCGTCGGGCGCGTGCCCGGCCGGTCGAGGTTCCTGGCGGTTTCAAATGCGTCAGCCGGCGGGGCCCGCGCGTCCGGTGTCCGTACTTCGCGGGGCGCGCTGGGAGCCGGGGGAGCACAGGGCAGCTAGGGTCGTGGGGGAAGGGGGCAGCTGTGTGGGGTGGGGCGCGCTGGGACCCCAAGCGTGCACGGAGAGCCAGGCCATCAGCCCTACAGGTGCGGGGTCGGGGGCAGGCCTGGCACATTATCTTGGCGCCTGAGAATGGCCCGTCCGTCCCCCGAACTGGCCCCTCACCTGCCGCAGCTCCACCAGCTGAGACCGGGTGTATCCACTGGCTTCTGTGATGAGTGCGTCTCACAGGGAAACAAGGGCAATAAAGCCAGCCAGGTGAACCACCTCCAGTGGCCCTGGCGTACGTGCGTGAGAGAGAGCTGCCCGGGGGACGACCCCAGGGAGGCGACCCCAGGGCTAGGAAAGGCTCGGTTCACCTTCACAGAGGAGCCGAGTGTCAGGTCCTGAGGAAGTGGGGGTGAAGGAAGAAGGCCTACCGGGCTGACCCACCGGGCAGCTCCGTCCACTAAGGACACACACGGCACGTGTTCATTTGGCGAGGCCACACAAGTCCAGCTGCTTCCACCCAGAGCTCCCAGTGGACAGAGGCCTAAACGGGGCATTTCTAGGAGGGGGTCAGGGCGGTGGAAAGTCTCTCTCACTCCGTCCACTTCTCACTCTGCGCTTAGCCAGGGTGACTCTCTGCGGCTCCTTTGTCTCCCCTTGTCCAGCCCCCTTTGGGGCCTTCGGAGCACAGCCAGTGGAAGCTGAGCATCTGGGAGACAGTGACCTAGCCCACTGGGTTCAGCTCATTTCCTGTTAACACTGAAAGGCCATAGAGCCAAGTTTTCACGGTCCTTAATTTCACAAACCAGTTTTGACTCTTCAGAATTCACTTCCTGGGCTAGAGGCACCATTTAGGACAGGGAAAGGGGGCCCCCCAGAATGGAGCTGCCATGTCACAGGCTGACGAAGTCTGTCTATTGAAAGTTCTGGTCAGAGCCGACCTCCAGCTCAGCCGGGTCCAAGGGTTTGGTCCCTTTCACCCTGGACTGTGGTGCCTCTACCAGGGGACTCCCCAGGCACAGTGGCCAGCTCGAGCTGTGCTTCCTGGAGAGGGGAGTCTCCAGGAACTGGCCCCTTCCAGGACAGAGGTGGACAATGGGAACCAGACCCCCCCCCCCAAGATTATTGGCTGTGGTGTAACTTCAGGGGGGCAGAGCTTGGACCCATCATCCATCATCGACTCTGAGACATCAGCAATTACAAAACATTGTTTTATTTAACACACATGTTAAACTATGACAGGTTATGGATGCAAGACACCCCAATTAGAATTGATGAAATACAGTATCTAAATGTGTTACAAGAGGGAATTAAACTATGGTTGATTCATATAATGAAAGGCTGTGCCACTATTAAATGTGTAAAAAGAAAGAGTAGTTGATAACAGTAAAAGATGCTCACACATTATGTGTTTTTTTAAAAGCAAATTATAAAACTATTATGGTTTTGAACAACAAGAAAATCTGTATAAAATATTTTGAAAATCTGTTTGAAGACACCCGATAACTGCCAAAACAGAGAAGACTTTCTTGAGGAGCGAAGATCCCAGAAAGAAGGGACGTGGTTTTCCTTTTGAGATATTTAGCGATTAGTATGATGTTTTAGTCAGCTCAGCAGCCATAACAAAATACCACAGACTGGGCAGCTTAAACAAATAGTCTCTCACAGTTCTGGAGGCTGGAAGTCCAAGATCAAGGTGTGGGCAGGATGGGTATCTCCTGAGGCCTCTCTCCTTGGCTTGTAGATGGCCGCCATCTCCCCGTGTCCTCGCATGGCTTTCCTCTGTGTGCAGGGGAGGGGGAGGGGGAGAGGGAGAGGGAGGGAGGGAGACACACAGTGCAGTCCCTAATACGTGCGGCACACAAGAAGTTGAGACACTGAGCACAGCTTTTGAGTCTCATAGGATGGGGGAGACAATAATTGGGCAGGACCTACTGCAAGATAAACTAGTCGGGGGGCTCTGATAATAACATGGACCTTCAGCTGGAACACTGAAACAACAAAGGAGTGAGGCTGAGGTGTAGATCAATCCTCACAGACTGAAACCCAGCATCCAAACGGCTCACTCCCAAATTGCACCAAGCTGATCTGCTCTCCTGCCCATTGCCAGCCTGAAGCCAGAGGAAATCTCTGGAGGACAGCAGCAGCACCTGGGGCCTCAGGTTAACTAAAATATCTTCATAGACGATATCCAGAACAGAATAAAAATTCACAAAGAAAACCAGAAAACAAATGATCCAAAACCAAGGGAGAAAGTATGTATATATTAGTAATAAATCCACAGGAGAACAGGATATTGGCATTATTAGATAGATTTTTAAATAACTCTAATATGTTCAAGGAAATAGACTATGAGATGGAAATTTTCAGCAAATTAGTGAAATCTATAAAGAAATGGAAATTTGAAAACAAATACAATCACTGAGACTATGAATTCAGTAGATGGGTTTAACAACAGATTAGACATGGTGGAAGAGATTATTATGAACTGGAAGGTAGGTCAGAAGAAAATAGAAGCAGAGGGAGAAGATTGTCCCAAGGATAGGAGAGATAACTTTCAAACCACTGCAAGAACAATGCAACAACAAAACTCAACCAATCTGACAACGTCATAAAAACAGATAAAAGGAAACAATAGAAATAACAGAAGACATTTATGTAGCACTTATGTGACTTGCACTCTCATACCTTCATACACATTAATGGAATGAGGTAGGTACCATTATTGTACCATTTCACAGATATGGAAGCTGAGGCACAAGTTTCACATCCAAGTTTACCTGGTTACTAAAAGCAGCAGAGCAAGGATTCAAGCAAAGGCAATTATACCAGCTCTACAACAAGAAAGTAGAGTAGAGCATACAAAATAAGATAGTAAGAATAAGTAAAGATCAGCAATCATACTAGATATGTATGGATTAAATTGTTCTATTTAAAACAGTGGCGCCCTACGTGGATCAAAAAAATACAACTATGTTTTCTTCTACTGTAGAGTAGAGAAAGGGTAAAAATAAAAGGCAAAAATGCTATAGCTTATAACAGTTTTCATATCAGATAAAATACATTTCAAACTGCAAAGCATTAAATGGACAATGAGAGATATATTACATTAGTAATGGGTCCATGCCACCAAGAAGCAGGTAGAAAAATGCAAATAGGGTCTGACTCTGTTTTTTTTTATGTTTAACAGCTGACATCTTTAAAGCCTCATCCCTGCCTCTTTTCTTTCTTCCCCACATCTTAGCAGGCAGATAAAGACTGAGCGCTGCCTCCTTTGGTACCAGTGGGAAATTCAAACCACTCAAGCACCTGCCCATGCAGAAACCCTCACCATGGCCCCGCCCTAGCACAACAGAAGCCCCAGGTGCATCTCCTTTTCTGGCTCTCAAGCCATTTTCAGACCAGCTTGGGAGGCCTGCACTGCTCTCCCTAGAAAGCCTCCTTATGTGAGGGATGAACATTTCCATACCCTCTTGGTGTGTGTGTGTGTGTTGTCACCAGTCTTGACAACTGGACCAAACTTTAGGTGAGGGTCCCTCTTCTTTCTGAAAGGTGTCACAATGACAAAGACTAAGTAAGCATATAGAAGATCTGAATAACATAATCAATAAGCTCATGATAATGCATAGAGAGAGAAAGAATTTGGAAACCAATGAAAAATTTATGTAATATTTTTAATCACCTGTGGAATATTTACAAAGTTTGAGCACATATTAGGTCTTTAAGAAAACCTCATTAAATTGTAAGAAGCAAAATCATACAGAGGGCGAGTTCTGCCTAGGATGTAGAAAGCTGGAATGATCATTACCCCCATCTAAAAACAGGAAAAGCTGGACAACCTCAAAATCATAACTTTTCCTAAACCTATCAGAAAGCTGGGATTTTGGCCTCCTTGTCTTTAAGTTTTGGGTCCTCTCCCTAATCTGCCTGCTATTATTAAGCTTTCAGAGTCTCAGACAGTTGCTTACTTTGTCTTGTTCACACCAGAACTCTCTCCATTTTTGAAGGTTAGTTTTCTGAGTATAGCAATCTGAGCTTAGGGACTTCCCTGGTGGCGCAGTGGTTAAGAATCTGCCTGCCAATGCAGGGAACATGGGTTTGATCCCTAGTCTGGGAAGATCCCACATGCCTCAGAGCTACTGAGCCCACGTGCTGCAACTACTGAAGCCCGCTTGCCAAGAGCCCGTGCTCCGCAACAAGAGAAGCCACCGCAATGAGAAGCCCGCGTGCAGCAACGAAGACCCAACCCAGCCAAAAATAAATTAAAAATTTAAGAAAAAAAAAAGAAATCTGAGCTTAAAGCCTTTAAAGGTATCATTTCACTGTCCTTATTGTCAGAATACATCCTGGGCCCAGCCCCTTGGAGGTCTTCTGTCTCTGGAGAGGAAACAGGATCACTGAATAAGTTCCACCCCAAGATCCAAGGACATGAGGCCTGCATCAATGTGGACCTGGACCAGGGCAACAGCAAGCCCTACCAGCCATGCCCCGTTCCAGGACAGTCAGTGCCAAGAAGCAAGCTGGAGGGGCCCATCACAGTGAGGGGAGAGAGGACCAAGAGGCTGGAGAGAGCCTCTTCCCGAGGTGCACAGGGGAGGCCTGGCATTCAAGGCGGAGAAAAACCCTCCAGCAAACCATCCTCCACCCTCAGCACGAGGCCATGCCAGAGGAATTTGAGGTCAGTGGACACTAAAGGTAACCACGGCAACCACAAAACCCAGAGCCAGTCAGCCCCTAGCCTGCCTGACCCCTGCAATGGCAGCCAAACAGAAGAAGAGGAGGAATGTCAATTTCCAGATATAAATACTGCTAACCTCAGTCTCTACTGCCCTAAAGACAATATCTGGCTTTCAGTAAGTAATTACAAGACACAAAAAAGAAGAAAAAACCCCCCACAATCAAGACATGAAAATCAACAGAACCAGACTCAGATGTGACTCAAATGCTGGGATTGTCTGACAGGATTTATGTTAAGGCTGTAGTGGGAAAGATAACATGAAGAAAAGGGCGGGGAGACTTTCAGCACAGAGACGGAGACTCTGAGGAAGAGGCCAGTGGAAATGCTGGAAGTAAAAACAGAGTAACAGAGGTGAAGAATGCCTTCAACAGGCTCACAAGTAGACTCAGCACAGATGAGGAGAGAATCATGAGCTTCAAGATAAGACTGTGGAAATTACCCAGACTAAACAAAGAGGAAAGGTGGACCCCCACCCCGCCAACAGAGCCCAGCAAATGGAAGCCCTGGAATAATTTCCAGTGGTCTAACACATGTGTAATCGGAGTCACAGAAGGAGAGGAGAGAGTGGGCAGGAGAAATGTTGGAAAAAATAATGGCTACACATTTTCTAAAAATAAAGACACCACAGCACAGATCCAAATTCAGAAGGATTTAAATATATACATTTAATAATATATATAATAAATATACAAAAGGCACAACAAGACACAGCATATTCAAGCGATGAAAACCAAAGATAAGGAAGACACCTCGAAGGCAGAGAGAGGGGAAAAAAGACACGTTACGTGCACAGGAACAAGGATCAGAATCACAGCACACCTGATGCAGAAACGACGCAAGCCGAAGACAATGAGGACGAGGACACGCTGCCTCCACACACACGACGCTCAGGTCTCTATACTCAGCAAACCAGCCTTCAGAAGCCAAGGAGAGACTTCTGGTGTGGACAGGACACAACCCTCCGAGGACTCTGAAAGGTCAGGAACAGCAGGCAGCTTTGAGAGCAGACCCAAAACTTAGAGACCTGATGGGGTGACTTTCCAAGTGTTCCTCCTCTTTCATCGGCCAGCTTCGACCAGAGGGAGACCCCAGTGTGGGATTACATACCAATGCAGGTGTCAAAACCTCCAAGAGAAAGCCTCTCTCTCTGGCCAGAGGAAAGGAGACGCTGCGAGCCAAAGCATGTGAGTGAACCCAGGTTTTGGTTGGTTGGTCGGTTGGCTGGTTTTGTGCTTTTTACTCACCGGATCCTGTCCTGAAGGGACCCCGATCCTGGAGCTGCACTGTGGCTGCCGACCAGGCACCCCAAACCTCAGGAGAAAACCCATCCCTCTGGCCACAGAAAACGGGAAAAGGGGTCCTGTGGTCCAGAGAGCGTCAGGGATCCTTCATTTTATCCCTCTTCCCTCCCTGCCTGGCCCTCAGGCAGCCCCAGTCACATGACCCCACCGGCCCCTCCCCTAGGGAGGCGGGGCCTCTCCACTGACCGCCTCCCGGCCCCAAAGAAGGGTCAGAGGTCCACACAACTACCCGAAGGTTGTGGGTCCTCACCAGCTATACTGGCAGGGTCTGGGAACATCCTAGAAACGGAGCTCACACCCGTCAGGCCAGGGAGATGATGCACAAGCCTGACTGGGCTGAAGGTACCTCCGTGAGAGCCGCCCCAGGATGCGGGGATGGTGTCACCAGTCTGGCTAACGGAAACGTGGGCATCACCGGCATCCAACCGCTTAGAATAAGAAACGTCCCTGGCGTTCTAGAGCAATCTTCCCGACGTCCCTGGACCAGCAGCACCCACGTCTGCTGGAAACGCGTTACAAGTGCACACTCTGGGGCCCCTCCCGGACCCGCTGGCTCGGAAACTCCGGGGTGGGGCCCCTCCATCTGGGTTTTATGAGCCTTCCAGGGGGTTCCGACGCAGCTCAAGCTTGAGAACCCCTGGTGGACAGCGGTGCTGCTCAGATGGGACGCTGTAGACAAATCGTCAGGGAATCTTGGCGAAACGCAGGTTCTGACTCGGCAGGTCCTGGGTAGGGACTGACGTTCTGCAGGCCTGTCGAGCTCCCAGGTGATGCCGGTCTACTAAAACCTGGGCCGCGCCATGAGGAGCAAGCCCCGAGGGCAGTGGTTCTCAGCCTCGGCTGTGCATTAGAACCACCTGGAGATGTTGGGAAAAACCCACCTGTGAAATGAGACCCATGAGGTGGGTGTGGCTGGGAGTGCGGGCTGGCACTGGCGAGCGCCGTGAGCAGCCGAGGTGCAGGCCCGCTGCTGCGGAGGAAAGGCCTGGGCTCCCAGAAACGGGGGTGTCGGTGGGCCTGTTACGTGAGCCTGCGCCCCTCCCCTCCAGCTGAGCTCAGGACACTCCCTGCACAGAGCCATGGAGAAATGCATGGGCAAAGCGCCTCGGCGGCTGTCCTCTGCAGACCGGGGAGGCTGCCGTGGGGCGGGGTCACCCGATCTCCCTGGGGATGAGGGGCCCTGGCGTGGTGGTACCAGATGTCAGTGCTTAGCGCTAGAGACAGACGCAGAGCAAATAATCATGGAAGGAGAGGAATCAGAATTTTTTGAACCGATGGCAGGGACCCTGGGAATGAAACTGATGCACAGCTGCTAAACTAGCAGGCAGGATAATTCTAGGTCTTTTGGTCAAGCCCCAACCCGTCACCGTAACGGGGGTCCCTGGCTCTTCCCAGCAGCTTCCGGGACTGGTGAGGAAGGAGCCTGCAATTCAGCCACAGGTGAGACCAGCAAGTGGCTCTCAGGGCTTCCTCAGAGGGACCGAGGACCATTTTCAAGGGTCACTGTGTCCTGGAGCAAAGGAAAGCCCCTGACCCTCAGGGGTTACTACACACCAGCTCTGAAGAGGCCCGGTCAGCCACTTAGGTCCACTGGCCAGAGTGGGCTTGTGGAGGCCGGATGAGAATGGGTCTCACCCCGAGTCTCGCTCACCGTGGGCCCGTGGAAACCAGAGGCCCAGAACGTGTAGCGGGAACAAGCACACTTAGCGCCCCATGGAGTCTCCCAACTTGTGCTCGGGGCCGGAGCGGAGGCCACGCCGTACAAGGGCCCCGTGGAAGCCCGCGGAGCCCTACCCCCTGCTGCGGGAGGCAGACCAGAGGCGCCACATCCCCAGAGGGAGTGCTGCAGGTCAGGGCACCCCCCAGGCTCGAACGCAAGGCTCCCTGCCTGTGACTAGCTGGACTGTGTCCCCCAGGTTCACAAGCCAGAGCCCTAACCCCAGCATCTCAGAACGTGCAGAATGCGGAGAGAGGACCTTTAATGAGGTAATGAAGTTAAAACGAGGTCGCTGGGTGGGTCCTAATCCAACCTGACCGGGTCCTTACGAGGAGAGACGAGGACACAGACACACACGGGACGAGCACGCGGGGGCACGGGGAGGGGACGGCTGTCCACATGCCCAGGAGGCCTCGGGAGGGACAGCCCTGCGACCCCTGGGCCTCGGACTCCCAGCCTCCAGACTGTGAGACGATACATGTCTGTTGTTTAAGCCCCAAGTCTGCGGTGCTTGTCATGGTGACCTGAGCAGATACCCCACGGCCAACTGAACCCCCTCTGTGGCTGTTACAGAGCAGACAGGTCCTGAAGAACGGCTGTGGCTCACAGCCAGGGCCCTGGGGTCGCAGCTCCTGGCACCCGGGCCCTGCTCTCTTCTCCCGACCCCGCCGGCCGAGGTCGCCAGCCGGCGGGTGCCTGCACGGGCTGGGAGAGCAGAGCGCCTCCACGCTGACCTTGGCCGGGCGACCTTCTGGTCCGGTCATCCGCAGTGCACTCCGACATCCCTGGAGGCGGTGGGCCTGGTGCACAGGAGGCGGGGGCAGCCCAGATGCTCAGCTAGGACCGGTGGGGCCCAGGGTGGGGGAGGAAGCGGCCTCGGCTCAGGGCACGTGACCCTGGTGCCCCGCTCGGGGAGAGGGGCGGGAACGTGGAGTCGGGGTCACCGGGGCCTGGGGGACCCTGAGCAGGGGGAGAGGGTGAGGGAGCTGGCCCGGCTCTGACGCCGGACCCACGGCCACCACGCTCTGGAGCCCAGGACCGCGGGGTCAGAGCCGCCGAGCAGGTGGGCTCCTGACGAGCTGGCACAACCTCTCCGTCCCTTGGGCAGGGGGCGCCCGGACCCTCTGGGGAAAGGGGCCGGCTCCCCCAAGCAGCCATCCAGCTTCGCTCCCACCACGGTTTCCCCTCGCGAGAAGCCGGGTCCTGGGGTGCGGCTTTGAGCCGCTTGGTCCCGGGCGTGGGTTGTTCCTCCTCCCGGGGGTGGCCAGAGGGGCCAGCAGTGCCCGCCGCCCCCTTCCTGTCACCGTCAGCAGTCCTGTCACTGAAGGCAAGTTCCTGTGCTCAACGCACACTGAGGCCAAGCCAACCAAAACATTTCAGTTTGGAGCAGAGAAGGGCCCAGCAAGGAGACGGGCTCAAAAAACCCCTGGGCTTTAGCGTGGGAGAAGTCTGTTGCTGGTCACTTGCTTCAAACAGGAGAGCCAAGGACTCCGAGCGCAAAGGTACAGCTGCTTCCCCTGCAGCCCTCTGTACCTGATCCCAGCGCTGCAGCAGGGACAAACGGCGGGGCCGATCCCCGCCGGCCGCGTGTTGGGAGGGAGGCTGCTCGTTCACACCGATGGGTGAAGCCCCTCTTTACCCGGACAGTCCCCCTGTCCTCACTCCCCAAGCAATCACGTCCACACCGCCCAGAAATGAAACACAAGGAACGCAAAGCATAGTCAACAAAAGCGTGTATTAATCTGCTGGCTGGAAACTGGTTAAAGATTAAGGCACTCAGGCTCATGGTCTCCTTGAGGTTACAGTTTTGGCTGCTCTTAGTACCATCTCAGAAGCTCACGGCTACAGTGACGCTCCCGAGGCGGGCCCCGTGCTGTGTGGGAGGACGGCGCCCGCTCTAACAACTCGCGCTAACAACCCGGCTCTGCTTTCAGCTCGGCAGCCTCAGGTCAAGAGAGTGACTTTACATCCACACCAACTACCATGTTAATACAAAGTTCACTGAAGTCTATCACAAAGTTTCTTTTATGAACAAACAGTAGAAAGTAAAAATTTGCAAACTGTTATAAAATACTTAGGAATGTTTCATAATACTTTCACTGCTATCAAATGCCCAAGAAACCAGAGAAATAAGACTAAGGAGTTTGTTAAAGGTTGTTTGTGAAACTTAAAGGTAGAATTGTTAAACAGATCTGTGTAGCTAACAAGGCACGTGCAACTGTTTGACGACATGTCCTTTGATCACTGGGTCCGCACGAACTCACTCACTTCATGTGCTTGTTCACCCACCTCCCCAAAGCTCAATGGTTTTCACATTCAAAGCAATTTGGCAACTAGGACTATTTTCAGATTTAAGAAAGGCTGTTCACGGTGACTCCACGGTCTGCTGTCCCTGCCAGGAAGCGCTCAGACCATTTACTGCAGTCATGCATCTTGATCTGGAAGAAAAGGAACCACCACGTGCGGCCACTGAAGGAAGTTCCCAGAACACGGCCGAGACAAAGGAGCAGGCCGGGAGCTCAGGTTGTCGGCCAAGCAGGACAACCACCAGCACCTGTCGTGCGTGGAGATCCCATCAGCGGCCCCGCGGAGCCTGGCCAGTGCAGGCCACTGCCTGCCGAGGGCGGACCTCCGGTCACCTGCGAGCCCTAGGTGACCATCGCAGATGGCAGGGAAGGTCTGATTCAGGAGACTCCGCCCCTGGGGCCTGAGGCCTGTGGTCAACGGGGTGGGAAAGGAGGCAGGCAAAGCCTCTTAGACACGCCCCCCTGCCATCCACACACCAGCACCTGACCAACTACTGCCCTTCAGAGAGGTTTTATAATTCAAACTTTTATTGGAAAAATATCTTGATGTTCCAGTAAAGAGACACACTAAAAAATCATCCCCTAAGTGGCCTGAACTTTGACAGTAAAGCTTTTTGGTGGAATCTTTTAGGTGGGAGAATAAAATCCAAGAATTATTAAAAAAAAAAAAAAAAAAAAAGACGTAGGGTGAGTTTAACTACCGCTCAATGCTATTCGGTATAGTCAAGGTCAGAAAGCAAACCCTCGTCCGATTGCGTCCTGTACCCCGAGGTCAATGGCAAGTCGTCTGTGCTTTTCTGGGGAAATGACAGGGGCTGGAGGGTGGCCCCAAGATGGACTGCAGACGCCCCACTTCCTGCGTGTGGAGCTGCACAGGCCCGGACGCAGGGAGACGGTCTGCACTGGCTCGCAGACGGAGCAGAGGCCTGGGATGTGCAGTTTCCTCCCCAAATGAACAACAGAAAAGCCCTGACAGTCTTAATGTCTCAAGTGACTAAATACAGAAATGAGAGAAGAGGGAACAGAAGCTCCCAGGCCTGGGCCTGGAGGGCAGCTTCCCTCCCCAGGGTCGGAGGCGGACGGGGCAGCGGGTCCCTGCTGACCCACAGCCCGAGGAAAGGCGTGGAGACCGCTCGCCGTGCCACGAAGTGCATCTCAGTTGTTCTCGAATCTAGCATATGGGTTTTCTTCTCTAAACAAACCTGAAAACAAAACGGGCCTGATTAGAAATGCACTCAGTCAAAAGGAAACGAGGGTCAGAAAGCAGCACGTGGTGTCTTCTATGAAGATTTACTGAGGCCAAAAGGAAGACGGGTACGCTAAGCAGGCTCAAACACTACCCTTAACCTTTCGCGAAAGGCGCACCACAGGTGACTTTAAAACTGAAGTGGAATTTACTGGAAACGGTATTTCTAAGAAACACGGATCCTAAGAAATAAACACTTGTTTGCTGATTCTCTCTAAATTATATAGAAGAAAACAAAACAAAACCACCTTACTTTAGATGTTCTTATAAATGCTGATTAATTTTCAGAATTAAGGCCACACAAAGAAGGTGACCGTCAGTTTAACTGTGAAGGAGCTAAGTACCCAAAGACTCGGAGTTTTCTCTCTGCATTGTGGAAACACACCCTCTCCCCTCTTTAAACATCTGGTCTGTACACGCCAACTATCCGGAGCTACTGCAACACATCTACTTACACAGGGTTTTGGGGGGCGGGGGACAATGGGGGAAAGGTAAGGGCAGAGGGGAGAATGCCCTTCTGTCAGAGGAACAGGGCGAGCTTAGCCTGGGGCGGGGAAGAGCTCAGCCTCGGCCGGGAAGCGCTCAGCCTGGCGGTGGGGCGGAGCACACAGTTGGTTTTGGGTAAAAAACTATCATGTGCCAAATACCAAATACGAGCAGTCTTGTTAAGGCCCTGTTGGGAAAACAAAAACCCAAAAAACCCCCCAGATCCTGGCTCTACTTCTAGTTTAGAGGGAAAAACAGACATAAACTGCTTTGTGATAAAGAAACCAAAGGCCTTCTAAACTCAAGAGATGGTTTCGTCTGCAGTGCATTTGGTGTTAATAAGGCCAAGCACCTCCCTCCCGCTCCCACCAGGAGCTCGAAGGTTCCCCACAGCTGAGGGTTCCTCCTTCCCAAGTCCAGGCCACTCAAAGGGCTTTACACAAAGGGCACAAGGTAATTCTTTCAGTGCAATTAAAGGGCAACTGACCAGCTCCAAGATAGGAACACAGCGAATCCGTGACTGTTCCAGAAAAGGCCTCGTGCAGGCCAGGCAGAGCAAAGGTCCAGGATCCCATCACTACCTGTGCCGTGTTGTGTGTGTGTGTGTGTGTGTGTGTGTACACGCACACGAGCACACAACCATCCTGTCTTTTATCTCCATTAATGTTAATCAGATGCCAAAGCTCCAGGATCCCATCACTATCTGTGCTATGTTGTGTGTGTGTGTGTGTGTGTGTGTGTGTGTGTGTGTGTGTGTATATACACGCACACAAGCACACAACCATCTTGTCTTTTATTTACATTAATGTTAATCAGATGCCCAAAAGCTCCTTTCCATGATTTCCAAATTTCGTTGGAAACCAAGTGCCAGGGAGCAGAAAACACCAATGATATCGGTGGTTTGAAAATCAGTACAGAGCCAGCTAAACACAGGAGCAGGTTCAATGCTCTCAAACACCGAAAAAATAGTTCCCCCACCGAAAACCTCACCAAACAAAAACCCAGAACAGAACCAGGACACAGCTCCCGGGAAACAAGCGGTCCAAGGCCTCAGTGTGGCTACTGCCGACTCGGTCAGGAGGCGGACCAGGAGCAACTCCAGCACAAGGGAGAAGGCGGGCAAAGCCCCGCAGGTAAGGGACTCACCCCACCGTAGGGCAAACAAGACCACAAGGTGGGAAAGGGCGACAGCACTTCACCAGCAAACAGGTGCCAGGAAGGCCGGCAGAGGCAGAAACACTCGTAGGCCTCGTCTTACGAGAAGCCGCTCCCGGTGCAGCCCTCACCCTACAGCAGAGCCCGCCGGGCGCTGGACGTGGCCAAGACGGCCAGGCCAGCTCCTGCCAATGGAAATGGAGAGCCAGGCGATTCTCACCATATTTCCTTCTGATTTCATCATGTCTTGACTTCATCTCTGCTCTCCTAGAAAACACAGAAATCTCGTTCAGCAGCAAATTACAGTGTAAATTTCTTGTGTGTGTGTGTGTGTGTGTGTGTGTGTGTGTGTGTGTGTGTGTGTGTGTGTCTGCGGGGCTTGCGGGATCTTAGTTCCCCGACCAGGGATCAAAGCCGGGCCCCCTGCAGTGGAAGCGCAGAGCTCTAACCATTGGACCGCCAGGGAAGTCCCCACAGTGTAATTCCAACAGCTGTGCCTTTCACTCCCTGTGGCCTCCGGGAG
Organism: Balaenoptera borealis; assembly: GCF_965194805.1. Lineage (NCBI taxonomy): Eukaryota > Metazoa > Chordata > Mammalia > Artiodactyla > Balaenopteridae > Balaenoptera > Balaenoptera borealis. The sequence continues at coordinate 1,713,618 of NC_138862.1, read as the reverse complement.
CCAGAGCCGGGTGGTGGCGGCTCTGACGTGGCCACGGCCACACTCCCACCAGGACGGACAGGGTGCTGAGCACGGACCCCTTCATTTCAAGAAAAGCAATTCCAATACCCTGTACTGTGATTGAGGACATTTTTTTCCGTATGAAAACGAACCAATCAGCAAAGATCTTACGCTTGGTTCTGAAGATGGTTAGGAACACGCAGGAGCCTCGGCCCCAGCAGCTGCGGGCTGACAAGCCCCCCAGCCCCACCGCGCGCACGCCAAAGGGCTCCGGAACCTGGGACGCACGGTCACCAGAGCACTAGTCACACAAAAAGCCCGGTTTGGGCTCGGACAGACAGGAGACCCCAGTCAGAAGCCTTCCTCCTGCTGAGCCCCCACGGGCTCAGAATCGGACGGGCCCCGAACCCCGGGCTGGCGGCCACCAGCCAGGTCCCTGCCACGCGGCTTCCCACCCTCCACGCCACCACCGAGAAGCCCCCTCGGACGCCCAACACGGTCCTGACTTTTCCACGTGGAGAAAGCTGGGACCGAGTAACCGCCCCGGTCGCGGGGCCTCACCGCTCCTCCTGGCGGACCCGGCGCTCCTCGCGCTCCCGAGCGGCCCTCTCCTCGCTCTTATCCGGCCGCCGGCTCCGCCGCTTCCCATAGCAGCAGCAGCAGCAGCAGCAGGCGACGCCCAGCAGCAGGGCGCCCCCCAGCACCGACAGGGCGATGATCAGGGCCTCGAAGTTCACTGCCAACGCAAAGGCGCAGAGTCAGGGCCCCGCTCAGGCCCCGCCCCCTCCGGGGGGGGGCGGGGACGAACGACGACACCCCCGCCTTCCTCAGCCTGCTGCTGTGACTTTGTCACCATTTCCATCAACCTGAAGCAACAGGTAGCTTTTCTCATCACCTGATGCTGAAAGGCTGTTTCCAACCTGAGAACAGTTAACAAAACCAGGAAGAAAGAGAAGCTCCGCGGTGCACTCAGCTGCTACGACACTTGACTCAATCTCGCGGAATCGGATGCTAAGCCCGACGCGGCTTCCGTGATTATCTAAGTCAAAGCCCAGAGCCTCCCATCTGCTGCCAACAGGACACACGTCTGCCCGCACGGGCTGAGCACCAGCTGGAGCCACGGCCCAGGCCAACGCCCGCGGGCTGGAAAACGGTGACTGTGACTTCCCGTCCAGACCAAACGCACTCAGAACAAGTTGCAATTCTTTCCAACTTCTCTTGAGGATTTACAAATTAAAACCAGTCAGTCGGTACTTTTCCACTCCATTCAAGCCAGAGCCCATCACAGGACAGGCTGACACCTTCCCGTTAGCACAGCCCCGCCCTGGACAGCAGCGCAACCCTCACAGGACGGCCCCCTGCCGCACACAGCTCGTAAGCTCTGGTGCCACTGGTTTCTTGGTTGGGGGGGGGGGGTGGGCTGGGGTCCGGAAGGTGAGAGCTCTTCCTTGGGTCAGGAAGGGGAGGGAGACACCAGTGCCCCGCTGCCCCCAGCCCCCCTCAGGCTGCCAGTGTGACAGCACTCGCTCTGCCTTCTGAGCTTTGAATCATGTGGTTTTTCCTCCTCTGTCCTGTTCTGGAAGTGCCAGAATTGCAAGATACAGTAGTAACAGGAGACCCCCACAGGCAGACGGCGTAACTTTTTGACTAGAGAACTCGAGAACAATCAACTTTATTTTTATTTATTTTTTAAAATAAATTTATTTTATTTATTTATTTTTGGCTGCGTTGGGTCTTCGTTGCTACACGTGGACTTTCTCTAGTTGTGGCGAGCGGGGGCTACTCTTCATTGTGGTGCGTGGGCTTCTCACTGTGGTGGCTTCTCTTGTTGTGGAGCATGGGATCTAGGCGCATGGGCTTCAGTAGTTGTGGCGCACAGGCTCAGTAGTTGTGGCTCAAGGGCCCTAGAGCACAGCCTCAGTAGTTGTGGTGCATAGGGTTAGTTGCTCCGCTGCATGTGGGATCTTGCCGGACCAGGGACTGAACCCGTGTCCCCTGTGTTGGCAGGTGGATTCTTAACCACTGTGCCACCAGGGAAGTCCCGAGAACAATCAACTTTAAAAACCGGCGAGGGACTTTCCTGGTGGCGCAGTGGTTAAGAATCCGCCTCCCAATGCAGGGGACGTGGGTTTGATTCCTGGTCAGGGAACTAGATCCCACATGCTGCAACTAAGAGTCTGCATGCCACAACTACGGCGCCTGTGAGCCACAACTAAGGAGCCCACGTGCCACAACTAAGGAGCCCGTCTGCCACAACTAAGACCTGGTGCCACCAAAATAAATAAATAAAATTAAATTAAAAAAAAAAACCAAAAAAAACAAAACCCCGTGAGACCAATGAGACAGCTGGCTCTAAAATACACCTACCCCCACAAGAGCTTTTCTGATTAGCAGCTAAACCATTATAAAACAGAAACAGAAATCCCACCATGATGGGAAACAAAACTATGGGCTTCTTTCCGAGAAATCTACTCTAGGACGTACTAGACCTGAACGGAGAGAGACACCCGTTCCCAGACGGGGGTTCAAACGGTAAAGATCTTGCTGTTCTCCAACTGAACGTGTGTGCGTGTGTGTGTGTGTGTGTGTGTGTGTGTATTTTTGTTTGTTTTTTGGCTGAGCTGTGCAGCATGTGGGATCTTAGTTCCCCAACCAGGGATCGAACCCAGGTCCCCTGCAGTAGAAGTGCAGTCTTAACCACTGAACCACCATGGAAATCCCCTGAACATATATATTTAAGGTCATTACAATCACAACCCCAAAACAATTTTGCCTAGAACTGGTTAAGATGATTCTACAGTTACTTGTAAGAATAAAAGCACCTGTGGCACAGGGCTGAGTTAGTGTGAGGTGCTGCCCTGACGGGGTGGACCAAGAGGGTCTCCAGTGGCCTGACCGCAAGGCCCCACCCGCTCGGCTCCCGTGGATGAGGTCCCAGCTCCCGGCAGGCCCGAGGAATAAACCCGACAAGGCCAACGCACCTTCTCTCAGGAACCGGGGGCACTGCACCCTCCCGTTACTACAAAGCCTGCCCTCCCGCGCCCCTGCTCACCCCCCGTGAGCCCGTGTGCCCCCACGCTGCCTGGAGCGGCATCAACTGGGGCAGCCACTCTTGAGAAACGTGTGGCCGACCGACTAAGGCTAGACATGAAAGGGGTACCACTCAGCAGTCTGCTCCTAAGCGCACGCCCAGGGCGGTGGGCGTCTGTGTCCAGCCCACGCGGGAGCACACGGCAGCCGCACACAGCCCGGTGTCCACCAGTGCACCGCAGCAGTCGCCCACGGTGTCCTGAGGGACAGGCGAGCGCCGGACGTGGTCCGTGTGTTTGGCTGAGTGGCGATAACCTGCAGACTCACGTGAAAATTCACTGAGTACACGGGCATTTGTATATGCACAAGTGTACATGCATGTGTGCACGCATGTGTCTGTACTTGCACGTGTGTACGTGTGCGTGTCCTCTGGAGTCTGGGGCCCGGAGAGAGGGAGCGAGGGCTCACGTGTGCACTGTGTTAGAGTCATGCTTCAGTTTAAAAGCATTTTAACAGTTAAGGCCCCATATGCCGATGGTTGGTTCCCTGGTGCGGGAGCCGTCTGTGCGGAACAGATGGGGAGGGAAGGTTCCACGGAGGAGGCAGCCGCTAACATGGAAGCAGACGGCCGTGTGGCCCAAGGAGCCTTTCTGGAGTGAGGGCAGCAGAGGGAACGGCCAGCTGGGAGGACGTGACGGGTGTGTCTGCACATGTACACACACCCATACACACACACTCCCACAGACACAAACTTCTGGGTTCCCTGGGTTTCAGCTGGTGAAATCAGAAGTGAGTCATTTCAGATGGAGGCTGACAGATTCTGAGATGGAAATCAATTAGAAAAAAGACAGATAAAACAGATCATCACAATTCTCTGCGAGAGCACTGGCTCCTATGACCTGTAGCCAGGCGGCCTCTCGATGGCCCCAGACCTGAAGCCATAAAGGAAAGGATTAATAAGCCCAACTCATAAAAATGAGTTCCACGTGGCAACACACACCACAAACCAATTTAAAAGGCCACCTAGGAAACAACCTGGGTCTCCCCTAGGGCTCACTTCCCTCGGAGAAAGAGCACCACTGAGACAGGTGCTGACGCGCCACCCGCGTGGCCCCGGGGCGTGGGGAGCCGCCTGCAGAGCAGAGCCAAGGCCGCGGCCTTCAGGGCAGCCTCCAGACCCGGGCCGCCACGTTCCCAGACGCCACCGCTCGCGCCGGCCTCCCCACCTCCCCGCTTCTGGCAGCTTACAGTAACTGAGCACAGCCAGAATTTTCAAAACGGCCCTGGTTTTGCAAGAAGCCAATGAGAACAGCGACTTACCCCAGCACACGCCCCAGCGCGCAGAGCTCAGCTTGCAGAGGGAGCTGGGCGGCAGGATTTTGGTCACCGGGTAGTCCAAGCACGCCTTGTCAGTGTTGCACCAAAGACACTGCAAGAGGCGATGACAGGGCATCAGACGCGTAAACGCTGAAGGGCAGACGGGCCAGGGTCCGACCTGCACCAGCCCCGCCAGCCACAATGCTGTTCCCCCTCGGCCCCCTTCCCAACACTGGCTCGACGCCGCCAACCCACCAAGGCCCTCCTCACTCAAACCTCTTCCACCAGGCGCCCTGCCTGCCTCGCAGCCTCCTTGCTGATCCCCGCCCGGGGCCTCTGCGTGGCCTGCTCCTCCCGCCTGGACACTCCCCTCCCTTCCGAGGCACCACCTTCTAACGCCCAGAGCACCCAGGCGTCAGCCGCCTGCAGGAAGGCAGGCCTTTGCGCCCTTCTCCGCGTCCCCCTGCAGGAGGGACCGAGCCGGGCATGGTTGGGGTGGTGGCCACCCATGGTTATCACCCTGTAAAGATCCTAATTTGATCTCTAGGACTGGACCGAGAGGTCTGTCTTATTGCTGGCTGTCTTAAAGATGATGCAACTAAAGCGCAAGGGCATCTGCCCAGAACCGCAGAGCTGGAGAAAACCTGGCAGGTGTGCCTGAGTCTCTGGAACGCACGGCAGAGACCTGGCCAGCACACCAGCCGAGGGGCCCAGAGCCGGGCAGGCACTGGCGCAGATGGGAGCTTTGGGTCAACCTAACAACCCGCCCAGGTCAGCACATTCAGGATATTTTCAAGCTTGAAGGTAAAGATTTTACTAAGTTTTTTTCTTTGAGGTTTTAACAGGATGGAAAAGTCATGGTATGTTTTGGTCCCAAGTTAGGGCGAAAATCTATTACAAAAAAATGTTTTAGTGAAACCTGGGGCCCCAGTGCCACTGACACAGTGTCCACTTTGGTGTCTTGTGTTCAAAATGACAAACAGCAGGGAGGCCCTCTTCATTTTGGCCGTTTCAGAATACCTTCCACTCCAGTGGTTCTTTCCTGGCTTAACAATTTCTGGGAAATCCACCATTTTCAAACAGCTCAAGTTTTAAACACCTAATTTTCCATTTTTCCATGACAGTTCTACCGAAAGCCGTATGAGCTCACTAGGAGGATAAGTTCTCTTTGTGGTGGTGTCGTGGCTGTTTGCCACTCTTGTTTTTTAGATTAATGAGGTACACGCACGCGGTGAACAACGCAGGGGCGCCAGCAGATCCTTCCGGAAGCCCGTGTGCTTTAAGACTTCACACGCGGCGGGGTCTACCCTGGCCCTGGCTTTCCTCTGCACTTCTGACCTCACCTGTCTGGGTTCAGAGTGGGGGTCAGGCCTTCAGAGGAGGCGTGCACCCCGCTGTGGTGTGGGCACCCCCCAACCCCACACAACGAGGGAGAGCACGGGCACTCCAGCTCGCGGCCCCCTCAGCACTGCGTGAGCCCGGCGGGGGGCCGGGAGGGCTCCGAGCACACCCGCCGCGTCTCGGGGCCCGTCTGTAAGACGCGAGGCCTCCGAGGTGGAGTGAGCCCCGCGGGAAAGCCCTGGGCACAGGCCGACAGTCGCAGACGAGGGGCTAAACGTGCTCCCACCCTGCTGCCGGGCTGTGTGAGACTTACGTGTGTTACTTCAGGAGTCGAAGTAGCGTGTGAACAACACTCAAGTGGTGTGTGCAGCTTTCACGAGACGCTTTAATATGCCTGAGAAAGGCTGTTAAGAGCCATCATGAAAAATACCTCCACAAACCCCAGACCACAGAACCCTGAACACACACAAGCGGCCCTGGAGTCAGAGACGGCGGGTCTGCTTCTGGATCACGTGCTGGCCCTGTGCTACTTACAGAGACGTTTTTCAGGCACTCTTCACAGGTTCTGTTTGTGCTCTGAGAACAACCTGCAGGGGAAAGAACAAACATCACTGAGAATCCTGCGGCATCGATGTGGGGAGGGGGAGGGCAAGTGGCGCTCAGAACCCGGAGACGGACGGCCCCTCCCGCGCAAGCCTTCAAGGCACAGACTGAGCCTCTACCAGCAGGGCCCTGGGAGGACACGCAAGCAGCACGCATGTGGTCCTGACCCCAGGGGTCTCCTGGGAGAGGAGACGGTGCCGCCCAGCAAGGCCGGCCGCCTGCCTCTCACCTGCGTGGTCGCACACCGCTGACCGGCTCGTCAGCAGACACCCCGGAACCAGAGGCCACGGCGATGCCGGGCCAGACTCAAGCCGGGCCGCGGCCCTCTCGCCGGCCGGTCCCAACCCTGCGGAGCAGCCCCTGCAGCCCCGGGCGCTCTTCCCTGAGCAGGCGCTGCGGGAAGGGCTCACACCCCGGGCAGCCGGCAGCTCTGGGACGCAAGCTAAGCAGAAGCGAAGAGCTGGTGCACGAATAAAGGATTCCAACCCACCATCAAGCAGCCGCTCTCCACCCCACGCCGCCCCTTAAGACACGCACACGCTTGGAAGAGGCCTGAGCACACCCCATCAGCCAGCAGGAAAGGCACGTGAGAATCGCGGTCAGGCCCCACTTCACACCCACCGGAACGGCTGCATTACAAAGACTGACGACGCTAACGGTGGTGAGGACGGGGGCTCAGCGGCTCGAAAACAAACACGTGCTCCTCCGAGACCTGGCAATTCCACTCTCGCTCTCGTACCCAAGACAAACCAGAACACACGTGCACAGGGACACCTGCACAGGGGGGCTGATGGCAACTTTACGCAGAGGAACACCTGAGAGCTGAAAGTGGCCCAGATGTCCAGGCGCCCCGCACGCCCCTCGGCCTCCCCACTGGTCCTGAGAGCTGCCAGCTGGCTCCCTGGCCGGGGCCTCTGCGCGGCCCGCTCCTCCTGCCTGGACGGAGGACGCGACCCTCCCCGGGACCACCTCCTCCTAACACGCTGCACCCAGGGGGCAAGGGGACAGAGGTCGCTGGAGGACGGACAGGGAAACTGGCCCAGTCCTACAGTGGGACACTCTTCAGCCCTAAAAAGAAGTGCGCCGTCTACGCCACACGTGATGACTCTACAGATGACCTGGGCTGGGGGAAGCCTCCCGCAAAGGCCCGCAGCGCAGGGCTCGGGGATGGGTGAGGCTCATCTTCGGGGGCGGGGGCGGGGGGGAGGAGGATGGGCTGGGTGGGGCCCCAAACTCCTGGAGAGGCCAGTTCTGAGGCTTGTAGGAGGTCAGGGTCTCACAGGTGTAACTCACTGGATGGCACGCGTAGGATTCCTGCATTTCACCGTATGTAACCTTGAGCTCAAAAGAAGGAGGAGACGAACGTTGAGCTCTCGGTGACGACGTGCACGGGGAGGAGCTGGGGGGGGTGGGGCGTGCGCGTCTAACTTCAAAACGTGACAGACCCGGTGGTGGGCAGAGGGGTGCTCACTGCCCAGGTCTCTCAGCTTCCCTCTACTTTCCAAGACTTGCCTAATAAAATGCACGGGAAAAGAGCTTTAGCTTTAAGTTACGATTGTATTCATGTTTGCTAAGCAGGACCCATACAGTAAACTGCTACTTTGAAAGAGTTGGAGAGTTCTTCTCTTCAACAGTCTTCTACGTTCCATTTTTAAAAACCAAAATCCTATTTTATCTGAAATGAAAGCTCATTCTGTCACAACATACCATTCTACGGCAGTCATTATTAACTAGTACCCTCCTCAGAGCCTCTAGTGGCGTGCTGCTTGTTTTGTGTTCAAGCTGATCCTAAACTGCTTTACTCCCTCGGCCCCAGGAAGGCAGAGCCAGTTGGCGGCCCCCGAAATACCTCCACTTCTCAGAGCACTGCCGAGAGGGGCCCCGGGGCCCTGTGCACCGGCAGGAGGGAACAGCCCCGAGGACGGTTTCACTCACAAGCCGGATTCCTAGTTGTGTCCACCAAGGGGCTGAGAGAGGACGGCACACATGTTGCCAGGCCTTTGGTCTCCAGCCACTGTCCCCACTAAAAGGAAACGGGCAGAACAACAACGCCAGAACCGGGGCAGAGAAAGGGCAACACCAGCCTTGGACAGCTTGCTGAGCCAGAAAGTGGCACAAGGACACAGAAGCCAGCGTGGAGGGGGTCCTCCTTGCCAAAGTGGCACAACTTAACATCAGAGTGAATGACAGTAATGGACTCTCACCTCCCGAACGTCCACGATTTCACACGGACACAGAATAAACACAGAGAAGGACAACTAGCCAAGAGTCTCCGTCGCAATAAACAGGGACGCCAAGACCACTGCGCCGTTTGCGGAGGGACAAGATGTTATGCACGGTCTCAGAGCACCCCCCGCCCCGGTTTAATTATACTTGTGAATAGAAAATGGCACCTGAAAAGTGACTGGAGATATCACCAAGACAACCTGTGACAAGACAACGGCACAAAGTGACAGCAGGTGCCTCTGAGGGGTGCAGGAAGGACAGTCACCCAGTGGCTGAATCCTCCCCAAATGCATCCGAATCAAATCAGAGGAAACCAGACAGGACCACAAAGGGGCCTCTGAGCACAAGGACAGGCTGAGGAGCTATTGCAGGGGAACAGAGGTTGAGAGACATGACACCTAAAAGCAACACGCCAGCCCGGGGTCAGAGGACCGAGGACGCTATTGAGGTCGCTGGTGATCTGTGTGCACAGTCGTGTGTTAAATCAAGGGTCCGGGATCGTACCAATGGTCACTGTGCAGACTTGACCGTCACCTTCTGGCTACGTCCTTCTTAGGAGATACACCCTGGCGAATTTAGGGTAAATGGCCACATCACAACTTGCTCTCAAACGGTTTGGTGACAACAGTAACAGGCAGCGACTTCCCTGGTGGTCCACTGGTTAAGACTCAGCGCTTTCACCGCGGAGGCCCGGGTTCAATCCCTGGTCAGGGAACTAAGATCCCACAAGCCGCCAGGCACGGCCAAAAGAAACAGAAACAAGCAGATACAGACAAGGAGCAGTAAAGCAAATATGGCAAAGGCTGTAAGAACAGAAAAGGACTCAGGAGTTCACTGTACCATTTATTCCTTCAACTTTTTCTGCTAAAGCGTTGGGCAGGGAGGTATGGTGGGGACCTGCACGACGCCTACCACACCCCCTCTTGAGTCCTTCTGAAGCACTGTTAAGAGAGGCCCCAGGGAGCAGGTGATGAAGCGTGGGAATTTTTTCTCAGGCGTCTCCAATTTAAAAGTCTGTGTGATAACTGGTCTTGCGTGAACTAGCAGACCTCGGCTCCAAGATACACACCATAAACCCGTCCACCCTGGGGTCTCTGGGTCACAGGCCAGATGAGTCAACAGAGAGGCCCGGGAGGGGAAGGGCCAAGAAGACGGGCTCGCCCTCCTCCTGCTCCTAGCATGACCCGGAACCAGGCAGGTTCTCAACCCAGAAACGCCAATGTTAAACAGCCCTCCCAAAGTCAGTTCAGAGCCGAGAGAAGGTCGTTCCCTCCTCGCCCTTGAAAACAGCAGGGTGTTTTGCGCAGTAAGACAGGGAAATACGTTAACCATTTGCAGCTGCTTCAGAGACTGGGCGTCAGCAGTCACTCACTGGATCTTATCTCATCCCGGAAACAGAAAACTGTGCTGAAAGCCAGAGACATGTAAACATCTGGCCTGAGTTTCCGAGGTCTAACGCTGAATGTCACTGTTCTGACTTCGGAGGGCCCGTGGCCGGGACTCTTCAGCTTGCACTCTCCTTACCAGTGACTAGAGAACCTTAAGTCTCATGCTCTTGGGAAACTAAGTTAAAAAAAAAAAGGTTCTCAGGACACACTAACCCATGATATATTTGAGTTCTTTCCTAAAGTTTCGGGTGAGTCACTGCTTAAGCACAAAAGGACACACACTAGTGCGTGTAAAGAGGTATGTTTTTAAAAAACAAGGAAATGAGTTAAGTATATTTACCGTGGAACACAACAGGCCAAAGGGCTGCATTCGGCAGTGCCCTCAGCAGTGGAAAAGCCTCAGAACCGGGCACTATGGCCATGCCGCATGGTGACAGGGCACAGAGAGTGCCTGCGCTGTCAATTTCATGTGAGAAACGAGGCAGAAAGTTCATCTAGACAAAAAGTCCTGGCTGTCCTACCACCTCAGCAGAAAAGGGGGAGTGAGGAGGGCAGAGGGCAAAGGCTCGGACCCACGCACACACCCAATGCCCCGAAACCTGCCTGGAAGCCCCAGTTCTCAGCAGCAGGACCGCTGTAAGGAGACCCCGCCCCCAGCTACCCTGGCCACCACCAGCTCCTCTGGATCCCTCTGTTTAGGACAAGACTGAGGTCCCTTTAGGGGCTGCCTTCCCTCTAGATGTAAAGACGAAACTCTGGGGTGGAGTCTGACCCCACACACAATTAAAGTGGGGTCCAAAGCCCATGAAACTTCTTTAATTCAATGAACTTCCCTCTGAAAGTCTTCAACACCTTGTCGGTTCCTAACGTCTCCCCCCACCCAAGCGCACAGTACAGAAGACAGACGTTAGACATGGCTAGGTTTGGACTGGTATGATGGTCTCTGAATTCACACACCCGTAATGGTTAATTTTATCTGTCAACTTGACTGGGCTAAGGGATGCCCAGAGAGCTGGTAAAACACTTTGTTTCTTTCTATCTTTTTTTAAGATTTTTTTTTTTTTTTGTGGCCTTGCCGCGCAGCTTGCAGGATCTTAGTTCCCCAACCAAGGACGGAACCTGAGCCCCCGGCAATGAAAGCGCAGAGTCCTAACCACTGGACTGCCAGGGAATTCCCAAAACACTGTTTCTGGTAGTGTCCGTGAGGGTGTTTCCAGAAGAGACGAGCATGAGTTGGTGGACGGATGAAAGCACCTGGCCCTCTCCAAGGTGGGTGGGCATCACCTAGCCAATCGAGGGCCCGAACAGAACAGAAAGGCAAGGAAGGAGAGTCTGCTCTTCGTGTGAGAGCTGAGACGTCCCCCTCCCCCTGCCCTTGGGCCTTCAGCCTTAGACTGGGCCGTATCCCCCTGGCTCCCGCTGCCTGGCCTTGAGGTGTGGCCTGGACTACACGCCAGCTCTCCGGGAAAGCTGACGGCAGCTCGTGGGGCTCCTCGGCCCCTCGGTCACGTGATCCAGTCCCTCATAATAACTCTTTCTCGATGGCTACGTATATCCTGTTGGTTCGGTTTCTCTAGAGTAATTTTTCCTAATACACACAGCATCCTTGCGAGAAAAACAGTCTCTTAAACAGTGTAGTCACGTTCCTATAGCATGACAAGCGGTAAAAGCTCACAGCAAGCCCAGGCTCAGTGCGGCTAAAAGAAGAGCCACTTTTCTCCTGAAATACTAGGGTGAGAGTCCAGTTTCACTCCCAAACTGTCACAGGACATGCCCACTCAGCCCACAGGGGTCTCTGTCCTTAAGTCCAGGGCTAGGGAGGGGTGAAAAGCTGGCAGTCAAACACACCTGGGGCGTTTCCTGACACACCCACTCTAACAATACACACCCGCGGCCACCAAGGAGAGGTTCTCCGCTGACTGAGGACTCTTGGCTCTCAGCCACCCAGTTTGGTAAAAAAGCACTCACACCACATCTGTGCTGAACAACCCATCTGGACCGAAGGTTCCCTATGCTGTGCCACCCGACTGCTGCATTAACGAGTAATATCACCAACGTACACACAAGTACGCTCAGAAGGCAATTAGAAAAAACTCAAGCAGTCCTGCCCTGGAACCGACACCCCATGAGGTCACAAAGAGGAAAGGTGCTTTGCTGTGCTAAACAGAAGATGACGACGCCGCAACTAACTGGCGCTGAGAAAACCCCCGGCCCCTCAGGCTGACCCAGGTCGCTTAGGCCACCGGCCCGAGGCTCAATTCCCCACACTAGTGACCATGCGGGGATGCCACACACAGCAGCCAGATCAAACGCTCCCAAGATTCCCAGCAGCCTGCAGACCACCTACAGGAAGCCACCCTCCAGCACCAGCGCTTCTGGAACTGCTGGGCTCTTAGGTCATGCACTCCCCTAATCCCCCCCAACTCTAACTGCCGTTTCCTGGTCAGGCCCCCCAGGAACTCGTCGCCTCCACGTGTCGGTCACCACCGTGGGCCCGGCACCTGGCACAGGTAGTTACTTACTGAGAACAGAGGGGATCGCCTAGCAAGGCCGCCCACCTGCCCACGCAGCGCGGGCCTGGAGAGCCCAGGAACCAGCGGCAGGGCGGGCTCAGCCCAAGCACCGGCCGCTGTCCCTGGAGCTCCTCGGAGGGGCCTACTCCGCACGGTGGCGGGTGTAGGGGCCGCATACAGGCCTCCTCGAAGAGAGCAGGGCCCCCAACATACCAGCCGCGCCCGCACAAGGGCCCGGCCCCTGGACTCCGGCCGCCGACCCGCTGTGGGACAAGCGAGCTCCCCAGCTCTGCTTTCGACCCCGAGTCCACACCCGAGACGGCTCTTTCCGAGGGTCGTGGCGCCGCTTCACTCGGCCAGGCCGACGCCGCCGTCCCGGACCACCCCGCCTGCTGAGCCAGGACAAAGAGCCGGCCCGCCGCCGTCCCCGAGCCCCGCCGCCCCAGGCCGCGGGCCGACACTCGGGTGGCCCCCCGGCCGCAGACCGCGCGGGCCCGGAGCACCGACCCAGAGCGGCTGCGACCCCCGGCCCTCCGCCCCCCTTGACCCCGACACCGCGCCCCCCGCCCTCCCCCTCCGCCGCGACCCCGCCCCGCACCACCCCCCCCCGCACCCCAGCCCCCGAGCCCGCCGGCTGCCCTCACCCTGCGCGGCGGCCTCCGGGAGGAACAGCAGGAACAGCGCGGCGCCGCCGAGGGCCAGTCCCAAGCGCGGCGTCGGCCCGCGGACCCTGCCGGACGCCATGGCTGCTGCTGCCCCGCTGGTCGGTCGTCGTCCTCGTCTGCCGGACGCGCCGCACCTCGGACCTCGGCCAGGCGCCTCCGCCCGGAAGGGCCGCGCGCCGGAGGCGGGAGGGGCGGTGGACTGGCCAGTGCACAACAGGGGCCCCGCCCTTCGCCGCTCGCGGTCCCGCCTCCCGGCGCGCGGATCAGAGCGCCTGCGCGGCGGGAAGGCGGCGGGCTGCGGGGGGGGGGGGGGGGTGGGCTCTGAGGCTCAGTGCGCTTGCGCGGCTGGGAGGGGCGCTACGCGACCTTGACCCTAAAGGGGTGGAGGAGCGCTCAGGAAGTGGAGGGGAGGTATTGGTTTCTGGGTTGGTCTCGCCGGCTTCACAGAGCCAGCATGCTGGGCCCTGACCCGCGCCCCGAAGGTCACCTCCCCGGAGTCGGGGGGCGGGAGCAGGCGGGCGGCGGCCGGCTCCTGGGAGGTCTGTTGGACCCCGGCCCCGGACGGCGTCATGGAATGATAAAAACATATACTGCGAGAGTCCAGTTGCTTTCTTTTTAAGATTGTGTTTCCATAGCCAGAGTACAGTGGGGCTTTGGGTATTGTATAGGGAAGTCAGGGATCCATCTCCTAAGCTTCTTGGGGTCACTGGCTTGTGGCTTCCTGGACCAGCCTGGTAAGACCACCTTCCCAGTAGCAGCAGTGCTGGGATCAGGGGTGGGCCGTCCGTCACGGGGGAGGTGTCTGCCATCTTTGACCTAATTCAGGGCCCCAACGTCACTTACTGGGTCGTGTTCCACTGCTGTCCCACACCTACCTCAACTCTGAGGGCTGCGGTGAAATCCGGGCGGTGGGCTTTGCAGTCTAATACGGAATCTAGCTGGCCCCGGCGAGGTAGGTGTGCTGCAGACTGAGCAGAGCGTCCCTCCCTCTCAGCGTGCTGGGATTCAGCGGGGTGACCTTTAAAATCTTCCATGCTTGCTCTCCCTGAGACGGCCCCAACTGGCTGGAATGTAACTGGCCCTCAACCCCCAGGGTCAGTGTGGAAAGACTTTTCTCGGACAGGACACAGTTGGTTGCAGTGTATTTGTGCCTCTACGATGTGCAGGGGCCAAAGGCAACGTGACCTCATCCTGCCCCGCTGCCAGATGTGGAAAACTGGGCCCAGCAGGGTGCCTGCGGAAGGTCATAGGGCCAGGAAAACAGCGCATCAGGACTGTGAGGCTGGCATCCCAGCCCCGCCAGTTCCTACCTACATGGCCTCAGCTTCCGTGCGCTTCAGTGGCACAGCTCAGCTCACGGCACTGCTGACCATCACAAGGTCACGGGGTCACGCACAGAAAGGACCCGAGGGCCACAGGTCGGGGCCCAGTGTTAGCGTCCCTGAGCCTGGCGCTCCTGCACACAGTGACTGCACGTCTGTGACGTCACATCAGTGTGGATGTCCAGTGTTTTCACAAGCATGCCTTCAACTTGGGGGGACTTGGTAGAGGGACGAAGTTCCTTCCTGTTCATGTGAGGCAGCAAAGGGCCCTTGACTGCAGTAAGCTGTGTCCGCCCCACGTCTTCCAGTTCAAATACTTCTTATCCCCCTTTGCTTTGGATCTTCTGTTATAGAAAAAGATGTTTAAAGACTCATTTGCCATTGGAACTGGAGTAAACACCAGCCCGGGATAAACAACAAGGTCCTACTGTACAGCACAGGGAACTATATTGAATATCCTGTGATAAACCATAATGGGAAATAATATAAAAAAAGAATGTCTGTATGTGTATAACTGAGTCACTTGGCTGTACAGCAGAGATTGGTACAACATTGTAAATCAACTAGACTTCAATTTAAAAAAATTTTTTTTTAAAAAGAAAGTTTTGGAATTAAAACAAAAACAAAAACACCAGCCTGGGCTTAGAACTATGGCCCCAGAAAGCAACATTTTTTCATCCTAACAACCACACAACAACAATGTACTGGCATTTGAAGGACATTGGGCATTTGTAAACATTAGCCAAGACACACTGAACGCTACTGCACCTCCAACAGTACCATCAGCAATGGCATTTTAAAATACAACTGAGCTGTGGGACAATGAGGAAATTCAAAAAATACTCAGTAACTAGAGCCCAAGTCCCTGTTTGAAAAGGGGGAGGACGGGACAGCATTATTTAACTTGACACATTTGATTGTCATAGAGCTTCAAGCTGATAAGAAAGACCCAAAACCGCACAGGATGAGAAATACGAAATACAGTGACTTCTCGGAGAAACAGAATGATTATTCTGTTTGCAATCTGGAATTAAAAAAGAATGTATGGTTTTTCCAGAACAGTGGTTAAGGGATGAGATTTGATACAGTTCGTGGTGTTAACTTAAGAGGAGTGCCCAACGGCAGCACCATGGACAGGGCTGTCCGGGGGTAGACCGGCCACGGTGGGCTGAGGCCTGGGCCCAGCTGGTTCTGGAATTCCAGGGCCTCCGCCCCTTGACTGTGCATATGGGAATCACACAGTTTGGGCCTTTTCACCTGAGCTGTTTTTGTTTGGTGGTTGAGTGTGCCATCTGATTTTTTTCATCATCGCTAGTACATTCTTTAGTAAGTTAAAGAATTACTTCCAGAAAGGCTGTGTAAAAAGATCGAAGCTTCTACCTGGGCCGGTCACATTTTAACCACTGTGATCATTAACACTGCGGAGAGCTCATTTGCAGCTCAGCTGAGGACAAAGGGTGCGCTTGAGGGCCTCAGACTTTGGAGGTGCCTCGGAGGGATCTGGAAAGGTCTGTGGGTGCTCTCAGGCCGGGGGGCAGTGGGGCTCTGGGGCAGCGGGAGGTATGGACAGAAGCAGAGGGCTGTGCCGACAGGCCAGAGCCCATTTTCTGTGGTTGGGTTAAGAGATGGGACGGACCGTGCATGCACCCAGGGTATGAGGATGGCTCCAAGGGGGGGGCTGCAATTGGGAAGGGCTCCCTGGTCCCTGCCAGGTTGGACCTCTCGGGGCCCAGGGAATTGCCCTGGAATGAGACACAGAAAACTCTGCCACCTGCCCCCTCCCACGCGGGCAGTCATGGTCCTCAACGCACTTCCTCTGAGGGACGGGGAAAGGGGCTCTTGTGACCCCTTCACCTGCACTTTGACAAGACAGAAAACGTAACTCTTTCAAGGTCATGCAGCCAGTGAGAGGCAGGGTGGACTTGAACCCAGGGGTTCACCCTGGGGGACCACTCTCCTTCTTGGGGTCTCAGTCCCACTGGGACAAGGCGGAAAAGTTTCAAGAGGATTATTTGAAAACTAGCCGGAAGATGTCACAAAAACAGGAAATGGACTGAGGGCAACTGAATCTATTCTTCATGTTTCTGTAGCCCTCCTCGGGGTACCAGCCAGCCCTGGCCCTGCCCAAGAGGGTGCAAGGCAGGCGGAGTTGGTATCTGGTCTCTCCCTGCATGCAGGCCTCTGATTTCCTGGGAAGCCCGATACTTGTGCAGGGGGGGCGGGGGCGGGGGCGGCGGGGGCGGGAGGGGAGCTCCCCCTGAGCCTCCTCCTGAGGGGGCATCACCCCCTGCACCCACAGCACCTGCAGCCCCCATGCACAGAGGCACCCTTATGTCCAGAATTAGACCTCCAACTGCTTGCCTCACCTAACTATACACAGACTATAGAGTGTATCAGAATCACCTGGAGGACTTGGCAAAACTCAACTGTGAAACTCAAGCCTGTCCCAGAGCCTCTCATTCAGCAGGTCGGGGGCCAGGCCCAGCATCCGCATCTAACAAATGTCCTGGTGAAGCTGAGCCTGCTATCTGAACCGGCCTTTGAGAAGCATGGTTCTGGGCCAGCGGGGTCTCAACCTCAGCTGACACCACCTGAAGTCCATTTAAAAGTGGCAATGCCAGCGCTCTCAGACACACACACACACACACACGCATGCACACACCAGCAAGGAAGTCAGAACTTGGTGGGCGAGGTGTTGTTTAAAGCTCCCCAGGCACAGGCTGCTGAGACCCTGAGCTGGGAAGTGCTGCTCTGGAAGGGCAATGATAGGGCACCCCCTATTCTAGTTCGTCACCTGCCCAGGTGGAGGGTCCCAGGTCCCATACAGTAAAAGGCCCTCAGCAGTTAGAATTTAAAAGTAGGGGACTCAAAGCCAGATGCCCTCCAGATGTGCCCATTCGCAGGTCTGCTGGGGGCCCAGAGGGTGGTGTGATACTGTTAAGAAATATATATTTGGTCTTCATCTGTTCAAGGCACAGAGCTCCTAAAACCCTTGGAATTTCCCAAGTAATGAGTGATACAGGAGTGTCTTTGTTATTCATATCAATCCCCTTTCAAGCATATCTGAGTTTGTTCGTGTGGTGACCTTTGGAAAGCAGCAGTGGACGGGGGTTGGTTGCCTGGGGAACTTTCAGTCCCCTCTGCATCCCCACCTTCAGGGAGGGGAGAGGGGCTGGAGTGATTTGATCAAGCATGCCTACGCCTGCATAATGGAACTTCCAGAGAAACCCAGAAGCACGGTGTTCAGGGAGCTTCCAGTTGGGGGGAGAGTGGGCTCAGAGGGCTTGGGGGCCCTGTGCCCCTTCCCCATCCCCTGCCCTGTGCACCTCTTCATCTGGCTGTTCATTTATTACAAAAATAAACCGGTAATCTAGTGAGTAAACTGTTTCCCAGTTCTGTGAGCCCCTCTTGCAAATGAACCAAATCTATGATCTATAGGTGGTCCGTCAGAAGCACAGATGACAACCTGGGATGGGCAAGGGACGGGGGGTGGTCTTGTGGGACTAAGCCCTTAATCTGTGAGATCTCCAGGTAGACGGTGTCAGAATGGAGTTAAATTTGTGGGACTCTGGTCAGTGTCCTCAGAGAACTGAGTTAATTGCTTGGTTGTGTGGGAAAAACACACATACCAGAGATGGCCCACGGTCCAGATTTGCCCAGACTTCAAGGTCTCCTGGGGTAAGGGACTTTGAGGGTTAAAACCATGACATCCCTTGGGAATTCCCTGGTGGTGCAGTGGTTAGGACTCCACGCTTCCACGGGCTCATCCCTGGTTGGGGAACTAAGATCCTGCAAGCTACAGGCGTGGCCCCCCCCCAAAAAAAGGGACATTCCAGGCCACCCCCGGATAGCTGGTCACTGGGGCCTGGCTGTAAACGGTGCTCCCACGTCATTCCGATACCACCGCCTGCCCCACCCCACCCCCAGTCTGGTGTGTGCCACCTGCCGCAGGTCACAACCTGCCCGTGTGGGAGCTCAGAGTTGTTCACAGCATGAACCCCCCAGGGAGGAAGGGCTGGGGGAGGGGGAGGGCCCAGCTGACCCGGGGCCTTAGCAGCGTCTGGGTTCCCACACAGGTGGTGTGGGCGCTGGGATGGACCTGGCTAAGGAGGAGACACTGCCGAAGTACAGGACGGTGCACGATGGAGGTTGCATTAAAAAAGGGTAAAACCAACCCGCGAAATGGGTTTTGTTTTATCCTGTTGAAATGCACCCACAGTCTAGAAACAAACGCCCATCGGGTGATGGGCCCATGATGAGTGATGTAGGATTGTGACCCTAATTGAGAAGGTGAATGAGGACACCGCCTCAGCTGGAGGGCGCGGCTCGGGACGTTTTTTCTGGTCCACGGGCTTGTGCTGCCGGAGGAAGAAGGGCACTCGTCTAGCTGGAGTTTTGGGGACCAAGGGGCATCAGGAGGGAACTGCACCCCGGTTGTAACAGAGGGAAAATGATCAGTAGGTGTCTGTGGACGCGGATACACAGGAAGCACACGGGGACTGCACGCAGGGGACCCCGGAGGAAGGGGCCGTTTGGGGGAGGGCACCAGACTTCCTTGGACGGAAGTGATGAGGCGACACAGGACGAGACAGGACAGGGTGCTGACGTCCAAGCAGCTGTGAGTGGGCTCGAGCAGGGAGGGCAGAGCTTCCCCCCTGCAGGGAAACAAGCAGCAGTGAAAGTTATCAGCTGCGGGAGTGTAGTGGGTGAGGTGGTCACTTTTATTTCTTTAAACCTTGCTCTCAATCCTGGACCACGTGCTTTTCCATCTCAGCGGGCATCGTTTATCATTTTATACTGGCTGTGAGGCTACCCTCTGTGTACCTCCGGGAGGGCAGTGAGGGTCTCTGCTTTTGCCCACTGTTCTCTGCACAGAGAGGGCATGAGCAGTACTCTGTAAGTGCAAGTGCAGACTCTTAACCACTGAACCGCCAGGGAAGTCCCTGAACTGATGTTCTTTTAATAAAGAGTTATGCTGGGGTTTTAATAAAAAATTATACATTTTACGGAAAAAAATAAGGGCAAGTATCACCTGAAACTATGTCTATGCACGTGAATAAATATTCACAAATATTCACCCTGTACTCACATCCATCTGCTTCTCTCAGGTCTGTGTAACATGAGGAAAGAGCCAGCATTGGCAGGGCTGCAGAGGATGTTAACATACCGGAATAGAGCCCTTTCCTTGGGGACCCAGGACCGCCCCACCCTGACGGGCCCTCACGGGCCACACCCGGACCCTGACCCACATGGAGCCTGCAGAGATTGGCGGACACACACACGGCTAGGTGATCACGCTGAGACCTGCCACCTACTACCATCACACCGGATCACCTTGACCTCCAGGTCACCCCAGGAAACAGCCCGTGAGAAACACACTTATTTAAACTCTCTTCCACTCATTACCCAAGAGCGGGTGTAGACAGCCAAGAGCGTGACAGACGCCCGCTTTCCCATCTTGCCTCGGCCCCATTCAAGCTCTGCAGGGGGACCCCCTTTGCTGGGGCTGCCCCCTGTCTTCTGAAAGCTGCCTAGGAGGTGGGGCCGGGCAGGGACAGAGAGGGGCTTGCACGGCCAACAGGTGAGGAAGGAGAAAAAGAGAACCCTGAGCCGCAGCCCAAAGTCTACACGGACCCTCGGAGTGTGTGAAGGGCAGTGGAGGTGGGGCACGGAGCCCGGCTCCCAGGGAAGCCCCTGCGGAAGGGTTATTAATTTTTTCTGTACACGTGATTGGGGGCAGCATGATCAATGGAATGTAATTTTACACGCTGAGAAGTTCACATATAAATAAATCTGTACCACCTTTCATCAGACTGCTGTGCTAATTTTTACAAAGGACAACACATGTCTAACCTTACAGGATACGAGCAATTCCTTCTTCAAGTTGCTATGAAAAGTCACTCATATCAGAAGGGGGAGGCTGGCCCTTCTGATGAGTTCCTAGAATTATCTGGCCGCATCTGTCATTCTAGGGGCAGGAAAAACGGTGGATTTTCAGTTAGTGGTGAAGTTGCCAAGTGTCGTCAGCCAAGTCCACCGGGCGACGGGGTCACGGTCGGCCTGCTGGAGGGGACGTGGCGTGGGCTGCTCCCACCTGGGCGGTGCAAGAGGCCCTGTCTTCACCAAGCGGCCCTAACTCTCAGCAAACTTAGGGTTCATGACTGTCGTGGTGGCGCTCTTGAAAAGGGGGTTATCCTGGTGAGAAAAGCAAGCGTGACTTGTCAGCACAGGGAGGAAGGCGCTGGGCTCTGGGGATGAGCCGCGAGGGTTGGGTGAGGCAGGCTCACACTCCCGTGGGCATGCCCTCGGCGCAGAGGGTGGGAGGTGCGCCTTCGCGGGGGCCCGGGGCCACTCACGTTATTCCACTGGGACGTGAGCTTCTCCTTCTCGAAGCGCTTGTACTCCCTGAGGTCACTTACATGGGTCAGGACCTTCCAGATGCCCAGCAGGAGGATGCCGACGAGCACGACTCCTGCCACGGTGCTCCCCACGATGGCGGCGACGTTGGGGCCCTTCATGCACTCTAAGGCAAGGAGGCACACACGTGGGGGCGTCAGGCCCGCCCCGTCCCTGCACGGTGTCGGGGTCCCGCTGCTGGATCTCAGCGACAGGTAGTGAGCAAACCGGCCCTGGCCCCGGCCCCGGCCCCCAGCCAGGGAGGGTGCAGAGCTGGGCACAAGGCCAGGCCCTGTGGTTCCAAATGAAATTGAGAGGCCCTTTGTTCATGGAGAAGGAAAGGGGGCCGAGGTGGCCAGTGAGGAACCAGGGCCAGACACTGGCCTCCCACCTGGACAGCCAATGACCCAATCACCGGGACCTAACCCAACCCACGCTGGATCAGAGCTGAGGGGTGGGCACTCTCCTCGGCAAGGCGCTCCCAGGGGAACCAATGGCAGCAGCCTTGGGAGGGAGGGGGGTGGGGTCCCAGTGCCCGAGGGGCTGCACCCAGCCTCCTCCTGAGCTTGGGGGAGGGGGAGGCTCTGGACTCCCCCTCAGCACGCCCGCGCGGCCGCTGACCAAGGCACAATGTTCAGTGTGAGCCCCTGTTTGCCCGGCTTGTGGGCACTGGGGTTTGCGGGCACCCCCCGCCCCACCGCATCATCCTGGCCTCTCCAGGGGGCCTCCCCGTCCTCACAGAAGTGGAACAACTTAGCCAGCGCCGCACAAAACCAGACCTGACCCCACACCTGCCTGTTAAAACGCCCGGGGAGAGCTGTCTGCACCAGCAGCCTGGGCTCTGCCGCCCTGGTAACAGACAAAGGGCTCGGGCCCTACCTGCCTTCCTGGGGGTCCTGTCGTGGGGAGGGGGAGCTGGGAGCAGGTCTCAGTCCTGCAAGGACCCCGGGGTGGACTGCTGTCCCGCGTCTGCTGCGGTCACCCGAGAGGCCGGCCTCGCAGCCTGTGCCCCATCCCCGCAGCCTCTCTGAGCAGTAAAGGGGCGGGGGTACCGAGAGCTGGCATGTCCACACTGCGCGGCGTGCTGCTGATGTAACCCTCAAGCCCATCCCCCCGTGAGTGTGTTACTCTAAGTCCCCGCGTCCCACACACTCAACCTACCTCCTCGACACTGACCCACCCTCCGTCCCCACTTGTTGCCCTCCCTGCTGATCCCGCCCAGAGTTGCATCCAAGGGCAGGCTCTGCCCACGCCGCCCCCAGGACCCCAACCCAGCCCTGCTCAGTGCCCGGACTGGGCAGCGGCCCTTCCCGGGTCTGTGCCCGGCCTGTGAAAGCGCAGCTCACTCCGCTGAAAGCCGGCTGGCAGCCTCCCGGTGTGTCTGGGAAGAGACATAAGCCCAACCCCTCCCACCCCGCCCCCGCCGCCGCCCCCGGACTCACAGGGGCCCAGTAAGAGCCCAGCCCAGCAGCTCTCACCCCCTCATCCCCTGGTCTCAGCTGCAAGTGTCCTCCTCAGAGAGACCTCCTGACCTCTGAGACACGCCCCGCCGGCGTCTTGGCCCCTGGGAACCGGTTCCTGTGTCCCCACCCCGTGTCCCGGGAACCTATGAAGACAGAGTCAGCCTCTGGGTCCCCGGCGAGCCGGGCGGCGGGCGGGCAGCGGCACCTGGGGAAGCCGGCTCCGGCTCCGGCTCCGCGGGCCCCTGCAGGGCCAGGGCCGGATGTGGGTCCGGCGGCCCCCATGGTCCCCCCGGCCGGCTCTCGGGGCTTGCGCTCCAGGCCGCGCTCAGCGCCAGCGCTCCGGGCAGCGCCCCTGCGGGTCAGCCGGCCGCCCCGGAGCAGGGCGCACGGCGGGCAGGCTGAGCGGCGCGGGGACCCGGTCCTGAGCCCACCCGCCCGGGCTCACCGCGCGTGTCGTTCACGTGCACGTCGTATCTGTCCCGCCCCTCGCGCTGCAACAGGGTGTAGGTCATCCAGCAGCCCTCGGAGTCGCGCTCCTTGCACGTGCGGCCGGGCAGTGGCTTGGGCAGCAGCTTCGTCTCCCCGCACGCCGCGCTGCAGTTCTTGGCGAAGGGGCCCTGGTCGAACTTCAGACACTCAGCGCAGTTGCTGCGGGCGAGGCGCGGCGTGACCGCGGGCAGGAGGGGCGGGGGCGCGGGGCCCCGGGTGTCCGCGCGGCGCGGGGCCCGGGCCACCCGGAGCTGCGGGGCCGTGCAGGGCAGTCGGGGGAGGGCCGCCCCCAGCGCCCCTGCCCCGGGTCCGGCCGGACGGCGGTTCTCCCGGGCCGCGGAGGCGCGAGGCCGGCGGGGCGGCGGGACACTCACGCGTAGCGGGCGCAGGGCGCGGGGCAGCCCGGGCACTCGAGGCACAGGGGTGGCTGGTAGCCGGGGTCGCACTGGCACACGTTGCAGCGGCACCGGCCGCGGCCGCTGCACTCGACGCCATCCAGGTTGAGGCAGCCCTTCGTAGACTTGAGGCACTGGCACGCCGAGCCCTCGTGGCCGTTCTGGCACCTGCAGGTGCCGCAGAAGCAGAGCCCTCGCTCTGGAAGACAGGGGCCCCCGCAGACTCAGCCCCGCCCGAGCCCCCGCCCGAGCCCCCACCCCCACCCCACCCCAGGGGCGGCTGAGGCTCCGCCGGTTGGTCTGTCCCCCGCGCTCACTCTCGCCCCCGCAGACTTGGCCGTCGTAGCGCTCGCAGTTGACGTTGTCACACTCGCAGAACTGGCCGTAGATCTTCTTGTTGGGCACATCGCTCGTGTGGCACACGCACTGCCCGCAGATGCAGTCCCCCAGCCCCGAGCAGATGATGGAGCTGTTGTCCTTCCGGCAGCTTCCCTCCAGCTCCTGGCTGCTCCGGCCCTGCGTCTGGCACTCGCAGTGCTTCCCCATGTAGCCGGCGTCGCACCTGCAGCGGGATGTGAGGTCAGGGCCCTCGCGCGCCGGCTCTGCTGCGGGGCGCCTGCGCGGGGGGCGGGGCCGCGGCCGCACCTGCAGACTCCGCACTCCATGGAGCCCCTGCCGCCGCAGAGGCTGTGGTCCCGGCTCGCGTCCCGGCACCGGCACTTGCACTGGGGGAGGACCCGCACAGTCACCGTGTCCGTGAAGCCCAGCGCCCGGATGACGAATGACTGCTCCTGGATGCACTCTGTAGCTGTGACCTTCACCTGGAAGGTGATCTGTAGTGGGAAAGCAGGGCTCAGGTGAACACTGGACACCGGGCACACAACCCTGCTCCCATCTCCTCCCTGGGCAGCGTGGACAAGGGCATGGCCTAGCAGGGTGAGGGTCAGCGTCCTGGGCTCCCAAGCATGGAGGGGACCGCCCCTGCTGGGCCCCCGGGGGAGTGCATGTCGGTGGGGGGGAGGGAAGGACATGGACACTCCAGGTGGCTCCAGGACTTGGGAGGGGAGATGAGGGAAGAGAGGATGAGAGTTGGAAACTCAGAGTCAGAGATGCTGGAACATGCCCCCCACCCCTCCCCCAGCTCCCCCCCCCCCCACCATCCTCTGGTGGCCTGGACTTGGGCAGGGATGTCTTTAGAATACTTTTAATCTCACATCCCTTTTAAAGAATTTTAGAGTGACTTTGTAAATGATGTATATTTTCTCCACGTATTTTGTCCTGAAGCCTGGAGGCTAAGATGCCAAAATCGCACAGGACGTCCTAGGTTCTGCATGTGGGGTTGTATTCTGACCCCGAATGCCCAAGGGGAACCGAGCGGGCAGGGCAAAGTCCCTGCCACTCACACAGCACTGCTGCTCAGCCAGCACTGAGCTTCAGGGAGCACCGGCTTGTCCACGGCAAGCCTCACTGCAAATCAATGTAAGTGAATCTCCAACCCGTACGTTAAGACAGAGCAGAAACATCAGGGAAGTAATCAATCAGTCACAAGACTGAATAAATTCCTGTATGGATCACCCAGTATGAGGGGGATACGTTTCACTAAAAAGTCACACACATTTAGTAAGTCACAGAGTTGAAAGAATTCCGATGTCGTTTAGAAATAAAAGCAAGTATTTTGCTGAATATTAATTCACAGCTGGAGAAAGGAAAAGTTTAATTGTTCTGGTCACGACAAATTTAAAATATCAGGGAAATAACTCAGTGCCTGTTTATAATCATTTGTGTGGCCCCTGCTTTAATGTCTTTGTCAAAAAACAAAAACACAAAAATCAAGAAAATCAAACCAAAGCAGATGCCCCGTGCAGAAGGAACGCCCTTCTTAGGCGGGTGGCACTGTACCCAGCATCTGCCCCCAGGGGGCGCTGCCGTCCTCGCGGCGGTCGGTGTACACCAGGCCGCGAACAGTGTGTGTGGATTTTCAAGGGAAGGAACTGGACCCGCGGTGGACTGGACCCCGCCTCTTGCTGGTCCCTGTGAAGCCGTGTGCTGGGATGCACCCTCCCTCGCTGTCCCTGGGGGAGCCCCTTCCAGAGGCCGGGAGGGAGCCTCACCGGCACGTTGATCTGGACGCCGTCGCAGTCCCCTCTGGGCTGGTCCACCTTCAATACCCCGTTACTGCAGAAGGAGTCGTAGGTGACTTTCAGGGTGTCAGGGAGGGTGTTGTGATCCAGAAAGACTCTGGAGGACAGTTTCTGCGGGCAAAGAGCATCGCCATCAGGCTCACCCCGCTGTCCCCGGCCCTTCCCGCCCCTTCCCAGCCGACGCCTGGCACGCCTCTCATCTCCCTCCCTCCACCCGTGTGTCCACTGAGAGCTCCATGGGCGCCGGGTCCTGCACCCCATGCCGCTGGTGGCAGGGTTACCCATGCCACGCCCCCCAACACAGGCCAGTGGAAGACAGGTCATAGCCCTGCAAGAACGGGAGCTCGACCGTCCACCCACCACTGAAACCCCAGTGCCTGGCACAGGGTGGGAGCTGGAAAAACTGTCTAAGTGAACGAGAGAGCGCGAGACAGACCGTCAGACAGGAAGAGAGACAGAGAAACAGAGATAGAGAGACACAGAGAGGTGAATGAGCCAAGAAACAGAGATAGAGAGACACAGAGAGGTGAATGAGCCAAGAAACAGAGATAGAGAGACACAGAGAGGTGAATGAGCCACTCGCTGAAGGTGGCATCATTGGTGCAAAGACAGAGCCCCCCATGGGCAGCATCTGGAGTTTGGGAGGGCCTGCTCGGGGTGGGGGGTGCCTAGGGCTCCAAGAGGGTACGAGCAGCAAACGGAGCTGCCTCAGTGGGGCTCTGACTCAATGCAGTGTCATCAGTGCTTACTGGGTGCTCCCAGCGAGCTGTGCTCGCGAGGCCAGCAGGCCCTTTGGCTGGAAGAGGGCCTGATGCTCGAGTCCCAGGGAAGGCATGGAGGGCCTGGGGTGGCACCTACCACACCATCAACGAGGAGGACAGCTGCCCTGGGGAAGTGCCTGAGGATGGCCCAAGAACGCAGGGGCTCTCCTCTCCAGACCATCCTCCTGTTGGCCTACAGCGGGGCGGCATCTTGGCTGACTACCCAGGGGGCACTTACGTTGTAGGCTTTCTTAATAAGCTGGACTACGTTGCTGGAATCGTCTGACAGCTCCCCGACTGCA
This sequence comes from Balaenoptera borealis, assembly GCF_965194805.1. Lineage (NCBI taxonomy): Eukaryota > Metazoa > Chordata > Mammalia > Artiodactyla > Balaenopteridae > Balaenoptera > Balaenoptera borealis. The sequence goes on along the minus strand of NC_138862.1, from coordinate 1,687,266 downwards.
GACTTGGGGATGATCTCCGTGAGCTTCTGTCAGGGAAGAAGACAGGTGGGCGTGGCCAGAACCCTGGTACCAGGACACCTCAGCATCCACCCAGTTTTGTAATAACATCCCAGAGGGTTTCCTTCCTGCTTCTGAGATGGCTCAGACAACCCTGCACCCAATTTCTTACTGTATTTAGTTAAGACAGCATGTGGTCAAGTGTTGTGCAGGCAAACGTTTAACCACTGGCTCTCAGGAAGAAAAACACCCTGAATTGCAGCGTTTGCCGATTTCCTCGGGAGAAGTACTCCGCCCTGGCTGATGTCCCAGCACTGAAGGCAGAGCTGGGAAGATGTGCCTCGCCGTGGTCAGATGCCACCCCGGCGGCTTCCCCGGTGGTCCAGTGGTTAAGAATCCGCCTTCCGATGCAGGCGACACGGGTTCACTCCCTGGTCAGAGAACTAAGATCCCACACGCCACGGGGCAACTAAGCCCACACGCCACAACTAGAGAGCCCACGCTGCAACGAAAGATCCCACATGCCTCAAGATCTGCCGCAGCCAAATAAAATAAATAAATAAATAAATAAGTCTATTAAAAAAAAAAAGATGCCCCCCCCCCATCACGCAGATGTGATAGGTACAAACAACCCAAGGGCACAGGTAATCATGAAATGTGGCGTAAAATCAGGAAGCGATGTGTTGTGAGCGTGTGAGTTGACATAATTTAACTTTCATAATGGCTGTGTTAAACAACATTGTGACAATTGGCTCTGGCAGGCGGGGCCGGCTGGTCCAGCGGCACCTCTGGGGTGGGCAGGCCGGAGCCCGGGGTCATGCAGACAAGCCTGGGGCAGCCTCCAGGGAACATCTGTGTCCCCTGCCACCCTTAGCTTAGCCCATCTTTCACGGGAAATTGCACCATCACTTTATCTTGCAGAACCAAGGGTGGGTCACGTCCCTGCCACAAAGCCCTGCTGTGACGCCCCAGAATGGAGTCCAGTCTCCCCCACAAAGCTCACGAGGACACACAGCCTGGCCACCCCACCTCCGGCCTCTGCCCCCCTCTCCCCTCCTCCTCAGCCTCGGGACCCCGCCAGGGCTCGGAGAGCCCTCCTGGCCACCTGCTCCATTCGGTGCAGAAACACGTACTAAGGAGGGTCCAGCGTAAGCTGCCCATACAGACGCGGGCCTCCTCGACCCCCCTCCCTAGGAGCCCCGGGAACGGGGTCAGGAAGCTAAGGCTCAGAAAGGCCTGTGACCTGCCCAGGGCCTTGTCCTTGCTGTCGGGGAGCAGGGTCTGGGGTCCGAGTCTCCCGTCTCCAGCTTCTACCCCATCAGCACACTGCCTTCTGGGACACGACTCCTGCTCCTAATAGCAAATTACTGGGACCCGCCACCTCCTGGCGACGAGGAGATGTTACGTCCCGTAACACGGTTGGGGACACGGCGGCTGCGAGGCCCTGACTTGCTGGCGCTCGGGCTGCTCATGTGGGCGGGTGCTCTCTCAGCGGCACCCGGCCACCAGCCCTGCTGTCCTTGTGGCTGGGCCAGCTCCCACTGCCAGCCCCCGGGGTCTTCCGGACACCTGCCCCTCCTCCCTCGGCGTCCCCTGCAACCTGTCCCCAGTCTGGGGTCCAGGAACGCTGATGGCAGGCGCGGCTGGCCCCACTGGCAAACGCCCCACACAGGCACAGCAGGCCACGGGCCTCAGCAGGAAGGGGACCGGGACTCAGGGAAGGAGAGGGGCCAGGAGGCGCTCCCAGCCCATCGCAGCCAGAGGCCGCCACGCTGAGCCCGGCAGATGAAAGCACAGCAAGCAAAACAGCCCCACAGTGACTGGGAGAAGGGAGGAGGGGTGAAAAACGCTCTAAGACAAAAGAAAATTCCCCACGAGAATTCCATGCCACAGAAAAATTTAGTAAGAACAGCAATTCAGAAAAGTCAGGACAGACCCAGGTCTCCTGAGCCGGGAAGGAAGTGCTGTCACAGCTGCTGGGGGGCCCGGGCGCCTGCTGGTTATGGGGGTGTTTTCCTCGCGACACTGAGCTGTGCTCTGGGGGTTCCAGAACCCTCCCGTGTACACCTTATACTGCGTGAACGGTGTTGACGTGCAAACGTATGTGGACACAAAACAAGGAACTTTCCCTGACATGAAGGATGGGGTCTGCAGACCCAAAGGGTTTCGTTGAGGCAAAACCACGATGACTGAAGTGCAAGGACTTGTCAGCGTCATGTGGCCTAACGAGGCCTCAGTCCCTCAGCAGCAGCGCTCACTCCCTGAAGCTCGGGCCGCCCGCGTGGCCACAGCCCACGCACCCAGCACGGAAGCAGAACTCGGGCTGTGGTCACCCTGGATTTTGTCACCATTCAGTTGCGACGCCATGTCCTGCCAGATTGCTCAAGCCCGCTTACCTCGTACGTTTTCACCATTCTCTTGGTCACAGCAAAGATGGGCTGGATGTTGCTTTCTGCCAGTTTGTGCGCCAGCTGGCCCACCGACGGGTAATCCTAGAGAGGGGACCCCCGGTCAGATGGCTCCCAAGGCTGGGGACAAGCCATCCAGGCTGCCTGTCCGCTCCTGTCGGCAGAAGTGACGGCCCAGGGCGCCTGCCTCTTGCTGTGATGGGGCCGCTCCCAGTGATGTTCGCAAACGCGTAAGATAATGGGATTAGGAGGGAAACTGACAATATTGAAATACACTCAAGAAAATATTAAAAGCTGCGAAGTGCTTCCTGATCAATGCACTAAAAAAGAAATCCAGTGGCAAGTAACCGCTCCCAGACACTCAAAGTGGAGAAGAGTGAGCGGCATTTGGCGGTGTCCACACTGTGGGGCGCTGGGGAGGCGCCTCTGACTTCTCCTGGGGGCGGCATCCCAGACGCTGCCCCCAGCACAGTGGCACCTATTTTCACAACCGCGTGACGTGCGCAATTTCAGGCAGAGGCTCACCGGAGCCTCAGATGTCACATCTGTCCTGTCCCAGTCGGTGGGCCCCTGAGAGCTGCCACCAACACCCACCTCGAGTCTGCAGGCTGCAGGTGGAGGACCCCAAGGGTCACATGTCTAAAGTCCTCTGCAGTGCCTGGGGTTTACGATGCCAGGGTGCCGAGCATCATTTCACAGCAGCCCTGGACCAGAGAATTCTGACCTCTTGGTGCCATTAAAGTGCTTCCCCCAGAGCGAGGGCCCCTCCCCACCCCTCTGGACCCCGGGCTGGGACTGAGCCTACCTCCCCACTCCCCCCGCCCAAGACACCGCACTCACGAATTCGTTGCTGCTTTTGTACATGTTGTCCTCCAGGTGGCAGCGGCCATCGTTGGGAGTCAGGATGGCGCCCAACTTCCCGTCTCCCGCAAAGTGGAAGCCATCATCCGTGGCAAACACCAGCAGCCTGGTGACGTTGCGCCAGCCGATTTCCTCCTGACAAGGAGAGGGCAGGGTGACCTGCCTCAGCTTCCCCAGCGGGGACCCACAGACTGGAGGAGCCAAGGCAGAGCTTGCCGTGTCGGCCTCAGGGCTGTGTGCCCCCCCCCCTGGGTTTTCTGGGGAGCAGGAGGACCAGAGACAGGACCCAGCGCCCAGGGGAGCCCGAGAAGTGTCTGTGGGGCGACAACCTCCCAGATGCCCAGGTGAACGTGTGGGACACCGAAGGGACAGGAATGCATGTTTACATTTGCATACTCGGTGGCCCAATCAGCTCACACCTAGGACCACCTCCTAAGGGGATACTCCCAAAGAAGAAAAAATTCTTAAAAATGTTTATCTCAGGGAAAAGCACTGCAAACACAGAGGGAGGAACCCACGGACACCGTGATGAGGGGGGGACAGAGCCAGGGCACACGCGCGTCATGAACCGTGACCTCACACAGAAATGAAAATGTGTGTCTGCGATGCAGGATGGTGCACCCAGGGACCAGAGAGTCTCGGGGACTGGGGTCTGCTCTGTGAAGGTGGCAGGACTGTGCGGCTATACACGGGTCGATGTGTTGCAACCCATCACAATACAGCGGCGGACAGGACCACGTGGCGAGGGGTCAGCAGGGGGCAGGGGACGGCCGGCACCGACACTAAAGCCACATAACTGTCGGGGAGCCTGGCCAGGACACCCTCTGTTCCTTGAGGGGCACTGGAAGCGGGGGTGATTCTACTGCAGGACCCGCCAGGGTTAGGTGGCTCAGGGGTCTTGCTTAACAGGATCATTTCCTTGCATTTAGGCTTCAAAAGATTTGCACAGGGTCGCAAGCTAATAGTGGAATCTGTAGGTGTCGTGACGGAGGCCCCCAGGTCTGGAGGAATCAGGGCAGGCAGGGGCCTCACCGGGCACGCGGCGACCTGCATCATGGCGTCCAGCCCGCCCTCAGGGGCGTCCAGGTTTCCCGAGATCAGCTGCTTCCCGACCTCTGTCTGGAACTGGTTGGAGTTGTCGGTGAGTTTCAGCACGTGCCTAAAGGCGAACGGGGCCTGGCACTCCTTCTCCTTGTTGGGGCACGGGTTCCGCAGCTTCTCGGGGTGCGTGTTGACGAAAGGGAGCACCGTCTTGTCCACGAAGGAGCCGAAGCCTAGGGGTCAGGCGGGCCGTGAGCCCCGGCTTCCCCACCTCATGCCGGGTGGGGGGGGAGGAGGAAGCAAGGTGGCACTTGGGGGGTTGCACCCAGGGACACTAGGTCTGGAGCCCTGGTGCCCTGCCCTCGGGACGCGGGGGCGCAGAGGTGCCCAGGGTGGGGGCCTGGGGGGCGTGCAGGCAGCAGGCTGGCCGGGGCTCAGGGGAGGAGGGAGCGGGCAGCTCACCGATGCGGCCGGACTCGGTGATCTCGTTGAGGGCCCGGAGCAGGTCGCCCCCCAGCTTCTTGACGTTGATGAGGTCGTCGAGCATGGAGTAGGAGAGGTCCATCAGGTAGTACAGGTCGATGGGGTAGCCCTTGGCCCGCTGGAAGGTCACGTTGAACGCAGCCGCCTGACCTGCGGGATTTGGGAATCGCGGGAGAGTGAAGGCACACCACCTCATCTAGCGGGGCTCGGGGGCACTGGTGCCCCCTGCACGCTTCAGGACCCTCATGACTTCCCCACTCTCTGAGGCCTGCGGGTAAGATGCAGGGCGCCTACTCGGATTCGAATTTCAGATAAAGAGCACATTCCCAAATAGAAGACTATTTGGGCACAGAGATACTGAAAAGTGTTCGTTGTTTATCTGGCATTGTTGAAATTGAGATCCACCTGGATCTCCCTCGATCTCCCCAGCAAGACCTTCTCTACCACCAGCCAGCAAGCAAATCCGTCCGCCCGGAAAGGGCTCCCTGGCCATCCTGGGGATATCCCCCTTCCTCAATCACATCCCGCTGGCTTCAGCTCTTCGTCATCTTAATCACCACCTGTACCTGTAATTACTTGTCTATCTGTCAATACGAATAGCCTGTGTCCCCAGCTCCCAGGATGGTGTCTAGCACACAGGTGGTGCTGGACAAAGACGTGAGGAATCGAGCTCCGAATCGAGTCCCCTCTGCCTGGCCCACCTTCCAGCATCAGCTCCCACGTGTGGCCACCCCAGCCCTGCCCAGGCCCATCCGCCACACCCCCTTGCTGCTCCACCACGCCGCCTTCCTGAAGGGCGTTTCTCGGAGCGCTAACAGGGTGCTATGTCCTGAACCTGGATCCGTGGTCAAGTCAGGTGGGCAACACTGATTTAAATGGTTACTAGGGTTCCTTGGCTGCAGGACTTGTCAGAGCCTTTACTTTGCCAAGAGTACCTGGCCTTCTGAGAGTGGGACAAATGAGTGCTTTCCAGATGGCTTGTTCTCCCTTTTAAAAAGGACACAGAACTCAGGGCTGAAAGAGAGACTGGGCGCCAGCCGCGGACGGGGTTCTTGCGGGCATCCTCCCCGGGGCAGAGAGAAGAGCTCAGACTGGTCCCCAGCAGTCCCAGGGCCTCGCCCAGCCCACCTGGCTGTCTGACCTGGACACGTGGATACACGGCCATCAGGGGCTGGCTCACCCCCAGCCGAGGCCAAGCCTACCTGGTCTCAGGTAGAGCGTCACTTTCTGCGGGGACAGCTGCTTCTGGCCCCCCACCTGGTCCTCCTGGGTCGTGGCGTGGCTCCTGGGGTCCATGATGTCATCCGTCGGGCAGCCCTTTGACAGCAGCTGCTCGCGCGTGTCACAGCGAGTGGAGTCAGGCTCCCCCTGCCCCGTGAAGTTCTGGGGGAGTCAGGGGTCAGGGGTCAGGGGCAGAGAAAAGATGGGAGCCCACACTGTGGGTGCTGTGCGAAGCTGACCCCCTCATCTGCACCGGATTCAGGTCAGGAGTCCCGGTGGGAGCGGGACGAGGCAGGGGCTGGGCGGCCTCCGGAGGGCCTCTTCACGAGGCTCCGCATCCCAGGAGAGCCCGGGAGCGGGCAGAGGCGACTCAGGAACCAACGTCTCCAGCCCCAGGTGGAGCCACGGGGACTCTCCGCGGCCCACGGAGCATCTGGCCCAGGGTGTTCAGGCCCTTGGGCAGCGTCAGCAGCACCCGACGAAGGAGGGAGTGGTTCCCTCCCAAGGGGACGCGAGCGCCCCCTCTTGGCCCACGTGTTAGCCCCCAGGCACCACGCGGACCTGGAATACAGGCCAGGGCTCTGGGCCAGGCAGTTCAGAAGGAAACAGGCCGGAGGGGAGCGTGGGGGTCCTGGGTCTTCCCTCGTGACCACTGTGCCCCCACGAAGGCCCCCTGGATGTGGACATGGCAGGGAGAGAGAAGCGGCCGCATTCAGAGGGTCCTGCCCTCGGCTTCCTCCGACAAAAGGAGGCTCGGAAGAGCAACCGCAGTAGGAGACCAGGCAGGTGCAGGGGGCGTGCCCAGTGCCGGGGCGGGGCCAGCCGAGGGGGGGTGCTTCCTGAGCTGCCTCTGAACTGTCCTCGCTTTTGGAACCCTATCAATGATTTAAGTACTCGGGAAAGAAAATTAACAGGAATGGAGACGGAAGAAACCCCTAAAATGGAATCCACTCGGAAACAATTGAACCTGACTGCATTTCAAATGCATATGATAAACTCAGGAAAGGGAAGGGAGAAATTCAACCTGAGGAGGGACTTTTTAAGCCGGGACTATGACCGCACCCCAACAAGAGGAGACAACACAGACCACACCCGATTTCCCCCCTGCAGTGGTGTGGGTAGCAACTCTGTAACCACTTTCTGTGAATCGTAGGATTAAGAAAATGGGGAAATGTATTGCGGATGTTGGGAGCCTGGCTTCTCATGAAGGGGAACCAGGAACCCTCAGAGAAATGTCTGAGTCCCCAGTGGGGGCCAGGAAAGTGCAGACGGGCCTGGAGCTCTGCTGATCCCAGAGAGTAAGAGAGCTCAGGAAGTGATGCTGGGGCGTGCTGACAGGACACAGGGCCAGCCTGGGGGCTCCCAAAGGCCAAACGGGGAACAATTTGAGCTTCAAAATGACAAAATGAAAGTGATAGCTTATAAGCTACTGAATAAAATAAACATCTACGGGTCCACACCGATGAGAGAGACAGAGAGAGGGAGATTGGGGGAAGGAAAAATTCCTCCTTACATTAGAAGCCATTAGAAGGAGTAATGAACAGGAATGTCACCATTTTGCAACCATCCCAGTGAGAACTGATTCAGGCACCCAACACCAACGGATGCTCAAGTTAGTGGGTGTAAGCCTGATGGGAAGCAGAGTATTTCCTGGCCTCGGAGTATCTCTCCACAACTTACTTACTATTGCAAAAGGGAAATAGTGACGTCATGGTGGAGAGCCTGGCAGACGCCACCTCAGCTGCGTGGTCCAGGCTGCATCCCCAGTATCAGGACGAAGTGACAACAGGAGCCCTGCATGGGGTTCCTGCCAAAACGCCCACCTTGGGCTGAATCAGAGGGCATGCCAGACAAACCCATATGATGGGCATTCTGCAAAACTGCTGTCCTGAACTCCTCGGAAATGTCAAGGATGTGAAAGACAAAGAAAGCTGACGAATGTTCCAGATTGCAGGAGATAAAGAGACATTTGAATGCAATGTGTGGCCCTGGATTATAATATTGACCAGTGGGGTAGGTGCGGAGTGGAGGGGAGGGGGGGATGATATCAAAGACATTATTGGAACAATTGGCAAAATTTGCACAAGGTGTGTAAACTTGATCAGCGTAAAGTACCGTGTTAAGTTTCCAATCTTTGATAAATGCACTGTGGTTTTGTGAGTGCCTTGTTCTCGGGAAAGTCCCTGGAAATATTAAGGGACAAAGGGGTTTGTGTCTGCAAGCTACCCTCAAACAACTGAGAAAAAAAAAAATGTGTGCATGTGTGTGTTTCCAAACAGACCTGTGGTGTCAGAACCTGTGGTGTCAGGGACCCCCGTGAGGAGGGCATGGTCAGGATCTGGGGGTCCCTAGGGAAGGGGTCCTCCCCAGGAGGAGGTGGAGCTACCCCAAGTCCTGGCCGTCTTGGGCCTTTGCCTTTCTTCCCAGAGGGTCTCACAAGTAAAACATGAAGTCACTAAGGACAGCAGAGAGTTAGGTTTCCAGCAGGGAACTTCCCCAGTCCTCCGTGTTCCGGGAGCGGACAGCGGGGCACACGGGCGGGTGGCAGCAGCTGCCTTCCTGCTGCAAGCGCCTCTGCCTTGTCTCTGGCCAGGGCTCCTGCCTCTGGGGCTCGGGCTGCACCTGTCCACACCCAGCGGTTTCACTCTCAGATCTGCTTCTGCCAGGCTGCCTGGGGACGTGCTGTGTCTGCCTGTCTGTCTCTCTGACAGCACTGTGTCCCTGGGCTGCTCCTGCCCCACTAGAAAGCGGAGTGGTGAAGCTCCTGGAGGCCAGCAGTTGCAGGGGCAGGGAAGGGGGTCCAGCCCAGGAGGAGGGAAGCGGGGAAGGGCAGGCCAGGCGTGAGGACCCTCAGGGTGGCTGACGGCATTCAGTGAAGCTCTTACCAGCTTCTGGCACCAGGCGCAGCCGGGCCCTGACTCGATGCAGTCCCGGCAGGTGCTGACCTTGTACTTGGTGCACTCCTGGGACAGGACTGGGGGAGAGGAGACAGGCTGGTGGGCGTAGACCCCCACAGAGGCAGCAGGCCCTCCAGGGACCGGGGGTGTGAATGGGGGTGGTGGAGAAGAAGGGGCAGCGGGAGGGAGGGAGGAAACCAGGGCCCCAGGGGAAGCGGCCTCCAGGAGGGTGGGCCCCACGGTGGGCGGGGGAATGGAGGAGGACGGCAGGGCAGGGCCCTTCCTAAGCCTCCACCAGGGGACTTCGGGGCAGGAGGGTGCCAGGGCGGGTCCCATTCCTCCCATGAGGAGCTCCCCCCGCGGCACTCACCGGACCGGAGGGCAAGCAGGCCCACCAGGGGCAGCAGCAGGGGGCGCTGGCGCAGCATGTCCTGTGGAGGGACAGGGGCGGTGACAGGGCCTGGGGCCCCAGACTTGGGGCGTAGAGATGCAGAGCTGGGCGGGCCGTCCCTGCTGCCGAGGGGTGCTCAGCGCTGGGGCGCAGCCAGCACGGGGCAGTCTCCCCGACCCCCCTCAGCGGGGCTGTGCGGGCCAGCGGGGGAGGAGGCCTGAGTGGGGCTGCGTGCGCCCCACACCGCTGAGCCCCCAGCCTCCGAGGACCATCAGGGAGTGGGCCTCCTGGCAGTGACACACGCACACGTGCTCACACGCACACGTACACACTCACCACGCGTGTGCGCACACACAGGCGCCCAAGGTGCCGCGCGCTCCGGGTCAGGGCCCCGCGTGGCCTTCGTGGCCCTGAGCCCTCGGTGAATTGAGCTGAGCTTGGAGCAGAGACTCGGGCGGCCCAGGCCTCCTGGGAGGAGGCTGAACCAGGACTTGGAAGAGAAGCCAACTCTGAGCACCTACTGGCGCCAGGACCGTGCCAGCTGCCCGCTGGGCGAGGAAGTGTAATCGGGCAGGACATCTGGGGCCTGCCTGGGACAGACCCCTCCCCCCATATCCTCTTCCTGCCTCTTGTCTGTAGAAAAGCTTAGTCTCCCAGGCCTCCCCTGAGTCACAAAATGTGAACACGTTGTGACAAAAGTAGCAGTTGGGCCAGGAGAACTGGTAAGAATTCAAACAGTAAATCAGCCATACGGCAGTCACAGAATCTTTAGTTCCTCCTTGAAGTACCTAGATAACGGTATCTGATGCACATATCCTAAGCTGTTTTACAGATGCTAAAACCCCTACCAAATGGAAGAAGTTAATTGCACAATGACCATGAACATGTAGCCCCCAGACCTACTGGAGCCTAAGGATTGATAATGTGAACCTCTGTGACCCCGCCTTGTTACCTCACCATCAGCCAGTCAAAGAACTGTGCACGAGCTGATCGCATACCCTGCGACCCCCCTCCCTCACCTGGCCTTTAAAAACGCTTTGCCGAAACCCTATGGGGAGCTCGGGGTTTTCTGGGCCTGAGCCACCCGTCTCCTTGCTCGGCCCTGCAATAAACTTTTCTCTGCTCCAAACTCCGATGTTTCGGTTTGTTTGGCCTCACTGTGCATCAGGCACACGAACTTGGGCTGTTTGACCACAGAAGGGCCCGCAGAGCCGTCACCTGCTGCCCGAGGCCACGAGCTCTAGGCGACCATTATTTTGCTCTTCTTAGTCCACACCTGCTGGGCCTGGGGTGAGGCGTGGACAGGGCGCTGGGCCATCACCGGCTGGTCCTGATGTTCCCAGAGGCAAGAGCATGGGGCGGGGCTGGGGGCCTGGCGCTGGGGCTCCGGGTCTTGGAGGTGGAAGCAGCACCTTCAAACCCGCTGCGCAGGGGCCGGCAGGGCAGCTCCACCCTCCCCCGGAAGTGCCCCGAGGGACCCAGGCTGGGCCCAACCCTCCTCCAGGCCAGCTCCCGGGAGGCGTGGCAGAGCTTCGTGGGCCCGCGAGCCCCCACGTCTGAGAACCCGTAGGGCTGCTGCCTTTTAATCTGACGCCAAGAGAGCGGAGCGGGTGCTGAGGAGCCAACAAACCAGAGGCAGCAGGCAGGAAGGGGAGTGTTTTATCAGAAACCAAGATCAAGGCTCACCCTGACTCTGCCTTCGGACGCCAGCCCCTCTCCCCAGCACGCCGCCTGACGGTGCTGGGCCAGCATGGTGCGCCCAGGGTCCCGAGTCCGGGCCGGCACATGCTCCGACCCAAGGTCCACTTGTGTGGAAGACCATGTGGCCCCTGCCGTGGCGGCCTCTGCCGTGGCCTGTGGGCTCTGGGTGCACCTGGAGGTGGGTCCTGCCCTCGCCTCTGCTCTCCCGTAACCCCTGCACGTGTACCAGGGGCTCTGGGGTGGAGGAGGATCCCAGGGGGTCCCATGGGGAGACCCAGTGCTTAGAGGCCCCGCCCAGCCCCACTCTCCGGTCTTTTTGGGGGTGACCCCACACCCCAGTCCCCACCAAGATTATAATCAGGAGCTAGAAGTGTCAAAACAGAACAGACCCCTTCCCTTTCTTTCCTCTTCGGGTCAAAAGCAGAACTTACGCCCTGCTCTGGCTTCCGGGGTCACAGAGCGGGAGCTGGGAAGGTGCTTTCGGTTTACTCCACGCCCACCCACTTGTGAAAGCCCCGTGTTGCCCCAGAGCCCCCTGGGCCCCCTACCGTTCCGTAGCCGGATGCCCCGTGAGGCCCACGCGTGCTCGCTGACCCCCCTGGCTGACCTGGGCGCCGCCGGGCCCTGTCGGCCTCAGGACAGCACCCCACTTCGGGGGCAGAGGCTGCTCCCAGTAGAGGTCGGGGAGCCCCCGCCCCAGGCGCCCCAGCTGTGCACGTAGCCGGCGGGGGGGCCAGTCCTGCCAGGGGTGGGGAAGGCCCTCCAAAAGCAGCTCGACGCCCTTTCCTGTGGCCACGGACCCCAAACAGTCACAGCAACCAGCAGGCAAACCCCTGTCCTCGCCTGCGGAAACCGAGGCCCCGGCGGCGGCAGGATGCGGACCCGGTGCCGCTCACAGCGGGCGCACCCGCGCACGCGGTGGGGAGAGCGCCTTGGTTATGGCAAGAAGACCCACAGGCCACAGGTCCCGTCCACAGGAGGGGCGTCGCCGGTCTCTCTTCCCCCTTAAGCACTGGACTCCCGCCGCGACCGGCTCCGCCCCAGCCCCAGTGCCCACGGCCCCTCGGGGGCAGGACGCCCGCACACGCGGTGGCTCTGGGAGCTCGGAGCGCGGAGCCTGCAGCCAGCCCTCCTCTCGGCCCCGGGCAGGGGTCCCAGTGGACGCGCCCGGCAGCCAGGACTGGCCATCAGAGGCCCCGATGCCGCAACCAGCATGGCGGGGCCTCACAGACCAAGGCCTCCTCTGGGTGTCGTCCTGGGGCCCGGCCCCCTGGACGGCGCAGGGCAGTGCCCGTGCCCGGGTCCCCGGCTGCCCCAGCGGCATACTCTGCCTCGGCTCCCTCTGTGTGCCTGGAAGGGCTTGCGGGCCTGGTCCCGCTCTGGGGGAGGGCAGGCTCGGACCGCCCTCGTGAATGTGAGGCCCCAACTCGGCTGGGACAGCTGGTCCGAGAGCAGGGAGGAGGGCGCGGGCTCCAGCTGGGCCACCCGAACCCAGACCTGCGGCACCCTCCCTGCCACTCCGACGGCCCCCAGGCTGCACTCTCCCCAGATCTAAGGGCGGCCCCGCCCCAGGACTCAAGGTGCAAAACCCCAAGTCGAGGTGGCTTGAGAAACCCAAGGCCCCACGGGCCTGTGAGGACTTTGCGTCAGAACTACCCTTGAGCTTGACCCTGCCCGACAGGGGGTTGCTGGCGCGACCGAGTGCAATGGCAGGAAGTGGCGCATCCCCGTGGACCCCGGGCACCCTGAGGATCACCCTTCACGATGAATAAAGCTCTGAGCGTCGGGGTCCATCAGAGAACATCAGAAGAAAAATAGGATATATTCCTTCCAAATCCCACACACTCCACAAAAGCCCATTGTCCCTATTTGGTAAAAGAAGAGAAAGAGGAAACATCAAAAAAGAAAGAAAAATTTAAGTGGCAGAGGGAGGCCCCACGTCGGAGGCAGGGTAAGCTGCTGTCGGATCAGGCTTGCTGTCAAAGATGAAAGGTTTGCCAAAGTGCAGACCCTTAGACAAGGCCCTGTGGGGCCCCAGGACTCACCGACCGTCAGGACTTGGCATCAGGGCCTGCCCTTGACCGTTCAAGGTCAGACCATAAACCACCTGGTGCTGGTTTCCAAGAGGCATGGCCAGCAAGTGGCAAGGAACAGAGATGCTGTCAGGAAAATGTTAAAAGAGGGGAAGGCAGGGGTGCGGTATTCATGCCAGGGGCTGAGGATTCAAGGCTGTTTCATGTAGAAAAAGGCCAGTGTTGACAATGGATCTAAAATAGGCATCAACCTTTTTAAACCAAAAGACAAAGTTAGGGTGTGGTCGTTTCTGCTTTATGTAAAGACAAAAAAGAATTGGACAGAAGTGGATTCCAGTGGGGGCTGGAACCCCTCCCCCCTGCCCCAGGTCACGGAGTTTCCAGACAGATCAGAAGACAAGGGCAGAGGGGATTGAGGAGGAGGCCACCCCCGTATTCTCTGAACCCACACATTCTCGGCCCCAGGAGAATCCACTGCACATGTTCATCACTGCTCCGTTCACCACCCGTGAAGGCTGATGGTAGAAATTTTAAGGGCCACAGTTTCTGACCAAATGGAATAAAATGAGATGCCACCCCAACACACACATATTAATTAGAACCTTTAAAACATTCTGCCCAATATCCCGTAAGTCCAAGAGGAAATCAAATTTATATGTACAGACACTTCAGAAAAGAGACAGCACAACTTTCTCTGTTCAACGGGTCCCCGATGGAGAGAGAAGCCCGAGGCCCTAAATGCTTTTCTGCCTGACGGAAGGGAATGATGATAAACGTGCAGGACGGAAAGTTCAGACGTGAGAGAAAGAGCCACAAAGCTCAGGAAATAAGGGAAGGGAGGTGGGAAATACACAGACAACAGAAAAAGTCGATGAATCTGAAAACAAACAGAAAAGCTAAAATTGATAAAGACATTGAAAATCATTTCTTTGGAAAAAGCAATAAAATGGGTCATCTGGAAGAGAGCTTGTATGGCAGTCGCCAGGGAGCTTAGGAAAGGAAGAGGTAAGGCAGCAGTGAGCTGTGCACTGGCCTGTAAAACGCATCCAGAAGCTTCGGGGACAAAGTCGGTGTGACCCTGGCCCTCGGGCCGGTGGCCAGGGGAAGGGAAGCAAGCAGTGGCACTCCGGCCTCAAAGGCACCAGGCACAGCAGGTTCCCGGGAAGCCACGTGCCATGGCAGTGCCCCCTTCAAACCATGGGACCCGTAAACCCAGGTTTAGGAAATAAAATGATAAAAGGAATAGAAGAATGTGTATCTCAGAGTAAGGACACTGAGTGTAAAAACTAAGGGAGAAAATACCAAGAAGATAGACTCAGACTTCCCTGGTGGTCCAGTGGTTAAGACTCTGTGCTCCCAATAGAGGGGGCCTGGGTTCGATCCCTGGTCAGGGAACTAGATCCTGCATGCGTGCTGCAACTAAGACCCAGTGCAGCCAAATAAATAAATAAATAAATATCAAAAAAAAGAAGAAGGGCTTCCCTGGTGGCGCACTGGTTGAGAGTCTGCCTGCCAATGCAGGGGACACGGGTTCGAGCCCTGGTCTGGGAAGATCCCACATGCCGCGGAGCAACTAGGCCCGTGAGCCACAACTACTGAGCCTGCGTGTCTGGAGCCTGTGCTCCGCAACAAGAGAGGCCGTGATAGTGAGAGGCCCGCGCACCGTGATGAAGAGTGGCCCCCGCTTGCCGCAACTGGAGAAAGCCCTCGCACAGAAATGAAGACCCAACACAGCCATAAATAAATAAATAAATAAATAAATAAATAAATAAATATTTAAAAACAAAAACAAAACACATTAATTATAAAAAAAAAAAGAAGAAGATAGACTCTAAGATGAAAACTCTAATTCGAAAAGATACATGCACCCCAGTGTTCATAACAGCACTATTCACAATAGCCAAGACATGGAAGCAACCTAAGTGTCCATCAACAGAGGAATGGATAAAGAAGATGTGGTACATATATACAGTGGAACACTACTCAGCCATAAAAAGGAATGAAATAATGCCATTTGCAGCAACATGGAAGGACCTACAAAATTACTATACGAAGTGAAGTAAGTCAGACAAAGAAAGACAAATAGCATATGATATCACTTATATTTGGAATCTAAAAATTGATACAAATGAACTAATTTACAGAACAGAAACAGACTCACAGACATAGAAAACAAATTGATGGTTTAAAAGGGTAAAGGGGGAAGGGATAAATTAGGAGTTTGGGATTAACATATACACACCATTCTGTATAAAATAGATAAACAATAAGGACCTACTGTATAGCACAGGGAACTATATTCGATATCTGTAATAACCTATAATGCAAAAGAAACTGAAAAAGAATATATATATATGAAACTGAATCACTTTGCTGTACACCTGAAACATGGTAAATCAACTACACTTGAATAAATTAAATAAATAAAAAGAAGACAGGCTCTAAAAACAAATTTTGTACATAAAAAATTGAATAGATGAAAATATTTAGTACCTGTCTCATGCAGAAGGTGAATGGTAATCTTTGTGTCCAAGGAGATTTTAGAAATAATAA
The DNA here is from genome assembly GCF_965194805.1 of Balaenoptera borealis. Taxonomy (NCBI): domain Eukaryota; kingdom Metazoa; phylum Chordata; class Mammalia; order Artiodactyla; family Balaenopteridae; genus Balaenoptera; species Balaenoptera borealis. Next base: position 1,671,680 of record NC_138862.1, on the reverse strand, counting down.
CAAAAAGGCAAATACCCCATAGAAAAGGATCTTGTGAACAGATAATTCACAAAAGAAGAAATGCAGCTTGTTACCAAACATTTGAAAAGGTTGCTCTGGCAGATAATTGGGTATTGTAATCAAAATATCTAGATTCCTGGTCTAGCTGTCAAACTGGACACTGTTTTTAACATCCCTGAGGCCCACCCAGCGGAACCTACATGGCATGAAAATGTGTGAACGGCTGCTCGCAGCTCAATTTTTACAATCAAAAGTCGCTGTGTGGGAAAACAATAAATGTAAATAACCAAAATAGGCCATGTTTCTTCTGTGTGGTGGCATTAGAAGTATTTTCAATTTTCTTCATTATTCTGGTTTGTATTTTCCAAACCTTCTGCAATAAACATATATAATGATTTTTTTTTAAATTCATACATTTAAGAAAATCTGAATATCGTGGTGGTTGAGGAATTGCTTGGAAATGTCTCTAGATTCCTAAAGTGGTCAGTTTCTCTGTTCCCACTGCTGACACTTCTGAGGACAGTGGCCCCCTGCTGGGACATCTGCTCATAGCTCGTTTGCTCACTCATTCATTCACTGAACAAGTGCTGCCTGTCTGGCCCCTGGGCACTGCTCTCCGGGATTCTAGGATTCTGACCTCTGCCAAGACCTTAGGGCACCTCCACACCCCACACCTCCTCCAGATTCCCATCACACCCGAAAGCCCCACTGCTGCAGACACCAACGCATGGCCACACCCACACTATTTAAAAATGAACTGGTGGGTTTTCATCACTAGGTGTTCAGCAAGGGCCTCCAGACCACTGTCGGATGCTTCCAACTTGCAACAAATTATAAAGCATTTGTTTTGTCTTTTGTAACCATATACAAATAAAATATGTTTACAAAAAAAATAAATTGGTGGAAGCACGGCTCCCGAGGGGCTGCCTTTCTGTGTGCCCCCAGCCCCGGGAACACTGTGAGAGAAGGCCTGCCCCGTGCCCACGGAGGCCCGTCAGGCAGGAGCCCTGGCTCGGTGAGGTCTCGTCCGTCAAGGAGGCTGACCTCAATCCCTGACCTTAGCTCCTCAGCCAGCAGGGAACCCTTCCAACTACTTCTGGCTGCAGCCCAGGGTGCGACATACCCAGACGACCTTCCCTCCGGAAGCTTCCAGAGCAGCGGAATCAGGCCACATGGGTGCGGAGGCCTCTGCATCTCAGACTGGCCAGATCTGAGCATCCGAGGGGCCTGACCCCACATCTGCCAATGGGAAAGGGGCCGCGACTTGCTCTGTGACGACTCCTGGGAAGAGGGCAGTGGCTGTGCAAGGTTGGGCCACAGCGCTGGGGACCACGGCAGACATGGTCAGTCCTCAAGGGAGCCTCGGCTAGTGGGTGGCGGTCCCTGCCTGGAGAGCCACTCAGGACCCCCGATCCCAGAGGACCAGGGCAGGGCACTGCCCACCCTGCTGGCCTGGCTACACTCTGCACTCACAGCCTCAGTTCGCCCGCAGCTGCCCTGCGGGTGGACCAAACCTGCTCCCTGTTCCTAGGGAGGGCTCTGAGAGGGTCAGGCCCTCAGCCGCACAGCCAGGACAGACGCCAGGACTGGGGCCCACGTCAGCCTGACCCCAGGGCTGACACGCTCAAGTCTACGCCCAGCTGCCGAGTGAGTGTGGACGGGTGACTTCCCCTTCTGGACCTCAGTTTCCTCCCTTGTCACAGAGAGCCAAGGGTGCTGTGATGGTGAATTTCATGTGCCAACTCCGCTGGGCCATGGTACCCAGATGTTTGCTCAAACCCTGGTCTGGATGTTTGCTGCAAAGGTGTTTCTTAGATGAGCTCAACATGACATCAGTGGGCTCTGAGTAAAGCACACGGCCCTCCATGATGTGGGCGGGCCTCATCCAACCAGTCGAAGGCCTTGAAGGAAAGACTGATGTCCCCCAGGAAGGGGAGACCTCTGCCTCCAGACGGCCTTTGGGCTTGAGCTGCAATGTCGCCTCTCCTCTGGGTCTCCAGCCCACCCTGCAGATTTGGGGTTTGCTAGCCTCCACAATCGTACAAGCCCCTAAATGAATCTCTGCCTCTGTACACACACACACACAGGCACACGTGTACACATCCTATTGGTTCTGTCTCTCTGGGGAGCTCGCACTAGTACAGACCCCAACATGAACACCCCAGGGTCAGGGAAAGCTGCTAGAGGTGTTTCTTAACACCACTTCGAGGTGAGCAGGCAGAGCCGTGCTTTCCTGCTCCGTGTGTTTCAGAGGCAGTGAGGGTACCCGGCTCCTGTTTCTCTCCACCGCCATCAGAGCCCTGCGGTGGTGGCACCCCACCCCTGAGCCTGCGTGACACGGTTTCAGACCTGGGCCGCGTGGGGCGCCGTGCTGAGCAGGGACCGTGCCGGGGCTCGCGCGGAAGCCAGGGTCTGCTGGCTCCCTGGCACCCCCGGCCCTGCTGCTCGACTGCTGGAGAGTGAGCCGCCCGGACACCCCCGGCTCTGGGTGGGGGGGACCTTGGACCAGGCAGGAAGGCCTGCCCGGGTCACAGGCTGGCAGCTCGGGGACTTGACCGCACCTGCCATGTCACCAAGACACCCACTCGTCAGCGGTGGGAGAGACTGGAAACCCCCAGGCCCACCGAGGACTCCCCTCTCCATGGGCTACCCTGCCCGGGAGGGGGAAGGCAGGGGCTCTTTCCGAGCAGCCGGGGGACCCCGCCCGCTGCTACAGCTGAACGTGGGCTCCACCAGCCTGACGGGGGACGGGGCCCCAGCGGCCAGGCAGGTGACACGCGGCAGCACGGCTGGGACAGGTGGGTCTCGGCACCTTCCCCCGCCAGCCGCTTGCTCCCTGGGGGCCTCAGCGCCTCCGTCGGGCCTCAGCTCCCCGCTCGGGCAGGTCTGGGTGAGGTGACGACAGAACCGACACCCCATTTTAGGTCCAGTTTGCGCAAAGGGAAACAGACAGTGACCACACTAGCATCCCAGCCCTGCCCGCCTGGTGGTGTCACCGGGGCGTCACCAGGAGACTGCCTAGTGCTGGCGGGGAGCGCCGGATGGGGCTTCTCAGCTGGGGGCACAGTTATTAACGCCGGCAGCTGTCCCACGACGTGGGCTCAGGCGGGACCGTGGGCCGCTCGCAGTGGCAGGTGTGCAGGCCGCCGGACCCTGCCACCCAGGACCCATCCTAGAGCTGGCGGGGCCTGAGTCAGGAGAGGCCACCGCGGGCTCCGTGCTGCCCCATTCGTGGGGCGGACGCCTCTCCACAGCCCTGTAACCGGCGGAGCTCGGCCTGAGCTGAACACGCGGGACCCTGTGGACGCAGGCCCACACCTCCGCCCCCTCCAGGGAAGTGAGTTTTGAATTACAATTTGATATAGAGTCAGCTGGAGTGTAAATACCGGCCCATTTCGCAGGTGGGAGGCCCAGCAGCCGGCCTATCTCCTGCCCATCTTGCCAGGGTGCAGGCAGGGCAGGCCTCTCTCCTCCCCTGGACAGTGGTGGCCCCTCTGCTGAGCTTCTGCAGGGCCCCTGGCTGTCTGGGCTGTCTTCCCTCGTGACATCTCCAGGAGGTGACCGTGACCGGCACAGTGCAAGCTGACAGCCGCAGGCAGACAAGTCCACGCAGCTTTCAGCGAGAAACCCGAGGCCGGTGGGGCGGTGTCTGGCTGCCGGGCCGAGCCCCTCGAGAAATGCCTCGATTCACTCCCGTTGGGACAAAGCCCTGGGGCAGCCGTGAGTCCCCTCGCCCAGCGCTTGTCCGGGTCCTCGGGCCCCAGTCCCCCCACTCCTAAGGGGACAGGCCTCCAGGGGCCTGGCTGTGGGAGGTTTAGGTCAGACATCCAATGCCTGACCCCCTAAAGCTTAACTGTCACCCAGCGTGTTCACATCATTAGGCCAGAGCTGGTGAAACTTCGGGAGTCCGAGAGAAGCAGCAGACCCACCCCCGAGACAATGTACCGTGCACACACACACACAGACACACACACATACACACACAGACACACACACACAGACACACACACATACACACACAGACACACACACACACACACAGACACACAGACACACAGACATACACACACACAGACACACAGACACACACACAGACATATACACACACACACAGACACACATACACACAGACACACACACAGACACACACACACGCGCTCACGCACACACACACTCTGCTGGAGGACAGAACCACCCCGGCAACCACGGAGCTGTGAAGACAGAACGGGACCCGCTCAAGCAGGAAGAGGAAGGCGCAGCTGGGGAAGCCAAGGGACCCTCCTGCAGAGCCTGGCCGTGCTGGCCCCGTACCCACCAGACGGGGGTCTTGCCTGTCCCCCAGCCTCCTCCTGGCTCTGCCGGGCCTTGCAGCCCCCGCACTGGGGGCTCAGCAAGTGCCTGGGGCTTGTTGAGGGACCCTCACCCGGGGAGCCGAGGCTGGGGTCTGAGTGCATCCCCCCGCCATGCCGGTCCCACCTCCTTGGTTACATCCCTCCCATCACCCCGCCACTAGCTCTGCCCACGGTGGGCTCAGCACTTCCCCTTGCCGGACCTCAGCTCAGGGGGCCTAGAGTGGACGATCCCAGGGTGTGTGACACGGACCAGGGCCACCAGGTCCTCTGCAGGCTGGGCCCCTTGGAGCTGCCCGCCTTGGGAAAGGCAGCAGCCACGGCCGGGGGAAGAGCCTCAGGGCTGAGGTGCCCCCTTCAGATGAACCAGCCCGACACAGAGGGGCCTCTGTCCACTCACCCGCCGACGCCCTGGAGGTCTCAGCAGGGGTGGTCCTGGCTGGGCTGGCAGGGGCTTCGGCTCCACTCTTCACCAGGCTGGTGCTGCAGCAGGTGTGGGAAGACACCGGCCCGCCTGAGACCCCGCTGGTGAGGGCACGATGCTTCCTGTTCTAAGTCAGGAACTGGAGGAAGTAGTTACATGTGGCTGATTGCACCACACGCGTCCCTCCCAACCTCAGTCCCTCTGCCTACAGGGCCTCCGACAGAGGGCTGTCAGAGGAGCAACACACAATGGGAACACACCATCCGTCACACACGCTCACAGCTGGAAGTGGAACAGCGTGCAGGGAGGATGGAGTGGGAGCAGGGCCTCCGGCGGCACCATGCGACGCCCCCACGGGCCGAGGGGCTGGCCGTGCCCCGCAGGGGACAGAAAACCCCGGAGGGCGGTGCCCAGGAAGTTTCACCCCAGGAAGGGAGCCGGCCTGCAGACTGAGCACACGGGAGGGGAGCGTGCACCCACCAAAGAAGAAGCAGACAGGCACTGGGGACTCAAACTTGGGTCACGGAAATAAAAAAGCATCACACGGACCAAAGGGCAGAATAAGAAGCTGGAGAGCAAATCAGTTGGAGGGCAGGATGAGGGCATCGGCTTGGGAGGACAGTGGGACAGGGAAGAGGCAAGTCCATCTGCCCTGCGCTGCCCACAGGAATTCCAGGAGAGAACAGTAAACAGAGAGGGGAGAGACTCAGACAACAGAAGAGAAGTTCCGAGAGAGAGGACCCAGATGAAGAGGCTGCTGCATGGCTTGGGAGGAAGAACAAAGGTCCCGAAACTGGTTAAATTGTGATGCCATCACAGAACATTAGTGATAGAAAGAAAGCAGGACAGATTCAGAGAGAGACAGAGACAGAGAGAGAGGGAGAACGAGGGAAGGGGAGGGTTAGGATGGGGAGGAAGGGAAGCAGAAGAGGAGACACTGATTACATCCACAAACAAACAGAAAGCAGAGTCTTCAGATGAACCAGGGCTCAGATACATAACTACCCTAAAATCTATTTGGAAGATGCACTCCCGAAATGAAGACAGACAGATGAAGAAATCCAAGAGGAATCCAAGGGTCGCTGAGGCAAAGGTGACCAAAGAAATAAGGAAAAATTGTTAAGCCTAAGTAATTGTTGATTTTAAAATAGAGGTAAAAATATTAACGATTTGAAACAAAAATCCTAGAGGAGCAGAACAGATGAGCAAGGGGGCATGCTGCTGTTTCTGATACCCATCAATGGACACTTTGCTAGGAAATATTTAATTTTATATGTGACAACAATTAAAACTCTCCTAAAGAATAGAAATAGGAAGTATACATCTGAAAAAGAAGAAAATACGAAAAATCCTTTTTTTAAGGCAAGGGAAACAGAACAAACAAGAAAGGATTGTGAATTAAAAACACACAATAAGGTATCAGGGATGATTTCAGAAGTTCCAGAGAACCCAGAGTTTCCAGGGTCACAGGACCTGTGAAGGGGTCACCTTCCTCAAATATAGTCTTGATGAGTTTTAAAAATAGAACAAACTCCAATTACGTGTTCTCTATCAAGGGAACTTCCTCTTTATGGAACTATTCCGGAAAATACAACAAAAAAAGGAAGGAGAGATTGAGAACGTCCCCGAATCACGCCCCCTGGTGACGCACCAGATGGAGCACTGACTGTCGCTGGCGGTGACACCACAAGGACACGCTCCACTCACAGACACAAGTCGCTTGCTGTCCTAAGCCTTGGAGAAAACAGCAATAGAAAGTAAGTGAATCATAAAGTAAATAACATAAAAATCACAACTTCTACTCCTGAACCCGAATCAGGTCAACACTTCACCTCCCAGTACATAGGAGCAATGGGGACAGAGGGTGGGGTTAATGGTCTGGCAGGGATGCAGTAGCAAAATCCAGGCTGGAGAGAAGCCCCCAAGATGAAGAGAAGGTTGCAAGAGAGGAGAGGAGGTGTGGGAACCCGAGACAAGAGATGGGGGAAAATATCAACCAGTCACAGCGCGCGGACCACAGGACATTAACAAATTACCGTTAACATTTTGGACGTGTTCAAGGTTTTGTGATTATGTTAAAGAATCGTCACCTTTTAGAGTCTCACGTTAAGATATTTGCACAGGACATGACAGGATGTTTCAGATTTGCTTCCAAATAATCAGGGGTGGGGTGGGTAGGGGAGACTGGGTAGGGATATAAATGAAACAAGATTGGCCACAAATTGATAATTGTTGAAGCAGATGTCGAGGACACATGGGTTCATTAAACTCTTCCGTCTACTTTGTATAGGTGTGAGATTTTCTGTAGTAAAAAAATGTTTTTCTAACTTTAAACAGAAGTGTAAATTTGTTTAATGGGGATAAAGTTTCAGTTTTGCAAGATGAAAAAGTTCCAGAGGTTAGTTGCACAACAGTGTGAATATACTTAATAATACTGAACTTTACACTTAAAAATGGTAAAGATGTTTAAATGGTTAAATTTATGTTATATGTATTTTACCACAGTTAAAAAGAAAAAAATGCCGCCTATCAGATAAACTGTTAAAAGTGACACTGAAGACTGAAAATAAAGTATTGGAAAACTTACATATCACATGCTAGAAAATACTAAAAATATAATATAGAGATAGTATTAAAAGATATAATTCAAGGCAAAAAGCATTAAACGAATAAAGAAAGATGTATGTAATGAAAGTTCCAATCCAAAAAGAAAGTTTAGCAGTCATGAATCTTTATATACTAACAAAATCACCACAATACATAAAAACCAAAAACTGACGAATACATAAGCAAACGGGCACAGCCACAAACGTAGCAAACATCTTTAATATACCTCTCTCAGAAATGAACAGATCAAATAGAAAACCAGGCCTATGGAGAATTTGAGGACTATAACGCTTTCTCCTTACCTTGTACACAGTAAAGCTAAAACATGAGGGACAATAATAACAGATCATTTATTAAGCCACAAAGGAAATCTCAACATCTTCTAAAGCACAGAAATCATAAGGAGGCCAAATTCACAGACACAATGTAATAACAGTAGGTGCTAACCAAAGAATAGCATTAAAGAAAAACCCAGCAACTGGAACCCAAGAAACTGGAAACAAACCCAACATGGCATAAATAGATACCCTGTGGCCTTCACGCACAAAAGCAGCAATTAAAATATGGATCTGGAGCTCTATGTGTCCACACGACAAACCCAAAACCGTAACACTGAGGTTATTTCTAAAGGCAAGTTGCAAAAGGGGGCTTCCTATTATACCACCCGTGGTTACAGGAAAAACACCCCTGTACTCACCAACCTGCGTTCAGGGTAGTGGCTACCTCTGAAGGTGGAGAAAGTAGTGGTCCTGGCAGAGGTATGTAGAGGGCTTCAATTTTATGTTTTTAAGTTTTATGAGGAAGAAAGAAGAAAAAATTCTGGGCAAAGTAAAGCAAGATATCAAGATATGATGAAGTTGGATGGTGGGTACAAGGGTGTTGGTGATGCCGATCTCCACCCTTTTCTGTAGTCTTGAGATAATCTATTTTCTTTTTTGAAAAGGAACTAATGGGTTGGGAGATTGGGATTGACATATATACACTAATATGTATAAAATGGGTAACTAATAAGAACCTGCTGTATAGAAAAGTAAATAAAATAAAATTCAAAAAAAAAAAAGGGACTAACAGGGAGTGACTGCAAATGAGTGTGAGGACCTTTTGGGGGTGATGGAAATGCTCTAAAAATAGATTGTGGTGATGACTGCACAAATCTGTAAATTCAGCTAAAAATCATTATCATTAAATTGTACACTTAATATGAGTGGATATTGGCATTCAAATTCTATCTTAATGAAACTGTAAAAAATGAATTGAAATTAAGAATAGAAAAAAAAGCACCAACATCTTCCAGTCCCAGCCAAGACAGAGTAAGCACACTGCACTCCACCTTTACACTGACCAGAGCTAAAAATATCACACAGAATAAAATAAAGCAACTTTCTAGACAGACTGGCGTGAGAAATCAAAACCTGACGAAAGGCTGATATGGTAGCAAATGTCTTGTCTCCCTACATCCCCTGTGTTAGATTCAAGGTAGCCTGCACCCCAGGACAGCACAGTGAGCACAGCCAAGAGAACCCCTCCTTTCTGGTCAGTGGGCTGGGAGGAGCAATGCCCTGAAAGACAGAGAGAGTGAGAGAAATGCCCTATTTCATTTTCTTTTTCCTGGTCTTGCCCCAGAGACAAATTTCTGTCCCAAAGCCGCACTCCCAAGATGGTGGTAGCAGCAGCTATAGCAGCAGAAGCTATTGTAATAGTCACTTTGACCCAGAGGTGGATCTAGGCACAGGAAGCATGTGACAGTGCAGGAGGCTAAAATTCCTGCTTTATAGCCAGAGGACCCGGAAAGGAAGACTCGGGAAGCCAGAGAGCATCAGAGAAATTAATAAGAAGGAGATTAAGAAAGAGACCCTACAGAGCCTTTTAAAAAAAAAATTTATTTACTTATTTTGGTCGCGCCAGGTCTTAGTTGTGGCAGGCCCGCTCCTTAGTTGCGGCTCTTGGGCTCGCTAGTTGCGGCATGCAAAATCTTAGTTGGGGCATGCATATGGGATCTAGTTCCCTGACCAGGGATTGAACCTGCATCCCCTGCATTGGAAGGCGGATTCTTAACCACTGCGCCACCAGGGAAGTCCCCTATGAAGCTTTATATGAAGTTCCAGACTCACCCTGAGCTGGACATATGTGGAAATGACCCAAATACCATGTCAAAGGCTTTGAGAATTGAATCGTGGTGTAGACCACTGCCAAGGTTGAAAACTGGACCAGGTGGATGCAAGTGCAAGATGGATCCAAATAACACAGCAGAGACTTTGAAAACTAAACTCACATTGGAACCATAGCCCACAGGAGGCAGGTCTGAACTTGTGGTCTGACCCAACCGGGTTGATGGCCAGAAAAAAAAAAAAAGAGAGAGAGAGAGAGAGAGAGAGAGAGAGAAATGTTGGAGAACATTGGAGAAGATTTTGATTTTGATAGGATCCAGAGTCTCATTAAATAATATCTAAAATGTCCAAGACACAATCCAAAAGTACTCAAACAACAATAACAACAAAGAAAATCTCAAGAATTTGTAAGAGAAAAAAACAATTAATAGATGCCAACTCTGCGATGATCCAAATGTTGAAATTATCACATAAAGCATTTAAATCAATTATTTAAAATGTGCTCCATTAAGTAAGGAAAACACCCTTGAAACAAATGCAAAGGTAAAAATTTTCAGCAGAGATATAAAAGCTATAAAAAAGAACCAAATGGGTATTAAAATTAAAAATATGATTACAGAAATAAAAAATGCACTGAGTGGGCTTAATAGGAGAGGTGAAGACAGAAGAAAGAGTGAGTGAACTTGAGGACCAATAGAAATTATCCAATATTAATGACAAAGAGAAAAAAAGATTGACAAAAAATGAACAGAGCCTGGGGACCTGTGGAATAACATCAAGAGATCTAACATTTGTTGCCATTGGAGCCCCAGGATGAGAGGCATAACGGGTTGACCCAGAAAAAGTATTTGAAAAAATAATGGCTGAAAACTTCCCAAATTTGATGAAAAATATAAATTTACAGATTAAAGAATCTCAGTGAATCTCAAATAGGATAAACTTGAAGAAAATCAAGCCTATACACACCATACTTAGACTGCTGAAAACCAAAGATAAAGAAAAATGTCCTGAAAGCATCCAGAGAAAAATTACACATCACATATAGAGGAAGAACCATTTGAAAAACATTAAATTTCCCATCAGAATCCACAGAGGTCAGAAGACAATGGAACAACCTGTATAAAGTGCTCAAAGGAAAGAACTGCCAACTCTCAATTCTGTTCCCACAAAATTATTCCCACCAATGAAGGGGAAATAAAAACATTCTCGGGACTTCCCTTACAGTCCAGTGGTTAAGACTCTGAGCTTCCACTGCAGGAGGCGAGGGTTCAACCCCTGGTTGGGGAACTAAGATCCCACTGGCCATGCAGTGTGGCCAAAAAAAAAAAAAAAAGACACTCGCAGATGAAGGGACAGTAAGAAAATTAGTCCCCAGCAGACAACTCTAAAAGAAATCTTAAGATTTCAGAGGGAAATGATACCAGAGGAAAACTGGGAAACTTAGAAATGAAGAAAAGACAACAGAAATGGAAAATAGTGGGTAACTACGCTATTTTCCCTCTTAAGGTCTTTGCAATATGTTGATGGTAAAAATGACAACATTGTCTGGTGGGGTTTTCAATGTATGTAGATGTAAAATACGTGGCAGCTCCAACATAAAAGGAGAACAGTGAAGGGACATACACAGTTTTAAAGTTCCACTTCATTTCACTTGAAATGGTAAAATGTTCATTTTAAGTAGAGAATGAGGTGTTTAGTATATATATTGCAATTCCTCCAGCAACCACTGAAAAACCTGTATAAAAAGATATAGTTAAAAAACCAACTGATAAATTAAAATGCAATACTAAAAACACTGATACAATCCAAAAGAAAGCAGAAAACGGAAATAGAAAAGTGAAAACCAAAGGGAGCAAACAGAAAACAAAAATTTGAACAATAGACCTAAATCCAACAATTTCAATAATTACATTGTGTAAATGATCTAAATATACCTGTAACTGCTAGTAACTGTAAAACAGATACTAGCAGGTGGAATTTCTAAAAATATGACCCAACTATATGCTGCCTATAAGAAACACACTTTAAATATGATAATATAGGTAGGTAAAAAGAAGACGGATGGGAAAGATATACCATAGAAGCACTAATAAAAAGAAAAATAGAATGACTGTGTTAATATCAAGCAAAGTAGGCTTCACAACAATGCAAATTCCCAGGTGTATGGTGGGGCTTGACTTAATGATGAAAGGGTCTATTCAACAAGACGATACAACAATTGTAAATGTGCATACATCTAACGACAGAACATCAAAATACATGAAGCAAAATCTGAAAGAACTAAAAGGAGAAATAGACAATGACAGCTGGAGCCTTCAATACTCCTTTCCCAGTAATCAATTTTTTAAAAATTAGACACAAGATCAGCAAGTACACAGAAGACCTAAAAAGCACCACTGACCAACTGGACCCGAAAGACATTCCACCCAGCAGCAGCAGAAGGTGTCCACAACACGGTCACCAAGGAAGACTGTGTCCTGGGCCATAAAATAAACCAGAACACATTTAAGAGGATTGAAATCATGCACGATATGTTCTGTAGCCATAATGGAATTATTAAATGGAATTAAACCAGAAAATAAGCAACAGAAAGACATAGAAGAAATCTAAGAAACAACGTACTTCTAAATAATCCATGGATCAAACAGAGCCTCAAGGGAAATTAGAAAATATTTTGGACGGAATGAAATGAAACACAACATACCGTATTTGTAGGATGTAGCTAAAGCAAGGTGTAGAGGGAAATTTATAGCATTAAATGCAAACATTAGAGATCCAACAACATGAATGATTCTCAGGCATTGTGCTGAGAAGGCCAGCAAAACAGAGACTCCAGCCTCTGGGGAGATTACCATCAGAACTGCAATGAGAATCCTTCTCCCAGCCATCACAGGGACAAAATCTACAAGGCGAATTAAAGAGTGGGGGGAAATGGGGGGGGTGGCATCCTGTATTTAGGCGCATAGTGTGCACCCCATTCGGCTCAGCAGCACCCACCAGGAACGATACCCACCAGGGCTTCTGAAGTGTCTGTGTCTTTATGGGGCAGTATTTGTATGAAATGTCATTAAATCTCATCTAGTACCTGGGAAATGGCCTCGGCAAACCCTGGTGCATCCATTCTTGGGAACTCACGAAGTAGTTGAAACGCCGGCGGCAAGAAGGCAGACAGGGAATTCTGGGAATGAGAACGTGAAACAGAGGACATCACAGGTCTTTGTGGGGAGTGACCGAGAGGGACAGGGCTTTGCATCTCGAAGAAAACTGAAGCCAGGGAGGAGTGAGCTTTTGGAGCAGGATTCTGGGAATAATCTTCTCCCCTAAGTCAGCCGAGAAATTCCACTTGCAGTCACTTTCACCTCCACCTTCCAGAAAATTGACTTTATTTCACCAGGTGTTCATTGAGGACTCCAGGGCCTGGGCGGGACACTGAGCTGGACGCCCAGAGGGTGCAAGGCCGTGCCCTCCGGAACATCATGGCCTGGCTCAGAAGGCAAGCATGTCATGGTGATATAAAGCAGGATGAGGAGGGATACCCCAAAGTGTGCCAGGCCTGGGGGGTGGGGTGGGCAGGAGGCAGCCAGGTGAATGTAGAAAAGAGGAAGAGATGCCATCCCCTTGCCGTCGTGGACATTGACCTGGGCAGCCCCAGCCCCCTTCCCACCCAGCCATGTCCCCACAACACACAGCCTGGAGAGCACAGTGTGCGACAGTGTGAAGAGTAAGAAATATTTAATGATGGAGAACATGCGAAGGGCTTCCAGGCTCACCATACAGAGGTTCCCGGGTGGGTGCAGTTTTGTTGCCGACACTGGGGGGAGGCTGCAGTCAGACACTGAAGCCCACGATGCTGTGTCTGTGGGACAGATGAGGCACGAGAGCCGGAGAAAGACCAACCCAGCACCCAGCACCCAAAAGGCAGAACGCAGTCCCTTGAGAACTCGCCCCACGTGACGTGAGGGCGTTCAGGGGAGCAGCAAGGCTGCCGGCAGCTCCTTCCCAGCCCCCAGCTCCTGGCTGGCACGCCTCCACCATCGCACCTCCCTCTGCCAACCGCCCTCCCACCTGGCCTGCAAATTCCCCCTCCAACCCAGCCCTTGTCTTCTCCAGACCCTTCCCCCATCTTTGCTTTTCTCTTTTTAATTTCTTTCTGCCAGTAGCTTCCTTCTGCAATGTTGATTCAGCTGTTGTTCTTTTGTGGGGAGGCGGGGGTGGGGAGGCCGGGATGGGAGGTGGGGGGTGGGGGGGTGGGGGGAGACGGGGGAGGTGGGAGGTGCTGGCAGAGGCAGCTGCAGAGGGGGTGGCAAGCACACTCCAGGGGGGCTGGGGGACCAGAGCAGGAAGTAGTGCTCGCCATGGCAAGGGCTCTAGTAGCTCTTGCTCATTTGGCCCCACACAAACCCACACCAACAGGCAGAAAGCCACCCAGCCAGGACAGTGGAGAGCCTTGCTCTGATCCAGGCCACGTACGTGCAGGAGGGTAGCCAAGCGAGCATGGAAAGGAGAGAAGAGATTTGAGAGGCTGGGGGCTGCTTCTAGCTACCTACTGTCCTGAACACTGGCCACAGCACACCCAGCCCCACTTCTCATTGTCAAGCAGAGGGCCTTTACTCCTTAGCCTTCCTCCTTGCGGCTTTCTCTGTTTGTGGGAGGAAGTTGAAGAGGTGGCGTTCCTATTTCCCTGACATACCTGGAAGGAAGGTGTCTGAGCACACCAGGGAGGCTGGGGTGGGCACTGGGGCCTGAGCAGGGGTTGCCCGACTCTCATCAAAGCATAGAGATGAACTGATAGGCTTGACAGCGTGGACGGTCACACTGAGAAGAGTCCCTGTCGGAGGGAGGAAGACTGGGCTCTAAGTTGAAAGGAGACTGAGCCAGCAAAAAAGGTAAGCAATCACCAACTCTGGAGAAAAACCAGAAAGTTGTACCAAGAAGAAAATGTAATTACAGTATGTCCACTTGGCTCAGCAGAACACATTTACACAGTTAGAATAAGGAAAGCACTGAGCCCAGATTAAAAATAAAACTGTGATAACAGCTCTACGGAGAGGTGAGGGATGGGCGGGGGTGTGAGGAGCTAACACCTTCCTCTACCGGAACAGGAAGATCTAACACCTTCCCAGAGCCCTCCCTTCACCACAAAGGCCAGGCTGATCTGTGGGGCGCCCATGGCAGGGTGGGGTGGGGGGGTTGGGGGCACGAGGGGGCTGGACGTCTAGTCCTAACCCAGTCCCCAGGGTCATTCCTCTTCTTCCTGGTACTTGTCATATTGCCATTTCCTGTTCAATTTGTGTTTTCCACCAGTGCCACTTGAGGATGCACATCCACAGGAAGTCTGGGCTGCCTTTGTCAAAGCAAGTTGGCACCTTCCAACCCCGGATTGAGTGGCCCAGTTCCCAGAGGTGCTGTCTAAGCTCCTCTTGCCCCAGGGACCTGGCTGGGGGGAGTGGAGTCTGAGGCTAGAGATAGCACTTGCGCTTGAGGTCTAACAGCTGGGCCCACTAGTAATGGTGGCAACTCAGGACCCTTGGCCTTGTTTTTCCTCTGGGCCTTAGTTTCCCACAGTCTGCTCCCCTGCCCAGTTGGGAGGATAAATGAGGACACGTGAAAGGATCCTGCAATGGGCCTGGCACACAGCAGGTGCCCAATAAATGCAAAGATGTAAATCATAAAAAGAAAAATGAGATGCGGTCCCAGCGCTCATGGAGCTTTTGATAAAATTACAGACTTTTTTTTTTTTTTTAGGGGAGGGTCTATATCTGTATTTACAAAGAAATTTCTTCCCTTTAAGTTTTCTGCTTCTACCTTCTAACTTTTGAACCTGGGGGAACAATCTATCTTTTCTGCATTGGTCTCTTTCCATGTAATAGAGAGGAACCAGATTCTCTCCCCGTTCCCTCCCAGAAATGCGGTGCAAATTCGAGCCTGGCTTCCCCAAGTTGAGAGGATGAAGTAAGAAGGATGCAGAGGAAAGCGTGGCATCTGAGCCCTTCCTGGGGGGTGGGGGGTGGGAGCACTGGCCCCTGCCCACCCCCAGGAGATGGTGGGTTTTAGGCACGGTGAGATTTCAGAGGAATGTCTGAGAAACTCCTTCTCACTCGCCCCCTTGCCAGGATCCCTGGGAAGGTCCACAAAAGCCCACATGCTTTTGTGATCCTCCCCACTGGGGACCCCAAGCTTCAGCTAAACCTAATTACCTGCCTCATCCCTGAGTTCGCCTGTGTTGTCCTACCCTCATGCTTGGCCCTGAAGCCCTCCCTGCCCACCCACACATTCCCCACCCTGAAGGGTCCCACCTAAACGCTGTTGGCCCGTGGACCCCTCATCCCCGCTGTGTCCCTAACTGGTAAGGAGCTGTCCCTTCCTCTGGCCCCAGGGTGGCACTTTACATGCAATGTGTCACATCGGTCGTGTAGAGGTGAAGGGCAAAGGCCTGGGTGTGTGGCCTCAGACTTGCCGCCAGTGCCCTCGTCCACCAATGAGAATGATGACCACGGCGCTCTGTCACCAGGTGTGGGGTTATGAGCCACACGGACACAGGACAGCGCCTGGCACAGAGGAAGTGTGATGGGTCTGCTGGGGACGGGGAGGGGCAAGCTTTCCTGGGAAGAGCAGATAGCACAGCTTGGCTGGCTGTGTGACCTGTGCTGTGACAGCCCCAGCTCATCCTGCCTTCAATAAGCAATTGCATTTAAACACAGACGGAGGGCCAGCCTGTGGGTTGGGGTTCTCCGGGAGTGAGGACAGTGGCGATGGGGGCGGGCGGAGGGAGCACCTGGGCGCTTCTTGGGAACGCAGATCCACTGGTCCACGTCCAGCCCACTGGATCGGAGCTCGGGGAGGGCCCCGGTGTCCGTTTAACACACTCTGGTGGCAGGTCATCAGTGGGGGGACGAGCCCAGATGGGACCCTGAGTCCCACGCCACACTGGCCTGCATGGGAAGGCACTAGGCACTGGGGAGGAAGGAGAGGAGGACATCAGAGGCTGGAACAGAGCCCAAGACCACCCAGCGCTGAGGCAGACCCCAGAGGTCATTTCTGTCTTAGAAACTTTCTCTCTTGGCCTTTCCTGTCATTTCACGACTCCTCCTCCTCCCCTGAAGCACCTCACTGGCCCCCCAGTTCCCACTGAACCCCCGAAGGTGGGTGTCGCAGTGCCTGACCCACCTGGGCCCCTGGCACTCTTGCAGGCATCCCGCTGGGGCCAGGGGACCCTCTGCACACCTGCTCTCCTCCTCCTTCTTCCTCCCTCCCGTCTGGTTCTGGGTCCCAGCCCAGAGGCAGCCTCTCAGCCCAGAGGGACCTCTCCAGAAAGGTCTCGCCCTCCTTCACCGGGGAAGCCCCTGCGGTCCGGGGGACGGTCTTCTGTCTTCCTTCTCCCACCTAGGTTGTGTTGTTTTTCTCCAAGAACTAGCAGCTCGTCTCCGGCGCGGGCCCCATGGGTCAGCCTTGCTGCTGCCGCACAAAGGAGGAGGGCAGGTGGGCAGTGGCTGAGCTCGGGAGAGCTGGGGTGCAGGCCAGGCGCAAGCCGGGCAGGTGGCTGCAAGGCCTTAGGCCAGTTCCTGGAAGGCGCCTTTTTCTATCTGTAAAATGAGGGCGGGGGTCTGCCTCTCAGGATGCTGAGATGAAGGAAGGTCTCAGCAGAGCCTGGAAACACGGAGGTGGAGCCGGGGTCAGGGCCAAGTGCCAGGCCAGCCCAGCAAGGCTGCTGAAGCGGGCAGGGCAGGGGGTTAGGAGGGGAGGGCATGGCACCCAGAGGCTGGCTAAGCTTGGGGTGAAGCCGAGGTGGCGCTGGGGAGGAACATGTGCCCTAATCTGGGTGTGGCACCGTCCAGCAGGGAGCGACCCATTGAAGGTCACATGGGTAGGAGGTGGGGCCGGGCTGTCAGAGCTGAGCTGCAAGCCGGCTGACCCTGCACTGTGTGCTGAGTGGGTGTCAGGGAGACCTAATCCTTTTCACACTTTAGCAACGATCGAGCTTCCTAGTTACAAAGGCTGCACCACCCAGAGAGGGAAAAAAGAGGCTCGAGGGGCGCGGACACTGTGCACTTCGGTGACATCTCTGGGCAATGGGATTAAAGGGATTTTAACTTCAGAGCTAGATTTCTGTATTTTCCAAATTGTCTATGATAGCCACGTATTAATTTTGTAATCAGAAAAGGATGTTACTATAAATCAGGTTAATGAGACCACAAACCAAAAACCTAGGGACCCACCCCTATCAGCGGGCTCTCTCTCTAGATGGGGGAGGGTTAAAAGGAGGAAAAGGAGCAGAGCTGGAAGGAGGGCGCCAGGCTGCGGGGCTCCCCGGAGGGCCACGGGCCAGGGCCGCCGCGTCTCTTAGCCTGCGGAGTCAAGTGGAAATCGCGAGCTGGGTAACCTCCTGCCCGGCCTCATCCTCTCGCCCCTCCCTCACCACTTCCTCCCGATCACCCCCCCCCCACCCCCGCCCCCGCGACCACATTGAGGACGCATTATTTTACCCCAAGAGTTTCCCAGTGCAGCAACTGCACAACCCCAAATAGTTTGCACCAGACCTTCCTGTCGCATAGCGGGGCGCAGACGGGCGGGACCCGCTAACCCCGTGGTCGCCGCGCGCAGAGGCGCACAGGTTGGGCCCGGGCCGCGCTGTCCCAGAGCCAAGCGGGAGGCACGCGTGCCCGATTCCCAGAAATTCCTCCTGTTTGGGGGATGCTCAGACGACAAACGGCCCCGCAGAGACCCAAACCGATCATTTTTAACCCCAACGCCAGCCTCAGTCTCCCAATCCGTAGCCGGTGGACGGAGCCCACTCGACCGCGAGGCTGGGGCAGGTCCCAGCCGCACGCCCTGGAGTCTGGCGCCTCCTTCCCGGAGCCGGTTCCTTAGGGGTCCTCGGGACGCGCCCGCAGAAGCGCAGAGGGAGGGGAGCCGCCTCCCCTCCCCATCGCCCCGGGGCAGCAGGACGCGGCAGGAAGGTCCTCACATGGAGGACTTTTCTTTGCCCCTGCCCGGCTCAGACGCCCCAAGAACCTCCGCCTGCCGCGGGGCACCCTGCCTGGTGCTGACGCTGACACCCCGACGGCCCGCCCCTGAGCCGCCAGACTCTGCGGGGTCTGCTGCCCCTGGAATCTGAGCACCGGCTGCCCGCAGGGGCCTCCTGGTGCTCTTTACCTGTCAGTCCTCAAAGAACCCCTGCGGCAACCCAGTGTAGAGATGGGGAAACTGAGGCTCCTACCTTGCCCAAGTCACCTCCAAGCCTGGCCACCTCGCTGGGGGCGCGTGAACCGGGCCTCCTCTCCGGGGAGAGGCCCGGGGGCTCCCGAGACCTAGACTCAGGCCCGGCAGGGGCTGAGGGGAGAGGAGTGTGGCCAGGGAGGGGGCCGATAGGACGCCTTCCCGGGGCTGAGGAGGGCTAAGGAAGGCTTATCCGGAGCCGGGTTCACCGGGCTAGGCGCTGTACGCGGGAGGCTGGTGCAGCCCCAGGGCCACCCCAGGAAGGAGGTCCTGACAGGGGGCACATGGAGACGCGTGGGGTCAGGGCATTGGCCCAGGGTCAGTCAGGGCTGGGATGCAGTGGCCCCTGGGGCTCCACGTCCCAGCCCGGCCACTGGCCAGGGCGGCGCCCACGCCGCAAGGAGCCGCGGGCGCTGGGAGGAGCAGCGGGTCAGAGCCGGGGGTCTGCAGCCCCGCTGTTCGCAGGTTGCCGTCCGCTCTAACGCGCAGCCTGGTGGGGTTTGGGAAACCCGAGAGCAGAGAGCTGGGGCGTCATCAGGAAGTCCTTGCGGAGGGCCCCGAAGCACCGGGTGGACCGGGATGAGCGGCGGGGTGTTTGCCCCGAGGCTCTCCCGGAAGCCATCCTTCCACGACTTCGTGGGACCCCCGGACCCGCGAGGAGGTCCGCGCCCCGCGGAGGCTGAAGGCGCTCGGGGTCCGGGGAAGGGCCGGCGCTGGGATCCCCAGCACGCCCGCGCCTGTGCCCGCGGCGTCCCAGCTCCTCCAGAGAAACCCACGCGGGCCGCCGGCGCCCTCGCGCGACAGAAGAATTAACTCGCGCCTCCAGCACGGGGGGCGTGGCCTGTCCAGAGACCACCAAGGCCGCGAGGTCCCGCAGGGAGGCGGACGGCACATGGGACAGAGGAGACACGGCTGAGCGCTGGGAAGGACAGAGCGGCTGAGGGAGGGGTCCTCCCCTGGAGGCCAAAGCCAGGGGTAGCCTTTCCAGGGCGATCATGGCCGTGGCCCCTCTGGGGAGGTAGGGGCCTCCAGTGAGGAGGCCAGGGCAGGAGCCCAGGTGGGGGTGGAATTTGGAGGGAGTGATAAGGGGGCTCTTGGGTTGGATGTGACAGGGAGAGGGGACGCTAGCCAAGGTGACAGCTCGGTTTGGGGCTTGGGCGGCTGTGTGAGTGTCGGTGCCATTTCTTCTGGAGGGGAATATACTGCCCGGGTAGTTGGGGCAGGTTGGGATGGGAACCAAGAATTCCACTATAAGATTCCCTCAGTTTCAGGTGGAGACCCAGAGAGAGGTCGGGGCTGCAGATGAAAGTGTCAGGGTAGCAGGGTGTGGCCTGGTCACGCAGGGGGATGAAGGGAAAGAGAGGGAACGGGCCCCAGGATTTAAAAAACTCATAACAGATCCATTTTGCAGCAGTTGGACATTCTTTTCCTTCTATTGAGAAAGCATGGGCTGTACAGAAAGGGCAAAAAGCAAACCCTGAAATGGCGGCTGCCCTGCAGGCCTTTGGAGCTGGCAAGGGGCCCAGCTCACTGGGGGTCTGGCAAGGGAGCAGGCCCCCAGGTCAGGAGGCAAGCCCAGGCCTCCCTGCCGCAGCCGGCTCAGGAAGTGAGGCTAGCTGGATGCGGAGTATGCAAGCGTGTCGAAGATCAGGCCCAGTGATGCTGGGGCCGACAGAACAGAGCTGCTTCTGGAATGCTGCCTAGTGCCTCTGCGCCTGCTTCCAGGAGGTCGTCCCTGGGTGCCAGCTGAGTTAGTGCTGTGTCTGCATGCACCCTGGCAGCACGTGTACCCAGCAGTCATTACCTCTGTGTTCTCCTTAGGTCTGGCGGAACCAGAGAATGACTCGTGACACCCCTTAAAGAAGTTGTAGGTGCCACCAGACGAGTGGGGACACGAGTGGGTGGTGGGCTTGGCCTTCTCCGTGCTCCAGAAAGCCTCCCCAGAAGTTCCACTGCTCTGGGTCCCAGCCAGGAAACAGTTTCTAGCCAAAGGAAGCTGGTCTGGCAGGCGCTGGTCAGACACCCAACCTGGCCCTGGGCAGGCGCTGGTGATAGCAGGGCCACTGACAGAGTTGGGGTGCCGAGCCTGAGAGCTGGCTTCTGGGGTTTCTTCCAGGGACATTTCTCTCTGGCCCCAGCCCAGATCCGTTCTGTGAAGTCGCCCCTATAAATCCTGGCCTGATGCCTCTGAGGTGTTTTAGTAAGTATGGGGTTTCCTTTAGGGGTTCCCCAGTCCTCCGATTCTCTTCCTCCCCGCAGGGCGTTTTTGACAGGCACAAGCAAACACACTCGTGTATTTCAACAAACTTGATCCCCTCCAGCGCTGTAGCCATCATTCTCCAGATCGCAGGGAGGCTGCGTGATTCCAGCAATTAGCCACACCTGCCCCGGGGGGCGGGGCGGAGCCAAAGGCGGGACGAGGAGCGCGGCCCCGCCCCCACACCGCAGCCCCGCCCCTCTGCGGCCCCGCCCCACTCCTCTCTGGCGCCTCGAGGCCGGCGCGGGCAGGATCGCGGATTCCAGCCACCGCGGCTCTCGTTTCCGCCGGGCCGCTAGAGCGGCGGACCAGCTTCCGGCAGCCGGTGCCGCGTGTGCTCCTCGGCTTCCGGCCGGTTGTGGGTCTCCGCCGCGGACATGGGGAAAGTGAGGGGTCTGCGGTCCCGGGTGCACAAGGCTGCCGTGAGGCCCACGGGGGAGGCCGCGCTCAGCCCCGCGCCCCCCGCCCGGGAGGCGGCCTCTCTGCAGGCCTCGGCTGGCGGAGTCGGGGGGAAGGTAAGCTGGGGACACCGCGGGCCGTAGGCGTGGGGAAGGGCTGCGGGTGGGGGAAGGGGGCCGCGGGCCGGGGTCGGGGCGCCACACTTTGCGGCCTCGGGGGTCCCGGGCCGGCTCCGGCCCCGCGTGCTTTGTGGGCGCCCCCCTGTCGCCCCCGAAGGGTCCCCGCGACCCCGGGACCGCCCTGGGCCTCGGCGGAGTTTACCGCGCGGCCTGCGGGCCTTCCTAGTCCGCGAAGTGTCGTGGCCTCCGTGGACCCCGAGGCTCGGCTGCTCACGTGCGCGACGGCCTGGGAGGCGTTGACTTGCTCCGCGTTTGGAGTTCTGCGAGGGAGGACCAGGAACCTCCCATCCCCACGTGTAGAAATGCTGCGCGAAAATGGCAAAAACTCCTGTGCATCGTAGCTGTGCTCCGAGGAAAGGAAAGGGAATTCCCAGGATTAACGAAGAAACCGAAGAGCAAACTGAAGAGACCCTGTACCCTGTAGCAGTCCCCCCCCGTCCCCCCATCTTACCTAGCCCTAAGCAGCCACTGATCTTTCTGCCTCTGTTCGGTACATTTCCTATGGATGGAGCCGTGGCCTTTGCGTGTAGGCTGTGGCCTTTGCGTTTGGCTTCTTGGACTTAGCATAGCGTTTTCAGCACTCCTGGAGGTTGTATAATGTGTATCAATGCTTCATTCCTTTTTGTGGTGGAACAATGTTCCACTCTTTGATTAGACCATGTTTTCTTTGTCCAGGTGCTGACCCTGGAGCTTCCTGGAAGCATTTACTGGTGTTTGTAACCAAGGGGCTAGCACCTGGACAGTGGACAAAATCTTGCTGGCTTGTGGGGACCGTGGCTTTGGATCAGTAACGTTAAAGAGAACAGCCATGTTTGTTAAGCACTTGCTGTGTGCCAGGCACTTTACTTCTTCTTAACAGCCCCAACCCTCATTTTGCTGAAATGAGGAAAAAACTGAGAGTTTAAATAAATTACCAAGGACATTCAGCTGCTGATGGAGGAGCCGATGTTTGAAGCCAGGGTCTGGCCATCAGTGCCCTGGTTTTCATAAAAACTTTGTTGGGGTAGAATTCATGTCATAAAATTCACCCATTTAAAGTGTACAATTTAATGGGTTTTTTTTTTTTTTTTTAGTATATTCACAGATTTGCACAATCATCACTACAGATTTCAGAACATTTTCATCACCCTAAAAGGAAACCCCATACTTATTATCAGTCATTAGGTCATTCTGGCAACCATGAATCTGCTTTCTGTATATATATGCCTCTTCTGGATGTTTCATACAAATGGAATTATACGATACGTGGCCTTTTGTGTCAGGGTTCTTTCACTGGGCGTGCTTTTGCAGTTCATCCTTATAGTACTATTTTTGTAGCATCCTTTTCTTTGTTGTCTTTATTCTTTTTATGGCTGAAAAATATTCCATTGTATGGGTATACCAGACCATGTCACATTTTATTTATCCATTCATAAGTTGGATAGTTAGGTTGTTTCAAATTTTTGGCCATCATGATAATACTGCTGTGTACAAATTTTTCTGTGGATGCATGGAGTGGAATTGCTAGGATGTATGGAACTCTGTGTTGAACTTTTTGAGGAATTGCCAGATTACTTTCCACAATGGCTGTGCCATTTTAGAGTCCCACCAGCAATAAATGAGGGTTCCAATTTCTCCACATCCTCACCAGCACTTGTTATCGTCTGTCTTTTTGATTATAGCCATCCTACTGGATGTGAGGTGGTATTTCATTGTTTTGATTTGCATTTCCCTAAGGGCTAATGAATAATGTTGAGGATTTTTTTCATGGGCTTGTTGATTGTGTATCTCTGGAGAAATGTCTATTCAAGTCCTTTGCCCATTTAAAAATTATGTTGATTGTCTTTTTGTTGAATTGTCAGAGTTCTTTATATATTCTGGATAGTAAACCCTTATCAGATATATATGGTTTGCAAATATTTTTTTTACTTCTGTGGGTTGTCTTTTTACTTTCTTGATATTGTCCTTGGAAGCACAGTTTTTAATTTTGATGAGGTCCAGTTTATCTTGTTTTCTCTTGTTGTTTGTGCTTTTGGTGTTGTGAAAAGTCAAGGTTTAGTTGAAAAGCTCAGGGGAGTCTGAGCAGAGTTTGGTCATGGAGAGACTTTTTGTCAGTGGATATCCTTTGCTGGTTGACATAGGGCCCATGATGTACATCAGTATTTACATCTTAATTCAAGTGAAAGACGGAATCTTCACTACTGTTTAACTCCATTCCCTCTTATCCCCTTGTTGTGCTGTTACTGTTATGTATGCAAGTTGTGTCCAAATATGTTACAACCCAACTGTAAGTTGTTACAATTATCCTTTCATAGCTAGTTACATGTTTACCTTTTCCAGGCCTCTTGTTTTGTTTTTGTGGATTTGAATTACTGTCTGGTATCATTTGCTTTTAGCCTAAAAAAACTTTATTAATATTTCTTATAAGGCAGGTCTACTAGCAACAGATTCTCTCAGCTTTAGTTTATCTGGGACTGTGTTTATTTTACCTTCATCTTTGAAGGATAGTTTTGCTGGATATAAGATTCTTGGTTGACTATAGTCTTTCACCACTTTTATGTTATCCCACTGCCTTCTGGCCTCCATTGTTTCTCATGAGAGGTCAGCTGTTAATCTTATTGGGGTTCCCTTGTATGTGATGAGTCATTTTTTGCTGCTTTCAAGATTTTCTCTTTGCCTTTAAACGTTTTGACTATGATGTGTCTTGGTGTAGATCTCTCTGCTTGTTCTGTTTGGAGTTTGTTTATCCTACTTGGAGTTCATTGAGTTTGGATGTATAGGTTAGGGTTTTCCATCAACTTTGGCAAGTGTTCAGACATAATTTCTTCGAATACTTTTTCTGCCCTGTTCTGTCTCTCTTCTTCTGGTACTTCCGTTACATGTACATAGGTTGGCATGCTGAATGGTGCTCTGAGGCTCTATTTGTTTTTCTGCAAGGCTGTTGTGTAAGGTTATTTCTATTCATTTTTTTCTGTGAAGCTCTGTTCTTTTTCCGTCTTTTCTTCATAAGGTACAATTTCTATTGATCTTTCTTCATATTCACTGATTTTTTTCCTCTGCCAGCTTAGATTTACTTTTGAATCTCTGTAGTGAAATTCTTCATTTTGATTAACGTACTTTTTTACTCCAGAATTTTATTTACTTATATATATTATAAAAATATACATTATGAAAAACATATATATTTTTTGTTATGGTATGCAGTAGGGGTTGAGAATCATTTTTTTCCCCATATAAATATCATTTTGTTTCCACATAATTTATTGGAGTTCTCCATTAAATTATCTTGGAGCTTTTGTCAAAAATCAATTGACCATATATGTGTGGGTCTATTTATGGACTCTAATATGTTCTGTTGATCTGTTTGTATATCCTTATGCCAATGCCACACTGAATTGATTGCTGTAATTTTATTTATTTTTTTCTGTTTTTTAAAAATTGAGATATAGTTGATGTACAATGTTATATAAGTTACAGGTGTACAACATAGTGATTCACAATTTTTAAAGGTTATATTCCATTTATAGTTATTATAAAACGTTGGCTATATTTCCTGTGTTGTGCAGTATGTCCTTGTAGCATTTTATTTTTAAATGATTTCTGTCTCTTTACTGATGTTCTCTGTTTGATGAGATGTTGTCACCATAACTTTCCTGTAGTTCTTTAGACAGGGTCTCTTTTAGTCCTGAGTATATTTACAGTGGCCGCTATGAGGCTGTTGCCAAGTCCAACATGTGGGCCCCTCAGAAGCAGCTTCTGTTGCCTAGGTCTTGCTTCCCAGTTTCTTTGCACAGGTCCTGCTCTGTTGCTGTTGAAAACCGGATGTCTTAGGCAGTGCATGGTGGCACTGCGGGGGCTTGATGCTGTTCATGTGGTTGTTTATTTGCTCGCTGGCCTGGCTCTGGGCTGCCGTGTGACTCCGGGTCCACTCTCCGCCAGCGCACGGCCTCCCATCTCCCTGCTCCTGTTTTTTCTTGTCTTTATCTTTCAGCCTGGCAGCCTGGGTCAGCACAAGCCCCTTACTGGTCAGACTGTGCTTAAGCCCCCATGGCCACAGAGATCCTTGCCCTTTACCGCTGGATACGTGTGTGTGGCTGGGAGGCTGCTGTCATAGTTCAGGGAGCTGATGTTTTGACCCGCCTTCACAGGGACTAGTGGCTTTGCCATTCTGTCCGGCCACTCCTGAGCCAGTGCAGCCTTGAGCTCACACCACCTCCAGCCTGCCGTGACGCCGCTTCCTGGAAGCTGCCCCCGGGCCAGGGCGGCTTGCTGCCTGGCCAGCGTCTGCTCAGAGGTTGTGCCCAAGCCCCCGTGTTATTGGTGCCCCTTCCAAGGCCCCTGTCCTGGAGCTTGGACCCGAATGAGCTGGCCAGGCCTGGGAGGCGGGTCTGGGTTAGCACAGTGTGATGGGCAGAGTGACCTGGAGGATTTTGAAATCTTGATGTGGGGTGAATGGGGGTGGGAAACAGGGAGATTGCTGAGAGGGAGCAGTGGCTGTGAAACGGGAGGGACAGTGGGAAGGTGGGAGGTGTGGGGGGAACCTGGTTCCTCTCACAGGGGCTCCTGAGTGTTGAGGGTGTAATTCGTAATCATTACTGATCCTGCATCTGGTCTCAGAGGGTCCCGCAACCAGGATCCAGGGCTGGGTGGTGAACCGAGGCTGCAGAAAGGATGTGGCTTGAGAGCTCTGGGGTCTGAGCTGGGGTGGCCTTGGGCTCCTCTCCGGCTCCCCCTCTGGAAAAGCGGGGGTCCGGCCCTCGCCGAGGGGTCTCTGAAGCCACAGAGCAGGTCTTAGGTCTCCTCTGTTTCCATCTCAGGAGTGGGCTTTCACGAGTGCCAGTGTGTTTGCCGGGACCACGATAGACCCCAGCGCCTTGGTGCAGAAGCTGGACGTGGACGCGAGGAGCCTCGCCTCCGTCAGGAGAGGTGAGAGCGAGCAGGACGGACCTCAGGGGTGGGCGCCTGGCCAGCTTCCACGTGCTCACAGGCATGGGCCAGAGCAGATTTCAGGTCCGCCTGTACACTTCTAAGAGGTTTTTTTTATTAGTGGAAAATTTTAAGGATGTGCTAAGCGGAAGCTGGTATAAAGACAGTCCACGTGCCCATCCTCTGATTTCAGCACACACAGTACTGGGTTATTTTGAAACAAACAGCATTTCCCTCAAGAATTCTTTAGTAAGTATTTTTAAGAGCTCTTAGAAAAAAAGACATAAACGCGCCTACAAGGCCATCATCACACCTAAACAGATCAGTGGTAATTCCTTATTTCAGATAAATGAAGTAGAAGAAGCGCCCATCTTCGTGATTGCCTCAGTCAAAACCAGGTGGGAACAAGGGCGCGTTGCAGGCCCCGCTCCCCTTTCCTTCACGTGTTTATCGTGTGGGGGAGGTCTTTTTTCCTACTGCACCTCCCCCACTTGGGGCTTTGTGGTGTTCCTGGCTCCAGCGTCCCGTCTGGGCTGCTCCTGGAGGAGAGGAGCGGCTCTCCTGCCCTGGGTGGCCACACTGCCACCACTTTCTGGAGAGAAGCTTCATGCTGCATATGTGAGCTGCACATTTACAGCTGAGCCATTGAGAATAAAAGCGTCTGTAGCCCTGTTGGGAGCACTCTGGCCTCCAGGGCAGGGCTTCTAGGTTTTTGGCGTAGTTTTTCTGGGTTTGCGTCTACAGTTTGTAAACAGTCGTTGCGGTTGTATGCTGTAGTTATTTCACAGGTACGGCTTATATCAAGCATCTCCCATGAGGTCATGTTGTTTGCATCATTGCTTTGGATTTTTTTTTATTTCACTGGGGAGATTATCCGAATCTCCTTGCCATTCCTTGTATGTTGAAGCTGTAGGGAGGGAAGCCGCCTCCCCTCTACCCTCCTAGGTTCTTGGCTAGGACCCTGCAAGTTAGACTAACAAAGACAGATTAACAAGAGAAAAACAAATTACTGCTGTGTGCAGGTCACATCACGTGGGAGAAACCTCAGTGATGAGTAACTCAAAGCGGTGGTGAGAACTTGGGCCTCTGCAGCGTCTTAGCCCAGAGCAGTGATGCTGTGGGCTTCCCAGGGCAAACTGGGGGGGGGGGTGAGTACGTGGAGGAAGGTTCATGCAGGTCCATGTGGTGCCGGCTCTGGTGTCCTCGTGGCCATGAGACTTCCTCGGAAGGGGGATGTATGGCAGTCCTCATTTGAGAATTTTCTGTCCTCAGTCAGAGAAGGGAAGTTGTGGGCGGCGTCTTTCTGCACCTGCTGATTCTGTTTGCCTCCAGCCCAAAGTAATCCTGACCTCCAAAGTGCTGTGTTTGTGGGTACCACGTTCTCGGCCGTCAGACTCTTCTGCTGTTTCTTGGGATGGATTCCGCAGAGCACATGGCAGCTCTGGCTGCGTGACCTGCCTGAGTGCTTTCCCACGGGGGGTGCCGCAGGGACTTGCCTTCGTTAGGGCGGGCAGGGTGTGCCTGGGAGGGCCGGAGCCGTGGCCACTCAGGTCCCTTTGGTGACCCACATGATCAGACAACTTTCTGTGTGTTCACTGGTTCTTTTACGGTTTGTGTACCGGGCAGTTTTGATGGCTTTTCTGGCCGGCACCGGCATCCCTGGGGTTCCATCCCAGACCTGCGGAACCTTGTTTTCACACCCGCTCCAGGGGTCTCCGATGCTGCCAGGTTCAGGACACTGGCCCAGGGCCTAGTGGGTCCTGCCTCGCGGCTGCAGGAGCATAGAAGCCCCCGTCTCCTCTCGGTCCTGAGCTGCGATGGGCTGTCATCCAGATCTCCTGGTCAGCCCTTGCGGTCCTGATCTGTGGGACTGTCTCAGTGTGCGGCAGGCAGAACTCAGTTACCCCTGAGCCTTCGTACTAAATCTGAGGGGTTGTAGAAAATTCCAGGCCGCCACAGACAGCATTGGCTGCCCGGAGAGCATGGCCAACCAGAAAGAGCAGATGTCACCTCCCAGCAGAGGGGACACTTAAAATCTGGGTGGTGTGGCCTGAAAACCACAGGGGTGTGGAGGGGGGACAGGGAGAGAATGAAGGCAGTGTTTATTTTCCTTCACGAGGTGGTCTGTGGGGTGTGACCATGGAGGAGAAGGGGCAGCTGAGGAAGAGGTTTGTTACACTCACAGGTCCTAGCGACCAGGGCACGGCGCGCAGGGCCCCGCGGGAAAGCAGCAGGGTGGCCAGGAGGCAGAAGATGGGGGCTGGCCAACCTCCAGAAAGCAGTCTCTCTCCAGCCAGATAGGTGTTTTGTTTTGTTTTGTTTTGTTTTTATTAAGGATGTCACAGTGTCATAATATACAGAAAATTAAAGAAAATATACAGAAGGAGAGGGCCCGGGCTCTGGGGTGCAGGGCTCAGGGCGCTGGCTGCTGTGAGCTCTGCGGCCTCGCGGCTGGCAGAGCTGTGAGAGCCTCAGGTCCCGGGGGACTGGAGGAAGTGGGTGGGCCGCCTGAGGCCCAGCGCTGACGGCGGTTGTGGGGCGTGTGCTCCGGAGCCTCGCAGCTGGGGGCTGGGGCCGGCCACTTGGCTCTGTGGCCCTTGGCTGCTCACCTGTAACAGGGGTAATACTGGTCCTTGCCTCCTCAGTGCTGCCTGCTTTGGGGTTCAGATGTGTCAGTAAACGTGGAAAGTGGGGAACGGCACCTGGGCCTGGCTTCCGTAAGTGCCCGGTGATGCTGGAGGAGTGATCGGCCACGTGTCCCGTTGAGCGAGGCCCTCTGCTGGCTGAGGTGCCCTGGTTCCCCGTGGCAGGTGTCTTTCACCCTACCCACGCCTCCCTCTCCAGCTGCTCTTGCGTTTTGGGGTTCCTCAGACCTGCCTCCTGATTGGCCAGTGCCCTGGATCTCTTGGGCGATGGGCCTCGTGGCTCCCCTGGGTTTGAGCTGGGACCGGTGGCCCGGGGCAGAGGCAGGTCATGTGGAAAGTGGCATCCGGTGACTCAGCTCTGCTCAGTGACCTGCTGGGCCGTGACGGCGAGGGCGCCTGTCTGCCTGGATGAGCACGTCCTTGCCCTGGGCTGAGGTGCAAATAGCACTGCTCCCCGCGTCCCTGGCCACTGTGCCCGTGTGGTCCATGTGGTCCCAGAGGAGCCTGGTTGTGGGTCCCCCCCGCCCCGCCCCGGGGTGGACGCGTGTCTGCTGCACTCCCCTCCCAGCGCAGACCTGCGCCCACACCCTCCCCTGCAGCCTGGGCGCCAGCATCCTGCCCCGCACAGGGCACCGCCCTCCAGTTCTGTGCTCTTTGTGCTGTGCTGTTGCGGGAAACAAGCCACTCGGTGCTCAGATAAGCGCCTGCGCTGTTGCCAGCCCTCCGCCTGTGCCCTGGGCTGGGCAGTCCCGGCCCCTGGACTCAAACGGGGGCGTGAGTGAGTGGAGGACGGTCTTGGTGAGGGACGCGGGAGCAGGAGGGCAGGAGGGAGGAGGTGGCGGTGGCAGCACGTCTGCAGGGGCTCTGGGTGGAAGAGGTGGGGAAGTGACGCTGGTGAGTGGACACGGAGGCCTCGAGGCCCCGGTGGAGGGACTTGGCTTTGGGGTCACCCACCTTCATCTCCCGGGGGGCTGTGCTGCCGAGGCACCCCCTTCCCCCACCCAAGCAGAGAGCTCTGCCCTGACCTTCCCTTTCCCTGCGGCCTGAGCTCCCCCCCCCCACCCCCCGCTGGCAGACCGCTGCGGTTTCCTCCAGAACTCGGTTTCCTCCGAGGCAGGTGCTCAGCAGAGGGCAGCAGAGCTGCGTCTCGTCTTCAGGCTGAGCCCAGAACTGGAGCGGGTCCTGCCTGGAGGAGGAGAGGAGGCTTGGGAGGGCTGACCTTGGGGCGCAGACGGGACCCGAGCGCTTCCCAGAGGCTGTCTTTAGGGACTTCGGATGCAGCTCCCCATCGAGGGACTTGCTCTGCCTTTCAAGTCAGGGCTGTGACGCCAGGGCTGTGACGCCAGGGCTGTGACAGAATAATCCACTTAGAGCTTTACTAAGCTCTACTCCTCTCCACCCGGCCCGAGTGTAACAGGAACAGTGAGAGTCAGGCCTGGAGGGAGCCGCTGCTCTGTGGAGACCCGCGTTGGCCAGGGGCGGTTCACTCTCCCCTTGGCCTCCCTGGCCTCCTGAGGCCGCTGAGGGGAGCCCTGGAGGTCTCCGGTGGGCAGCGGCACTTGCGGGTCTGGGAGCTGGAGGAAGCCCTCCTGGGCTTGGCCGCGGTGCGTGGCCCGCCGTCCTCTGTGGCCGCAGGCTCTGAGCACCCCGCGTGCTGCCTGGGCGCTTGCCTCCTGGCCGTGGGGGGAGGCCCTGGGAGGGGTGCCCACTGTGTCCAGGGCTGCCTGCACTAACAGGGCCTGAGCTCTGTGTGCTCAAGGAGAGGATGGAAGGCATGGGCCGCTGCTCTGGGCCTGCTGGCAGCCGGGGGACAGGAAGGGCCCCACTGCTGGGCTCTTCTCGCCTTGCTCTGCCTGCGTTGAGCCCGTTCTTTTGGACAGACGGAAGCAGGGAAGGGCACGGAGGATCCTGCCCGCACGGTTCAGAGAGGGAGGGTTTGGGGCCCTCGGGCCGGCTCCTCCTCCTCGCAGGACGGGGTCTTTCCCAGCGCCTTCTTCCCGGCTCTGGGCGGGCTCTCGGCTGGCAGGAAGTGCAGGGGATTTGGCCGCAGCGTGGCCTTGTGAGGAGGCGTGTGTGGATGGGCCCAAGGTGCCGAGGAGCTGGGTGCACAGGGACCCCGGTGTCCCGCAGCGCGCCCTGCACCCCAGTTCTTGCGCTGTTGTGTTGCAGGGCCGAGCAGGAAGGGCGGGTCAGAACCGCGGGGGTGGAGGTGGACGGTCACTCGGCTTATGGCACACAGCACGGGACACAGGTAATCAGAGAGGAGAGGTGCCGGACCACTGCCGGAGTCTTCGGGCAGGAGGCGGCATCTTAGCCGGCAGCAGGTCCCCGGCGGCTGAGCGGGAGGGCCTCGGGCAGCGTCTCTGGAACAGCTCTCGGCAGCGCGGAGTCGCTTCCAGTCGCTGGGCTCAGGGGTCTCTTTAAGGAACATCGTTTGTCCTGGGAAGGGGGTCTGGGCTGCATCAGTTGTTTCTTCTGTTTCAGTGACGTACGTGCCCCATCAAACGTCTCATCTAAGGTAATGCTCTCAGTTCATCACTAAGACACTCACGGTCCTGCAGCGGACGTTTCAAAACAGCTGACGCGGAGGTTCACATTGGCCACTGTGGCTCCATTTTGAACCACCTAACGTGTCTTCCCAACTCGTGTGTGTCACACGGGATGAGTAGGAATTATAGCACAAAAGAAATCACATCATAACACTCGCCCTCCGCCCGCGACCCCACTTCCCTGTGCTGGGCCGAGCAGTGAGAGCCCCCATGCCCGTCCCGGCAGTGCCGGTGCAGGGGTGGCTGAATTCGTGCGTCGGGGGCGGCCAGGTGGCCTTAGGAGGTGTATTTGCGGGCAAAAGCGAAGTCCATGTAGTGTGGTGAACGTTTGCTAAGTGCCCATGCCCGCCAGGATGTTGGGCTCAGGGTGGGCGATGGGAGTGGCCCAGCAGCCCCCTTGTGTCCCCTGCCAGTGGCTGGAGCATCCCTGCGGACAAGGGGTCTCCCTGCCCAGCTCCAGGAGCTCTCTCGGTGCTTCCCTCTCAGAGCCTCAGCCTGGCCTCTGCTCCCTGTGTTACCATCCCCCTTTGCGTGGCACCCCAGTGGCCTGGCTATAGAGTGGGCTGTGGTCCTCCTCCCACTGACAGGTGGGACCTTGGGCCCTCAGTCCCGCAGAGTAGCTGCCTGGCCCACCCTGGTGGTCCCCCTTCATTCTCCTGAGGGCAGACACGGGTGCAGACTGACCCACCTGAGTCTACCCTGGGCACTGGCCAGTGACAGCATGACAGGTGGGGCCTGTACCCTGCTGTGGCTCACACTGACCCTTGGAGCTGTGACATGATAGGTGTGTTGTGTACCCCCACCCCAGCTGTGCTGTGCTGCTGGCATTCGGGTTATGGGTGCAGGAGGCCTCAGGTGGGCCAGGGCCCCAGATCTTGGTCTGGGCCAGTGTCCTGACCCTGGGAGCGCTTGCGTGCGGTGCTGGCAGGGCAGGCACTCTACTGGCCTGTGCTCTGCGATAGCTCTGGGCATCTCTCCCTCCGGGACCCGCTGGCCTGTGGTAGCGAGCAGGGCTGGTGTGAGGGTCCACTTGTTGGAGGAGGCTCTGCCGACTTCCCTGGGGGCCAAGCTTTTTTGCTTGGGAAGCCAGTGGGTTGCTGTTTCTTGAGCCTGGCATCCTGACACGTTGAGACGCTGGACTGGGTGGGGGTGGGCAAACCAGGACCCATAGATGTTGCCACGTGGCCTCCTGGTGGCGATTTGGGTTTTCTCTCACACAGTCGCATATCTGCAGTGCTGATGGATTTGTCCCGGGTGAACCGTGCTTCAGTTATTCTCTCTCCCGTCTTGGCAGGGGGTCAGGAGCCAATTGTGAAGCCAACCTGTTGGGGCACATCCTGCCCCCCCTTCCCTGCTGGCGGCCTGAGGCTTTCTGTGATCAGCTTCTTTCTCTGCAAGAAGGGGTGTCAGGGGACCCTGTGAGTTTGTCCTTGCAGAGCGCTGAGTGCAGAGTGCAGCCCAAGTGGAAGACGAGGAGGATTGTGGCGACCTCCTCCCCTGTCTGGGAACGTGTGGTGCCGACATGCTCACGGCAGCATGGCGGGCTGAGTGTCCGTGGTGTAAGGTTGCCTGTGGGATCTAAATGTCTTCAGAATGGCATAAAGGGGGCTTCCCTGGTGGCGCAGTGGTTAAGAATCCGCCTGCCAGTTCAGGGGACACGGGTTCGAGCCCTGGTCAGGGAAGATCCCACATGCCACGGGGCAACTAAGTCTGTGCACCACAACTACTGAGCCCGTGCTCTAGAGCCCACGAGCCACAACTACTGAGCCCGTGTGCCACAACTACTGAAGCCTGCGCGCCTAGAGCCCGTGCTCCGCAAAAAGAGAAGCCACTGCAATGAGAAGCCCGCGCACCACACCGAAGAGCAGCCCCCGCTCGCCGCAACTAGAGAAAGCCCACGCGCAGCAAGGAAGACCCAACGCAGCCAAAAAAAAATGGGGGGGGGCATAAAGGCAGCAGGACACGACGCCCTGCGGTGCAGAAACGCTGCCTGTCCCTCCTGCCTGCTGCCCGCTGACGGGATGTGGTCCCGTTCACTCGCTTATGGAGATGTCACGTCTGGCTGCCACCTGGGCAGAGGAGGGTCCCAGCCTGGTGGCAGCAGTGGGGCGCGCAGCCCCCTGAGGGCCAGCATCTCACTGCACGGGGACAGCCGCACACACGGGACAGGAGGCCCTGAGAGGTGGCACGCAAGTGTTGGCCTCCAGCGGGCTCCGCGGTGGAGAAAGTGGACCAGGGCTGCCCTGGGGTCTCGGAGGCGGTAGGAGGGGCCAGGCTGTGGACGGGGCCCCTGTGCCCCCTCCTGGCTGAGCTCTTGGCTCCACGGCAGCCGAGCCAGTGCCTGGGTGGGTGCCGAGCCGTCCACACTGAATGGCCGCGGGCCCCCCTTGCAGCGCAGCGTGCCCCTGGCAGAGACTTGAAAGTTAGGGACCAGCCTCTCCTGCTAAAGTTACTTGTGTAAAAAACAACATTTCATAGTTGAAAAAGCAGGATGTGCACGTTGTAGGAAAGAGGGAAGCGACATTACAAGTAACAGCTGTCCCTGTGTCCCCCACGTGGGCTGTGTGTCTGTGACCCGTCCCAGCGCGCAGATGCCCCCTGACCTGGGCGGGCCTGATGCCACCCGGGAAGGGGCCGCAGGCTGCTCTTTGTCTAGACGGGGCCCCTCGTGCGGGCAGCTCAGTGAAGCTGGGGCCCCGCTGGGGGGATGTTGGCCTGGTATTAGCCCTGGTTGTCTCCCACGAGGCGCACGGAGTGCCTCTGTCCTGTGCTCCACACACTGACTGGGAGGCCCTCCTGGCCACGAGGAGGGACAAGTGCTCCCCCCGGAGCCGCCTACATGGGGGTGGCGATTTCTGGAATTGTGTTCTCGGGTCAGTGAAGCTGGGCCTGGTCACCGGCAGGTGCTCCTCCTCTGTTACCAGGTGGGGTGGCCTGAGCGCCTTCCCTGTCCTCTCCTCTCCTGCCGTTCCAGAACCTTCCTCTGAGGGGGACCTGTGGTCTTTGGCCTGTCCAGGGCTGAGCCCGAGGGGGCTTGGTGCTGGGATGGAGAGAAGTGATACGCAGGTTTCAGGAGGGAGCGGACGGTACAGGCTCGACGTGGTACCGCTGCCCTCTTGGTGCTGGCCAGTGTCCCCCTGAGTGTCCCCCGTCCAGCGTGGATGGCCCGTTCTCACGGGGTGTGTCTGTAATCGAGCGGGACCCCTTGGGGCCTTGGGGGGGGGCGGGCAGGCCCCTCTCGCACATCCTCTGCTGTAGCTCCTGTCTGAAGTGCCCAGATAATAGTATCTTGAGCATATTTCCTGAGTTTTTCAGATGCTAAAAACCACCACTAAGTGGAAGAAATTAACTACTTGATGATCCTGAGCATGTAGCCCCCAGACCTTCTGGTGCCTAATGTTGAGCACCCTGTTACCTCACCATCAGCCAGTTAGAGAACTGTGCACGAGATGATCACATACCCTGCCACCCGCCTCCGTCACCTGGCCTTTAAAAACGCTTTGCTGAAGCCTTCAGGCAGTTTGGGGTTTTTTGAGCACAAAGCACCCGTCTCCTTGCTCGGCCCTGCAAGACGCTTTTCTCTGCTCCAAGCTCTGATGTTTCACTTGTTTGGCCTCACTGTGTGTCGGGCACTTGCACTTGGCGCTTGGCAACATGTCCGCAGGCGGGACCCTTTCACAGGGCTGGCTCAGACACCTGGGGAACTTACATGTGGCTGCTGTCCCAGAGTCCGGAGGATGGGCGCTGGCCCATCTAGGGTTGGCTTGAAGTACCAGGGTCGGGTGGATGCGGTCAGGGACACTCGAGGACTCTTCGCAGGGCCTCTCTCCTGTGAGATTGAAAACGTCCATTAAAGCCACTGTGGGGCCAGGCCCTCTTCCTTTGGCTGGACCTACATGTCTTTCTTCAGCCCTGGAGATGTCCAGAGACAGGATAGAGCACCGCTCACTCCGCCCTGACCGCAGCCCTGGGGACGTGGCGGCCCTGCCCAGATACCGCCTTCTTCTTAAGGCTGGTCCACCTGGCCCGCTGGCCCCTCACTGTCCCAGTGAAGGGCTTTGCCCGTCCTTCGGGGTTGGGCTTGTTGGGCTTTTGGAGCCTCCAGATGCCCTCGGGGTCCCTGGTGGGACGCTGAGGTGAGCAGACCCGAGGCGCCTTGGCCCCGCAGTGCCCGTTCCCGCCTGTTCCCTCCCGTGCTCCTGGGGGCGGCGTCTGTTGGCCGCCCTGGGCCGGAGGCTCCCCTGTTCTCGGGCCTGCAGCCTCCGCGAGACTGAAGCTTCCCCAATCCCCTGGGCCTCACAGGGTCGGCGTGCCGGGTCCCATTTCCCGGACTGCTGGGCCGGGGTCCTGGGTGGCGCGGGGAGGGTCCCGACACGCGTGCCAGCCTGCCCCTCGTTCGGATGCTGCGTGCGCTTACGGTTCTGTCTCTCTCTGCGGGTCGTAGACTCTTTTTTTTCTTTTGAAATTATTTCAGAATCAGGAGTAAGGCAGAGAAGACCTCTCCCTGGACCTTTGAGGGTGGGTCCGAGGCTCCCGTGTGAGGCGCCTCTGCTGTCTCCTGCCGCTGCTGCCCTTGTTCAGGCTCCCGCCCCAGACATGCCGCCCTCACCCCACTGGCGGTCGGGCCCCGCACCGGCCCGGGGGCATCGCCACCCTCACCCACGGCCCCACGGCCGCTGACGCCTGCGGGGCGCCCGCCACACAGCCCCTCCCTCCCGTCACCCTCGTGCACAGCCGCCCGCATCCCGAGCAGCCCGCCGACCTGGCCCAGGGTGACTGACGGCCCTGCGCCTCCCCTTCCTGCTGGCCTCAGAGGTCGGGGTGAGTGGGGAGGAAAGCAGGCCAGCTCCAGGCACGGCCGCCGCGTGTGGGATCTGACTCGGGAAAGGGATTAGATCCCCGTGGGAGTCACGGGTTGTGGGCGTTTACAGGGGGTCCTGAACTGACAAGTCCAGCTGACCAGGAGCGCCGCCCTGACGGAGCTCGTCTCTGCGCTGCTTCTCCTTAGACGCGGTGGGTGTGTTTTACCAGCTCGGGAATCTGCGGGACAGTCGGATCCTGTACAGAATGCGCCCCGGGTGGAACGTGGCCTGGGCTTAAGCCGCGTTACCTCTGGGGAAACCAGCTAAGGCCCGGCGAGCGGGGCAGGCTGGAGTCGCTCTGCCCGGTGTGCTGCGGCCCTGCCTGGGGGGCCTGGTGACCCGCAGCCGCGGGCAGGCGCGATGGCCGGGCACCCTGAACAGCTACGCCTGTGTGCGCACCGTGGGCTCCTGGCTTTGTCCTGCTCACCCCGTGTTCTCTGTCCGCAGGTGCCAAGGCCAAGGCTGTTTTGCCCAAGAAGGAGAAGCTGAAGCTGCGGCGCGAGAGGTGGCTGCAGAGTAAGCTCCCCCTGTCCCTGCTGAGACCTTGTCCCCGCTGAGTCCTTGTCCCCGCTGAGTCCTTGTCCCCGCTGAGTCCCTGTCCCCGCTGAGTCCCTGTCCCCGCTGGGGCCCTGTCCCCGCTGGGGCCTTGTCCCGGGCTGGCTCGGAGCCCGCTTTGGGTGGTCTGGGGCCCTGGAGGAGGGGGCCTGTGATGTGACGAGCAGGCGGCCCCGCGGGGGAGGGGCTGGCCCTGTCACCCGTGCAAGGGTCCGCACGGCCTTGCCTCGACCCCCAACCCCCCGCATCGGGAACGTCGCAGGAAGCTGCTTCTCCCGTGGAAAGCATCGCAAAGGGAGCACGTGCGGGTTGGGTGTTTTATGATACCTACGAAATTTCCCACTTTCTGGGTCTGTGTGTGTCCCTCCAGGCCCTCCTCCGGGCGTGTGACAGTACAGGGTCCCCAGCAGAGGTGGCTCTTCACCCACCTGGTGGGGTCGGGGACCCCGGGCCTCCGCTCTGCGGGGGTTGGTGACTCCCTCCTTTCCGAGCGCCTGTCTGTGGGGTGGATTTCTTCTTATTAATTTTGCTTTGAAAAGATACTTATATTTCATGATGCTGAATATCTGCTGATTTTTTCTAAAGATTTTCTTGTGAAGATTGTTTTGAAATTTTTTTCTTACGGTTGTCTTTTTAGTGTTTTGCTGACTTCTAAAATTAATTTGAAATGTTTTTTTCTTTATGTTCTCACGCAGTTAAAACATGATCTGCATTATTTTTTCCTTGATGGTTTTAAAGAAACTGTATGCTTTTAATTTTTTAGAGAAATTTATCAATTTCTTCCACAATTGTTAATTTTAAGTTTTCTTTCACTTTTTGGATGTTTCTTAAGGAAATGATTCATTCATCCATCTTCTTTTTCACAGTCCCTAGCATGGAGTTGTGCAAAATATTCTTTGTAAAATGGATTTGGAAAAGTTAATAGGCCGGGAGCACTGGGGCCCTGAACGTTCCTGGGCTACAATTTTTTGATGACGTTTAAGTTTTCTTCCATGACGGTTGGTCTTTTTTTAACTACTTGAGTTAATCTTGGTCACTCATTTTCCTATAAAAACATCTAATCTAATCAGATTTCAACATTTATTAGCAGAGTTGTTGGCTTCTCATTATTTAATATCCTGTTTATCATTCTTTATTTGTATCCCCCTCTCTAATTTCTGGTTAATTTTGTCTCTTCCATGCCAAGAATTCTTGTATTTAGTTGTCACTTCTACTTTTCTGTTTTCCAAGTTGTTAGTTTCTGGGGTTTTTTTGTACCCCATTCTTGGTTTTTTTAGGTTTGTTTTAGTGACGTATTTATTTTTGTATGTTTTGTTTAGGAATGAAAGGCTGTATGTCAGCCTCTGAATATAGCTTTAGCTACATCTCCCAAGTTGATTTTACTTAGTATTTCATTATGAAAAGTTCTGTACAGAAAAGTAGGAAGAATTTTACAGTGGGCGTCCTTATGCCCACCATCCACATTTTACAATGAGCACCTCACTTCTTTATCACATGCCTGTTCCTCTGTCCATCCCATCTGTCTGTCCAAACACCAACCCATGTTTTAGCTACGTGTTCCAAAGTAAATTACAAACTTCAGCACACTTTCTCCCAAATAATTCCGCTAGAGTTCAATATTTGTTTATGGTTCTTTTTAGTTTTTATTTTGAGGTAAAATTTACATGCAGTGAAATGCAAATCTTAAGTGTGCTGTTCAGTGATGTATGACAAATGCCTACACCTGTACAACCAGAATCCCCTTCAAGGTGCAGACCATCACCATCACCCAGAAATGCCCCGTGCCCCTTCCCAGTCCCGACTCCCCCGGAGGTAGCCCCCGTCTGATCTTTTTCAGGTCAGAATTTAGGTTTTACTGCTCCAGACATCGTCTAAGAGGAGTCATGTAGGATGTGCTCTTTTTGTGTCTGGGCTGTTCTGCTCAGCTTGGCATTGGGCTCATCCGTGCTTTGTGTAGCCGTAGTCTGTGCCCTTCTGTTGCTGAGAAGTGTTTCCTTATGTGGACGTACCGTTTGGTGTCCACTTTCCTATGGATGGACACCTGGTCTGTCTTCTCTTTTTAGCTGCGGTGAATAAGGCTGCTATGCACATTCTCTACAAGTCTTTCTGTGGACATATGTTTTCATTTCTCTTGGGTAAATACTTGGAATGGAATGCTGGGTCATAGGGCAGGTGTATGTTTAGTTTTATAAGCAACTGCCAGACGTTTCTCTACTGTGGTTGTACGTTTAGCGCCCCCCACCCAGCAACGTGGGAGAGTTGTGGTTGCTCCACGGCTGTGCCGGCACGTCTGTCCCGGCACGTCTGTCCCTGCAGTCCTAGCTGCTGAGCGTGAGGTGCCCGTTGTCATGGTGAATGGGCATTTTCACGTGCTGCTGCCCATTGAGGCGCCCTCTGAGGCCCAGGGTCTGTTTCATGAGGCTCTTGCTGGGCTCTTTATTACTGAGCTCAAGGAGTTCCTCCGTCCTGAAGACCAGTCTTGTCAGGTGTGTTTTGCAAATAATTTTCTCCCAGACTGTGACTTGTCTATTTAATTTCTTAACAGTTTTTTTTTTTTTTTTA
The DNA here is from genome assembly GCF_965194805.1 of Balaenoptera borealis. NCBI lineage: Eukaryota > Metazoa > Chordata > Mammalia > Artiodactyla > Balaenopteridae > Balaenoptera > Balaenoptera borealis. The sequence continues at coordinate 1,632,063 of NC_138862.1, read as the reverse complement.
TGAACAGAAGTTTAATTTTGAGGAGGCTGATTTGTCTTTTTTCCTTATGGGGTTAGTGTGCGTGTGCATCTTGTTTAAGAAAATGGCCCAGTCCCAAGTCAGGCGGATAAATCCTACTCTTCTAAAAACTTTACGGTTTTGGCTTTTTCGTTTAGGTTTCTAATCCATCTTGAATTAATGTTTGTCTGTGGTGTGAAGTCCTGGTTCAGGTTCTTTTTTTTTTTTTTTTTCAGTTCCAGCACAATTTGTTGTAAAGACTTTTCTTTCCTCATCCAGTTGTCTTTGTGTCTTTGTGAAAAGTCAGATAGCCTCTCAGTACCAGGCTGTCTCAATTGCTGCAGCTGTGAAGCAGGTCTTGGGGTCAGATAAGGGAAGTCCTGTGTCCCAGGTCCTCTGTTTCAAGACTGCTTTGGATGGTCCAGGTTCGTAGCATTTCCATATGAATTTTATCACAGGCTTGTCAATTTCTTGAACGTCACCACCACCAACAAAACCTTTTATAGCAATGACAGGGATTGCTTTGAATCCATAGATCAGTTAGTTCAGGAGAATTGCCATTTTAACAACATTGGGTCTTCATCCATGAACGTGGTATCTCTCCCGTTTTATTTACATTTTCCTTAATTTCTGTCATCAGTGTTATGTGGTCTGAAGAGTAGAGGTCTTAGATTTTTTTTTTTTTTTTGGATAAGCTTATTGCTGTTTTACAGTTTTTGAAGCTATTATAAATGAAATTCACAAAAGCTTCATTTTCCAGGTTTCTTCTATTTATTATATTATTAATCATTATTAATTTTGTATTCTCTGGTCTTGCTAAAATTGTGTGTTAGTTCTGGTAGTTATCCTGTAGATTCCTTAGAATTTTCTACATAAATGATCATGCTACTTAAAATAGAGACAGTTTTACCACTTTCTTTCCAAACTCTGTTTTATGTTGTCTTCTCATCCTACTGCAGTGGCTGGAACCTTTGCAGTGTTGCTAGAAGGGATGAGAATTGGTCCCAGTCTCCAGGGGCTGAGGACTGGACCATGGTCAGTGTCCCGTGAGCCTGCTTTGCTCAGGGTCAGTAACCCCAGGCCGTGATGGTGCATAAAGCTAGTGGTCCTCACGCGAGCTCTGTTTCAGACCCTGTTTATGAGGAACTTCCCTTCAGTTTCTTACAGGTTAGCAAATGTGGGCAAGGAAGCAAGGAGAGAATGACCAGGATGGATGGGCCTTCAGGGAGCTGGTGCCTGCCCTCCTGGGCACCACATAGAAACACGGGTTTCAGCCCATAAAAATTTCCCACGTTCAGCATCCCACATGTCAGTGAAATTGTCTTATTTGTAGTGTTTAATTCTTGCATAAGTAATTTTTAGGAGTAGCGGGAGGGAGGGACCCCCCTCCCTTACCCAGGATGGCCGGTCGCAAAGCCTGCTCTTCGAGTTCCCACCTCCCTGACGCCTCCTTGTTGGAATTTCCCTCGTTTCATAATTTGCTCTAATATCCAGTAGGCCAGCTCTTTGTTTCTTGTTCTTTTTCAAAAATGCTTTGGCTATTCTTACACATTTAGTCTTTTTAAAAAATAAGGTTTGGAATTAGATCCCAGGTTCAGTCACAGGCCCTGTTGGAGTTGGAGCTGCGTCAGACTTGAGGCTGGTGTGGGAGCCGCGCTTGCGCCTTCCCTGGGCTCGGAGCCGCCTGGCCAGGTTGGCGGGGGTCTCCGCCATCCCTTCTGTGGCCTGCTTCATCAGAGAGTCTGTCTGATGTACACAAGATGTGGAATTTCTGGAGGATAATCTCTCTCAAATTAAGGAAGTTCCTTCTGTCCTTGGTTTCATTGTAATCTTTATCCTGAGTGGACGGTGAATTCCGTCGGACTCTTTGGGCACTTCGTGTGGTGACTGTAGTCTTTTCCTTTGAAGCAGCAGCTGCAGTGACCACCCGGCACCTGTCCCTGTGTTGTGCTGTCCTTGCATGCTTTGGATGCGTCCTAGGTGGACCCCATGCGTCTTTAACCTAAAATGCTCTGGCTTTGATTTGCTGGCGTTCACCTCCGTCCTCCTATGAGCTGGGCCTGCTTTGCTCGTCTGGTCCCCCAGCTTGGGCGCTGGGCCGGCCAGCCGGGGAGGGAGCCCCACCCTGTCCTGTCCCTTCCCTTCCCCTGCCTGAACCCCCCCCCCCGCCCCCCACCCCCCACCCCCGCTGCTGCCTCGGCCCTCCTGGGAACCAGGGCTCTCTGGAAAGAGGCACCCGGCTTGATGAGGTGCTGAGTAAATTGTGTATCCTGTCAGCATGGAGAGGACTGAATTGTCACCCTGTACATCCTAACATCCCTGGCATGGAGGGGTGGCCCGGGGCCCAGGGCAGGAGGACCCGGGAGGATGGGCAGTCTTTGTCCCCAGAGCTCAGCTCTTTGGGGTGAGTTGAGGGTCCCCTGGGCTCTCCCGGTCTGGATGCAACCGGGGTGGGTGTGTCCCTGACTTGGCTTGTCCGGGTGGGCCTTTCCGAGCTTCTCGGGCCGCGAGGGCCTGTGAGGGTGAACTGCCAGCCTGGGGAGGAGGCGCCCCTGCCAGGCCTCCCAATAGCTTCTGTTTCCACAAAGTCTTCTCTTTTGGGGATGCCTGTTAAGGGCCACCACACGTCCCTCGCCTGTCACATACACCTCCTGGGGCTTGGGCGGACCGGGGCCGAGCCGAGCGCACACATGTTCTTTGCACTAATAATCGGTGGGCTGTCCTGAGTCTGTCCTCACTCGTGGGGCCCCCGTCCAGGTCCCCCTCCCCCTGGCCTGCCCCGTGCCTGGTGTCATCACCGCCCTTCTGGGTGCCGTGCCCACCACCATCGCCTCCTGCACCTGCCCCGAGGGGTGACCGGGCGGCCACAGCGCCTGAAGGACCGGTTGCAGACTCACAGCCCCGCGGGAGGGAGACGCCCCGCGTCGGGCCCGCCTGGCCCGCTGGCTGACGCTTCTCTGCTGGCATCTCCAGGCCTCTGTCGGCTGGGCTGTGAGTCTGTCGGCTGCTTGTCAGGAAGGTGCTCTCAGTTCCCTTTTTAGATGTGATTCAGTCTGCAGCCTGGTTATTTATAGCCCAATAAACCTCGTGCAGTTGGGAGGCAGGAGAGCCTCTCAGGCTCCAGTCTGATTGTCCCAAATCCATCACATCACAGCCTCATTTCCAAGCTTTTTAGTAGCAGAGCCTTTTTTTTTTTTTTTTTTTTTTAAGGAATCTAATGCAGAACAATCAACAAATCAATTATCACAGATTCAGGCACTTTCCCTGGAGCAAGGTCTGCACACAAGCTAGTGAGCTGGCGTTTTCCATGAGCCACACTGTGGAAATAACACATCTGAGTACATGTTTTATTAGCAATTTTGAAATACATATATTTTAAAATGAAAGTCAGATCCTGAGGCCATGTCCCTGTCCAGGCCCTGCCGAACCCCTTCTCTGTAGAGGCCGCGGTCCTGCCGGCCGGGCAGCCTCACCCTGGCTCGTCCGCGCCCTGCCCTCTGCTCGGCACCCTGGACCCCCGGGCCCCGCCGCCCCCTCCCCAGGGTCTGTCCCAGTGCCCATACCCCTCTTCCCAGGCCCCCCCCCACCAGTGCAGGAGCCCCTTCGAGAACCCGCGGTACGTGTTCCCTCTCGCTTTGGACCTGGCCACTCTCACCCTGTTCCCTTGTTGGGGACCCTCCTGCCTGCTGACGTCTCCCGTGGGGACCTCTTTCTCCCTCCTGGCGTGCCCCTAGGAGGCACAAGGGAAGCAGAGGGGAAGGGGGCCGGCTGCTCTGACTGTGCGGCCCCTCCCTCCGCCCACCCCACTCCCGCGGCCGGGCCGGGCCTTCTCAGGCAGCTCCCCCGCCTGCAGCCCGTCTCCTCATCAGCCTGTAATTCGACAGCCACCTCCGGGATTAAGGGGAGCAGACCGCTCGGAGCCAGCCCGCCCCCGGGGTCCCGGCCGAGCTCAGGCTCTGTGGGCTGGGAGTCGGGACCCTCTGTCGCTGAGGGCAGCGGCCGGGCGCTTGTCCTCCTGGGTCCCCTCTCGCTGACCCCTTATCCCCCTTCCTCAGAGATCGAAGCCACGAGGCTGGCAGAGCAGAAGCTCAAGGCGGAGCGGAGGCGCAGGGCCACGGTGGTGGTGGGGGACCTGCAGCCCCTGAGGGACGCCCTGCCCGAGCTGCTGGAGCTGCAGACGGCTGGCCAGCGGTGAGTGTCCTGGCCACGGGGCTGCCGCCTTGTCCAGGGCGGGAGGACGAGCAGGCGGGGGGCCGGGCCGGGCACTGACCCCGCAGAGGCCCGTCTTGACTTGGACACCCTTGTCCCAGGCCCAGCCACGAGCCAGGCGCCCTGGGGCCTCCTCGGGAGCGGGTGCCCGGCGGCACGCGGGCAGCACAGTTGCTCTCCCGCCGCGTGGCCAGAGCCGCTCAGCCGGGCCGCCGCGGGGCTCCGTGCTCCCTGCTTGTCTTCTGGGAGCCGCAGCTGCTGCCTTTGCCGCCTCCCTCCCAGGACCGGCCGTCCTCCTGGGGCCCTTCCTGCCTCCCTGGGACCTGTGTGCTTTAGGAGAGCGCGCCCCTCTGCCGTGCCCGGGCTGCCGTTTCCGAGCAAGGGTGAGGCTGCCTGGCCTGGCCGGGAGGCGCCAGCACAGGTGTGACCACGGCCTCGGCTTTAGGACAAACAGGCAGCACCTGGAGGGCCTTTCTGTTCTGTCACAGTTGCCGGACCACCATCGTTTACTGTGTTATCTCTAATTTTGCCTTTTTGAAATAATTCCTTCTCCTACCGAATTCCCCTCTGAGGAGGAAGGATCTGGGGTTGGCAGGGGACACGCTCAGGGCCCCTTGGCTGCAGAGCCAGATGGTCGGTCCAGGCCGGTTCCGGGATGGAAGCGCCCAGAACATCAGGTCCAGATGAGGAGTGGCCACCAGAGCTGAGATTTGGCAACGGAACCAGAACCCAAAATGCACATTCCATTCCTGGTTCTTGAACAAAAATGTGACCCGGTCAAGCATCCTCTCCCTGCTTTTAGTTTTCTCATCTGAAAAATGTGCTCAGGGCTCCCCGAGGGGAGAGAGCTGTGTAAACACCGCGGCCGGCAGCCCGAGGAGGACTGCGTGGGGCTGCGGGGGCCCAGCTGCTCTCCCAGCCCCAGCCTCCGGTCGACCGGGGTCACCGTTTCCCCCTCTAGTGCCTCTTGGCACTGGGGAGCTGTTCGTTTAAGTAAACATTATTTTAGAACAGTGTTTGAATATAAATAGAAAAATGACGGAGATAATAGCGACAGTCCCAGTGTAACTCACACACGGCTTCCTCTGTGTGACGTCTTACATCAGCGTGTGCATTTGTCACAATTAAGGAACCAACACTGATTTATAAATAATAAGCTTATAATAATCGGCTAACAGCTCACAGTTTATTCAGACTTCCTCAGTTTTCCTTGGTGTCCTTCTGCTGTCCAGGACCGCATCCAGGACCCCACGTGACATGTAGTCATGTGTCCCCTCAGAGCTCCTCTGGGCTGTGACAGTCTCTCAGACCTTCTTGTCTTTTTTTTTTTTTTTTTAATAATTTTATTTATTTATTTATTTATGGCTGTATTGGGTCTTTGTTGCTGTGCGAGCTTTCTCTAGTTGTGGTGCGCGGGCTTCTCACTGAGGTGGCTTCTCTTGTTGCAGAGCACGGGCTCTAGGCACATGGGCCTCAGTAGTTGCAGCACACGGGCTCAGTTGTGGTGCACTGGCTTAGTTGCTCTGCGGCATGTGGGATCTTCCCAGACCAGGGCTCGAACCCGTGTCCCTTGCATTGGCAGGCGGATTCTTAACCACTGTGCCACATGGGAAGTCCCAACCTTCTTGCCTTTAATGACCTTGACAGTTTTGAGGGCCAGTCAGACATTTTTCAGGACGTCCCTCAGTGAAGTCCACAGAGGGGAAGGGCCTTTCTCATCACGTCCCGTCCGGGGTGCGTGCTGTCACGTGACCTGCACTGTGGACGCTGACCTTGGTCACCTGGCGCAGGTGTGTCTGTCAGGTCTCTCCGCTGTGCAGCTGCTCCCCCCCTTCCCCACTGTCGTCTGGAAGGAGGTCGCCGTGCACATCCTGCACCCAACGAGGGGGGACGCTCCCCTCCCCTCCCCGAGGACGGAGTGTCTGCAGAACCACGTGGATTCTCCCGCAGAGCAGATTCCCTCTTCCCCCGTTTCCTTATCAATCACTTAGTTAACGTCCGTTTGGACCCGTGGGTGTTTGCTTTATACTTCGGGCCACGATCCAGTACGACTGTGTTCCGTTGCTGAACCGGCTCCAGCTCTGGCCCTTGGCAGCTCCCTCAGTTGGCTCCGCTGTCCCCCTGCTACACCCATCCGTGGGGGCTGTAGTGTTTTGTTTCCGAGCACTTTCCTTCCTCTCTGGCACAAGGTGCTCCAGGCTTATCCTGGGCATTTCCTGCTCCTGTCCGAGAGTCGGCGTTTCTCCAGGGAGCTCGGGTTCCTTCCGTTGGAAGTGGTGTAGGAAACCAAGATATGGGCGCTGGTGTGCTGACCGTGGCTGGGGTGTGGTTGCTTCTAGGTCCTCTCAGCTGACAGCAGGGACATACGTGTGTGTCCTGACCCAGGTGTGTTCCTGTGAAATTCGGGGAACGGTCTGCAAGTCCATCCTCACTTCTCATGCCGACCGCAAGTCTGGGGTCCCCAAGACCACTCTTAGGTTTGATGATTCTCACAGAAGGCCATTACACTCAGTTACAGTTTATTACGGAGAAGGAATACAGATTAAAATCAGCCAGGTGGGGAGACCGTGGGGAGGGCCCGGGAGTGTCCAGTCTTCCCTCCCTGTGGGGGCGGCACAGAGGTCTTGCCCAGGACGTGTGGGGACGCCCACCAGTCTCCAGCCCTGGGGGGCGTGGGCGAGCAGGCCTGCAGGCTTTGCCTGTGGTCCCTTCACTCCATTCCTGTGGCCTTCTGGCCAAGTGACGCCTGGCTGGGAGCCCCCAGCCCCATTCACAAGGTTGGGGTCCCCATGTCATCAGCCCTCAGTCTTTCAGCTCCTAGAGCAGGCCCAGCCCTGGGATGTTTGCTGCATGGGGTGTTTGGCCTCTTCTGTGCCTTCACAAGGGCAGGGTTTCCTGGAGCTGGGAGAAGGCGGTGCCCTTCAGGGCAGCTCACGCCAGGGGTGCCTGTTAAAAGCAGTAGGTTGCACGAATGGTCCAGCTGACGGGTGACTTCAGGACGTGCCCCCAGGCATTCGAGTCGGGTGGAATGTGTTGGGGGGCGGCCTTGTGCCTGGGAACCCAGACCCCGAGTGCAAGGCCTCCGTCCCCAGTCACCCGCTGGGACACCCTGACTGAGGCCCTGGGCTGCTCCCAGCCTGTCCCAAACCTGGGTGGCACTGCAGGGTGGTGGGGGGAGAGCCCGAGGCTCTGAGTGGGCCCAGCGGGTCCAGGTGTTCCCCACACTCGGTCGGGTGGGCGCCGCCCAGCACTGACCGGGCACCAAGGCCCCCTGGAGAGCCCGCGGGGCCCCTGAGGCCAGAGCCAGTGAGTGGACAGTGCCGCTGCCAATGGGCCGCGCTCATCAGGGAAGATTAGACTCCCCAGGAAGTGGATCCTCCGCGGCCTGAAGGTCGTAGCGGACGAAGGTGGAGGGCCTCACGCATGGAGCCTGGACCTGACGTCAGCAGGGCTCACTCAGCCCCTGGGACCTCCGGGGTTTGCCCGCTGGTGCTTGGTTTTGGGCCCCCGTCCCCTTGGGCTGGGTGTGCTACGTGGGCTCATTCATGTCAGAGGGGGAGGGGCAGGGGGTGGCACAAGAGCCCCAAAGCTGGGAGCCACCTGGGCGCACCTGGGCGCTCAGTGCTGGCTGAAGGGAGCCTGTCAGGAACGCACTGGCCTGTCTTACAGTTGGGGAAACAGGCTTCGAGATGGAGCAGCTCCCCTGAGGTTCCTCCCAGGGCAGCCAGGGCTGGGGTCCTCTTCCAGCCCAGGCACCTCTGCGGACACGTGGGCAGCGGGCGGTGTGCTCTGAGCTGCAGTTGGGCCTGGCAGGAAGGTCGCTGCCCGCTGTCCCCCCGACTCGGCCGTGCGGCCAGAGCCAGGCCTGGCCGCCGTGAGTGAGCTGGGGCCCTCCCCGGGGGGACTTCAGAGCGGGCGGGCGGGGCCGGGGCCGGCGTCGGGCGTGAAAGCCCCTGCCCCGGGCCGCTGGGGTGCGCGCTGGGGGTCAGTTCCCTTCAAGCCTCGGGGAATCCACCCCGCCTGCGTCCGTCCACAGTGGAAAACGCCACTGGGGAGGGTCCTGCCTCCCCCTGTGAGTGGCCTGACAGGCCCTGGACGTGCCCTGAGACTCGGGCGAGGGTCCTGCCCCTCCTCGCCCCCCCACAGTGCCTCCACCCGCTATGCTTGGCCACACCTGGCCCTTGGGCCCCGAGGGGACTCCTGGGTGTGTGTTCACACCTCGGTGCCCTCGGCCGTGGGAAGCCTTCTTACCTTGTGCTAGACGGGGGTGCAGGCCCAAGGCCTCCTGATCCCCCAGCACGTGGCCGCCTCCTGGGGGCGCTGGCTGGAGGAAGGGAGCCCGGGCCCACCGGTTCGGCAAGGGTGGGGCCTCCTGGGAGCTCTGGGTGGTTGGTGGGGGACCTGCTCCCGGGTGGACAGAGAGTGTCAGTGGTTGGAGGAACAGGGCTGCAGTGTCCTGGGACCGAGGCTGGCCTGGAGTGGGACGGAGCACCCCCAGAGTGGCCGGGACCCGGGGAGCGGAGACAAGAAACGCCTTTCATTCATAACTTACGAAGAAACTTGAATACGCGATGAGGGCTCCTGGTCTGGAGGCTAAATTTAGGTGTCGGCCCAGGACTCCCGGGTTTTCTGGGCCCTCCGCCCCGGCCGGGTCCCTCCCGCCGTGTGGTGCCGTGAGGCCGCACGTGCCCCCAGGCTCGCGCGCGGGAGGAGAGCCCTGTGTGCACCGTGCACCGTGGCCTGAGTCGGGTGCTCTGGCGGGGGTTCCAGGTGGGCGCGTGCTCTCCTGACTCTCCTCCGTGTCCCCAGCAGGGCGGCCGTCAGGCCCCGGGCAGCGCAGCTGAGCCGGATGAGCGCGGCGCAGAGGTTCCAGCTCCTGTGAGTACAGCCCCGCCTCCGCACGGCCCACCCCCGGGACTGTCCGGCGTCGGGCCGCGTCCCCTGACCCCAGTCCCTCGGGTGCTGGGGACAGCTCGGCCAGGGCCAGCTCTGGGCCCAGCCTGTCTCCAGGGGCCAGGAGGCCCCTTCCCCCAGGGCAGTGAGGGGAGCAGCTGCTGGCTCTTGGGGGGCCGCCCTCAGGGCCCAGATCCTAGGCGTCTTGCATGTGTGGACATCTGGCCGGGCAGTCAGTCGTCCAGTGGGGTCCAGAGTCTCCCCATTAGCAGCAAAGAAAGCTGGGGCCCAGTGTGGTTTGGCCTTGCCCTCGGTCACGTACCTGTGGGGGCAGAACACGGCTGGGCCCTCCACCCCGTCTTGCCCGCCCAAGGCCAGGGCCATCCCCACCATGGTGCCACGGTGGGCTCATGTGGGCTTGTGCTGGAGCTGCTGCCCTGAGGTTCTGGCCAGGCCACCCGTGGCCATGCTGGGCTGTGGGCCCGTGCGGCTCCAGACGGGGGCCGGCTGGCTGTAGGGACAGGCACAGAGTGGCAGCCCCGCAGCGGACTCTGCTGCGGGGGGGCGGGCCCACTGCTGCACCCCCATCGCCATGGCCCCCCTGGCGCCCGGAGCTCCTGCGCCCGCTTGCTGCTGGAGGTGCCGCTTACGTGAGCCTCGTGTGTGCAGGGCGCCGGCCACCTGCTGCCTTTGATAGCCGCTCCCTGTCACAGTCGGGGATGAGGGGCCTTTGTGACCACGAGGAGGCCCCCGGGCAGCCACTCCTGTCCTGCCCAAAGCCCCTGTCGGGCCTCAGACCCCCTCGGCCCGCCCCCCCCCCCACCCCAGACGCTCCAAGCAGAACTTCACAGCGCACAGCCTTCCCCACTCCCCACCCCTCATCCTGGTCCTGGACCACCCTTTGCCGGTGTCCCTGCAGGCTGGCCGAGCCGAGGCTGGTCCTGGGGGTGCTGACGGCTCATCCCCAGCCCCCCACCGAGGGCATGGGGTTTGCTGACTTCTGCTCTCCATTCTTTCAGCGAGGAGGAAAGGACGCGGTTTCGGGAGCTGCTGGCCAGCCCGGCCTACAGAGCCAGCCCCCTGCAGGCCATCGGGCGGCAGCTGGCCCAGCAGATGCGGCTGGAGGGCGGCGGGCAGTCCTGACGCGGCGCAGGTGCGCCTGAGCTCCGGGGACGCCCACGAGGAGGTGCCCGGGGGGCCAACTCTGCCATTGTCGCCCTGCTCCACCAGCCCCTAAGCGACGGGGCTGCTGTCCTCGGCACAGGCGGGTCTACCGAAGTGAGACAGGCAGTTGACACGGTAGTGTTGTGACTACCCATTTATTTTTGCAATAAAAAAGGTGCTGGAAGGATCCAGGATGTCCGTGGAGCTCGGTGCCGGCCACCCAGGAGGTGGTGCGGCCACTCGGCTGGCGTTCTTCACGCTTTTCTGTTTTGTCTGAGTTTGTCAACAGCGACTGCACGTTATGTGTTACTTTAAGAGAAAAACCTTCTGGCTTCCTGGTGCTCCCGTGGCTCCAGGCTGACCGTGGCCGGACGTGGCTCTGCGCCCTTCTCCAGATGCCCTCCGTCAGGGCCCCGACCTCTGCCCGGGCGCCAGGGGCTTCCCCTCGGCTCTGCCGGGGGGCATGGGGGGGGGAGGACGGCGAGGCGCGGTGCCAGCCTGGCGCCGCCGTCCACCGCGGCGGACTTGGGCCCCGCCCCGGAAAGTGGCCTGAGAAGTTGCAAGCGTGTGGGGACGCCGCCCTCCCCCCAGCTGAGAGCCCTGACGTCAGGCAGGCGCAGGTGGGGCGGTGAAAGCAGGAGGGCGGGTGGGAGAGACCCCGCCAGCCTGGGAGCCTGCTGGCTGTGGTCTCGGAGCCGGAGGGACTTCCACGTTCACAGCCCTGTGGTTTTAATCTTTGCAGAATGAACTTGGACTATCTGGTAATAAAATTAAGTGACAGACGGTTCCATGGTTTTTGTGTGCATTTTAAATGCAAACAGCAGGAGAAGGCTCACGGGGCTCGTGGGCCTGGGCTGTGGTGCCCGCCCGGCAGGGCCTTTGAGGGGTCTGGGCCGGGCCCGCGGGAGGGGGTGGGGGGCTGGGGGAGGAGCCCCCTGAGGGGCCGCGGGGAAGGGCAGAGTGGCCGGGGCAGGGGTGCCATCCGGCGGGAGGAGCAGCAGGTGCCAGGCTCAGGGAGCCAGGGGCTCCACGCAGGAGGGTCGAGATGGCCGGGGAGAGTCGCGCACCGCCCTCTGGGGAAGCGGGTGGGGCGGGGTCCCCAGGGAAGAGGCAACATTGGTCCACACGCAGCAGGGGGTGCCTGCTGCTTGCCTGGAGGCTGGGGGGCAGGATGTGAGCGGCTGGGAGAGGGGACTTGAGGCTGGGGACAGCAGAGCCCTGGGAGAGGGAGGACGTGGGTGGTGGTGGTCTGGGTAGAGGGTCAGGGTCGCTCTGGGGCCCCCAGCAAATCCCTCTGCTGCCGCCGTGCTGGGCGGGGTTCAGGGCGGGCGAGGGGAGGAAGGGCCCAGCGGGTGGGAGGTGGAAGGCCTAGGAGCCCAGGGGACTGGAGAGTGGCTTGCGTGGGGGCCACGCCCTCGGACGTCGGGATTATCGACGGAGGACCGTGCGCGTCTGCTCCTGGCTTTGTCCAGAGGGTCCCGCGTGGGGCTCCCCGTGGCCGCCCACCCGCACCCAGTCGTCGGCGGGCCCGACCCTGTTTGTGCCTGGCGTTGGGTGTCACCAGATTTGTCTTGAGTGGGCGTCCGCTGGGTGGGGCAGGGAGTGGGGGACAAGGCACAGATGCGGCTCCCCGGGAGTCGGGTCCTGTGGCGCTCGCAGCCAGGCTTGCCCAGACTCCAGACGTGCTGCTTCTGGCATGTTCCTCGTGCAGCGATAACACTGGTGACGCATCCTGGCCGAGGTCATGGTGCTGAGAGGCCCTCAGGGTTCCCAGGGTCGGGAGCGGGGGCAGGCGGGGCTGCAGCAGCTTCCACGCCCTGTGATGCCTCTTCTAAAGCTGTTCAAATAACCTAGGTGGGATGGTGATGACAGGCGCATTCCTGACGTTGGCTTGTGCTTCTTGAGTCTTTCTTAAGCTTAAGAAATCTTAATTTTGAGATGCTGGGGAGAGAGTCTGTGATTCCTTGTATTGATGTTTCTGAATCCAAATGTTTCTTCTGGTGCCACCGAGGCTGCTGGGTTGTAGGGCCTCCTGCTGGGCCTGGAGCCTTGTGCCTCCTGTGCCCCTGGTCCCGCCCCCTGAAGAGGAGGTCCTGGGACCTTCTCTGCAGAGGGAAACTGAGGCCTGGAGATGGGAGCCTCCCCACGGCCGGCGCTGGGCTCTCGGGAACCCAGAGCTTCTGGCTGCCCCTTGACCCCCACTTGCACCTTGACCTCGCCCTGAATTCAGGTCAGCACCAGGCGAGCCACAGCACAGGGCTCGGGTGCCCCGGGAGGAACGGGCCCCAGGACGCAGCCCCCGCCAGCGCCCTCCTTCTGCCTCGGCATCTGGTTTTCAGCACAGCGGTAGTTATTCCCAAGTCAGCGTCTCTCCTGGGTTGGGAGCAGAGTCTAATCACTAGCGATGTTTAATTAGAGAACCAGGCGCAGGCTGGCACTCTGGCTGCAGGGCTCCTGCGGGGACGAGGGGGCAGCCCCCCCTCTGCCCCCCTGATGTGCCCTCGTCCCCGTCCCCGTCCCCGGGCAGGGCCCACCTCCAGCTCCGTCTCATTCAGCCAACCCTTTCTGGCCTAATCTGTGGCCGGCCCGAGTCACCCCACCAAAGGGAGAGGAGACCTCCACACGGGGAGCTGTGTCTGGTGGGGCAGGAACAACTGTCCCGTAAGCCGAGTCCGGGCTTGCCTGGGGCCCACCAGAGGAGGAGGCAGGGGGACGGTGGCAGGTGTGAGCGATGGGGGCGTCAGCTCCGTGCCAGCTGAACTCACACCCCAAGGGCAGACGGGCCCCTCCTGGCTCTGCATCTGCATGGATGGGGTCCTGGCGGCGTCAGGCTGGGTGGCAGCCCGCAAGGGCGGTTTGCACTGGCCCCCGGGTGACTGCAGAGCAGGCTGGGGGTGCTGTCTGGCTGAGGCCCGGGAGGAGGAGCGGGGTGCCGTGGTCATCTGCTAGTCTCTACCGCAGGCTGCTTGTAACAGAAAGCCCAGGTCATCGTGGCCGATTGTCTTTAAAATGGGAGAGAGTTGTCCCTTGCACGGCGAGGGTCTGGGAGCAGGCAGTCCAGGTCTTCAGGGTGCCATCAGCAGCCCAGGCTCCACTGTCTTTCCTCATCTTTGTGCTAAAACAACTGCCAGCGCCCCAACCATCACATCACATTCCAGCCAGGAAAAGGGGGAGGGGCAGAGGGCGAACAGCAAGAGGGACGGGGAAACCTGCCCTGCTCGCATTTTAAGTCCTCCTCAGAGGCCCACCCAGGGATGTCCAGTCCCAGCTCATCGGCCAGGGCTGGGTTACGTCCTCTCCCCAGGTTCCAGGGAGGCTGGGCAGGCAGGGACAACCTCTGCTGTGGAGAGCAGGCCTCCTGCCCTCTGGCCCTTGGGGAGGCCGCCAGTCCCTGACCACGTGCCCCTGCCTTTGGCCTCAGCGCCAAATCCTGCAGCCTCTCTGCGGGATTTGTCACCAGCGTCTGGGAGGGAAGTTGCCCATCCCAGGGGCGGTGATGGCCAGGCACGGGACTGCACGGGGGCACTTGTGTGGAAGTGCCCGTTCCACAGCCCAGGCTGGACAAGGCAGGGTGCCCATGGTGTCCCTCTCCAGGCCCGGGAGGGGTCCTCAGAGCGGAGGTGGCGTCCCATCAAGAAGCAGCTCTCAGGAGGGGGCCGTCCCGGGGCTGTGGCCCAGGCTGCTCTGGGGGCACATGGCAGGTTGGGGGCCAGGCCAGCCCCTGCGCGTCCCACACCTGCCTGGAGGCCTCGGGGAAGCAGGGCCGTCCACACTGGAGTCCTCCACGCCGTTCGGGCACGTCTTCCTGTCAGGGTGCGTCGGGCAGGTGGCTGGTGCCTCTCTCTGGACATCAAGGAGCAGCCTGTGTCCCCTCGCCAGGCCCTTGTTGCCAGGGTGTCTGCGAGCTGCCCGCAGGCCCAGCAGGGGCAGCAGGTGCTTTCTTTATAACTGTGCTGAGCGCGTGGAAGTGGCTGGGGAAAGTGGTCAGCAGGGCGGCAGCTGTCAGCTGGGCGGGCAGGAGGGCTCCCCGCTAGGAGCCTGACCCCTGGGCCAGGTGAAGGTCAGATGTCCAAGGGCGCGATGCTCGGGGATGAGAAGGCGGCGGAGGGTGTGCTTTGAGCCCAGGCCCTGCAGAGCCGTGATGGGTCCTGGTGTGGCAAGGGTGCGGGACGCCGGGCGGGACTGGGGAGACCCCAAGCGCTGGGGCTGGGCAAGGGCCGCCTGTCGTGGGCGGACCCAGCCCCGGGAGTAGGCGGGGTCCCCATTTTCCGGAAAAGAGCAGGGGGGTGATGGGGGGCCCTTCGGGGGTGATGGAGGCGCTCGGGGGGCTGCTCAGGGGGCCCCACTTAGGGGGCTGCTCTGCTACAGGGCTCCTGATTTTAGATGTCGTGTGCTGCTCGGCCAGAGGCATGCTGCAGGCCAGGTGGGCAGCTGGGCCCCGCGGGCCCCCAGCCCTGCTTGGACAAGGTCCCGACTGGTGGGTGATGTTGGCGGGGAGCGTGAGGCAATAACTGCTGTGACCCTTGGCTGTTCCTGCTCCAGGGCCACGTGCCCCAAACTCTCCGCTCAGTTTTGCGCTGAGAGGTGAGTTCAGGTTTGGACACCGGGCAGGTCTGGGACATTCTGCTGGGGGCCTGCAGACACCCCTGCTGCTGCTGGCCGGGGCCACGTCCTGGGGAAGAGCCGGGCACTGCCCTGTCCTTGCCCAGCCCCACTCGGCAGCCCGGCTGTCTTCCCAAAGGCCCTGTCCCAACCCCAGCCCGTGGCCCAGGCCTCTGCTCACCCACAGGCCCTCTGGGCACGGGGCACTGGTCACTGCGACGGTGCCATTGGGCTTTCGTGTCTGGCCACAGGAACGTCTGCCTGCTGGGCTGGCCTCCCGAGCCCCTGCGAGGCCACCTCTTCCGTGGAGACTGCCCGCTGCCCCCCGGGCGGACCTGCCCTCCTTCCCTCTCGTGGCCGGCCTCCTGTCCCCTGGGCGGGCTCTGGCGCCCCTTTCCCAGAGCCAGGTCAGAGGTCCTTTCGGGGCCCACCTGCCCCTGGTCCCAGGCCCTTCCCGGAGGAGCTTAGAGACTTGACCCAGCGGATTCCTGGCCACCCCGCAGCTCTCCCTGCCCTGGGGCCGCACGTCTGAGTGTCATTAACCGTCATCCCTCGGGGGTCCCACCTCCCGGGTCCCGTGAATGTCCTGTTTCCTCCGTGGTTTGCTGGAGTTGCTTCACTGGGTTCTGAAGTCACTTGGGACACCTCCTCGCTCAGACTGCTGTCAGCTGGATACACAGCCAGCTTCACCTGCTTCATTTGATTTTTAGGGGCTGCTTCTTAAATATTTAATTTTGTTTCATAATATGTGAACTTGAGCTACATCGTAAGGGTCAAGTCAGCAATATAAAATTTAACCCTCTTTAACAGTGCTTGACAATTGGGGGGGTGGGTTTGGTCCTTTTCTGGTGGAGAACGTGTTTAAAAGCAGGCACCTGTGTTGCATCTACAGCAGATGATTGAGTTTGTCCGTAAAGACTGGGGGCCACACTCACACCAGACAGGACGGCCGGGGCCAGGGGCTGGGCGTCCCGGCTGTCACTCAGGCCCTGGGTCCTCGGTCTGTGTAGATGGAAAAAAATAAGCCCACAAGTGGATGCGAGACTCGGGTGAGTGATGCCGTCTGGACACCCTGCCACGTCCAGCACCACGTCCCCACCCTCCTGGTCCCTGGGGGCCCCGCGCTCAGGACAGGCCAACCTCCTCCCCTTACACCAGCCCAGTGGGAGTCCTGGAGCCCTGGGCCGTGCAGCCGGAATCCCGAACAAGAATGATTGGGGTTCTTATTACGACTGGGATTAAACGAAGGAGAACAGGGAAGAAAGGCAGCACCCTGGAAAGGGCAGCTCCCATGGGGCTGGGCGGACAGCCCCCACCCCGACTCCTGCACCCAGAGACCACCGGCTCCGACGGGGTGGGGTGTCACACCCTGTGATGCCAACCTGCCGGCCATGGGGTGAATGTGCGAGTGTGAGCGTGTGTGCATGCACGCCTGTGTGTACACGTGTGCTCATGCCTGCGTGTGTGCATGCGTACATACATGTATGTGCATGCGAGTGTGCTTTTAGGAGCAAAGTCCGTAGGTACAAAGCAGGTGTTTGCTCTCCAGCACGGCCCTCTCAGAATAGGAAGGACACCTATGCTTCCTGACCCTTGAGTGCTTCTACTGAGGGGAGATGCTGAGTTTTCTTGAATTCCTTCTTGGCTCCTGTTCAGAGTCATGTGTTTTGTTATTACTTTTCCTGCTGCGGGGGCAGATGGTGCGATTAGTTTTCCACGTGCTGCACGGCTTTGCATTCCTGGGGTCACAGCCTGGCTCAGGGGTCCCTGGCCGTGCTGTGTCCACTCTGCTCACAAATGAGGGGCCTGCAGCCTTTCCTGGAGACTTTCCTTCAGTTCCCCAGGAAGGTCCATGGTGTCCACGAGCTTCCTCCTGCTGGAGGGGGGAGGGGGTGTTTCCAACCCCAAGGCTGGACCCCACCCTGCTCCCACGCCCCCCAGAGGGAGGAGACCGGGCCCCAGGCCCCTTCTGCTGCAGGACCCCCTGGAATCCCAGGCGAGGCTTTGTCCTGGTCCTCGTCCCGTCCAGCCCACACCCTGAACTCCTCCTGGGGTGGGATCCTGCACAGGCCACATTGGCTCCAGCAGGACTGCACCCTGGCCTGCCCCTCGGATGTCCTGTTGTCCGGCTGGTGTCCTGGTCCCAACATCCCAGAAGAAGCAGATAGCTGGGCTGGGACCTCCACCTGCTCTGGGGTCCCCTGAGGTCCCTGACCAGATGGGCCCTCCCCTCCTGCCTGGCCTCTGGAGCCTGCTGGTGTCTCCTTGTCATCATGTGACAAAACCTGCTTTGCAAGGACTGTTTCCACGTCCAGTGCAAAGCAGGCACCGGTGCTCCGCCCCCACCGGGACAGACATTACTAATCAGTCACCACCTCCTCCCAGCACGATGGGGCCTCAAACCCTGCCTCCGTGGACCGTCCAGAAGCAGCTCCTAGTGACCGGGGTGCAGGTAAGGCGCCCGCCCCCTTCCTGTCCGTGTCTCTGTGGTGGAGACCCCCTGTGGCCAGTCCCAAGGCCGAGCACAGAGCCTGTCCCCCCCCGGCTTGCTGTGGGCCTGCGCCCTCTGCTTCTGTGGGGTTGGGCACGGCCCCCAGCCTGATCTGGACACAACAGTGAGTGCACGTAACACGCACCACTTTGGGGGCAGCTTCCAGAGTCAGGGCCCCATGCACCCCATGCGCCAGGCTGCGTGGTGACCAGCAGTGCTGCAGACGGTGGCCTGTCCCCCGGCCTGGTCCTGCATGAGGACAACACGGGGCAGAGCCCCGCTGACTCAGGTGGACTTGCTGTGCCCGCAAGAGATGAACCGTGATTGTGGGGCCGCTGACTTTTGAGAGTGTTTGTCACAGCAGCAGAACCGGCGCCTTGTGACTGATACGCCTCCTTCCTGTTCCCCCCCCCACCCCCGGGAGACCGAGGAGTAGAAACAAGTCGCCCTGTCTGTGCTGAGGTCAGGGCAGGGTGCCATCAGCAAGTCAGCCAGAAATACTGAGAAATAAGAATTTTCTGCAGGAAAGAAACAGCAAATCAGATGTGCTTCCAGGGAATAACAACAAAAGAAGAAGAGCCTCCCGTGGTGGTTTTCACACTGACATGGTACCAGCTGTTCCTTTTCATTTCCCCTCTGGAGCTGCCTGGGGCGTGGGACACTCAATAAACTCTGCTGGACACGTGACGAGTTCTCCGACACACGCAGTGGAGCCGAAATTAACCTCTAAGTCACAGTGAGGTGAGTGTAACAACCTGGAAAAGAAGCACATGCTCTCCAGAGTGACTCGGGCCCCAGAGGAAGCCATGCGGCCCGACGGGAGGTCTGGAAAAGCCTAGCACAGAAGACGCTCCCCAGTGCAGCTTCTAGAAGGCGGCCAGAAATCCACTCGGTGGAGAACTTTCCACTGTAAGTGTTTTCATTATACACAAGAGAGAATAAAAAATACATGAACTAAGCATTCAGTTCCAGACTGTGGAGAAGAAAAATAAGACAAAGCCCGAAGCCCAAGAAAGCAGCAGGAATACGTGAAAAAAGAGGAAAGAAGTGGCTGGTTTGGCAAACAGAGAAACGATAGAATCAATAAGCCTTAAATGTCCCCTGGGAGTTGCTTGTGGAGGCGTCTGGATGACCTGGGGGTCCCCCTCAGGGCGGCTGTCAGGAAAGTGGCCCCCCGCTTGCTCCCCCGGGACCCCTGCGTCGGCCGGGAGCTCTCTGCTCTGCTCTCCCAGATGCTGGGGTCGGGGGGCAGACAGTGGGGTGCGGGTCCTTGGCTTGTCCTGCCCTTTCTACGAAGGAGAAATATTCGACCAAGGCGCAGGGAGCCGGGCTCCCAGGATGGAGCAGGGGTCACGGGCCCTGGTGGCCCCAAAGGGGTCGGTTGTTTCCCACGGCCAAGTGACCCCCCAGCGCTTTGGGAAGAGAGCCAGAGCCCCCGATGTCCGGGTGTCTGGAGGCCTGAGGGCCGGGAAGGGCCACTTGCACCTTGTCCAGGGCCCGCTGGGCCGGGGACCTGAGCCGAGGGCTGGTGCCCAAGAGGCCCCACCATAGCCACGCCAGGGCGAGTCCCGGGCCCCCCTTCCCCGGCCTGTCCAGGACAGCCGACCACAGACGTCAGGTGTTCATGGCAACACAGCAGCCCCCAGACAGGGCCGCCAGCCCTGAAGGAAACCAGGCGCCACTCTCCTCCCCCACCCCGACCCCCAGAACCGAGCTCGCTTGGCTGATCCCCCCACCCCCCTCCAGAGAAAGCAGGGGTCTCTCTGGAGCTCTGGAGCGTCGTGGTGCGACACCGTGGCCGAGGCACCCCGCATCCCTGCTGTGGCTCCTCTCACACCGCTGCCCTTCGCTTCCGCGAGCAGAAAGACGCAGCTGCTCGGGGCGAAGGGAAAGTTGTTTGGACGAAACTAAAACAAGGCCGTCATATATTAAAGGCAGCTGTAAAACAGGACTTAGCCTTGTAATAATATTTTGGTTTTGTTTGCCCTATGCGCATCCTGAAAAATGTGACCTCAGCCCGGGGGTGGTCACACTCCGAGCCCTCGCGAGCACTTCGGCTGCTGTTAAAGACTCCGCGGCCCCCAAGTCCAAAGGCCACTGCAGCGCCCCCGCTCACCGCGGCTGAAAGGGGATGAACTACCGTCGGGCGTTTTCCACAGCCAGTCCCTGGGACCACGGCCGATGGGTGTTAGTACAAGTGGCATCAGGGCATTCTCCACCCTCAGTGGCAGCCAGCTCTGGGCTGAGTGTCGTCCACACGTTGTCTCCTGGAATCCTGCCAACCCCACGACGTAGGTGCCACTGTTGTCCTGTGTGACAGGTGAGGGCGCCGAGGCTCAGGGAGGCTGGGGCCCCTCGGGCACCGAGTGGAGCCTGAGGCCCGGGTACCAGCTCACCAGAGCCTGCTGGCGTGGCCCGGCAGCACGGAAGTCCTCGGGACTGACGGCCACGCAGCCCTGTCCACGCCCGGGGTCTGGGAGGCCGCGCGGCCCCCGCACAACGGAGGAGATGGGCAGCCCTGGGCAGGTGCACCGTGAGGCCGCAGCCAATGTCTCTCCTGGAAACGGACCCTCCGGTCTCCAACCGTCGGGCGGTGCAGCCCGAGGGTGCAGCCAGAAACCGCGGAGACCCGGCGAGCTGGCCAAGTGAAGCCGCTGCGTTTGGGGTAATTTGTGAGGCAGTGACAAGTAACTCATACACCGGGGTTCTGCTTGGGCGGACAGGTGTGGGATGGGACAGGTGTGGGGACGGGACAGGTGGGGGACGGGACAGGTGTAGGGAAGGGACAGGTGTGGGGACGGGACAGGTGGTGGGACGGGACAGGTGGGGGATGGGACAGTAGGGGGTGCGGGGACGGGACCTGTCCCACCCCCACCTGTCCCGACCCCCCACCTGTCCCACCCACACCTGTCCCATCCCCCACCTGTCCCATCCCCACACCTGTTCCGTCCCCACACCTGTCCCATCCCACACCTGTCCCATCCCCCACCTGTCCCATCCCCCACCTGTCCCGTCCCCACACCTGTCCCGTCCCCACACCTGTCCCATCCGACACCTGTCCCATCCCCCACCTGTCCCGTCCCCTCCTCTGTCCCATCCCCACACCTGTCCCGTCCCCACACCTGTCCCATCCCCCACCTGTCCCATCCCCACGCCTGTCCCATCCCACACCTGTCCCGTCCCCACACCTGTCCCGTCCCACACCTGTCCCGTCCCCCACCTGTCCCGTCCCTCATACCTGTTTCATCCCTCACACCTGTCCCATCCCCACACCTAACCCGTCCCCACACCTGTTTCATCCCTCACACCTGTCCCATCCCCCACCTGTCCCGTCCCTCACACCTGTTCCATCCCTCACACCTGTTTCATCCCTCACACCTGTCCCATCCCCCACCTGTCCCATCCCCACATCTGTCCCATCCCTCACACCTGTTCCATCCCCCACACCTGTCCTGTCCCTCACACGTGTCCCCTCCCTCACACCTGTCCTGTCCCCCACACGTGTCCCATCCTTCACACGTGTCCCAGCCCCAGTGAGCGTGTCAAATACCCACCCCTGGCAGCTACTACTTAGGTTACAAAACCCAATCATCAGCCTCCACAGGACGCCAACGGGCGTCAGGACCCGAGGTGCAGTGGAGTGAAGCGTGCAGCCCCTGTTGGTCATGTCCTATGAAGAGGTGTGAAGAGGCGTGTTGTCATGAGGCCCGAGCACTGGACTCTGCCCACGGCCATGCCTCCCGAGGACCCCGGGGCTGGGACGCGGTTTCCCAGCCTTAGATGAAGAGTCTTGGGGGTCCTGAGGCACCGTCTGGCGGGAGACTTGGCCGGCCAGTGACTGGCCCAGGGGAGACCCGCTCTCTCCCTAAGTGTCCCTGTCTGCCCGAGCGCAGGGGCCTGGTCTTGGCATGTGTCCCCAAGGCTGCGGGCTTTGGGGTGTGAAGGCTCAGGGCATCTGGAGAGAGGAAGGGGGATGAATGGGGACAGCTGTGAGCCACGGGAGGCTGGGTGATGGAGGAGATGTTTTGGCAGTAATTCTGCATTCCTGCTTGTTGTAAACAGAATTCCCACTTGACTTTTGTTTATGAGACTTTATTAATGATTTACATTTCTGCTCAATTATTTATTAGGTGTTAAGCTGATATTCCTACAACTGCACCCTGGTGCTGAGACTGGGGCCTTCGTGTGTGTGCCTGTGTGCACACGTGCATATGTTTATTTGTATGTGTGTGTGTCCAAACATGGGTGCATGGTGTGTTCACGTGTGTGTGGGCTCACATGTGTGCACCTTGCATGTGTGCATGTATATGCCTGTGTGCCTGTGCGTGTGCTTGTTCTTGAACTTGAACTCCTGGGCCCAGGCGTCCATTTGCTTGAGAGGTGATGGCCTGCAGAGGAAGATTCTGCAGCCAGTTGATGCCCGAGAAGCCACGCCGTTATTTGCTCTGAGGGGGGATCCCCCAAGTTCTTCCATCTCCCCGTTTAGAGCCTGGTCCCAGCCTGGAGGGCAGAGCGTGGCGGCCCCTCCCTCAGCCTCATGGGGGGCCACGGGCACCACAGCCTCTGACTGGCAGGCCTGGACAGAGCCTGTTTAATCGGATGGTGTTTCCAGGAACCAGATAACAAACACACTTTCTGGAAGCAGCAGGAATAGCCCATCTCCCAGGAGAGGAAGGAAAACAAGAACCTGCTGGTGGCCACACCCGGGATGGCGGCCAGGGCCTGGGCTTGCCAGCTGGCACATGGGAGGCAGCTCTGCATGTGCAAAGGCCCGGCACCCGGCAGCCTGCAGACTTGGGGCTGCTGTCTGGGCGCCGGGGGTGCAACCCCACAGCCAGGCCCAGAGCAGCAGGGATGGGGGCTCTGCCAGCCCATCCCCTGGGGCCAGAGGAAGGAAGAGCAGGGACCCGTGAGGACACTTGGGAAGAGAGGGCTTCACGAGGCGCTGCTTCTGTGACCTGGGGCCTTCTGGGCGGGGCCGGGGCCGCTGAAGCACGGGGGCCTGGAGGCTCTGGTGGGGACAGAGCTCCCCCTGCCCAGAGGCCGCAGCCTCTGCCTCAGGTACCTACCTGCTCCCCAGACCAGCTCATTAGAGGTGCCTCCGTCTCCATCATCCCTCCAGGCCCTGATGCGGGGTTTGGGGCCTTGCCCTCAGAGGTGGGTCTGTGGCCTCTTCCCTGGACCCCGCCCTGCAGGGGGGAGGGCAGGTGGGCTCTCGGAGGAAGACGATGTCCTGCAGGCAGCAGGGGGTCCTGGCCTGAGCCTTGTAGGACTCACGTAGGACATTCTTCAGAAAACCACAGTTTTCCTTCTAAACCTCAGTCCTGCTGGAGAGCCAAGAGGAGGCCCGTGCCCACGCAACGCTCTCTGCTTATTGGAATTGGATCTTTTCCCATTTTGCATGTGAGCCACTGGTCTGACAGACCGCGCCGTCCAGCTCCAGGCTGTCTGCTGAGGCCGCAGCCCTCGGCAGGTTGAAGCAGCCGAGGGGAGGGCGCCCGTGTGGGGACTCAGGTGGCACCGTCGGCTCCGCCCACCACACAGAGATGGGGAGGGGTGAGCGAGGGGCCGGGCGGGCCTGCAAACCGGGAGGTGCTCTGCACACGCTGAGTTCCCAGGGCCGGGTCTCTGAGAGGATCTCCTGGCAGGGGAGGGCGTGAGCGAGGGGCTGCCCTGCCTGGGGGCGGGTGATCGCTGGGCATCGGCCGGCTCCCTCGCTCTCTGCTGAGCCCACACTCACGGGGAAGGAGGGGATTTCAGGCCCCTGGAGTCTGTGCAAGGCCGCGGCTCCCAGCTGCGTGCAGGCCGCCCTACCCTGAGGTCTAGATTCCTCAGCGCTGGGCTGGGCACAGAAATCCAGATCCCAGCCCCTCTTCCCGGGTGATTCTCACATGCATGTGGGTGTGAGACCCCTTGGCTGGGATGCAGGGGAGGGAAGCCCCCCCACCCAGTGGTGATCCTGGTGAGGCTGGACAGTGGGCTCCAGGGGTGCGGGGCGAGGCCAGGAGCCGCTGGGCCGTCGGGGGCCGAGGGTCACAGCCTCCAGTGCAGAGGGGCTGGCGGTGAGTTCTCTCCGGCGGCCCCTCTGAGACCCGAGAAGGAGCTCAGGAGCTCGCTGCGGTGAGGGCAGCGTCACAGGCTCAGCGCTGGCCCTCCAGGAGAAACACCTTTGATTCCTACCCTGGGGGTTCCGGCCTTGCCGGCAGCCGAGGACGAGGTGCTGCGGTAACTGCATCTCGCCTCCGAGCGGGAAGCTGGGGCACCCTCCCCGTGCACTTGCCTCCCCGCCCGGAGTCATCTGCTTAAGGGACGTGCCGTGAGCCCTGGGTGAGCAGTGTGACCAGACAGACAGAACCCCTGCGGGCCTGGTCCTGCGGCCCCTGGCTCAGCAGCTGTGTCTGGAGGGGGTGGGGAGATTCCCCAGGACACACCAGAGCCCCTCATTCCCTGCCCGGGGCAGGGACACCAGGGAATTGCAGCAGTGGGTCTGCCGGCCTCTGCCAGCCTTGGGCACCTCCCTCCCGGTGCCCCGAACCCACGGCCACCCTGGGGCCTGCAGGGGAGGGGCTGAGGCCAGCCAAGCCCTAGAAGCTGGTGGTGGGGGGAGGCCAAGGCAGCAGAAGCCCCGGCTCTGGGTGGGCAGCAGGACCCTGGCCTCTCCTGGCTGCTGGAAGGCTCCAGCATCCGGGCGCTCTGGGTGCTGCCGGCGCAGCAGAAGGAAGCACAGCTCCGGGTGCCGATATAGGCCCTGCTCCCCTGCAGCCCCGCAGATGGGGCTACGTCTGCCTCCTGGCCGCCCGGGCGGTGCCCAGCCCTGAGCACCCACGTGAGTCCTGGGCAGTGGGTAACGCTGTCTGGTCTCGGAGCAGGGCCTCGCTGCGGTGCCCCCCACCCCACGCTCCCATGCTCTTGGGGCAGCTCCCCCGGCTCCCGGGCCCACGTTCTAGGGCCACCCCACTCTTCTCTGCACACATCCCGTGGGCAGGAGTTTGCCTGTGAGTCTGGACGTTTCCAGAAAGAACGGTTGTGTGGCTCCCTTCGCTGGCTTAGCTGTCAGTGCATCTTCACTCTGGTCTGTTCCAGAGGATTCCAGAAGAGGCAGCTACCCCGGACAGCAACAACTGTCACCACTATCTAATTTCAGAATATTTTTATCTGATTTCAGAATATTTTTATCTAATTTCAGAATATTTTTATCACTCCAAAAAGAAACCCTGTACCAGTTAATTGTCACTCTTCTCCTGCAGCACCTGACAATCACTTATTTAGTTTTTGTCTCTATGTATTTGCCTATTATATTTGCCTGTATATGAACATTTCATATAAATGGAATCAACATTATGGCCTTTAGTGTTTGGCTTTCACTTAGCATAATATTTTTAAGGTTCATCCATTTTGGAGCATGTAACAGAACTTCTTTCTTTTTTATTGGTGAATAATATTCCATTGTATAGATATACCATATTTTATTTATCTATTCCTGAGTTAATGGACATTTGGGTTGTTTTCACTTTTTAGCTATGATGAATGATGGTGCTGTGAATGTTCGTGTATAAGTATTTTTTGTTTTTGTTTTTGTTCAAGCTATAAGGATTTATTGTACAACATGAGGAATATAGCCAATATTTTGTAGTAACTGTAAATGGAAACCTTTAAAAATTATATAAATTTTTTTTTAATTAAAAAAATAAAACTTATTAAAAAAAATAAGACAGACAAAAATAAGACAGACTCAGGGGGTCTGCAGACAGGACCCTTCCCCCGGGGGGCTACCCTGCCTTGTTCTTGGGCCGGCAGTGGGGCTGCCCAGCCGCAGAGGCTGAACCCACCTCTCAGCCCCACGTGTGCCCGAGGGTCGGCTGGCCGGGCAGAGTCCGTGTCTGCCCGGTGGGTCCGCCACCTGTGTCCCAACACCTTGAACGGAGGCCAGGCCCCTGGGCAGTTCCCACACGGCTGCTCTGAGGTCGACGGCCCTGCTGTCCCGAAGCCAGGGCTGTGAGCTCCACAGGCCTGGCTGGGCTGGCACCTGGCTCTCCCCTACTACCGCCCCCCATGGGCGTGAGCCAGCGCATGAGAGGCGTGCCTCTGGGCAGCGGTGGCAGCTGCGGGAGACACCTGACCACCCTCGTGCACACCTTCCCCTGTCCCCCACGCGGAGCTGCCCTGCACAGGCCAGCAGGCTGGTGGTGGTGCAGGGACTCGCTGACCCAGGGCTGGGCCTGAGCTGGTCCTGAGGCTCTGGGATGTGGGGCTGCCGCCCCACTGCTGCCCCACTACGTGCCGCTCAGCTTCCCCGGGGTGGGAGCTGTAGGGGCGGATGGGGTTCAGGAGGGGTGCGCTCACCCCAAAGGCGATGTCCCCCCTCGGCCTCAGTTTCCCTGATCTGCCAGGGCTGGACCACACAGCCCTGAAGCCTCCCCAGCGCCCTCCCCCCGCCCCCGGCTACGATGTTCCCGAGGGCCTTGCGGTCTCCACGCCGTCACTGACACCACGGTGAGGGGCCAGGTGAGGTGGTAGCCGCCTCCTCGCCTGCTGCCGAGGAAGGACACCCCTGGAACGGGGCGAGTGGCTGGTGTACCGAGTCAGGTGCATCTCGGAGAAAGCGTTTGCTTTGCCCAAGACAGAACGAGGGAGCGACTAGAACGTGGCTGGGGGAGCAGCTGAGGGCGCGGGGGCCGCATAGCGGGGGCCAGGGTCCGCGGGCCCCCCACCCCGCCCCGCCCCGCAGAAACCCCAAATGGCTAAATGGTGCAACAAACAGCAACTCAGGGGGTCCTTCGTGTTTATTATGATGAAAATCAGGTCCCTTGGCTCTTTTTGTCTCTTGCCGGTTAGGGTTCAAGGCTGTGTGTATTAGTCAGCTCAGGCAGCTTAAACAACTGAAATTGTTTTCTCCCAATCCTGGAGGCTGGAGGTCTGAGGTCCAGGGGTCTCAGGGCTGTCCCTCCCGAGGCCTCTCTCCTGGGCGTGTGGACGCCGTCTCCTCCCCGTGTCCCCAGGCAGTCATCCCTCTGTGTGTGTCTGTGTTCTCATCTCCGCCTCTTACAAGGACACCAGTCTCTATCGGAGTGGGTGCCACCCTAGTGACCTCACTTTAACCTAATTACCTCTTTAAGGCCCTGTTTCCAAATACAGTCCCATTCTGAGGCCCTGGGGGTCAGGGCTTCAACATATGCTTTTGGGGACACAGCTCAGCCCATAATAGGGGCACTGGCAGCCTTGGGTTTGGGGTGCACTGGCTGCTCACCCACCCATCTGGCCGCTGGCATCTCTGGGCTCCAGGGGTGTTTGGGGGTCGCAGAGGCCGAGCATCTGATCTGAGGAGGGGCCGGGCTGTGGTGAGGGGGCGTCCTGACTGTGGGCCTGTCCTGGGCTGGGTCCACACGCCCCACCCCTGTCGGTGCCCGCAGCCCTCCCCTCTGTCAGGAGAGCCATGTCCACTGTCGGGCAGCTCAGTGAGCCCAGCCCAGGCAAGGGAGGGTTCACACACAGGTGGGCGGGCTGAGCCCACCAGCCCAGGACGGAGCCCAGTGGAGGCTGGCCTGTCCCCGTGGTCCCCATGCTGTGGTGTCACCAGGCCCCCTCAGCCTGGGGCAGGGCCACGCGTCCTGTCACCTCCGCCCGTCCGTCCACCGCCGGCCTTGCCCTCCCGCAGCTGCACTTCATGCTGTTTGGGTGACTCCCCGCCTCTGACTGTCCCTCCTGCTTCTGCTTCCAGGCCCGGGGTTCGCTGCTCTCCACTGGGAGAAAGGGTGCCGTCCAGCCTGGAGCTGAGAGGAGCCGAGAGGCATCGGCCAGTTTCAAAGTCCTTCCGCTCAGAAGGGAGCCGTCATCAGGAGGCCAGATCCTGCCTGACTCACCCTCTATGCTGTTACTCTGATGCAACTTTACCCAAGGTCAGTTTTAGGAGTTCTGGGTCGGTATCAGCTACTACATGAAAAAGGGGGCTCTTTGGCCAAAATTGTTTGGGGAATGCAGAGTTGGGCAAGGTTGAAAACAGGCCCTGCTGCAGAACTTATCAGTGCCTTTAACGGGCTACTGTGAACCCTGACCCTCTGGGGATTGGGGGTCAGCAAGATTCTCAAACTAATTGGTGTTTTAATTTTCATGGAAATACTCACAGGGTCAGTGTCTTAGGAACATATTTTGAGAATGCTGCTTCAGAACAGCCAACAACAGAAAATATAGGGCAGAGATTTTTAAAAAACTAAACCTTAACTCTTCCTCACTTTCTTCTTATTGTTTAAAATCTGAGAAGGACCTTCTCAGTCCATCCTCCCGCCTCACCTGCCTCTCTCCTGCAGACGTGGGGGCCTCTGGGCAGGGCCCCCTCCCACCCAGGAAGAGACAGCTCCCTGGCGCACAGGTCCCGGGTTAGTTACCTCCTCGCTTCAACTGGGTTCTCATCGGGCTGGGTTTCTTAGCCCCTGAGGACGCCCTCGATGTTCCCTGGACTTCAAGGACCCCAAACGCTCTTTTCTTCTAAAATGTTACAAATACAGGACTGTTGGACTGTAACCAGTTTCCTTACATGTTGGAATGCGGGTGTGAGGACGCTGCAGCATCCAGCCGCTTTCTCCTGCGTGATCCAGGCGGGTGATGGGAGCTCGTGCGCGTCCCCAGCTGCACGGCAGGGACCCCGTCTCCTCGGCCCTCATTGTGCGTGGCTTTCTGATTCTGTCTTCGCATGCTGGGGTTTCCCGGCACCCACTGACGGAGTAACCGTGGGGGACCCTGCAGGCTGGTGGACCGGGAGGGTCTCTGGGCTGCCGGCCAGCGCCAGCTTCAAGGCTCGGCCGTGCCGAGGCAGCTGATGAGAGGCGATGCTGACCTCAGCCCCGTGGGAAGCCTTCTGACAGGCGCCACTGTTCTTGCCCCCGTGGTGGGGGGCTTGTCTCCATTTGCCATTGAAGCTGGGGACAGTGAGAGGTAAAGGACGGGCAGAGAGGGCAACCCCGTTGCTCCGGTCCACGCTGACCTCTCTTTCAAGACACCCCACCGTGCAGGTGGCGGGGTGAGGCTGGGACAGTGGTTGGCGGAGGGGGACCCCGGGACGAATGGCGATGTCCCGTCTCCCGGCCTGTGGCCCTCGCGCCCATCAGGAGCCTGGAGGTGGTGGGTCTGAGCCTGGCGCTGTGCTGGCCGGGAGGTGCCGTGAGGAGTTCTTTGGGTGACTGAACAAACGTAACCAAGAAGAAGCAACAGTCCAGTGAGTTCTGAGTTGTGTTTCTGCAAAGCTGCAGCTAAATTGCATGTTGATAAGTTAATTTCCCATTGACTCGTTGGAAGTTCGGCAATGCTCTCTCTTTTTCACTCACGGCTACACTTTGCAGCTGGCAGTGGGCCCTGGGAATGGCAGGTACCTGCAGAGCTGCATGTTGGTTGCGTGTACTCCCCACGTGTGACACCCAGAGGAGGTCGTCATAGAGGACTTTCATGAAGAAGGGAGGATTGGGTTGGGAGCGCAGCCCTGGGGGCCACGTTCCAGTTCTGGGTTGGCCCTGGCCACGTGGGCTCCTTCTGAGTCAACCAGGCCCCTGCCGCTCAGCGGTCAGAAGCATCCTTCGCGTGGGAAGTGACCACCAGCGGGGGGAAGGAGGTGCGTGCTCCCTGAGACCCCACCTCCGCCCGCCAGGTGCCACCCAGCCTCGAACCCCGCCTCTCCCCTGGGTCTGCCACGGCCCCCTGACCCTCTGGACAGTTCTCCAGCTGGTGGTCCAGCTCTTTCAAACTGAGCTGCTCTGATCCCAGGACCACGCCACCCCCAGCCCCGGCCCCCTGTACTCTGTCTGGTCCTGGTGGGCAGGGTCCAGACCCCCTGCTGCGCTCGCCTCTCTGGGGGCAGCAGGGGGTCCCAGAGGTCTCAGCAGGGAGTGATTAGGGCTGTCACAGACACCCGGCGATCCCTCCTTCCAGGGCTGCATTTCCTGTCTGCTCTGGCGTGGCCACCAGCCCGCTTTGGCCAGCGAGGGAAAGCGTGTCACCTCTGCGCAGAGGCAATCAGGCCCTTGTGTGGCCCACCAGGGTCCTGCTCTGTCCGGCTCTGGCCCTAGAGAGACTCCCCAGCTGATCGGCACAGGCAGGGAGCGTGCGAGAGGGGAGCTGTCGTGAGATCTGCGGCCTGCTGGTGACGCAACGTGGCCCATCCCACTTCGACTCCAGGACACACGCAGGAGCTGGGAAGGTGGCCAGGCATGGCTCCCACCTTGGGGGACCGTGGTCCAGAGTCACCAGTGTTTTCAAAGCTGTACCGAAATGAAACCAGAGCTCCGTCACGGGCCTGAGGATCTTCGGATGTACACGACCTGGACTTTCCCTCCTTCCTTTTTCTCCAAAAGTTCTTGGCTAGAGGGTTGATTGTGTGAAATTTTTTCCGGGCAAGGGTAATTTCCAATTATTCTGTGATATTTGCAAACTCTGCAAGAGCAAGCAGATCTCTGCTGTGATGTTTTCCAAGAAATCTAATCTCCCCGACCAGCCCTAACTGCTTTCTTCAATGCTGCAGGGGGAACAGGGGGCCCTCCGTCTGTCTGCTCATCCGGCACCAGTCCTGTGGGCAGTGGGGTAAGAGGGCGGCCGAGTGCAGCGTGGCCACAGCAGACGTCATGAGCCCTGGTTCTGGGAACGTGTACCCATCCTTCTCCGCGTTCTTTGTGGAAAGGCAGAGCCAAAAGCTCAGATACGGCCTCAGCACAATCCCCCTGTACGGTCATGTCAAGGTGGCTCGTGGCTGAGCAGCTGGACCGCCCGTTTTGGCCCGGCGCCTACCTCCTTGCCCCCTCCAGGTGTCCCCACGTGGGCTCCGTGGCCACGTGATACTCCTCCAGGCTGACGCCCACGCCCCAGGAGCCACCCCATCTACCTCGGCAGGAGCTGTCGCTCATGAGATGACCGGCTTCCGGGTTTGTGGTCCTCCAAATATAAGACAGTATTTAGGCCCCACTGGCGTACAGCATCCGCAGGCAAGCTGATGGTGATTTTACAGTTTTCTCCAGGAAAAGCTCAGTGGGTGTCAATTTCACATTTATGCAAGTGAGGGGCTCATTCTGGCGATCTTCTCCAAATAAAGAGACTTCCTGTTCTGATAATATAATCCTGTTTAAAAAAAAAAAAATCTTAGAGAATTAGGCATTGAGAGACACCCTTCAAGGTAGTATGAAAATCCACCATGAACCATTAGCCCACATCACATCCAGCAGTAAAACAGCCGTGGTGACCCCATCAAGGTCAGACACAAGACCAGGAGTTCTAGCGGTGCAATGAGCAAGCAACAACAGACGGGTCCTGACTGCAGGCCAGACCGTTGCTTCCTTCAGATGCCCAAGAAAATTACCTGGAAAAACATAACATACAAAAGATCAGTGAGATGTCTCATCACAAAAGTTTTAAGCATCTCTGTCTTTCCTATAGAACAGAAGTAATCCATTTAGAAAATAGAAAAGCCTGTGTATTAGGCTAAAAAATGACCCCCCAGAGATATATGCACTCTCTAATTTCTGGAATCTGTGAATATTACCTTATATGGCAAAACATGTGATTGAATTAAGGATTTTAAAATAAAGGGGCTATCCTGGATTATCTGGGCAGTCCCTAAATGCCATCACAAGCGTCCTTATATGAGAGAGGCAGGGATTTGGTGACACATGGAGGAGAAGGCCGTGTGACGTCGCGATGGAGAGAGATTCGGAGATGCCGCTCTTGAAGGCTGGAGGGCGGCGGCCACAAGCCCTGGAGTGCTGGCAGGGGCCAGAAGCTGAAAGAGGCAGGAAGGATCCTCCCCTGGAGCCTTGGAAGACGGTGTGGCCCCTTCCACACCCCGACTGGGCTTCTGGCCTCAAAACTCTGAGAGAACAAATTTCTGTTGTTTTAAGGCAGCAAGTTTGTCTGTTGCCGTGACCACAGGGACGTCTTGTGCTCATACATCCTGAGCCTCTATCCTGAGGTTTCCCCTGCTGGAAAGGCTTCTTAGTGATGGCTGGTGCCTAGGACGGACGAAGATTTTGACTTCATTGGTTGTACTTACCTGTACTCACATCACGGAATAGCAGACCAGGAGCGGGACCAGGCCTCTGCCCGGAGCAGCCCGCGTGCCTTTCCCAGGGCTCCCCTGTCTCCCTGGTCCGCAGGGACACTTCCAGGCTCCCGCGAGCACTCTGTTGGGTGGTGGGACGTCCCACCTGCACCCCACTCTTGGGAGCTCTGCTCAGGCCACCCCAGGAGGAGTAAAGGGAGCGAGGTCAGGGAGGGGGACTCAGGGCCGGCCCCCCTTCTGCAGAGGAGGGCTCAGGGCTTCGTCTCCCGACTTCCAGGGACTGAGAGAACAGGCAGGGTGACCACGTCGCACCAGAAAGGCCCAAGGAGCCGCCACTGTTGTCGCCACGTGCTGGGGGCTATGGGCCCTCCCTCCCTGTCCCTCTGGGTCTCAGTTCAGCAGGTGTGTGTGAGGGGCCTGATTTCCAGGGTGGGCTGCCTTTGCAGGCTGAAGGGGAGCGTCCTGGTGACTGTGCCCCTCGAAGCTGCCCGGGTGTCTTTGTTCAGGGCTGTTCAGAAGCTCCCGGCACGGCTGCCCCCTAGCCCTCCCTCTGCGCCCCCCTGCAGCCCCTCCAGCCAGAGGGGCCCTGTACCTGCCCAGGTGAGCTGAGAGCTTGTGCTCACAGCTGCTTTGCAAGGACCAAAACCTGGACAGAACTCGGGTGTGTTCGGCAGGTGAGTGGATAAGCAGACGGTGGCAGGTCCACGCAGTGGGACCGTTCGCAGGATGGGAAGGGACACGCTGGTCTTCACACAACACAGACGAACCTTAAGTGCGTTTCTCCAAGTGGAAGAAGCCGGAGCCAAGAGGCCACTTCCTGTCAGATCCCGTTTCTGTGACATCCCGTGGAGCGATGGGGGCTCACGTCTGCTGGTTGGTCCTGTGACAGCCCAACCCCGAGTGAGCTGGAACCTGGAGCTGCAGACGTTCCTGTGACCAGAGACCCCGTGACCACAGCTCGGAGCCCGAGTGCAACCCCTGGGCGCCGTCCACTCGTCCTGGGCTCGTGCATGAGTGGCCAGCCCTGCGGGCTCCGCACCTGGGCTCACCGTCCCAGCCCCAGGCTCTTCTTTCTAGAAGCCACCTTTCTGAGTCAGCCTCTTAAGGAGGGGAAGCCAGCACAAGCTCCGGGGCTTGGGGACCTCGTGATGCCTGATTCGGTAGCTCTGCTGGGTGGCTGGCACCGGAGATGGCGGCGGGAAGCCCGGAGCGAGTGGGTCAGGGCCGGGACACTCGGAGCCGGACGTGCCTCTAAGGTCATTCCTGTCCACGTGTCCCGGCAGAGGGGACAAGACTTGCCGGGATGCAGCCGGCACGTGGCCGAGCCGGGCCCGGAACCCAGGTCTCCTGAGGTCCCACCCCTGCCCCACAGTTTCTGCAGAGGGGGGAGGCCCCAGATCTAGCTGAGAGCATGAGGGGGGCTCTTAGAGGTGGGGGCCTAGAGGGCTGGCCTCCTGCAGACACCTCAGGAACCAGCAGGAGCCCGTGCAGGAGCTGGCAGTTCTGGCCGGTGCTGAACTGGGGGGTCAGGACCCACGGCCGCTGCTCTGTACCCCAGACCTTGGTCTCTGGCTCCGAGCTTGACAGGCAGATCAGCGAGTCCTGGTGGGTCTCAGCAAGCCCGGCCCGGAAGGTGGTGCACTTGGGGGCCTGGGAGGTGTCAGAACAGGAGCAGGAGACGTGTCTGTCCATCCCGATGTCTGTGTGCCCAGGCGGGGTTACGGACAGACCCCAGCCTGCCCGAGCGCCTCCTGGGAGGGGAGAGCAAGGGTCACAGAACCAAAACCGTCTCGGGTCTCCCCAGCCACACGCCTTCTGGGTGGATGGGTGCACCAGAGAGCCGTGCGGCCCCGGTATTTACGAGTCATAAAGATGATTTTTAAATGCGGGAATCTGCAGTGTCCTCTTGCCCAATGTCCCGTGAGCGGGAGCTGGGAGCCTGGATTCAAGGCGATTCAAGGCCGCCTCTGCCCCGTGGTGGGAGCCTGGCTGGGCTCCCTCCTCCCGCCTCTGTCCCTCCTCAGCCCCTGATGCCAGGCCCGGGACCGAGGTCAGGCTGCCCGGGCATAGGCCCAGTCGCCGAGGGCCAGGGCACACCTGGCTGGCCACCTCCCCGGCCCCGAGGGTCGGCTCCTAGAATCTGCCGCAGAAACACGTTCCTCTCACCACACAGTAAACACAGCACCCTTCGAATTAGAAATCAACGGCAGATGCAACCAGATTAGGCCTCGGAGTGACAGGCAGGGGAGGGGCTGGAGGCCGGCCAAAGCCAGAAGAAACTGCCGCTGCTGCAGCAAGATGCCAGGGCACTCTCGGCACGAGGGCATCCACGTCAAGACAGGGCCAGGCTGCTCCTTAGAGCCACAGCGGGAGAGCGGCTCCGTGGGCCCTCGTGCCCCTGGGCGTGTGCTCCCCCGAGGGCGGGCACAGCGCCACCGCCGGCCCAGGAGCACAGTGGAGGTGGACTAGCATGGTGCCCCCTTAACCATAGTTACCATCTTTCAGAAGATTCATCTCTTACAGAATTTGAAAAACTTGAGATGTAATTCACATACCTCGCAATTCATCCTTTAAAAGTGTCGTTCAGTGCCATTTAGTACGTGCACACTGTTGTATGCAGGACACTGCCACCTCTCTCTAGTTCCAGAACTTTTCCATGACCCCAAACACAAACCCTGTGCCCACTAGCGATCCCTCCCCATTCTCCTCTCCTGCCAGCCTCACCGCCACTGCTCAGCTATTTGTCTCCATGGGTTTCCCTGTTCTGGACGTTTCCTACACATGGAATCACACAGTGTGGGATCTTCTGAGTCTGGCTTCCTTCCCTGAGCGTAAAGTGTCAAAGCTCCTGCAAGCTGTAGCATGTTGGGGCATTCCTTCTCATGGCTGAGTGATATTCCATTGTCTGGATGGAGCACATTGTATTTGCCCCTTCATCATTGATGGACGTTTGGGTTGTTTCCACCTTTTGACTATTATGAATAATATTGCAATGAACATTCCTGTACAAGGTTTTGTGTGGTTGTATGTTTCCATTCTCTCAGGCATGTACCTAGAAGTGGAATTTCTGGGTCATATGGAAACTCTGTGTTTAGCTGTTTGAGGTTACAAACGGAAAAATACGTTTGTATTGTCTTTCATATTTACCTTTCCCAATGTTCTTTACTTTTTCGAATCAGTTCAAGTTACCATCTAGTGCCTTTTCTGTTCCACCCAAAGCCCTCTCTTTAGTGTTTCTTGTAAGGCAGGCTTGCTACTGATGGATTCTCTCAGATTTTATTTACTTTTGTTCATTTTGTTAAAATTAAAAATGTATCTATATTTATAAATTTTTAATATTTATATTTTTATCACTTTATTTTGTTATTTATTTTGTTTATGTGTCTTAATTTCTGTTTCATCTTGCAGGGGAGTTTTACTGTCCATAGAATTCTTGGTTGACTGCCTTTACCTTTCATCATTTTGAATATGGTCTCCATGGTTTCTGATGAGAAATCAGCTTTCGATCTTACTCAGGATCCCTCGTATGTGCCACATTGCTTCTCCATTGCTCCTTTTAGGATCTCTCTTTGACTTCCCTGGCGGTCCAGTGGGTAAGACTCTGTGCTTCCACTGCAGGGAGCATGGGTTCGATTCCTGGTCGGAGAACTAAGATCCTGCGTGCCACGGGGTGGCCAAAAAAAAAAAAAAGATCTCTCTTTGTCTGACTTTTACAGTTTAATTATGATGTGTCCAGGTGTGGATCTCTTTAAGTTTATCCTAGTTAGAGTTTGTTGGGCTTCTACAATGTGTAGATTAATGTTTTTCATCAAATTTGATAAGTTTTAGGCCATTATTTTTCCAAATATTCTCTCTGCTCTTTTCTCTCCTCTACTTCTGGGACCCTATTAGGTGTACTTTGGGGTGCCTAGTGGTGTCCTACAGGTCTCTGTGTCTCTGTTCATTTTTCTTTCTTTTTTCCTCTGTTGTTCTGTTCCTCAGACTAGATAGGCTGACCTATCTTCAAGTTTTCTGATTCTTTCTTCTGCTGCTCAAATCTGCTAGTGAGCCCCCAGTGAATTTTTAATTTCAATTACCGTATTTTCAACTCCAGAATTCCTACTTGGTTCTTTTTATGTCTCTGTTGATATTCCTTATTTGGTGATACATTGTTCTCATACTTCCTTTTAGTTTTTTTTATTTGGTTTCCTTCAGTTCTTTGAACATATTTAAAACAACTGATTTGAAGTCTTTGGTAAATTTAGTGTCTGGGCTGCTTCAGGGACACTTTCCATTGACTGCTTTTTCCCCTGTGTATGGGACATACTTTCCTGTTTCTTTGCATGTCTCTATTTTTTAAAAAACTAGACATTTGGGACTTCCCTGGTGGTGCAGTGGTTGAGAATCTGCCTGCCAACGCAGGGGACATGGGTTTGAACCCTGGTCCGGGAAGATCCCACACGCCATGGAGCAACTAAGCCCGTGCATCACAACTACTTAGCCTGTGCTCTAGAGCCCTCGTGCCAGACTACTGAAGGCCACATGCCTAGAGCCCATGCTCCACAGCAAGAGAAGCCGCCACAGTGAGAAGCCCGTGTGCTGCAGCCAAGTGTAGCCCTTGCTCACTGCAACTAGAGAAAGCCTGTGTGTAGCAATGAAGACCCAATGCAGCCAAAAATAAATAAGTAAATAAAATTAACAACTGGACGTTTAAAATAACATAATGGGGTAACTCTGAAAATCAGAGTCTTTCCCCTCCCCAAGGTTTGTTGTTGTTGGAATTTGTAGTTTGGTTGTTGTTGCTAGTGATTTTCTGAGTTAATTGTATAAAGTCTGTACTCTTTGTCCTGTGTAGCTACTGAAGTGTCTCCTCAGCTACCTTGGTGGTCAGCTAAGGACTGGACAGAGACCCCCTTAAATCCCTGAGCCAGTGCATCTCAGTCTTTGCTGAGGGGCTCTGAGTGTGTGCTGGGCACCTCCAACACTCAGCCCGGCAGCTGGCAACTCTGCTTTAGCCTTCGCTTCCGCCCTGAGGATTGGCCAGAGGTGAGAATGCAGGACCTCCTCAGCTCCTTACCGAGCAGGTGCACAGCCCTGGGCGTGTGCGTGGCCTTCCCGGCTCCTGGGAATAGGTGGGAGCTTCCCAAATCTCCCCCACGGACATCACATGCCCCAGTGTCTCCTCTTAAGCTTGTTTGTTTGTCTTTTTTTTTTTTGGCCCCAGCTGTTATGCACTGCTTTGGGCAGCTGCAATGTTAAATGATTGCCTCTGATTTTTTTTTTTTTTGTTTTTTCTTTTTTGGTCATGTTGCAGGGCTTTTGGGATCTCAGTTCCCTGACCAGGGATTGAACCCAGGCCACGGCACTGAAAGCCCAGAATCCTTACCACTTGCTTCTGCTTTTTTTAACAAAACAAATGCCCTTGGGGAAATGGCTGTTCCTGTTGGGTGAGCTCCAGGTCAAGTCAGATGAAGACAGCCTTGCAAGTGTGGTCTTCAGATAGTGACGCTTCTCTGGGGATGGGCCATCAGGGGGCACCACCTCCATTCTGCCCCCTCTGTCAGCTGCCAGCCTGTTGGTTTTCAAGGCTACTGTGGAGATGGGGAGGGGAGGGTAGATGGGAGTAGGGCAAGTTAAAATGCCACAGAGCTCACTGTTCTTACCAAGATTCAGCTGTTTTTCTTGAATAAACATTCCTCATTGCAAGTCTTTGGTTAATTTCCAGAGGTCTGAAAAAGTTGATTCTGATCATTTTTGCCAATGTTCCCGTCGCGTTTATGGATAAGAGGTTTCTGGATGTCCTCATTCTGCCATTTACCGATGCCATTACTCTGAATTTTAAAAACAGTCTTATAGAGTTAAAGTTGACATATATTAAACTACACAGACTTAAAGCCCAGTTGACAAGTTTTGACCTACGTGTGCACCTATGAACCATCACCACAGTTGAGCTGATGAACCGTCCAGCCACCCACCTCCCCCAGACTCCTCACGCCCTCTGGGGTCCCTCCCTCCTACTCTCTGCACTGCCTTTGTCTCCAGGCAACCACTGATCTGCTTTCTGTCACTGTAGATTAGTTTGTATTTTCTACAGTCTTACGTAAGTGGAATCATTCTGTCACTCAGCATCAATATTTTGAGACTCATCTATGTTGCTTTGTGAACCAGACTTTCATTCCTACTTAAAGCTGAACAGAATCCCATTGTTTGGAAACGTTACAGTTTGCATATCCCTTCCCTTGTTGATGGACGTGTGGGTTGCTTCTTGTTTTGGGCTATTACAAATAAAACTGCTATGGACACCTATGTACAAGTCTTTGTGGGGACATATGCTTCTCATTACTCTTGGGGAGTAAAATGGCTGGATCACTTGGGAGGAATATGTTTAACTTTTTAAGAAACTGTGCAACTGTTTTCAAAAGCAGTTGTACCATTTTACATTCCCACCAGCAATGTGTGAATTGATCCATATCCTCATCAACGCTCGATGCTGTTGGTCCTTTTATTTGTAGCCCTTCTAATAGGTGGATTGTGGCATCTTATTGCAGTTTTAATTTCCCCGATGGCTAATGATATTGAGCATTTTTTTGTATTAATTTACTCTTTGTATATCTTCTTTGATGAATCATTTGTTCAAATCCTTTGCCCAGTTTTAAAAAGGGTTATTAGTTTTCTTATTAGTGAGTACTCTGGATTCAAGTTTTATCAGACATATAGTTTGCAAATATTTTGTCTCATTTTGTGGCTGGTCTTTTCATTCTCTTAATAGTGTCTTTTGAAGAGCAGAAATTTAAAATTTTGATGAAATCTAGTTTATCAATTTGTTCTTTTATGGATCATGCTTTTGGTGTTGAAGCTAAGAAATCTTTGCCTAACCCAAAGTCACAAAGATTTTCTCCTATGTGTTCTTCTAGAAGTTTTATAGTTTTAGGTTTTACATTTAGATCTATGATCCATTTTGAGTTAATTTCTGTATATGGTGCAGGGCATAGATAAACATTCATTTTTTATCCATATGGCTAGCCAATTGTTCCTAGAACATTTGTTAAAAAGATTCTCCTTTCTCGACTGAACTGCCTTTGCATTTTTTGTCAAAAATCACTCGTTCATATGTGTGTGGATCTATGTCTGGACTTTATATAAGCATCTTATCTTGGCTGCTATCTTTATAAAGTCTTGAAGTCAGGTGGTAGAAGCCCTCCAACTTCATTCTTCTCTTTCAAAATTATTCTGGCTATTATAGGTTCTTTGCATTTCCTTATGGATTTTAGAGTATGTTTGTCAAATTCTAATGAAAAAAAAAAAGAGCCTTCTGGGATGTTGGTGAGGAGTCTGTTGAAGCTATAGATCAATTTGGGGGTTGATATCTTAAGAACTTCAGGTCTTCCAACTATGACGCAGAATAACTTCCCATTTCTTTAGGTCCTCTGCAATTTTTCTCAGCAACGTCTTGTTGTTTTGTGTATACATGTCTTTCACATCTTTTGCCAGATTTATCCTTAAATATTTCATATTCACTTGAGTATAAATGGGGTCGTTCTTTTCGTTTCAGTTTTTGATTGCTCATTGCTCACTATAGAAATACATGTTGACCTTGATCCTATGACTTGGTGAACTCCCTCAGCTCCAGTCACTTTTTTGTAGATTCCATTAGGTTTTCTGCATAGATGAGCTCGTCATCTGCCAAAAAAAGACAGTTTCACTTCTTCCTTTCCAGGCGTGACCTCAGCCTTCCGTTTCTTTTTTCTTGCCCTGGCTGGGATGGAGTGTGAGAGCAGACCTCCTCCCTGGTCCTGATCTGGGGGGAAAAGCATCCAGTCTCACCCGTAAGTATGATGTCAGCTGTAGATTTTTTTGTAAATGCTCTTTATCAAGTAGAGGAAGTTCCCGGCTATTTCTGGTTTGCTGAGAGTTTTTATCAGAATGGATGTTGGATTTTGTCAAGTGTTTTTTCTGTGTCTACTGAGATAATCATAACTGTTTTTCTTTTAGTTTGTTGGTATGGTGAACTGAATTGATTAAATTTTGAATGTTAAATCAACCCTGAATTCTTGGGCTAAACTGTGATGTATTACGTTTTGTATATATTGTTGGATTCAATTGAGTAGACTTGTTTAGAATTTTGCATCTATGTGTGTGAGAGATATTTTCTGCATTTTTTTCTGGTAACTTCTTGTCTGATTTTTGTGTCAGGATACTGCTGGCTTCATAGAATGACTTGGGAATAATTCTTTTCTTTTCAATTTTTTTGAAAGGGTTTGTGTAGAATTGCTATGAATTCTGCCTTAACTTTTGGAGAGAATCTTCCGGGCCACCATGTAGGCCCGGACTTTTCTTTGTGAGAAGGTTTCTAAGCACAAATTCACTTTGCAAATCTGTGCTCTGCTGTGTACTCACGGGACTCTGCATCTCCCTGGGCTCTCTATGCAGCTCTCTCCTCTCTGGTACCTGGCTGCAAACTGTCACTGCCTTGGTCTCCCTGGATTCTTAAGATCCTCCATTCAGGATGGCCACCAGGCTCTGCTGGGTCACCCCTGCACTGTGGCCTGGAAGCTCTGTGCAGGCAGCTGGCCAGGGTTCCCATCGGGCTCACCTCCTCTGTTCCCATCTCTCTGGCTTCGCGGCTCTTTGTGGCCTGATGTCCAGTGCCTTGAAAACCCTGGTGTCATATGTTTTGTCTGTGTTTTGGTGGTTTCAGGTAGGAAAGTAATCCAACCCCTCTCATTCCATCTTGGTTGGAAGTGGAAGTTTTCCATCTTTTTTCCTTTTATTGGAAAGTAATACTTTGGACCTACTGTAGAGCACAGGGAACTCTACTCAGTACTCTGTACTGACCTATATGGAAAAGAAACTAAAAAAGAGTGGATATATGTATATGTATAACTGAATCACTTCGCTGTACAGCAGAAAGTAACAAAACATTGTAAATCAACTATTCTCCAATAAAAATTAAAAAAAAAAGAAAGTAAGGAACTTCCCTGGTGGCGCACTGGTTGAGAATCTGCCTGCCAATGCAGGGGACACGGGTTCGAGCCCTGGTCCAGGAAGATCCCACATGCCGCGGAGCAACTAAGCCCGTGCGCCACAACTACTGAGCCTGTGCTCTAGAGCCCGCGAGCCACAACTACTGAGCCTACATGCCACAACTACTGAAGCCTGCGCGCCTACAGCCCATGCTCTGCAACGAGAGAAACCACCGCAATGAGAAGCCCGTGCACCGCAATGAAGAGTAGCCCCCGCTCGCCGCAACTAGAGAAAGCCTGTGCACA
Source organism: Balaenoptera borealis (assembly GCF_965194805.1). Lineage (NCBI taxonomy): Eukaryota > Metazoa > Chordata > Mammalia > Artiodactyla > Balaenopteridae > Balaenoptera > Balaenoptera borealis. The sequence continues at coordinate 1,591,427 of NC_138862.1, read as the reverse complement.
GGAATGAAGACCCAACGCAGCCAAAAATAAATAAACAAATAAATTTATATATTAAAAAAAAAAAGTAATATGTTTATTGTAGGAAATCTAGAAAATGCAGAGATGTAGGAAGAAAAAAGTAGGAATCACAGATAATCTCGCTGGCAGCTAACATGTTTGACTTAATGGTACAGTGTGTCCTAGTCTGCTGTGCCCACCTCAGCAGAGGGGTGCCCCACCTCCAGCCTCCTGGCCCTGCCAGGCCAGTGCTGGACTCAGAGAAACCAGGTGTGTCCGGGGCTGCAAGGCCGAGGAGCAACCCACTGCTGCCTACTGCCCCTCCAGCTCCAGAGTCCCCAGCACCTGTCAGAGACCTTGGCCCTGCCCAGGCCCTGGTGCTTGGCATCTGGGAAGCGGCCCCAGCAGTGTGGGAAACCCCGCAGAAAGGCTGGGATGGCACCCCCGCCGGGTCTGCAGAATCTGGGGAGCAGTGTCTTGAATCTCAGATGGGTAGGCTTTAGGCCCCTTCCCTTGTGTGCAGAAGGGTCTTGGTGTGGCATTTCCTTAGAGCAGATCCCAAAAATGGAATTTCTGGGTCAAGGTGTGTGAGCAGAGCGGGCTCTGACATTCGGCCAAAGCTCCCTGCAGGATGGTGGTCCCACTCACCGAGAGGCGTTTTACACCCAGACAACAGTGTAGGCACAGGAACCCAGAGGCCACACAGTTTTCCGGCCGTCTGAACCTGTCAGGCCCGGAGATGGTACTCCGGGTGTTGTCTGGTCCCCTGCGGGCTGGTGGGCACCCGTTTCCTGTCACGGGGGCCGCAGTCCTCGGCAACCCCCTCCGAGTCAGGTTGAAGCTGGAAACCCTCCCGCCTCCCTTGGGCCCCGGCCCCTCCTGGCCAGCCCCTCTCTGCGTCCACAGTTGTCAGGGAGGACTTGGCGGCGGGGGCCAGGGATGCCGGGGGAGGATCCCGTGGCATACCTCGGATCACAAGGGTGGGCGTGTCACGGGCTCTCCCAGGGAGGATACTTTGTCCCAGCCCCAGCCCTGACACGGACATTGATGCAGCATATAAATACTTACCTGGAGCCCAGGGCCCCCCAGCACCATTCCCCCGGGCTCAGGCGTGGGCTGGATGGGCTGAAGTTGGCCGGGGGCGTGACTCAACAGGAAGCAGCCTCCCTGAGGGACCACGAGGATGGGAGAGGCCTGGGGCCCGGGGGGCACAGGGCACCAAGCTCTGGAAGGTCAGTTTGTCCTGACGCCACCTTCGTGGAGGGGGTGCTTTCAGCGGCTTCATCCTGTCCAGAAAAACCTTAATCAATATTCAATCTAAGAAAGAAATGGAGACTTGTATTTGAGCGAAATTGAGGACTTCAGCCGGGAAACAGTCTTTCAGGAGCTCTGAGATCTGTTCCGAGGAGATGGGGGGTCAGCGTATGTGTGATTTGGGGGAAGGGTACGTGCAACCGAGCACACATGTCGGTAGAAGGCTGCTGCTGGTCACCAGGAACAGACATCTCAGTTAATGGTTTGGGTGCTTTTCTAAGTACAGGAAGACGCAAGAATCCAGCATCATAAAAATTTTCTCCTGAAGATATCATCTGAGGGCGGGTTCTGCCCGTTTTCCCAGAGCACAGAGGGCCTCACCCTGATCTTCACCCCGAATTCCTTGTAGGTCCGCGACTGCAGTGGCTGAGGGCTTGATTCTTGTAGAACTGGAGGGTGGGCAACGTTCTTTACTTTACAATCCCCTCCCTTTCGGTCTTAATTTCAACCAAAGTTTGGGAGGCATTTCATGACCAATTTATCCCACGGTGCTAGGAATGCTCATTCCCTGGTCAGGCGAGGACTTCCTTGATAGGCCACTCAATGCGCTGTTACTGGACCAGGCCCTGTTAACGGTAGCCCAAAGCCTCTGGGCCTCTGGTCCTACTAGTCTGTTGTGGTCTAGGAAACGTTTCCCTCTTGTTGCTTCTTCCCATGCCTAGAGTTACACTATTACAGTCACTGATCTTATAGAACTACATGTTTGGTCAATTGTTTCAGGTCACCTTGTCATCATTATTTTTATCTGAGGCTCAGTCACACATTTGGTGATGCAAGAAACAATAATCTTGTAAAATAGACAGAATGCAAGTAATACAGCTAGTAACATTAATAAGGTCATGAGTAAGTATTTAAGCTCGGAACTTCCATGAAGTGTGGCCCAGTATCTCCCCAGGTCGTCTGAGCAGTCTATTCTAATCACTGCCTTTAAGGGAAATGAAATATTGGCATTTAACATAAAGTTCACCAAAGATGTCTGTACGTACAAGGCGAGTGGCGGGTCATTGTGACCCCTTACAGGAACACTGTCTTCTAAGGAGTTACATGGCTGGTGTCAGAAGGAGAAAAATCAATCTTCGTGGTTGAGCAGGTATTTCAGCTTGGGGAGGTCTGGTTAACACAGATGCACAGGGCACACTGGAGGCCAAACGGCAGAAAAAAGCTTTGTGTTTAAATTTTTCTTGTCTTGTCTTAAAATGGGAATTTAAAACTTTCAGTCCGGGGCTTCCCTGGTGGCGCAGTGGTTGAGATTCTGCCTGCCGATGCAGGCGACACGGGTTCGAGCCCTGGTCTGGGAAGATCCCACATGCCACGGAGCAACTAGGCCCGTGGGCCACAACTACTGAGCCTGCGTGTCTGGAGCCTGTGCTCCGCAACAAGAGAGGCCGCGATAGTGAGAGGCCCGCACACCGCGATGAAGAGTGGCCCCCACTTGCCACAACTAGAGAAAGCCCTCGCACAGAAACGAAGACCCAACACAGCCAAAAAATAAATAAATTAATTAATTAATTAAAAAAAAAAACAAACAACTTTCAGTCTGCAGGTGGGGAAGCAATGTCTGGGCTCCGGTGGCCGAGGGGAAGCAGAGTCCACCCAACGCCCCACATCGTCCTCTGAGGATGGGCCCCCCCCTGCCGCTCGGCCAGGCCACGCCGCCCCTGGTCCCCTGAGCCCCCTCACTGCGGAGGGTGGAGAGATGGCGGCCAGAGCTACAGCAGCGGAGCTCTGGCCAGCGAGGAACCATTGGGGTCCGGTGGGGAGGATGTCCCCGTGGGAGCAGTGGGACCACCAGAGGCCAGGCTGAGGAGCTGCGTGCGCAAGGGGGAGGGGGAGGGGGAGGGGAGGGGAGGGGGAGGGGCAGGAAACGGGCCGTCGGGTCCCTGGGCCCCTGGGGAGGTTTGGGTCGGACTCTGGATGTGACCAGAGGCCCCCGGAAGGTTCTAGCTGGGAGGGGCAGATCCAGCACGATAATTTATTAACTGCTCTTGTGCCCACTCTATGGGAAGGAAGAGTGAGGCTGGGAGCCGCCACCTGCGAAGGCGTGGGAGCAGATCGCAGTCCCCCTGCGAGGGTCCCCAGCCCTGGGGTCGTGTCCCCCTGCAGCGCGGTGAGGTTGCGCTCGTTTGGGAGCTCGAAGCTACAAGCCTCCACCCTTTTCCTCTTTGCCGGCCGGCCAGAGACAGCCTGTCTTCCAGACTCAGCAAAGCCCCAGCCTCCTCGAGGCCGGCAGGCCAGATGTTCAGGGCATCGCCCGCCCGCAGACGTGGCCTCATTCACCCAACAGCCCTCCTCAAGCCCAGCCCGTTCCCAGCCCCGCGGCTCCGTGGGGAGGCCCCTCCCTCCAAGAGTCTCTCCGTCCAGAAGGCAGAGAAGCAGAACGAGCAGGTAGCACGTGTTCTCTGTCAAATTAACTAATTCTGTCCATTTGCTTGATGGATGCTTGACCAGAGGAATTCAGAACTTAAATGTCAGCAGTGGGTCTGCTTCAAAGTGAATTATTCATTAGAAACAGACAAGGCATCCCATGAGATCTATACTTGGACTCCTGTTTTATTTTTCTAGAAGGATCGCTTAACGCTGGCGGGGGTACAGCAGGGAGCCTGGGAGGAGGTCTTGGGGAGGGGCTTTGAGTGGGAGCCCACGGCTAGCTAGGTTTCGGGGTGACGTGCCCCCTGAGTTGTGGGCCCCGGGTGGAGGGGGTGCGTGTGTTTCTGCTGATACAACCAGACCTCTCACCGTTGGGGGCGTCTGGGTCAGGGTGGGGGGCCCTGCTGACACAGCTCAGCAGCTGGTGGGTGACGGGGGCGGGGCGTCATTGGGGACCTGCTCTCAGCTAAAGTGGGACCGATGGCCCGGCCGGGGGGAGGGCCTGCATGAGGCCCTGGGCCTACGGCTGGGGAGGAGGGCCTTCGTGCGGACCCTTGGGCTGGTTGGAGAGCCCCCCACTTCCTCTTGGAGGGCGACCTGTTAGTGGGCACACAGTGCAGCCCACAAGTGACCGCCAAGAGCGGACCCGGGCTCCTCACCAGGAAGGAACCCCGTTCCCACAGCCTCTGATAGGGCCGGGGCAGGGGCTGGGACACCCTCTGACATGCTATTAATAGCTTGTCCTTTTATTATAAAATTAATGTGTGTTCCTTTGAGAAACTTGAGAAAATGCAGATTGTCAACAGGAGGGCAATAAAACTTGCTGGCATCCCACCCACTCTGATAAAATCCACGTTGGTATTTACTTCATCGTGTGGCCTTGCAGACATGTGTGGGACCCCACTATTTACGTTGCCTGGCAACCTGTTTCTCCACGTCACATTGTGTCTGTCCGGGTGACTGCAAGCCTCACCGTGTACAGGCTGTTCCACATCCCACCAGGTGTGTAGACCTGAGTTGGTTTAACCCAGCCCCGTGGTCAGACGCTCGGTTATTTCCAGATTTTCACTCTGTGAATAACACAGCGGTGAACACCTGTAGTCAGCCTTACGCCTTTTATCCGCCTGACGTCCAGCGGGAACCCCCCTTCTCAGACCACGTGGTCTGGGTGGAGCTGCCCGCTCTTCCGGCTCCGGACGTGGGTGAGTGAGGCAGGCTTGACCCATCACCCTGGCCAGAGACTGGGTCGGGGATGGTCGCGTGGCCTGGGCTGAGCCAGCAGAACCCCCCGGGGAAAGGGCCCCCTCTGCTCCTGGAGCTTGCTAGCCATGGGGGTCACCTGTGGGCCACCCTGGAGGGAGAAACAGACTCCGGGTGTGAGAGGGACAGTGGCCTGGAGGCTCGTCTGGACCCCTGGCTTAGCTGGGCCCAAATCGTGGTCCCCTTACATCTGTCCGTTGCATCAGCCGTGGGTGCTATCTGCTTGTCTGAGCGGGAGACACACCAGAGGACGGACCTGGGTTTGCAACCAGAGCATCTGGACAGATGCAAAAGTGGTACCAGGGCTGGATGTTGCACGTGGCAGTGCCGGGGGTTGGGGGGGGCAGGCGGGCGCAGGTTGGGGGGGTGGAGGGCTCCTCGGCCCCGTGCAGCAGGGTCCCCGCGGAGGAAGGCAGGAGGGCCGTGTGCCCCTCGAGGTGGGAGAGCAGATGCTCTTCCCCAGACCGAGGCCGGGGGCGGGGGTGGCGGGAGCCCTAGCCCAGAGCGATGTTGCTGTGAGGCCCACTCCTCGCACCCCTCCCTTCCGCTCCCTACGGTTTGCTGTCATGAGCGTCCTCTGGTGGCAGCCTGGGGAGTGAGACGTGGGCCTCTCCTCCCAGCATGTGACCCCCTCCCTTCTGGGCCATTGGCCTGGGCAGGGCTTCAGGGCAGGTGCTGAGAGACGGACACCCCAGCCCAGGTCTTGGTCAAACACTGTTTCCTCCTTTTGCTTACTGCTCCCTCATCCCACCCCCCATAAGTGAGTGAAAGCAATGAACCCACAGAAATCCCAGGTTCTGCAGGCAAGGTCATGGGTGCTCCAACCTAGGCGGCCTTGGGCCTCCCTACCCTCTGTGGGTACCTGCCACCTCCCATCTCCCCCAGCTCCTCTGTCCCACCCGGCGTGTGCCCACCGGGGAAAGGAAGGGGAAATGTTGGGGGACCCAGATCAACTGGACACGGCCCCTCCTCCACCATCTGGCTGGGCTGTCCAGGCTGTGGCCTGGGGCCTGCTTCCCCTCAGCACTGCCTGGTCCGCTGTTTTCGTGGCCCAGCTGTTCACACGGGGCCTGAGTTGCTCCGTCCTGACCACCTGCGGGGGCGCAGGTCGGCGGGGACCGCATGTGGTGGCCTCTGTGTGGCTGGGTGGGGGACGCCCGGCCTTCCTTTGCGTGGTGGGACGGGACCGCCCTCCGCAGTCAGCGCACCTGTGATCCAGGTGAAACCTCGAAGGATGCTCTCTACAGCCCACGCGTGAGCCACGACGAAGCCCTGGGTCAGGGACAGGGATCCAGCCAGGGAAGGCAGAGGGGCCCCAGGGAGAGGCGGAGGGAATGTGACCTGCGATGGTCCCAGAGCCTCTGGCCAGGCGTGGGGAGGGATGGGGAGATGGTGCAAAGACAGCCGTGAGAAAGTTAACACAGGAAGCTCTTCCCACGGTGGGGAGGTAGTGCACAGAAAAGAAGGAAGACAGCCGGGGTGTTGGGCTGAGGGCCCCTCACACGGCCCCGCGTCAGGCTGACGGCCGGGGGGACAGCCAGGGGCCGAGGGCCACCGGGGTGGTGTTGATGGCCTGGAAGGGCCGTGGCTGCAGCCTGGCTGGGCCGGCCGGCCGGCCGGGCTTTCTGTTAGCGTCGCTCAACCTTCACCCCTGGCGCAGGTGAGGCTCAGCAAGATAAAGATGAAACAAAAGGAAAAGCCAAGGCAGTCGAGCTCACGCTCAGCCTAAGCCCGCCGAGGGTCCCCGGCTCCAGACGAGCCCCCGGGCCCTGTCCTGCCACTGCTCAGCCCGACACTCGTCAGAAGCCCTTTATTGCCAGATAAGCACCAGTGACAGGATGCCAAGGGGCAGAGGGACGTGGAGTTGCTCCGGCCCCACTGGCCCCATGTCCTCCCTGGAAGCCGGATCTGGACGTGGAAAGTTCAAGCCCCCCAGCCCGTCCCCTCCCGTCCCCTCCTGTCCCCTGGCGCCGGGTCCCCGTGCGGGTACCGCTGGTGCCAAAGTCAGCAGCCTTATCTGTCGCACTGTTTTCCTTGAGGCTGGCCGCACCCCGCTGGCTGCACACTCTCACCCCCCCCTGCCGTCCAACATTCCCAGACATTCTTCGGGCCCCTGGGCCCCTGGCATCCTAGCGGGCGGCGCTGGGAAGTGGTCCGGCTCCGGCTCCCACACGCCAGCTCTGTCGCGGCTGGGGCTCTGGAGAGGCCGTGGTCACCGCGCTGTTTTTGTGGGCAGGACCCCCGGGGGCTCGGTTCCCACACCGCCCCCGGGCCGCCCGTTCCAGCCAATGTGCCGTGGACAGACGGGGTGCGGTGACTAACCCGTTCCCACGGGCCCCACCCCACAGAGGAAGCCGAGGCCTCTGGGCGCCGGTGTGGAGGTAGCGGCCGGCGGCCGCCTGCGCCCTGAGGTGCCCGTGTGACCAGTGGTCTGAGGTCCCAGGACGACGTCGGAACAAACAGGCCATGCACGTGCTCTGGGCGAGAAGACTTAGCAAACCAGAGTCTTAGCCCCAGCGGTGAGCAGTCCGGCCACTGCCCTGGGCGGGCCGGTGTCCTGCTCTACGGGACGATCCCAGGGCATCAGCGGCAGGCGCTCCCTGTGGGGCCTCCAGGCGGGGACCCCAGCTTCCAGCCTCGCGTCTACACAGCCGGCGGTGACCCCCGGGCCAGCCAGGCCGTGGACACTGGGCCTGCAACGCCTGCGAGGGGCTGTGGAGCTGGCGGGGCACGGAGGGTCTTGGAACTCCGCTGTCAGGTCAGGGCTGGGCTCCCTGTGGGAGGGACACGGCGGTGTAGTTTGTGAGGCCACCGAGGGTTTTCAGTGGGTCCTGCACCGGGTATAGCCTTTCCTGAAGCCTGCCAGTTGCTGGGGGAGGGACACCCACGGCTTCAGATGCCACTGTCCCCGCCAGTCCCTGTCTTCAGAGCAGGTCGTTCCTGCAGCCCCGTCTGTGGGTCAGTGACCAAAAACCTAGGGGGTCCAGGCCCGGTGCTGGGGCAGCCTGCTTTCGCCCTGGGCCACGGCTCCGGACGGGTGTGATGGGCAGGAGGGGGAGGACACGGGGAGATGCGGAGAGTGGCCCCGGCAGAGGGAGGGGTCCCGGGAGAGAAGGGAGCCCCAGACTCCCCACAGGGGGGCACAGACCTGACCCTCTGGTTGCCTGTTGCCGCCGTAACGAGCGAACCACACCGGGCATCCAGACGGTGTGGGCAGCTCCAGGGCAGAACCACGTCCTGCCTTTTCCTGCTCCTAGAGGCTGAGCGTTCCCTGACTTGCGGCCCCTCCTCCGTCTCCAGGCCACCTGGGGGCCAGTCCTCCTCATCCCCCCACTCTGTCCCTCTCTCCTTCCTCCCTCCTCCGTGTCAAGGGCCCTGGCGATTGTGTTGGGCACCCCCCTCAGCCAGGAGAATCCGCCCTCCAAGTTCAGCGGATGGCAACCCTCGCCATGTAGGCTCACAGGGTCACTGGCTCCAGGGATTCAGACGTGGTGTCCCTGGAACCACTATTCTGCTGACCACCGTCACTGGGGCTCTGGCACTGCACTGCGACGGAGGGGCCTGCCTTGGGACCTGGCATAGGACGCTGGCCATCAGGAGAGGCTGGGACCTCGTCTGTGGGCTCCTGGGTGGTGGGCAAGGGGAGCGGCTTAACAAGAGCCCACAGGGCTGCACCTGTTCCTCCGGGGGGTCCTCACCTGGGTCAGTCACCAGGGTCCCGGTCCACCACGATGGTGATTCTTAGCGTCAGGAGGGCAGCACTGTGGAGCGGGGCTTCTCAAGGGTAACTCCCGGTCTCCCGGGGACTGTGCGGGTCTGGGGCAGCGGGTTGGCGTGGCCGGATGCGGGCAGTGTTGCCCGGAAACCTCCCCGTGAGTATCAGGGGACGGAGGTCGGGGAGGTAGCACAGGACGGCCAGGCCAAGGTCTGCCTCGAGAGCACACCGGACACTTGGCCCAGCCTGGCCAGCACAGCAGGCCACAGCGGGGGCCGGGCCTTGGGGAGACAAGGACGCACCGAGCTGCACGTCACACGCCAGCGGTTCCCCTCTGGGTGCCGCTGCAGAGACGGACCAGGACGCTGTCCACGGCGGCGCCGGCAGGGCCTCGGAAACAACCTAACGACAGATCAATCAGACCCTGGCTCCACCTTCAGAAACAAATCGGAACCCTGCCCCCGGCAACTGTCCAAGGCCAAGCCGCTCCCTGCTCTGCCCTGGCCCCCACTCCCATCCTGGATTCAACAGCCGGAGGGCCCGTTCCTGGGGCTCCCACGTCCCCGGAGAACCCAGCCCCACGGCACTGGCCACCCCTCTGACCTCACACGTCCACCCGACCGTACCCCTGCAGCACTTGGTCATGGCCCAGCGGCCCGGTGTTCCTTCAGCTGTCTGCCCGAATGTGACTTAAGGGGGGTTCCTCCCCGCCCCACGTATAACGTACACCCCACCCCCACCGGCATCACCTGTCCTCCCAGCCGCTCCAGCTTTCGCCGAGTACTTTCCCCCAGGGACCTGTCTGCTGCTCGTCCCCTGTCTCCGGCAGCTGGGCTCCCTGCTCCATCCTGGCACCCGGAAGGTGCCTGATAAGCGACAGATGCCTGACGGACAAGTGAGTGGAGAGCCGTGGAAAACACTTCCAGAGAGGAAGGGTCCAGGAGCCAAAGCGCTGGCCGGAGCGGCTCATGCAGTTGGGACAGGTGACAAGAGGGGACGCTGGTGGGCTGTGACATCCGCCCAGATGCCCACCCCGCACAGACCGGTGGCTCACGGGCACACGTGTATGCAAAGGGAGGGGCGAGGGGCTGGCTGGGCACCGGACACACGGCCGTGTCCCGGGAGGAGGGATGGGTGGACGGCCCTATGTGACGGGTCACGTGGGCGGCCGCTGTGGTGCAACTCGGCTCCCGTGGTGAGAGGGCAGAGGGATGGGTGGACGGCCCTATGTGACGGGTCACGTGGGCGGCCGCTGTGGTGCAACTCGGCTCCCGTGGTGAGAGGGCAGAGGGATGGGTGGACGGCCCTATGTGACGGGTCACGTGGGCGGCCGCTGTGGTGCAACTCGGCTCCCGTGGTGAGAGGGCAGAGGGATGGGTGGACGGCCCTATGTGACGGGTCACGTGGGCGGCCGCTGTGGTGCAACTCGGCTCCCGTGGTGAGAGGGCAGAGTCGGGGACCGGCCTGAGCGGCCGAGCATCCTGCGTTCCAGGCCCACGTGTGGGGTCGGTACAGCCCCACTGTGTGCCACGTGGGTGCAGACTTCCGGGGGCAAACTTAGAAGGCTCGTGGAGGACTCACTGTTACCGATTTCAAAACTTACTACCAAGCCGCAAGGGCCAAAACAGTGGGGTGCCGGCCAAGGACAGACACGTAGACCAATTGACCAGCCTGGGAGCCCAGAGACAAACCCTCACACGTGTGGCCAAATGGTTTTGACAAGGGCACTAAGACCGTTCAGCGGGGAAGGCAGTCTTTTCAACAAATGGCGCTGAAAAAACTGGACCTCCACATGCGAAAGAATGAAGTTGGACCCTCCCCTAACACCATATAAAGAATAAACTCAAAATGGACCAAAGACCTAAATGTAAGACCTAAAACAATAGAACTCTTAGAAGAAAACATAGGGCAAAAGCTCCATGATATTGAACTCGGCAATGATTTCTTGGGTCTGACACCAAAGGCACAGGCAATTGAAGCAAAAATACACAAACTGGAGAAATGGGTCGTGGGGTCTGCCAGCCTGTGCTGGTGCCCCCGTGTCTGTGCAGACGCCCCTGGACTCAGGCCTCTGCTTCCACCCTCTCCTGTGGGAAAATCTGTTCTCACCTGTGCACAGAAAGGCCAGATGCCGCTGGGGCCCCCTGAGACCTATCTGGATGAGCCCCAGGGGAAAGTGCATATGCAGCTAAGCCCACTTCATCAAAACAGAAAACTGCGGAAGCCCGTGGCTTCTGCCGCGTCCAGCAGGGCAAACACTTGCAGTGTTTCTCACACGCAGGCATGACTGTCACGGGGCGGAGCTGGCAGCTTGTCACCTGACCTCTGGAGAGAGGTGAGGCTGGGTTCCGGAGGCAGCACGTGGAGGAGGATGGACAGAGTCCACACAGGTGTCTGAGCCCCTGTGACGTCTGCCATCCGTGTGCCGAGGGGACACGCCTCTGCATGGCGTCCACCCCGCCGTCAGCCTGCGGGCACGGAAGCCTCCCCCCGAAGGTGGAAGGAGACGGGGGGAGGGGGAGGCGGGACAGGCCCCCGGGGGTCTCTCCACGCGTCTGGAGCACGGCAGCCCTCCTGCTGTTCTGCCTTTCCAGATGGTCCCGGGTCCCCGGTTCAGGGGATCTCTGTCCCTGGAAAGGAGCAGAGGAAAGGCAGGCATGGGGCTCCACATGAGACAGGATGGGAGGCCCCACAGATGCTGACTCAGGACAGGGTCCCGTGTAGGTTAAGTGAAATTCAAATGTCGGGGTCCTCAGTTTACAAACAGCGTGTGTTCATCTGCATATCGTTTATGTGCCGCCTGGGCTGCAATCGTGCAGTTGAGAAGCTTCAAGAGCCCGCAGGGCCCACAGAGCCTCACAGACTGACTTTCTGCCTCTTAGAGGAAAAGTCTCCAGGCCCAAGTGGAAGGAGTGAGCACAGCCCCGCACCGTTTGCAGAGCAGCTCCGGGCGGGGACAGCTTCGGGTCCCTCTGTGGGCATCGTCCCTGGTCTTGCCTCAGAAGGGCCGGAACCGCGTGGGCAGCGCCAGCCGTGCCCGTGTCCTTCCTCACCGCGGCCGGCTGGGCAGGTGGCAGAGCTGGGCCCCGACCCTCACCTGAACCTGGAGGCCTCCCCCTGCCCATGTCCACGCTGGTGGCCAGCAGGGGAGGGACCGCGTCAGGAAGCGAGTTGCAGTGTGAATGTTTGCTACTATTATTTGCAAAAGGGGCTTCGCTTATTTCGTTGATCTTTGTCTAGATTTATGCCATTTTCTGATACAGATACAAACTCAAAATTGGGCTGTTCGGGGTCCAAAATGCCCCCTGCGTCACAGCCCTCCAGGCGTCCCTTCCCGACTTCTCACCAAAACACCAGTGAAGACTCAAAGCAACCAAGTTCCAGATGGATAAAACCCTTATTTTTAAAACAAAGTGATTAAAATACGAGGCATAAACGAGCACAATGTTTGTATGTGAAGAAACACTCTCTCAGCGCATCATAGAGGCAGAGGCTATAAGGATTCGGAATGAAATTAAGGATTGAACTCTTCTGCATGACTGCAAATATCCCAGGAACAAAATGGAAAGGCAAATGGCTTTGGAGGAGACAGGAATTTCAGCCTTTATGGCACAGTATGTGATGATGTCGTCAGCGCTTTGAAATACGCAGAGACCAAGAGAAAGGCAGGTGCCTGGCTGAGCTGGCAGGTGCCCGGCCCCGCCCACTTGCCGCCCGCATCCCCCGTACCTCTTCTCAGGGTCTGCACGGTGCTGGCCTGGAGTCCTGGGGAATTTAGGCCCCGCACCCACTCCACCAGCAGCCTCGACAATGCCTGACGGGGCCGGGGGTCAATCACTCAGCTTTCTCACCCTTGGGAGGGGGGCGCCGGCCCAGTGGGACAGCGGCAAGTGGCTTATAGGACCCCCTAACTGACTGCCTTCTCTTTCCCACTCCCTTCCCCCTCCCTAGGTGGGACCACCTCCCAGATAAGCTGCTTAGAGGCAACTCCCGGACTCGGGATCTAGTCCTGAGGGAATCAAACCAAGATAGTCCCCCAATTAAAAGTGGGGAAAAAGGGCCACCAAAAGGGAAACACAAACAGCCAGTAACTATGTGAAAATGTTTAGGAATCTAGAATTACAGATTCTAATGGGAGATGTGCAGTCTCCAGAGGGTGATAAAGCAGAACCAGAACATAAGAGCCTGGGACCTGTCATCCCCACACCCTTCAAGACGTATTTTGGGCCACATTCACGCAATCGTTAAACACACACGGCGCAATTCCACTCTGTCATTTACTCTAAGAAACTAATTGGATAAGTGTGCAAAGAGCCCCAGGTATGCACAAGATGTTTAAAGCAAAAACAAAGAAAAGCAGCACACTTAAATGCCCAGTAACAACGGACAGTTTACTGAACATATCATTGATTTCCACAGTGAAATACCACGTAACCATTAAAAAAGATGACTGCATTATCTATTTGTTGTCATAGAAAAATACTCATAATACACGAGGTGCAGAAGGTGGGATTACGAAACAGTGTGTAGAGTGGCGCCCACTTTATATGCAGATGCTGACAGGTGTAATTTCTGCACTGGAGAATGTCTAGGAAAGGGGAGAGCAGCTACCATTCCAACTGCTGTTACTTTGGAATGGTGGGTGGCGTAGATCATTTTGTTTTTGCCTGTTTTCTCACTTTTCCATAATAAATATGCATTAGTTATGTGGTTTGAAAAAAGCTGGCACCTGCTCCTGCCAGAGAACAGTTGCGGGTTGCCGAATGCTCTGAAAGTTTAGATGCTGTTTGCACCTGCACTAGCCAATGTTTGGTGTGTGCCCCAAATCCAGAGGCGTTGTCTCCACACCACCACTCAGACCCATCAAGGCAGGAGCACGAGATCCCCAGACGCTCACGCCTGAGGTTGGCCCTGCTCTAACCAGCTAGACCCATGCGGGGGGCTACTCTCCCCAGGGATAACTGTGCCTTCAGCTTGGGGAGGGGTCATCTGCTTCTCCCCTTGGCTCTGGTGACTCCCTGCTCCCTGTTGGTCCCACTGTCCATGGCCTTGGCCAGCCCCTGGGTCGTGTCTTCCAGGTGGGCACAGCCAACAGTGCCTTTCCTCCTAGTTCCAGCTAAAGTCCCAGGGAAGATGCTCATTGGCCAGGATTGAGTCACATGTTCATCCTGAGCCAATCATGATGGTGGGGCCAGGGGTGGAGTGCACTGATCGGCCAGCCGAGACCCTGCCCATCCCTGGAGTGGAGGAGGCGGGTTCAGCCCAAGAGAACCACCTAAGGAGAGACTGGGGTGACTGAGGGACTCACAGGAGGGGCATGGATGTACCCACCACCCTTGCTGGGTGCCCACACCAAGGGAAGGTCCTACTCCGTGCTGACCCCACCAAGTGTGCAGAGATCCTTGTCCTCACACAGCCCACTGTGAGGGGCTGCTGCTGGTCCCAGCCCTGGGAGGGCAGGTGACACCCAGGAGGGGCAGAGCTGAGCCCTGGCCGGGTGATGGGCCTTGGACCTGGACCCTGGGCCAGGCCAAAGGCAGGAGAGGGAGGCTCTGGGCAGCAGTGTCTGGGAACCCCTCGGCCATGGTCAGGCTTGGTTGGGGAGCGGGCTGAGGGGAAGGTGAGGACCCTTGGCCCAGGTCCCGAGGAGCCTGGCTGATGCCCCTGGAGCACCAAGGTCAAGTGGTAGCGCTGGGACAGGGACGGCATGGATGTCCCGTCGACACAGGAGAAGAGCCAAGGGGACATTGGGAGGTCAGTACCAGGGGAGCCCCAGAACCCCCACTCCCCACACCCCTCCCCGGGCCAGCCAGCCCGGGGATCTCCTGCTCCCACCTGAACCCAGCCAACTCCACTGGGGGCAACAGAAAAGTGTCTGAAAATTACAAAGCCATGGCCAACAGCCTGCACCACCCTGGACACGGTGACCGGGGACACGTAGGACACTGAGAATGTGGACTGGACCTGACAGGCAGCCCAACTCCAGGACGGCCCAGACTCACGCCACCTCTGTGGGTCCAGACCCGGCCAAGGAGCATCCCCCCGGGACCACAGGAGGAAAGAGGCTCTCCTCTGGGACTGCCTACCTGGGGGACACGACCCTGGGAGAGTGGAGCCATGGGGAGACAGCAACGGGAGCAGGATGTGAATCTTCGCTGCAGAAGGTGATGAAGGATGAGCCAACAGTGCGTGTGAAAGTGCCCTGGAAACAACTAGCCGCGTGTCCTGCTGTGCTGGCCGCACGCCTCTGCATTTTGTACCTGCACTTTTCACACCCCTCTCAGGTAGGGAGACCCCCCCCTGGATCACGAGACCCCCTGCTCACTCACTGACTGCTCAGCTAACGTTGGCCTCGCCCCGCCTCAGCCCAGTATGGCCAGCCCCTTGGTCTCGGTGTCCTTGCTGATGACACGAGGCCATTTCATTACTCACTGGGCTGTCTTGGGAACAGAGTGGCCAGGACTGGATGAGCATCTGTCCTGGCCATGTGGGATCCTAGCAGCGGGCGTGCAGGGACCCAGATCCAGGCCGCCCCAGTGCTGTGAAGTGTCACAATGGCAAGATCCTTTCCGCACAGCAGAAGTAGAGACACGGCTACAGTTCATGCATCTTTTAGAGCAAAGCTGGCTTTGTGCCACACACGCGCCATGTGACCCATGCAGCAGTAACAGAGGTCACAGTGTTTCTCCCAGAACATCCTTGACTCCCCCAGCCCCACCCTGGGCATTGGTGCAGAGGTCACTTGCGGGCAGCCAGGGCCATCCCCTGACTTCCTGCACCCACACCCCAGGTCCAGGCAGGGAAGCCCTCAGCACCAGGATCTTACACACACACAGAGAAGACTTCTAGTTCTGGCAGATACAGAGACTTGGTTCCCTGCCTGTCACTCCCACTGGAAGCAAAAGTGCTGAATAAACCATGAGCAGTATTCCTCAGACACTCGAGGGATCTGGCAGGTGAGGAGCGAATACACAGAGGCTGGAGCTGGAGTGTGTGGGAGGCCAGGGAGGCCCAGGTGGAGGAGGTTCAGAGCCGGCCGGACCAGCGCAGTCTCGTGGGGAACCCCTACCCACACGAGGGCCCGCCCTCTCCTCACAAGGATGAACCAGGATAGCGCCTCAACCCCACCACCCAGGGGACTGCCAGCCCCTAATTTTGGCATTGAGAGGAGGAGGAAACCTCTCCCTTGGGATTGGTGACTGCTAGCGGACCCTCAGGAGGCTGGCATACCAAATTCACACCACCTGAGGAGCCCAAGGCCCAGAATTTCAGCTGACGTGGTTTCAGGCTGGCAGTGCCTCTGGGAGAACCCAAGCTCAACCTGACCTCAAGGAGCTCCCACAGGTAAAAGTCCAAGACACAGGAAATCATAGTAAAAAAATCACAAAGCACACAGGCCAGAAGGCACCACAAGTGAGCCAAAAAACCACAGGCAGCAAAACAGGACGCACAAATACTCCGATGGTGGGGTTGTCAGGGCAGAATACCCAGTAAGTTAGGTGTGCTTAGGTCAATAAAAGGGGACTTAACATATGAATAAAGGGCATGTGACCATCAAAAATGTATCAAGCTAAATTGAAAATGACCAAATAGAATTTCTAGGAATGAAAAGTATAATAAATGGAGATAAAACTCAGTGGATTAAGAAATAAATAAAATTAAAAATAAAGATTCAGTAATCAAGGGATTGATTTAATTGCAGTTAAATGTAGTTAAAGAACTAGTGAAATGGAAGATAGAGCTGAAGAAATTATCTCTAATTCAGCAGACACAAAACCATGGAAAACGTGAAGAGTACATGATTAAGAGCAAAGAAAGTGGCAAATATGCACAGTTAAATGTAATAAGCAGATGATCTAAGATACCACATGTTGTCTACCCACCTAGATAAAATAAAACAGGACAAGAGCTCGAAGAGCAGTGTGGGCTCACTTCAGGCTGTGGGAGCTCAAGCGGGCAAGTTACACGACTGATGAGATGACAGATGCAGAGCACACAGCTTCTTGACTTTTAAGGGGAAGGGGCAGCAGAGCAAGAAAGGAGAGAACAAGAAACATAGGGAAAGGGAGACAAATATCAAGGTTAAGACAAACCTGCGGTGAGGCGTCAACAATGCCAAAAGTCGATACTTTGAAGATGGCTGGTCAGATGGACAAACCCCTGGCCATCCTGACCACGAAGAAGGAGGCACAAATGCCTAGTGTTAGAGATGAGACCAGAAGACATAACCACAGACGCTCCACCAATTACATGGGGGTTGTTATGAATAACTCTATCCTCTTGGATGAAGTGGATAGAATTCTGGAAAAATAAAACTTAATAAAAGCAAGCCAAGAAGAAATAAATGACCTGAATAGACCTATAAACATTAGTAAAATTGAACCAGTGGATAAAATCTTTCAAAGCAAAGCAGGCCTAGATAGTTTTAACTGGCAAGTTTTACCAACATTTAAGAAAGAAAGGATTCTAATCTAAAAAAAATTATTTCAGAGTATATGAAAAGGACATTTTTCTAAAAGTCTATGTCCTATATCGTATCTTAATGGTAAACTCTTTAAAGTGTTCCCTTTAAGATCAAGAACAAGGCAGAGGTGACCACTGTCACCATTCTAGTCAACACTGTATAAGTCCTAGGAAAGGTTCATAGGGAAGACAAGAAAAGGAGTAAAAGGCAGCTTAAACCGTTAGAATTTTCATTTTCTCGTGTAAATGTAGGTATCCCAGGGCTGGGACTGGGGCTCCATTCTCAGCTTGTCCTGCTGCACAGTCATCCTCAACACTTGGTTGTTAACTCATAGTCCAAGATGGCTGCCCAAGTGCTGGCCATCATGTTTGTATTCCAGCCAAGTGGAGAAAGTAAATGAGAAGGAAGTATGACTGCTCTCTGCTTGGACGTTACTTGAGAGGCCTATCTACCACTTCTACTTCTACCCCGCTGGCCAGAGGACATTATTGGACTCAGCTGTCACCTTGCTTCTGGGTGGCCACTGGTGGAGATCAAATGGAGAATGGGACAGGGGCGCAGGGACAAACACTCAGAACTGAGGGGAGAGCTCAGGCAGAGGGCAGACTGAAGGCCGAAGCCAAGACCAGAGGTCATGCCCTGCTGGGAGTTGTGCCATGCCCCTGACATCCTCCAGCTGTGCCCACCCAGCCTCCAGCCCCTTTGGGGGAAGAGGGGGGGAGGCAGTGGGATGGCCGTTGGTCTTCTATGGCACCTGGAGCAATGTGGGCAGGACTCTGGCCTGGTTTGCAAGACGCCGCATGACCTTGCTCGTTTCAGTGCCGCAAGAGGGAGGACGCTTCGAGCAGCTATTGTGCTGCCTGGATCCATGTACTGGCAGGAGGGCTTTTAGCAAATGTGCAGAGCACGGTTGCCTTTGTCATAATTTCAGCAAGCGTATT
Organism: Balaenoptera borealis; assembly: GCF_965194805.1. Classification (NCBI taxonomy): domain Eukaryota; kingdom Metazoa; phylum Chordata; class Mammalia; order Artiodactyla; family Balaenopteridae; genus Balaenoptera; species Balaenoptera borealis. Next base: position 1,573,369 of record NC_138862.1, on the reverse strand, counting down.
TTCAGCTTAAAGACTCCGGAGTGACCCGACTATGCAGCCCCAGAGCCTAAAGGTGCCATCAGAGCCAGGGCAGAGGCAGCTGGTCCCCCCCCCCAGTCCAGACAGTAACCTGTCAGGAGGACCAAAGCAAAGGTCTTGTGGGTCACACACTCCAGAATGTTTAAAACACCTGCCAGACAAAGGACCAGCTGCAGTGCCGGTGTTGCATTTAGCAGTGAGCACATGGGGGCCGTGGGGGCCGCAGCCGAGCAGAGAGGACCCGAGGGGCACAGCGGGGACCCCACGATGCACGCGGAGGGCCAGGGTCTGGGAGCTGCAGGGCCCCAGCTTCCGTCACCTTGTCATGGAATCCTCTGTCCCCACCGCAGGGCCAGCAGGAAGGGCTTCTGTGACAGGTGACAGGGGAGCCCAGAGGTGCAGCCTTGCAGATTCCCATCGAGGTCATTCTCAGAACGGAGTAGCCGGGAGGACGGGCGGGGCATTTGTCAAAGATGGAGCCGGCGTGATAAGCAGGCACTGTGCCCTAGAGGAGAGGGGGGCTGCGTCAGCAAGGCCTCAAAGCGACCGGGTTTAAATCTCTCCTGCAGGTCGGGTCTGAGCGGGGTGTGAACGCCCCTCTAGCCTAGGTCCAGTGGTGAGGAATTGGGTGGTGAAGACACCCCTCCCTCCACGACCGGGTTGCCCCTCCTGGTCCTTCTGGAAGGGGCCCTGGGCCCCCCAGCCTGACCAGTGCGCAGGGTGCACACGCAAAGGCTGAACCCAGGGTGCGACGACAAGAGCAGAAAGGCAGTCAGGCCACTCGGGGCGCACGTGAGGCTGGGGGGAGGCAAGAGGGCTGGGCCGGCCCCGCCCGGAGCAGGACCCTCGTCCCTGGCGTCTGCCCGGTACCCCGGCCCTCGGCCTCCCAGTGGGCCCGGGTCAATCCCGACACATTGGTCAACGAGACCAGAGTCCACTGGGGACCATCAGCAGGATGGCGCAGCAACCAGGGCCGCGGGTTTGCCCGGCACCCCGGGCACCCCTTCAACTCGAGGGTCCCCCCCGCCAGCAGGGCGTATTAGAGGAGGGGCAGGGCTTTGTCCAAGCCCCGGGTTAAGAGTTACGCATGGATGAGAGCTCCTAGTCTACAAACTTTCCTGGAGTCCTTATCCTTTAAGAAACGTGTCCCTGAGGACAGGCCAATACCTTGTGTCATCCTGGTGCAGAGTCCCCGCCTTGGCCCGCAGTGTGGGTTCCCTGAGGGGGAGGGAAAGGCCGGTGCCCCCCTTCCCACGATCTAGGCCGAGCCTCCTTCAGTCCCTGCATGCTGTCTGGGTCCGGACCCCCTCCCCGGGGCGCCCCGCTCCAGCCCTCTCTGCGGGCGGACCCCCTAAGCAAGGCGGAGTTCACCCCGGACACCGAATGCCCTGGAGCAGTGGCTGCAGAGCGCCGTGGGCTGGGGGGCCTCGTGGGGGGGGGAGCGTTCTGGGGAGGGGAGGGGAGGGCTGCAGGGGCTTCCACGGGGGGCCCCGGCTGGCTGCCCCACCGCCACCTGGGACAGGACATTCAGCCCCCTGTAGCCCTCGGGACGCTGCCTCCTTCGGGGAGGCCCTGTGGCCCCTGGACGTCCCACCCCCGCCTTCCATCAGAGCCCACCATGGCGGGGGACCTTGTCTCTGACCCTCGACCTCAGAGAGCTTGATCCCCTGGCCAGTCCAGGGTCTGGAGGAAGCGGCCCTGGCATCACCCAGGGGCAGCTTGGGGGCACTGCCAAGTGTTGTTGGGGGCATCAGGACTTAATATTGCAAACAGGGTCCACGACCGACCGGCACAAGATCACGACACCCTGCCTGCCCCCTGCCTGGCTGACACCAGCCTGCGTCTGGTCCCCACTGGGGGACACAGTTCTCGTCTCCAAGAACAGGTGTTGTCAAGTGTCACCGGCCATGAGGTTCCTGTCCCAGCCCCCTCTTCCCTGAATGGAGGGCGTGCCGGTGACGGGAGCTCTCCGTCGGCCTCCCTCTGTCCCCACAAGTGTAATGAGGCCCAGACGGGCAGGAAGTGCGGCGTGTGACAGCTCAGAAAATGGCTCTAATGAGAGAGGCTGCGGGACAAAGGTGGCATTCAGCGCGTCCTGGGACAGCAGGTCCCTCCCGGCCCTTTGGCGGTAGGCGGTCCTGGATCCCCAGCTTTCTGAGGGCGCCCCCTCCACCCCGCAAGCCTGAGTTTAACGAGCGGCCACCTCTGGACCCCGTCTTGGCCAGAGCCCCTGTTCCCGTGGGGCTGCCAGAGCCCCAGCCTGGCTTTACCCACGGGGCTTCCTGTCTGACAGCAGTTCTGCCTCTTCGTCTGGTCTTCCTTGTAAACTGGCAAAATCTCACCATTGGTGGGTTTCTGCGGGTTTGGCAGCTGTGGCCCCATTTGAAACAGTTTAAATGAGCAAAGAGCAAAAGAGGGTAAAATTGCAATCAGTGTACAAATAAAATGCACTTTCCAGTTTAGTACATGAGTAAACCAGAGTGTGCATGATAAAACTTGAGGTTCAGAAACTAGCAAAGCTATTTTGGAATTACACAGGGTGTCCCGAAACACCGAAGGCATCTCTGCTTCTCCCTAACGTTCATAACACTTCCCATGACAGTTAACGGTTTCTGGCGTCTTGAGACTTGAATTGCTAACAGTTCTCGTGCGCGAGTGATCGGGGGCTGCATTTCTGAGCGGTTTCCTGGGAGCAGCGGGGCCCCCGTCCAGGGATCTGGGGGCAGCTTCCGCCCCACAGGCTCTGAGGGCGTCGTCTGGAGCAGGGAGGAAGGGGTGGGGCTGGAAGAGCCCTACGCTGCCTGAGGGGCAGGTGGCCGTGTCTGGAGGTGAGGACCTGGCAGAGGTGACAGGGCACCGTGGGAGAAGGGTGTGCTCATTTTCAGATTGTAAATAGTGCTGCTCGATGTAAAAAATATGGGAAATCCACGAAAATCTCAACAGGAGAAGTCACGAGTGCACTCAGCAGCCTTTTTTTATCTTTATGTTATTTTGGTCTGCTGCTTCTCCCATGGTAAGCCCACAGCGTGTACTTATGATGTTGTAAACACATCCCCACTTTATTTAAAACCCTGTCTAGGAGTCGGGGGTCCCTCCTAGGTTGGTGCACCTGCAGGGGCTGGGGTGGGGCTGAGCGTCCCCTGAGGGGACCCCGGGAGAGGGGTAGACGGGAAAACAGCTGTTTCTCTGAACCCGCTCGACACGGGCCCACAAGTGGGGCTCCTCCAGCGTCCTCCAGGCTCCAAGAAGCTCATATGGAATCTGGGGTCCCTGCTGCCCCGACACCCTGAAGGTTGTGGGACCTGAAAAGCAGGCTCCACCCACCTCTCATTTATCAGCTGCCTCGATGTCAGGGGTCAGAGGTCATCAGGGTCTCACTGGACCCAATCCTTGTTCCTGGACATCTGGGTGCTCTGTGTTTTCTGGAGCTGGGAGGAAGGAGGAAGGGACAGGAAGGAAGGGCCCTGGTGGGATGGGGTGGGGGCCAGGGCCGGCTCACCAGGCCCCCGTTGGGGTCTTGGCCCCAGGCCTGCCCTGGAATGGGCGTCCCGCACTTCCATGTTATTCTGAGACACATAAGGACTCCGTCGGTTTTTCTTGAAGAACTTGCGTCCGGAGGAAGGCAGACACCGGGCCCCCTCCCCCGCCAGACAGTGCCCGCAGCACCGGTTCACATGGCCGCCGGCAGGGGGCGCAGCTGCCGAGAAGCAGAAAGCCTCCCTTTGTTAATCACGCTCCGTCAAACTTCGTGCTGGCCTGGAAAGTAGGCCGCGGCCGGGCCAGCGGGGGCAGGGGTGGGGGGAACCTGGACCCTCATCGGGCCGCGTGGAGCCACCGCTGGGAGAGGCCGGCTGCCCGGCTGGACGCGGTTTCTCTTCTGACTCACATAAGTATTTATAGCAGAAGAGAGATGCTCCGAGGCCAAGCTCCTGAGACGGGAGTCGGGGGAGATTAAATCTCCGCACAGGCCTCAGCCCGTCTGACCCTCGGCTGCCCGGCATCTGGCGGCCACCGATGAAGGGCAACTACTGCGGTCTCCCGCCGCCCGTTCCGGACGCGGCACATTTGCCCATCGCGGTTGCGAGAAGATGCCAACCCCAAAGGGGGCAGATCCGTGCCCAGACGCCGGCAGCCTGGACGCGGTGGAGACACCAGGGAGGCCGCATGTCTGCATCAGCGCTCCCCCCGCAGAGCCCCCGGGGCGGGAGCTGCAGCCCCACTTGTGCCGGTCACCTTGTGTCCAGTGGGCCCGGGGGACTCGGTGACAGAGGCTGCATCTGTGCTGGGGAGGGCGGGCCTGGGCACCCCTGGGAAGGGCTCTTCTGGGCTTGGGCCCTAAACGTGCAGGGTTATTGCAAATAAAACAGCCAGAAGAGGGAATGGCTGGTGTCCCCAGGGGTCAGGCACAGGTGTGGCACGAGTGCCAGGTGTCACCCAGACTGTCGGGGCAGCGAGGTCCCAGCTTCTCCCCCACCCCTGGGCTCTGGCCAGTTGCACACAAGGAGCAAAGAGACGGCAGACGAGAGGAAGGCCCAGGACTGCCCGGCCTCGTAGCACAGGGCAGTGGGGGTGAGGGCAGGAAGGGTGTCCTGTCCCAGAGGCCTTGGCTCTGCGTCCCCTCCACGGCGCCCCCTCCAGAGAGGCCAGGACCCACCCGCCTACGTCCTGCCACCGAGAAGGGGCTTCCGGAGAGGCACTGAACCCCCCAGCTGCTGGTCGTCACCCCGTTAAGCCCGGGGTCAGCCAGGCACCTGCCTCCGGTCAGGACGGCCCTGAGTCCCCCTCCTCACCCACTCCTCCAAGGCCAGCTCGCACCCTCATCCTTCCGTCCCACGCGGGCTCCGGCATGGCCTCTCTGGGAGGGGGCGGTGCTGTGGTGACAGATGATGCCTGAGACCCCGCCCACATGCCTGTCTCATGTCTCTGAACCCCCCTCTGGAAGTCCCCGGGAGAAAAGAAAAACCCTAAAGTCTGAAAGAAAGGGTTAAAGTGCCCTGTTCTTGGGGAATTTGCATCCAGGCTCAGAGAGCTGGGTCCTGTCTCGGGACAGCGGCTTGGCACGGTTGGGGTCAGCTGTTAGTGAGGCCAGGAGACGACCCTAGACTCACACAGGCCACCCCGCGGTCGTTGGGTGGGAACGTGTCCGCAGAAGCCTGAGCTGGGGGCGCAGGGACCCCTGCAGAGGCCCCAGGGGTCTGAGAGGAGGAAGAGTGGACATCACCTCAGGCCTGGCCTCACCAGCACCCCGCCAGCCTGCCCTCCTCCCTGTCTAGGTCCGGGGCCCACAGAAGTGGCCGCACCCACCAAGAGGCTGGCGATGGCTCCGGCCCCCCGGCCTTACCTGGGGGAGACCCCCCACTGCCCGTCCCCTCGTGGGGCGCCTCCCACCTCCTGGTGGCGGCCCCAGGTCTGGCCTGCTCGTGACACTTTCCTTCACCCACAGGGTCCCCGTGCCCACCCCTCTTTGTGCCTTGGGGGCTCCCAGTGCCCCTGAGTGTGCCTGGCCTGCAGTCCCGGGGTGGCCTGGCTGCAGGCCCTCGGTCCCTGCCCGGGGCCAACTGTCCCCCTCCAGGGCTGACTCACTCTGGCCCGTGGACCCTGCATCCTGGCGGTGTCCCCTCCTCCCACGTGCATTTCAGGGGAGCCCCCTCCGTGGAGCTGTCACCTGGGGCTGCTGCAAAGGGTCCTGACCTGTGGGGAAACGTTCTCGCAGTTTCATGTGCACCCCTCAAAAGGTTAGAACAACTCATGATCACCCAAGTGAACTTTATACCTAAATGTCTATATGCACTGCTGAAACCACTGAAGTATTAGAAAACTAGGATAATGGTCTGAGGGTCGAGCAGCGGTGAGGAATTTTAGCACGACCCAAGGCCCAAACTGTAAGGCTAGTGGGACATTTTTGATTTTCTAAGAATTTGAAATTTCTCTAGAGCAAGATTTAATGAACACAGCTGTACTGTAATGTCAGGCCGGGGAGATGGGCTTCGCCCCAGTCCTACGAAGGATAATGTCAGGCTGGGGAGATGGGCTTTGCCCCAGTCCTACAAAGGATAATAGGCTGGGGAGATGGGCTTCGCCCCAGTCCTACGAAGGAGCTGCTGGTGGGTTTGGGGAGGGCTCCTCTCCCGGGGCACCTCGCTCCATCTGCTGGGGAGGGGTCTTCGCCAGCCCCCCGCTCCCATCTCCCACGAGAAGTTCATCTTGGGATTCATTCATGCTTGTCCTTCTCTCTCTCTCTCGTTTTTCAATAATCAGTTTTTCTGTTCTCACAAGCCCTTCCTATCTGAAGACGTGTCTCTCTCTGACTCAGAGGGAAGGTCTTTCTCTGTGTCTGTTTTTCCTCTCTGTCCCCTTTGCACACGTCGGGTGTGTGTCCCCGTCCTGGCTCTGTCTCTCAGCCGCTCTGGCCACATTCACCCCTACCTCTGTCTTTCCAGTCCTGGGAGGATTTCTGAACTTCCCTTCGAATTCCTGGGCTTGTTTCTCTGGGGGAGGGGGGCGAGCTGCCCTTTGCTTTCAGAGTCAACAAGCCCACATTTCTCTCAAGACCCTGTCCTCTTCTCAGAGCGATTCCCGCTCATGGCCGTAGGCACCAGGTCCCTTTGAGATGAGATGGGTGCACAGGTGGGCTTTCGGAGCTCAGCCCCCCTGGGCCAAAGGATCGGGTCCTGCCCCCTCAGGCTCTTCCACAAGGGGGAGGGGTGGTGGAGCGTCCCCTTGCCCTCCTCCCTTTCTGGAGGGGCTGGCCCGGCTCGAGCGGAGTCCGTCCTGGCTCGGGGGTTGGGGGATCAGATCCTTCAGCCTGGTTGTCAGATGACCCTGCCACACGGGGGGACCCAGCTCCCCGTCAACCCAATCCCAGGGGCAGGGTGGGAGCTTCCCAGAAGATTCTGTGTCTGAAGGCGGTGGTCAGGGTCGACGCTGGCCCTTCTGTGGGGTGACTTCCCCCTGGGAACCCCTAACCAGACGGTGAACCTGGGGGCCTCCACTGAACCCCCCTGCATCCCCGCGTGCGAGAACTATGGGGTGGTCACGCTCCCTCCATCACTCTGGGCTGTGTGTATATTCTGGAAATGCCGAGTAATTTCTCCCAAGGGCAGGCACTTCCTGCTCCCTCCGGGGACCCGGGTCCGTTCCTTCGGGTGGTTTCAATAAGAGCCGGTGTCGGGGTGGAGGCTATGCTCGCATCCCCACCGTGAACTGGGAGCCCCGGCTGTTTTCATGCTTCCGCCATGAGGTTGGCAGACGCCATCACCCCGTGTGTAGGGACATGTGTGTTCTAGGGCTCAGGGTGGCTGCCGAGGTCCCTGTGGACGAGGGGGGACTCGGGTCCAGACCAGGCTGGACCTGGGCTGCCTGAGGCCCGAGCCGGAGAGGGCTCTGCTTGCTGGCAGAAGCGCATGTGAAGGGGAGAGGCAGAGTTTACCAGGGGTCACCGGCGGCGGAGAGCCATTCCCGCATGTCTGTTTGGGAGTGCAGTGATTTATTTTCCTGTCTGAGCCTTGCTTTGCAGTGGGATTTGCAGCCACGAAAGTTCTTGGCCAGGACATTTGTGTCTTAGGAAATGTTGGGTTGCACTTTTATTTTTAGCTTCAGGAATGTGACACTTGATATTATTTGGGTTGTTTAAGATGGGCCAACTTTAAGATGAGAACTATGTCCCTTGACCCCACGCCAGTCCTGGAACCTTCCCGTCTGAAAGGGAGGGTCTCAGTTCTACGCTGGAGAAAGCAAGCTGCCCTGTGCTCTGTTTCTGGGGAGGCTTCTGCCCGAGTTCCCCCCATGTTCCCCGAGTCTACGCCACCAGCCAGGAGGAACTGGGCTCTGGCGGGTCAGAAAGCAAACTGTTCTCCAGGCTGGTGTGGGAGCTGGGTTCTCAGGCCAGGGGACAGATCTCCCCACTGGGGGGCCTCTCTGTGAGTGATGACCCCCCACCCCAGGACGATGGGCTGCAGACCCAGGAAGCTGCCTTTCCCTTGAGCCGGCTGAGCACGCAGCCCGCGAACTCCGGGCAGCCCTTGAGTCTTCCCCGGGATGACCAGGTGTACAGAGCGCCTGAGGGCGGAATTATAGCCCTGGAGGGGGCCGTGGCCTCAGTACCTTCCATAGCGGTGCCGGGCGTCCCACTGTAATGAATGGCCCTTAGGCTGGGATCAGGGCGTCAGGGAGTCACGCCCAAACCCCCGCCCTCAGCTGCCCACACACCTCCGCCCAAGCGGCCCAGGTGGTCTCCATTCACCCCAGCCTCGAGGTCTGCACTTCAGCCTTTGCCCTTCGGAGCAGAGCCTGCGGGGGAGACGCGGGCCTGGACGTGGAGACCTTGGTCTGAGTCTTGGTTCTGCACCAACGACTGTCCTGAGTGAGCCACGCACAGGCCCGGTGCCCAGCGCCGCTGAGGCGGGAATAGCCCCGCGAGGATGAGATGGTGGAAATGCTCTGCCCCCACGACCCACATCGCCCCTCACGCCTGCCTGGACAGCTGGACGCGACCAGGCCTGCATGCACATACTCTTGTCTCCCAGACAAAAAGGCGGTTGGAGGCGGCCGGCCTTCTTCCTCAGGCCGGGCTCGGCGCCTCTTCGGGGTTGGGAGGGGGACGGTTCTCCGCGAAGTTGGAGCCTGTGCCTCTCCTTCACATCCTGACTCGAGTCCCCGAGTCGCTGAGCATTTTTCTCTAAAACAGCTTCATTCTTTCCATTTTGCAGGGGTTTTTTTAATGGGAAGCAAAGGCTTTTCCAATATTAAGTGGAGCGTGTGTCACGCGGGGCTCACAGAGAACAGCTGACCCGGCCCAGCCCCTGGAGCACAGCACGGCCACCGCCCGCCCGGCCTGCAGAGGCAACGGCCTCGCTGTGACTCCAGCTCCTTGTTCAGGGACCACCATCCCTGCCAGGATGTCACTCACTCGTCCCTGAGTGCCCACGCCTGACACAGTCTCCTAAGTGCTGATACATCAGGTATGCGACGAGCTAAGGACCCTGACGGCTCTGTGGGGCAGGACGCAGCCGCGTGGGCTCTGAACACACTGAGGAGGGTCCTCAGAGTCTCTGGATTCCTTGGCTGACTGCTGCGGAGGCGGGAGCAGCGGGGCCCGATGCCTCGGGACGGGATGGTTTTGAGGGCCTCAGACGTGCTTCTCCTCCCTGGCAGAATGTGGTCGAGCCGGCGCTGGTTGGGGGGTGTGTGTGTGTGTGTGTCTGTCTGTCCCTCGGCTCCGGGGTCAGCAGCCCATCTCAGTCTCATGGTGCTTCAAAAGCCAGCTGGGGCTTTTGGGGGTGAGACCAGGTTTGGGTTTGGGAGGTTCCCCCCTCTTCTTCCTACTTCCCTGAGTTTCCCACATTTTCCACAACATTTTCATAATTTAGAAAGCTAATTTTTAAACGTCTGCAGTAATTTTGAAAACAGCATTTCTATGTATCCTCGTTTCCAGCCTTGCTCCTGAAGGCTCTACGGTGCCCCCCCTTCACGCCCAGGACCACTGGGGGACGTGCTCGGTCTGAGCAGCGGGCCACCCGCCTGTCGGGGGATGAACGTTCCACTATGGCCGCGTGCCCCTCTTCACGTCTACCCGAGTCCTTCCCCTGCTCTCTAGCAGGCTCATCCTGTGCATTTTCTGTCCCAAACCTGAAACGGCCATTTCTCCAAGAAGTCCCGGCTTCTCAGAGTGAGAAATGGTCTTTAGAAACCACAGTTCGGTGCTAGGTGTGCTCATTGCTGGTACAGCGCCATTGTCTCCAAGCTTTTCCAGTGGACAGATTTAGGAAATATACATATTTTTAAGAGGAGAAAAAGCAGGAGCTCTGACTACTATTTATTCAGATTTATTACTAACGAGCTTTTACTTTGCTCCATTGACTTTACACGGGGATCTCTGAGAATCTCTCTTGTCTTAACGTAAAAATTTTGGTTGTTGCCAGCAGTAACTTAATTCCTCATTTATTCACTCCTACAGTCTATCTAAATAGTTTCAAAATAACAGCACTGATAATACTTACCTTATGAGTACCAGATGCACATTAAAGCTTCTGTGTGATTCTCTGAGTTCTTAGAATATGTCCCACTGGGAATGCACAGTCAAAATGCTGTATTTTAAAATCTCTTGAAATAATATATTTTGAAGTCATTTACTAACCACAAATTTGTTTCTAGTTTTAAAATATTTTTTAGGGATTGATTTTCTTTAGAAAGTTGTAAAAGACAATCATATGGTCCCCCAGTCAAAACTCTATGACCAAGCGCATTCTAGAAGCTTCACTTTCATCCCTCCCCCTCCTCACCCACCAGGCAAACGTTTACCTGATGGCTTTTGGTTTACCTTCCATTGTTTCTTTTTGAAGATGTAAGTAGAAAAAACTTTCAAAATTGCCCTTTTCTTACACCAAAGGTAGCTGTCCTCTTCTTCCACATAAAAACCCATCCTGGGGACCCTTCCAACTAGGCACTGAGAGGTCCTATCCTCATTTCCAACAGTTTCTGGGGTCTCTCCTGCTGTCCCCTGCGAATGCAGAGCTGCCGCCCTTTGGGTCTGCCCCACAGCTGCCCAGACCCTGCAAACAGCGACTTTCCTTCCCTCCCAGCGCTTGGGGCTCTAACGTCTGCAGGCTCAACTTCATGCAACCTCTGAAATTTATCCCAATTTTAAAGTGTTTGATCTACACTCCAAGCCCACCAGGAATCCTCCGTCCTCAGCAGGGAGGCCCAGGCTGTGGCTGCTCTGGGCCCAAGGCCCCTGCATTATTTGGGAAGGTGGCCTTCAGCTGACTGCCCAGTCCAGACACATGTGTGAGCCAGGGTCTCCCTGTGGAGAACAGAATTTGGGACACAAGTGTAAAGCCCTGTCTGATCAGCTTGGACCGGAAGCAGCTGCTGGAGCTGCAGAAGGCAAAGCGGGTGCCAACCCTGGCTCAGAAGGGACCCAGAGGGCCACTGGGGCTGGCCTTGGCGACTGGACAGAGCACCCAAGAGGTGTCTCTGAGCCAGGCCTGGGTGGGCCCGTGACCTCGACTGGGGTACCATGGAGGCTGGATCTCCTCCCAGCCACTGGGTCCGCTGGCTGCATCCACACCAGGCAACTCAGGAGACTCTTTAATAACTTGTGACCTGATTCCTGGGGGATGAAGAGCATTCCCATCCCTTTGTCCCTTCACTCACTTGTTGGTGACCCCTGGGCCTCTCTCCCTCCAACACCTTCTATAAAAGGTGAGCTTCTGCGTTTTCTCCGCCAGCACTCCTTGTGGTCCAGCCCAGCAGACCCTGCTTCTCAGGCTGCACCCTTCATTGCATTTGGGCCATTTGATGACTGTCTGTAGAAGTTCAGCTGGGCGGGATGAAGATCTAGGTGCCGGGGATACATCAGGGAAAACATGGGGCCCACATTCAGGGACAGGGGACAACATAGCCAATTGTGTACATGAAGCAGGCTGGCCGAGGATGGAGCCAGGAGAGACGTGAGGGGGCTGTGGCCCGGGCGGAGCCCCGAGGGAGGTGAGTAGGTGTGCCTGGCCAGGAGAGCACCACAGGGCCGGCCCGGGGGACAGAGGGGACAGCGGTCCAACAGCTGCAGGGGGTGGGCCGTGGGGAATGCATGGGGCCCCGTGTCTCCTGCTGTGAGGAGCACAGGCTCCGGGAGAGGCAGGGGGGCATCACAGGGGTCCAGGTGGGAGACGGCCCCACCCAGGTGGCCGTGGAGCAGGTGGTGAGACAGACGTGGGTCCTGGAGGTGCTTTGAAGGTAGAAGTGGGAAGGTTTGCAGAGATTAGATGCAGTGTGAGGGGAAGAGGGGGCCGAGAAGGACCCCAAGGATTTGGGCCTGAGTTACAGGAAGGGTGGAGCGGCCCAGAGCTGAGCCAGGAACACGGGGGAGAAATGACTCAGGGAGGAGACATGGACTGATCAGGGAGCTCAGCTTCTCTAGCAACTGCCCCGACGACAGCCCCCGGGCCTTCTCCTCCGTGAGGTGTCATCTTTTTGTGTCCCCAGCACCCAGCACAGAGAAGGGCACATGAGGGGCCTCAGTACATTATCTTTGGAACTGAATTTTTAAAAATCAACCTATTATAGCCCCTTGAGGTTTACAGGATAAACTGACACCCAGAGCTGGGCACGGAGAGTGCTTGAGGCTACTTACTGGCAGACTCAGGGTTAAAACAAGCTCTTTCTTGTCAGCTGTTCCAAATTGCCCCTCAGGCACCGCAGTTGGGAATGGGGCCCAGGTTCTCATAGATACTTAATGTTTCAGAGCTGGAAGAACCTTTGGAAACCATAGTTACTATTGGAAAGGGTCCATAGTGACACCACACCCATAGCAAGAACAGGATTCTTTGAAGAAAACAAAAAAAGAAAAAACTGGAGAATAAGCCAGAGTTCTTAGAATTTGAAATGTGATTTTCAAAATAAAAATTCAGTGGAGGGCTGGAAGAGAAAGAGGAAGAATGAAAATTTATAAAATTTTCTAAAATGTAGAGAAATGTAGACAAAGATGTGGATGAGTTCAGGACAAATTAAGTATGGAGGTTTAATCTGGGTGCTCCTAGAACCACCTGTTAGGATTTCCAGAATGAGAAAGCAGAAAACTGTGAGAGGAAATACTAAAAGAATTAATAGAAGAAAAGTTCACAGAGTTGAAGAAAGTCAATCAGACTTAAAGGCCACAGTGTCTTGAACAGGAGGAAGGACAGAACATTGGCCCCTGATGTACCTGCTGAGATTTGGGAATGTTGACGCAGAGAGAAGGTTCTAAGAGCTCAGCAAGAGGAAAATGGAGCTCCTTGCAAGGGAACAGAATCATGTGCGATCAGCGTTGTGGGTGTTAGATTTCCATGTAGGGCCTTGGGACTTCTGGTAAACGATGGTTTGGAACCTGGAATTCTATACCCAGCCAAACAGTCCATCAAGGCTGATGGAGAAGCAGAGCCACCTTGGGGCCTGAAAGAGCTCCAAACATGCATTTCCCATCTGACCTGAAACGAGGCTTGGAAGGAAGAGGAAGACATGCGACTGAGGGAAAGTGCTCCCCTGCTTCCCCCCACCCAAGAACACAGAGAGAGTGTCTGACAACTGGCCCAGGTCCAGATGGCACCGTCCTAGTCAGGCAGGGTCAGAGCCCCTTGGAGCGAGGTCTCCAACGCAGGTGGAGTCCTCTCAGCCACAGAATCATTAAGGAGCAGATGAGTTGGGGTGAAGACACATATTTCCACCACCAAGAAGAAGGAAGGCAATTGGAAACTCCCAGATAAACACAATGTGCACGAGAGAACGGACGTCTGGCTGTGCCGGAAGCCGACGGGGCAGGGTCGAGGGCAGCAGAGGACGTGTGGGGGGGAGGGCTCCCACCTGTCGCATCGCCCTGGTGGCACCGCTTGTCCACGGGACCCCAGTCCTTTTCTGCAGACCCAACCATGGCACGAAGGGAGTGTACTGCTCCTGGCCACAGCTGGCAGGAAGCACGGAGCAAGGCGTCTCTCTGACGCGGGAAACAGGACGCCAGAAACCCACTTGCAGAAGACAGATGCTTTAACTGAAGAAAAAATAAAATTAAAATTAAAGAGAAACTTGGAATGGACATTTGGCCTGATGGTACTTTATTTCATTATTAAGTTGTAAATCCCTTTTCTATGCTGATGAGCAAAGCTGGAGGTTAAGTATCACTTTTGGTCCAGGGAGGTGGTCGGGCTGGGTGAGGCTCTAAACAGGGTGTGAAATAAATGTGACGCATGCTCTGTTCTCATTCCCTGGGGTCAGCGTCAGACCCCACCCCAGCCCACGCTCCGCTGCAGAGGCCTCCGTGTGTGCGGGAGACTCTGGGGCCGCAGGGTCACACACAGAGCCACTCAAGGGGAAAGATAGGAAGGGACCATTTGCACCTCCTTCCGCCCGCCCTCCCTCCTGGCCTTGATGCTACACTTGCTATCAAGCACCAGCACGTTTGTGGCCCAGGACGGGGCTGCTTCGTGTCTCCTCGGTGCCGCAGATGTTTGCACCAAGCTTAGGGCACTGAGGGTGCTGCTGGCAGTGCCCAAACCTGAAATGCAAAGCAGAGGTTTGTGCTCCTTGACATAAAAGGGGGTGTACGCAGTGTAAACCTTGAAAATGTAAAAGTAGTGCTGTAGCTGATGGAGAGGGGAGGGAGAGAGGAGAAGGGGGGGAGGGGGAGAGGAGGGGGAGAGGAGGGGGAGAGGAGGGGGGAGAGGAGGGGGAGGGGAGGGGGGAGAGGAGGAGGGGAGGGGGGAGAGGAGGAGGGGAGGGGGGAGAGGAGGGGGGAGGGGGAAGGGGAAGGGGAAGGGAGAGAAAAAGGGAGGGAGGAGGGGGAGGGAAGAGGGAGAGACGGGGAGGGAGACAAGAGAGGTGGGGGAGGGGGAGGGGGGGAGGGGAGGAGGAAGGGAGTGCGGTGTGCCGAGGAGCCGAGAGGATGCCCATAGGTGGCCCAGATCTCGAGACCCAGGTCCCACAGGGCTGGTAAAGCCAGCGTGTCCCTTTTCCTAGAAATCACCCAAAAGCAACACAGAGGAGAAATAGATGTGCAAACTCCATTTTCTGGAAACCGAGGAACAGGGGATTGCCCAGACCTTCCAACAGGTGAAGTGAGGGCTCCCGGAGTCCTGTGATGAGCAGGAGGGAGGGAAAACTGAGGAGCTGGAGGGGACAGAGGGGGCCTCACAGCACGTCTGGAGGCTGAGGCATCAGGTGGGAAGGGGAAGGCGGCTGGAAAGAGGACCCGTGTGCAGCAGACGGGCTGCACCGAGCAAGGTAGGGATGAGGAAAGAAGCTGCATTCCCGCAGCATTGGGAGAAACCAGCATGCAGGAGAAGCCAGGACACTTTCTAAAAAGAAGAGTATTTAAGACAAGTTATAGGGACTTCCCTGGAGGCCCAGTGGTTAGGACTTGGCACTTTCACTGTGGGGGTTCAATCCCTGGTTAGGGAACTAGGATCCCTCATGCTGTGTGGTGCGGACAAAAAACAAACAAACAAATACAAGTTATAAAGCCTCAGTGTGTATGGTAGCACCAGTGGGTGTAATTGAATAGAAGAAATAGACCCCCATGCACACGGGGGTGTGGTCTGCACCGAGACCGAAACTCACATCCTCGGGGAAATTAGTAGGTTGGTGGGGACACTTGGTAGCTACTTAGAGAAAAAGTTAGTTGCATTTATACATTACCCAGTGCAGCAGGATAAATTCCAATTGGCTCAAATATTTAATAGTTAAAAAATAAAATCTTAAAAGTGTTTTTTTTTAAATGGGAGAATTCTTTAAAAATTCAGAAGGGAAAAGGCTTTTTAAACTGTGACACAAAAATCAGAAACTATGAACAGCTGATAAATTTGTCTATAAAAAAAAAACAATTTCTGCACATCCTAAGCTGTTGTAACCAAAGTCAAAAGACACAGTGGGTTGTGCACCTTGTCTCATCCCACAGACAAAGAGCTCTAATATATAAAGAGCTCCTAGGAATCAAGAAGAAAAAGACTAACAATACAAAAAGTGAGAAAGAAAACGTCAGAGAATTGGCCCACATAAAGAGAAAGCAAGCGTTCTAAACCCATGAGAAAAGTGCCCTTAGCCCTATCTGGGGCCCCGTTTGACCGACTGGACTGGCCAGGGCCCCAGTTTGCTGGCGCTGTGCCGTGGCCTTGACAGGGGGCCTGTCACACGAGCATCGTTCTGCACACAGACCCGTGGACCTCACGTGTCCACGCCTAGGAGTTTTCTTGCAGATGTACTGCATGTGCGTGCACCAGCGCTCAGACCCAAAGAAACCACCCTCCGCCCTCCGGCTGGGGCCTGCCCTGCGTGGTTCACACAGCGGATGGTGCACAGACACGGAGCCGGGGGACACTCTTTCTGTCCAAGGGGGTCGCCCGGATGTGCCGGTTCCTGGTTCAGGCAGAGCACGGGCAAGGCCGTGGGCAGAGGGACCAGGGTGTGATGCCCCTGATCCTGACATTGCCGGCTGGACGTGGGCTGGGGGCGGGGAGGGGACACCCATGCTCCTATATTTTGAACCCTGTACATGTATTATCTATACTAAAGTGGAATTACTGTTATTTTTTTTAAAGAACCCAGAGTGTAAAGCTCTTGTTTCGGGTTAGGTGGCCACCCCCCGAGGAAGGGAGCAGAGCCAGCCATGTGCGTCCCCCTGGGAAGGGCAGCCGGGGACGCAGGATGAGGCAGGGGATGGCTTTCCCGTTTGTGTGCTTTGATTTCATGGTTTGCGTATTTACGATTACTTTTATCATTTGTTTTAAAGTGCCATTTTGGCTCTTATGTTTGTGATTTCAAAAAGTAAATGGGGAGAACTAAATGAAGTGGAAATCAAGTTTCATCAGAAAACAGAGGTTTAGGACCAGTATTTGAGATACACTGTTGGTTAATAGGAGAACCGGGGACCCACGGCCTTCACCAGGGGGTGCCCAGAGGGGACAAGTGACCCAGGGGCCCTGCAGGTGGTGGGGAGGCTGGCCCAAGAAGCTCCCTTTTATCTGATTTACATGATGGGGTTAGACTTTATTTGGGAAAAAGTTTCTGCCACTAAATGTAACAAGGGTGAAAAACCACCATGTGCAAGGCCCACATACAGGTGCTCAGGTCGGCTGACGAACTTGGCACAAGTGGCCAGTGGTGGAGTCTGGAGAGTTCCTTGATTTCTATTTTTATGGCGAAGGCACTGAGAGTGGGAGCTGGGCTTCATGCTCTGCGCCCAGCACAAAAGTCTCTCTATTTATGGATGTGAAAGTGGTGATTAAGGTGGAAATCAGCCTTCACCACAGTGGCTGTTAGTTTAAGGCTCTACAAATGTTTATTTTCAGCCTGAAATTTTCTGTCTAAATTCACAGTTTACAGTTTAACTGAATTACTTTCATTCATTTTTGAATTTACATACAGTGATTAATTCCTTCCTTGCCACTTTAAAAGCATCTTCAAGGGTTTTGTTATGTCGCCCACAGATAAATCGAAAGCAGCGGAGACGTTAAGAGTTGAAATGTTTCCTTTGTCTGCCCTCTGAGAGTAACCCCTGGTCCCTGGGTGATTCTGGGAAGAAAAAGAAAAACTAACAAAATTAAGTAAGTGAAAAATCACTTGGCCATTGCTTCGGAACCTCACCAATGTTTAGAGCCTTTTGTGCCCAGAGGTTCTGGGGTAGCTGCTTGGTCTCTCTCCTTCTGGGTGGCCCCCCACCCGTTTGGACGGGTCTCCTGGGGTGATGGGGGGATGACCCGGGAGCTCCACCCTCACACCCTTCTCTTGCCTTTCTCCCCAAATCCACTTCAGGAGAGAGAAATGAGGAGAATTCAGCCAGGCCCTGGGCCCTGCCAGGATTCTGGCCCCCCGTCCCGAGCAGCCCCCAGGGACTGTCTTGGGAACATCCTGTCACCTAGGGATGAGTGATGGCGAAGGCCCAGGAGGGCTGGGGGGTTACTCCTTTTGTTTATTGCCCCAGACCACTATGATATGAACAGAAATGCTTTCAAATCATAATAACACTGAATAAAAGTGAAAATGCCAACTCCATCTATTTTTAGGCATTAACACACAAAGTAGGTGTTTATTATTGACTCTATTTCCTTTTAAAAACAAATCATTTTTTTTAACGCTCAACACTTCAGAATATTAACCATATGCTAACTACATAAAATAATGATAATCATAAAATTTGACCATACATTTGTTTAGCACTGTATATAAAAACATTATGTATATTATACAATTTTGATGGTTCTACAAAATACCTGTGACATAGGCAAAGCAAGTAATAATGTTCCCACTTTCAAAAACCAGAAGAGAAAATGAGTGGTCAAGAAGGGGGATGACTTGTCCCGGATCCCAGAGTCAGCAGGTCACCTGTGGGAAAATACGAAGCTCAAAGCCACTGGGCTGTGCTGCCTTTGCAGCCGGTGTCCTGGGTCCTAGAGGCAGGGCAGTTCTGACGTCACCAAGTGAGAGAAGGGTCTTCCCACCGAGAGCAGGTTACACTTGGCCGTGCGTGGAGAAGCTCATGGGTGGGTCACGGGGATTCCTAAGTCAGGGATGCGAAACTTTCTTTTCTTTTTTAATTAGCAAATATTAGAATCACATAAGTAAAAATATGGTTTAACTTAGTTGAATTGTTTTTCTTTTTATTCAATTTTTTACTTCAAAAAATTTCAAACTCACAGAAAAGTTGAAAAATAGTACATACAATGAACAACTGTATACTCTGCGCCTAGGTTCACCAATTTAAAACATTTTTGCATATTTTGCTTTCTCTTTCTCTCTCTACATACACACACATACGTACACACACACACACACCTTTTTACTTTTTGGTAAACCGTTTCAAGGTAAGATGCAGACCTTGTGACACTCCCCTCCTAAGTGCTCCTTCTGAGAGCAAGGATTCCTGCAGAGTAGCCACTGCCCAGCACCCCCTCCAGATGCCCCCCTCCCACTCATACGCAGCCCCACCCACATCTCCCCACCGGCCCGCCAGCGCCCACCCCTGCTGTGCGTGCGTTGAGTTTAACGCACTGCGGGATGCGGGTTGGCCGGGACACCTCGTTCACAACCACAGGGCTGTGCTTTTCCTTCTTACCACCTCCTCCTCCAGGCTCCCCTCCTGCCAACCCCAGAAGCCCCATCTGAGCAATTTAACGGGTGGCCCGAGGGCGGGTAGGGTGCCTCGGTACCATGTGGCCCTAAACCGTTAGCGGCTCGTGGCCTTTCACATTTCACCACTCTGTGAGCAGCCGGGAGGCCCTTTGTTGGTGTGACCGCGCAGCTGTGTAACGCGTGTGAAGCTGGCGTAGCAGTTAATGTAAAATCGCCTATTTAAGTGCTCCTCTCCCGGCTTAGATGTCAGGGACCCCGCCTTGCAACCCAAAGCCGGGTCCGAAATCCTTCTCTGCATCCCCAGACACAAAGTAAGGCTGTGGTCGTCTGAAGGAGGCACCATCTCTTTGGCTTACAGAGGAGGTGAGACTCAGCAGAGGACAGAGGAGAGACAGTGGGGCGCTGCCGCGGTGGGGCGCTGCCGCGGGCCCAGAATGTGAGCGACAGAGCCATGGCTCTGGGGTAGGCACGGCCACGCTGCAAGGGAAGACAGTCGACTTTGGACTCTTTTCTCTTTTTTTAGTGAATTTAACGCTCAGCCAAAGGAAAGTGGGAAATAACATGACTAAGTCCATGCAACCTACCAGAGACCACAAAGCCAGGTCACCGCCAAATGCTCATTCCCCTCACAGCCACGGCCTCCCAGGGAAGGCCAAGCCCTGAGTGGATGTGACAGAGCCCGAGGGAAATTGCCCACGCCCGCACTACAGCTACAGGAAGGTCTTTCCTGTTGTTTGCAAGAAGATGATTTAGTTGCCAGTCTAAATATAAATCAGTGAACTGTTTTCAACATTAAAAATAAAATGTGCGCTGCTTGTTTTCATCTGAAGAAATTTTAATGTGGACTTATAAAAATTTGATCAGGGAATATGATTCTTCTCAGGGATTTCAGGATATGTCTGATTATCCCCCTGCTGTTTTTGCC
Source organism: Balaenoptera borealis (assembly GCF_965194805.1). NCBI lineage: Eukaryota > Metazoa > Chordata > Mammalia > Artiodactyla > Balaenopteridae > Balaenoptera > Balaenoptera borealis. The sequence goes on along the minus strand of NC_138862.1, from coordinate 1,553,835 downwards.
TTAATATATTTTTAAAAATTAATTAATTAATTTTATTTTTGGCTGTGTTGGGTCTTTGTTGCTGCGCGCGGGCTTTCTCTAGCTGCAGCGAGCGGGGGTTACTCTTCGTTGCGATGCACGGGCTTCTCATTGCAGTGGCTTCTCTTGTTGCAGAGCACAGGCTCTAGGAGCGTGGGCTTCAGTAGTTGCAGCACATGGGCTCAGTAGTTGTGGCGCATGGGCTTAATTGCTCCGTGGCATGTGGGATCTTCCCAGACCAGGGATCGAACCCGTGCCCCCTGCATTGGCAGGAAGATTCTTAACCACTGTGCCACCAGGGAAGCCCCTTGCCTTAATATTTTAAAATATTTCCTCCTTGTGAACAGAAGAATGAGATATAACTTGTTCTGCTTCCAGTCATGGCCAGGTAGCTCCTAATCAGACTGTCCTTTCATAGATGACAACTATAAACTCTGAATGATACATGAAAGCAAGTCCATGAAGGTGCTAGGTAGTGATCCAAAGTGGGCTGGTTCAGTATTCTAAAATCAATTAATGTAATCTATCACACCAACAGGAAGAAAAATCACATGATCGTGTCAATAGATGCAGAAAAAGTATTTGACAAAATCCAATATCTATTCATGATAAACACTCAGTAAACTCTCAGTAGAGGAGAACTTCCTCAACAGGATAAAGAACATCTACAAAAATCCTACAGCTAACATCATACATCATGGTGGGAAACTTGAAGCTTTCCTACTAAGATCAGGTACAAGGCAAGGGTGGATGTCTCACCTCCTTTCAACATCAGACCAGAAGTCTCACCTAATGTGGTAAGATAAGAAAAGGAAATAAAAGGTATAGAGATTGGGAAAGAAGAAATAAAGCTATTACCAGATGACCTGAGTGTCTAGGTAGAAAATTAAAAAGAATTGACCAAAAAAAGAACCCTGGAACTAATAAGTTATTATAGGAAGGTTGCAGCTTACAAGATTAACGTACAAATGTCAACTGTTTTCCTATATACCAGCAATGAACAAGTGAAGTGAAATTAAAAACACCCCCCAAAACAAAATATTTAGGTATAAATCTAACAAAATATATACAAAGATCTATATGAAGAAAACTACAAAGTTCTGATGAAAGAAATCAAAGAATTAAAGAAATGCCAATATAGTCCATGTTCATGGATAGGAAGATTCAATATTGTCAAGATATCAGTTCTTCCCAACTTGATCTATAGACTCAGTGCAATCCCAATAAAAATCCCAGCAAGTTATTTTGGCACTATCAATAAACTGGTTCTAAAGTTTACATAAGAGAGGAAAAAAGACCCAGAGCAGCCAATACAATATTGAAGTAGAAGGACAAATTCAGAGGACTGACACTATCCAACTTCAAGACTTACTGTACTTCAAGACTTACTAAGCTACAGTGAAAGAATAGACAAATAGATCAATGGAACAGAATAGAGAGCCCAGAAATAGACCCACATAAATACAGTCAACTCCCCTTTAATAAAGAAGCAAATGCAATGAAATGGGGCAAAGATAGTCTTTTCAACAAATGATGCTGGAACAAATGGATATCACACACACAAAAAATGAATCTAGACACAGACCTTATACCCTTCACAAAAATTAACTTACAATGGAGGACAGACCCAAATATAAAATGCAAAACTATAAAACTCCTAGAAGATAACATAGGAGAAAACCTGGATGGCCTTGGGTTTGGCAATGACTTTTTAGATAAACACCAAAGACATATCCACAAAAGAAAGAATTGGTGGACTTCATTAAAATTAAAAATTTCTGCTCTGCAAAAGACACTGTCAAGAATAGAAAGACAACCCAAAGATTGGGAGAGAATATTTGCAAAACACATATCTGATAAAGGACTGTTATCCACAATATACAAAGAACCCTTAAAATTTAAAAATAAGAAAATGAACAACCTGATTTAAAAATAAGCCAAAGACCTTAACCGACACTTCACCATATAAGATATACAGATGGTAAATAAACATATTTAAAGATGTCCCACATCTTATGTCATCAGGGAAATGCAAATGAAAACAACAATGAAATATCACTACACACCTATCAGAATGGCCAAAATCCAGAACACTGGCAACACCAAATGCTGGTGAGGATGTGGATCAATAGGAACTCTCCTCACTGCTGATGGGAATGCAGAATGGTGCAGCCACTTTGGAAGACAGTTTGGTGGTTTCTTATAAAACGAAATATAGTCTTACCATACAATCCAGCAATCATGCTCCTTGATATTTACACAAAGAAATTAACAACTTATGTCCATAAAAAACCTGCACGTGGATGTTTATAGCAGCTTTATTCATAATTGCCCAAACTTGGAAGCAACCAAGATATCCTTCAGTAAGTTAATGGATAAATAAACTGTGGTCCATCCAGACAATGGAATATTATTCAGCACTAAAAAGAAATGAGCTATCAAACCGTGAAAAGACACGAGGGAACCCTAACTGCATATTACTAAGTAAAAGAAGCCAATCTGAGAAGGCTACATACTGTGTAATTCCAACCATATGACATCCTAGAAAGGACAAAACTATGAGGACAGTAAAAAGATCAGTGGTTGCCAGGGATTGGGGTGGGGGAGGGATGTATAGGTGGAGCACAGAGTATTTTTTGGGCAGAGAAACTACGCTGTGTGATATTGTAGTGGTGGCTACATGTCATTATTCATCTGTCAAAACCAATAGAATGTACAACACCAAGAGTGAACCCTAATGTAAACTATGGGCTTTGGGTGATAATGATGTGTCAATGCAGGGTCATCAATAATAACAAATGTACCATCTGGTGGGAGATATTGATGATGGCGGAGGCTGTGCATGTGCGGGGGCAGGGAGTATATGAACTATCTGTATTTTTCACTCAATTTTGCTATGAAACTAAAACTGCTCTAAAAATGTCTATTAAAATTTGTACAGCTAAGATTTGTGCATTTCAATGTACATAAACATACCTAAAAGGCTAAAATAGTAATAATAATTGAGTGAGGATGAGACATAAGTGAAAGAATAGATCATCAGGAATGGGAGAAAGTTAATGAGTATTGCAGTGTCGGGTACACAGAAGTGTATTATATAATTCTGTGTAACATGTTTGAACTCTTCCATAACATAATGTATTCTTTAAAAAAGCAATTGAAGAGAAAATGCTCAATGTGAAGACAGTCAAAAGAGATTCAGTGTGTGCACAATTGGAGCCCCGGAGGAGGAAAATTATACCAGTGGGACAGAACAAATGTTGAGGCATATAATTCAAGAATACTCTTCATAATAAAAGAAGGCTTAAGTTCATGGATTAAAGAAGTCACATTAGATCTCAAGAAAAATGAACACCCCACGGCATTGTCAATACTAAGATGCCTGGGAACTTACTTAAAATAATTAAAAAACAAATCTTTGCTCAGCAGCCCAGTAAGAATATGAAGTTAGTTATAAGGAGAAAAAAAATCAGTCTGCCCTCAGACTTCTTCACAACAGTAACTGACACCAAATGATAACAGAGTGACACCCCTGAGATCCTCAGGGAAAGACAGTATGAATGCAGTTTTATATCCAGCTAAATTGTCATAAGTGAAAGCCAACTAACCATTTTTCAGTGCAAAAGCTCAGGAGATGTTATTCCTACGAGCTAGAATGTAAACTGCAGCCAACTAAGATACGAACTTTAAAACATTACCAAATATGGCTAGGACAAGTTTGTAAGAATGTAAGGTCATAAATTTCTGACCACAGAGAAACTGTAATGCTAACAATGGTGTGGAGTGAAAAGGAGCAAGGAACTGGGAAATAGGAAAAGTGTGCTGATTTCCTCATCTTTACAGCCAGGGGCTAAAAGACATTATTTACAATTGATAGAGCAAATGATAGAGGCGCAGGTGTGTTTAACAGCGAGTGGTAAGCACTAAGCAAGGCGATGGGTGACGGAGGGGCGGGACAAGCAAGGAACCGCTGTGTCACTCAGTGCTCTGCTCGCGGTGGCGCTTGGTACATATTGCTTAGAGATAGGAGAATACACTAGCAGCAAACGCAAAAGCTGATTACTTAAAATGTAAAAATAAAATTAATACCTCCAAAATTGTTCTCAAAATATGAGGTGTTTATTTTACCCAAAATGTGATGAGAGTAAGAAATATTGTCTGTGTGTGTCACCCCTTTCAGGCTGATCTTTTTTATTTTGTATCCAAACCCGATGGTGGTGACGGCTGGGTAGCCAGAAGCAGTAGCAAAAAAGACACTTGCACTTTGTGATTATATAGTTTTACAATCAGAGGCGCTCGATAAAATAGGGTTTCAGAGTTGTTTTTATCTTTTCACTAAAGATTACGTTTCTTAGGCCAACATGAGGTTGGATGACTAACTTTCAAGGTTTTTCTGCAGAATACATTTCAACATCTAAAAATCCCTAAGACTGAAGAACTGGCTGTCTGCTACACTAAAACCATGAGATGGCTTTCTCAAGCTGGTTGTGGACCCCAAGCATTCCACTGTGAAAAGAAAGCAAACCCTTAAAATAAGTTCCCATCACTAGATGATATATTCCTTTGGTAAGAAATAACTTGCAAGGAAAATTCCATATTCGATGGCTGCAGTTTTAACTTTTATTTTGGGTTCTCCATATTAAAAGCATGTTGAGTGGAAATTGTCACCGATTAATAATAAGGTAATTATTATGCTTACAAACTAGATTTATCTTCTTCTGATCAGGCTTTCCCACCGAATGTCCTTCAAATTGAGAGCAACTTAGATAAGAGCGCTGGTTTCTCCTCCTTGCTTTGAAATTCTCTTCATTTCTCAATGTTGGCAACTATGAGACAGATGATCCGCCCACCTTGCCCCCGGGATGCAGCCTGTTGTCAGGAAATATCACGACCATCTGGGCAGGATTCGGACGCTCTCTGCAGAGAACGCCAGACATCGGCCCATCTGGTGAACATTTAGACTCTCTGGTTGAGGTAACTTTTCACATAGTTTTTGTACAAACTGAAAATGCAGTGTTCGATTACAAAAGAATTTAGAAAAATAAGTGTGATTAGAGCAAAGCTGTGCAGGGATCAAAATAATAATAATAATAATAATAATAATAATAATAATAATACCAGGAAAGCACATTGGAAGAAAAACAGGAAAACTTGTTTAAAAAAACTAAAAGTCGTTCAAAGAAATGCAATGTTAGCCACAGAAGTTCTTTTTACAAACCACATCTTCAATTCAACGTTTTTACGGTATTTACATTAATTTTGGTTGAAAAGAACCACATAGATAATACTTTCAGTAATTCTGAGTCTAAAATAATTATGTTTCTCTGTATGCTCATAAAATAACAAGACTACCTGTATTTGCTGATTTAAAGGAAAAAAAATAGTTCATAAGTGCCAAAGGTGTGTCTAGAAATTCCCTTGTTTCTTGCTGTCAGTGGCAGAGTTAAAGTGACCCACTGCGTCTGTATGAATTTGTACCTGTGTCACTGTCAAATCCAAACTCGTCTTAATCATTTTTATTCTAGAAAGCACTGAAACCTCTCAAGTGTATAAATAGTCATCTGTCAACTACGCATGCAGGCGCCGCTTCACAGACCCAGCCACCCTCCTCCTGGCCCACCGTCCGGGTACGTCACCCAGCCTCCTTGGGGCCGGTGGGCTCTGACTGAGTTCCAGCTGACAGCCGCGCAGCAGGGATGCAGCACTTGCAGAGGCCGCTCCCGCCCCTCTTCCCCGCAGCAGCCCGGTGGCCCTGGGGTGACAGAGGAGCCTCTAGGAGCTGGTCCCTGAATGCCTGCATGGAGGAGGGATCCTCTGTCCCTCTGCTCAAACATCCAGCCCCCGCCCTGCCCGCCCCATCAGCTAGAGCCTCTTTCCACTGTTTACTCAGGCAGTAAATACACTTCTCTGTGTTTGTGCCTTTGAACATTTTGGGGTCTGTTTCCGCGGTCAGCCTGCCCCAGTGCACCCAGCGAGCGGTTAGGTTTCCTCTCACACCTTCATCCTGAAATATCGCTCAGGATCCCGGTTTTCTGTTCACCTCCTGATGTTAGCTTCTGTTCCGTAACTGGAGCTGGTTTAGAAACGTTCTTCCCGGACACCGAGTTTTTGTTCCAAACACCCTGTCATTGTGGTGGTTTCCCAGCAGCGATGGATTACCTCTGCTTTGCGGAGGCTCTGTCACACTCGCCACGGTCCCTCTCCATCCTGGCATCTGGACGGTAGGTGTCTGCCAGAGCTCCGGCTCTGACCTGCTGCGGCCGCTCCAGAACATTCCATCCCGGGGGTGTCTGAGCACGCAGCAGGTGCTCACACTCCAGTTGGACGTGCTCGGAGCGGAGCCTTTACTCAGCTGCAGGTCCTCCAGCCCAGGGAGCTTGCTCTGTCCCTCCAGGAGGCTCCACTCGGAGCAGGTGATGGGACGGCAGACTGCAGAGGCCGGCTGTCCAAACCATGCTTCCAGAGAACTGAGACCTAGCACGTGGAATACGGGAAACATTGCCACTTTTGCTATACAAGCTCTACCTATTAATTGCATAAAAACATACAATTAATAAACAAAAAGTAGAAAAAGACACAGCTCCATCACACAGAAAAACGACTGACATTATCTGTATCTGCACGAAAACACAAAACTATGCACACTGTCCTGTAGAAGTCTGGGGATGCCATATGTGGTCTATCCTATACAATTTTTCATGGAATAACTATATCACTAGCAGTTTTCAAGATCAATAATGTAGATCCACTCGGTCATTGTAATAGTGTTGAGAATGACATTGTTTTGAATAAATAAAATTTGTAGATTGATCCTTTATTGTTGAGCAGTTATTTGTTCTGATTTTAGCTATAATAAGAATGCTGTGAAAACACTGTTGGGCATATATTTGGGGGCACATCTCTCATTATATCCTCAGGATAAATTCTAAGAAGTCATACAGATTTTTTTGGTGGGTTTTATCAATGTATCCCACAGAAACAAGGGACAAAAGCTCCAATGTCCCCCACGTTCCCTCCACACCAGGAATGACATCCTTTTTAACGCCTGCTAATCTGCTCACTGAAACACAGGATATTGTTATTCTTCTAATTTACAGTTTTATCTATGGCGTTGAGCTATTTTCACATAATTGACCACTTGCTGTTCTTCTTGTTAATTGCCTGTTGCCTTATCATCTGTTTTTTCTTAGTTTGTCTTTTTAAAAGTGATATATGGACGTCCTTTAAATAGCAAGACGTTAACCCTTTGTTTGCTCTACTTACCGCAAGCATTTCTCCCAGTTTGTCATATGCCTTTTAACTTTGTTTGGGTTTTTGTTGTTGTTTGTTTCAATCTGTCAGTTTTTCTTCCCACCCTGATTTATGCCTTTACCCTCAGTAGTTACCATAAGGGTGTAAGTTACTCTGTGTTTACGTCTGTGTTTGATTTTTACCTTCAGCTCTTTAAATCTTGGACACTTTTCTGGTTCACCGTGCAAGGTGAATTCTCTGCCCATGGAATACATGAGGGATCCTCAGAAGCTGGTAGACTTCAGGGAGACCCCACCCCTCCTGCCCACAAGGCAGGCGTGCATGCTGGTGCCGTGGTGATGGGACCAGAGCCTGCTCGTGCCCCCCTGGTCTGCGTGACCCCAGGAGAGACCCTCCCTCTCGGTAGGTAAATCCACCCACCCGTAAGCGGAGATTGTATTAGAAATGCTGTTGTGGAGCTTAGCCTTAAGTTTATGTAGATATATAACTGTTTCATTACGTACAATCTCAAATTAATTCCATTCCTCCAAGGGCGAGACCCTGGACCCCGGCTGTGGGTCGTTGAAGAGAGGATGTCTTACCCAGACACAGAGCAAAGTTATTAGCTATGAAGAATGCATCACACAGATTTATTTTCTCACACTCTTTGCAGTGTTGGACATCTTTCGCCTGACAGTGATGGCCTGTGGGCACTTTGTGGCCATCTGTCACCCCCGCACTACACAGTCATCACGAACCCCTGGTACTGTGGACCGCTGGTACTGACGTCCTGGGTCATGAGTGTCCTGAATTCCTTGTGACAAAGCCTAACAACAGGACGACTGTCCTTCTGCACAAACTTTGAAATCCCCCACTTTTTCTGTGAACTCAATCAGATGATCCAACTTGGCTGTTCTGACACCTTTCTTAATGACATAGTGATGTATTTTGCAGCCGTCCTGCTGGGTGGTGGCCCTTTTTTTTGGGTATTTTTTTGTTCATATTCCAAAATAATTTCCACCATATGTGGAATTTCATCAGCTCAGGGGAAGTATAAAGCATTTTCCACCTGTGCAAAAAAAACCCAAAACAAAACAAAAGACAGGATGTTCTGAGCTGCAGGTGCCTGGGGACCCTGAGGACCTCATGGCAGGAAAACGATTGGCAAAGAAAGTGCCCCAGGGAGGGGAAGCCTAGAAGGAAGATTGGAGCCCTCCAGAGACTGTCCATTAAACAGACAAACATTCTTCAGACGCCAACTTGGCTCCGCAGCCTCGATGGTAACAGACAAAAGCCTAGTAACCAAACGGGCGGGCGTCCAGGAACTTTAATGCAGCCGCAGCTCATCGACCGGGGTGGACGCGGGAGGTCCTAGGAGTTATTGGGTCGTAAGACTTTGCTCAGTTTATCATCTTAAGACGATGAGCTGGACTCTCACACGGAGCCGGCTGGGGCGAGTCCATGCACCGCCGGATGACGAATAGGCGAGTCCTTCCAAACCGCAGACCTGCTTCGGGCCGAGACAGAAGAAATGGCATGAGGTCCTGGGCAACTGTCGTGCTGTCTGCAGAAGGAGAATGGGAAACAATGGCCGGGCCGTGACCAGGATGGGGACAGCACTGCTGGGTGGCCACCGCGAGGCCAGCATCTCCCAGCACAGCTTGCCCAGCTGGCCGCGCTCCTGTCCCTGGTCTGCCTGGCCTCGGCCGAGCTCTCCTTTCTTCACTTGCCTGTAGTGCCTCCCGGGGACCCACCTTGTTGGGGGTGATTAACCAACTCGAGGTTTGCCGCCTACACCTCTCCCTGGACTCCTGCAGGCGCACCTGTGTTGGTCAGGGCTCCTCAGGAACAACAGGCTGTGTATACAGAGAAAGAGGTATTACAAGGATTGGCCCACGTGACCGGGGAGGCTGACAAGTCCCAAGACCTGTGGGGTGAGTCGGCGGGCTGGGACTCAAGAGAGTGGATGCTTTAGTTCCCGTTAAGGGTGGAGAAGGGTCAATATCCTGTTTCAAAGGACGTCCAGCAGGAGAATTCTTTCTAACTTTGGGGAGGTCAGTCTGATGGGACGAGGCCCACCCACATCGAGGAGGACAATCTCAGTCCACAGATTTAAATGTTAATCTCATCCAGAAACACCCAGAATAACGTTGGACCAAAGACCTGGGCACCCCATGACCCAGTCAAGTTGACACATAAAATTAACCATCACAGCACCCAACTGCCATCGAGACCTCTGCATCTTAGATGCTAACAGGCACCTCCAAGCCAACAAGTCCAAGATGAGCGTCTGCCCCCCTCCCCAAGCCCGCCGGAGGGAGCCGCTGTCCCACTGGCCCCTCACTCATGCGGGAGCCTGGGACCCACCCTCCACGCCTCCTTCTTGCTCGCCCAGCGTCCAAGCTGTCAACACATGCTGGTTCTACCCCCGAAACGCACCCAGAATCGGGCCTCTCCTTGGCGTCCCGCTGCCCCGCCCCCTCGCCTCGTGGCACAGATGGTGAGCCCTGCTAGAGCGCACTGCAGCTAACCCCCCCGAGCGCCGCCTCCCAGGCCCCTGCACCCGATGGCCCCACGGGAAGCGGGCAGCAGGGGGATGCCCACTCCGGGCCTGGCCCACCCCTCCCCATCGGACAGTGGAGGCACCCAGGGGAGTCCTGGCCCTGCACAGCCCAGCAGCCTGGGATCCCGAATGGCTGCGTGGAGCGCGCGCCGTCCCAGCCCGAGCGTGTCTACTGCAGCCGGGACTACCTGAGCGGGCAGGTCCTCAGTCGTCCCCACACCCCCCATCCCCCCACCCTCCGCATCAGCGTCACAGCCTGACCTTGACGCTGGCCTCCTCGGGTTCGTGGGGATCACCTGCCTCAGGCCGGCCCCCCAGGCTCCCGGCCCCCCTTTGTGCCCGCAGGCTCCCTCCTGCCTTCTACTTTTGCTCAAATGCCACCTCCTCCCTGAAGCGCCCGGTCACACGTTAACCCAGAAGCCCTCCCCCAGCTCCGTGCGTTGCTTCCCCACTTCAAGCATCTGTGCGGCACCCTCACCAGTGACAGCCGGTGTGCGGGCTCTGTGATTGTGTCTGTCTCTCCTTGAGGAAAGGACCGAACCTCCAGCCCCCCATCCCCCGCCACGAGCTCAGGAATGTATTACTGGGTGAGAAAGCAAGGTGAAGAGCTGTGTGTACAAACTGCTACTACTTCGCAAAGGACAAGGAAATCATTCCAAGTTGCCGTTTGCACATGCATTTGACTCTGGGAGGATAAGAAAGTAACAGCAACGCAGGAGGGTCGGTGTGCGGGAGGAGGTGTGGGAGTGGGAGGGACACTTGTCACTTGATACTTTCCACGTTTGAACCACCAGCCTATTCAGAAAATCAAATTTATTTTTTAAATTAAAAATAGGATGAATCGACATTCCAAAGGTCTGGAGTAGACATTTCCTAGAAATGCCCCGGCACCCCCGATTCCCCGGGGAATTTCAGCACAGCAAATCGTGACCAGGACCACCCTGGAGGCCCAAGGAGGTGCCAGGCAGGGAGCCAGGGGTGAATGGGGCGGGGGAGGAACAGCTCCTGGGCAGGATGGTGATGCATCCCCGCCTGGTGGTTTGGGAGGGCAGAGGGGAGGGTCTTCCTGGCCTGGGGGGAAGCTGTTAGCAAGAAGCCATCTAAACCAAAAGCCATCAGAGGGACTTCCCTGGCGGTCCAGTGGTTAAGACTCCGCCTTCCAATGAAGGGGGTGTGGGTTCGATCCCTGGTCGGGGAGCTAAGATCCCACATGCCTTGGGGACAAAAAAGTCAAAGCATAAAACAGAAGCAATATTGTAGCAAATTCAATAAAGACTTTAAAAATGGTCTACATCAAAAAAAAAAAATCTTTTTAAAAAAACAGCAAAAGCCATCAGAGCGTGAAATCTTCAGAATCTTCAGAGCACAGAGCCTCCACTGGCACAGAGTCCGAAAGGCAGGGAGTGGGGCCAGGCCGGGCTCACGTGGTCCAGGAGAGGTTGGGCTCCGTGTGGAGCATGCCAGGCCAGGCCTCCCCTGCTTTAGGTCAGAGAAGGACATCCCAGCAGGATCCACGTGGACACAGAGGGAGCCAAGGACACCCACAGACTCAGCTCTTGCAAACTCCTGGGTTTGAGGAGATCTCTCCATAATAAAGAATGGGGAGATATGACAATTCAAACAAGGGAATTCACTTCCAGCCATGATGGAGGAATAGGGACCAAATTTGCCCTCTTGCTTGGAACAACTGAAAAACCCAGGAGAGACAAAATACATGAAACAATGGTTCTCAAGGTTGGGGTCAGACAAGGGTCAGACAAGGAAGGACAGCCATCCCCGAGAAACGGGAGACCCTGCGATGCCCCGGACTGCGGTGGGGGGAGGGGAGAGGCCCAAGGACAGGTTGACCTGAGCTGTCTCTGCAAACCTTTGTGATCAAAACATACGGCATCCTCAGAAACAGAGCCCTTGAGAGCTATGCTGATGGGGAGCCCAGGGTGGGGGCCCTGGAGTGTTTGAGCTCAGGGTGGACCTCAGGGAGGGTCTGGGCCAAGGGGAGGGGCTGGAAGCCCCTTTCATCCTCCCCCGCCCCCCCCCCCACCTCGTGTGCTTGCAGGGGTCCTCCCCTCCCAGGAGCAGACCACCGCTCCAGGTGAGCCCAGGGGATGCGACCAGCAGAGTCTGCATGCGGTGCTGGCGGCCTTGGGTGGGGCACAGGAATGGGTGGTTGTGAGGGCGGGGAGGAGGGCCAGCTCTGAAGGGAGGGGTTGCCAAGGAGGCTGGCCGGAGCAGTGGTGCAGGAAGGGAAGGGCCACGCTGCCCCCTTCCTCATCCACCCTGTCAGTGGGTCATGGCCAAGGCGAGACCTGTGAGCCCAAGTCTGCCATCAGGCTGGGCAGGAAAGCGCACCTGTCAGGACTGCCCCAGAGTGTTCTTCTCATCCCTGTGGGCGCCCTGAGCCCCCTGGAGATGCAGGGAGGCACAGCGTGGGGACAGCCCAGGGTGGCAGTGCTGTGGCTCCGGAAAAGGAGGTGGCTGCAGAGCTGAGACAACATTGAAGAAGAATCCCAGGGACAGGGGGCAGTGCGAGGGCGACTTCCGGGCACAAGCTGCAAGGGCAGGAGCAGCTGCTGCCCCGCTGCACAGGCGTGTCCGGCCTCCTATGCTACAGGCCCAGTGCCTTCACCTCACGGCGGTGGCAGTGCCCAGCCTGCCTTAGCCAGATGCTGTCAACCGAAGGCTCTGCTGGTTTTACTGAACTAGAGCTGCTGGGACAAGAACAGTCACATTAAACTCTCCTTTCTGCCGAGTGCCCTGAGCTGGGGTGGCACACCCAGCACGGGAAGCCCGCCCTGCAAACAGTAAGGCTGGTGCCACGCTCCCACGCACTGAGATGTCTGCTACGGAAACCCCTCTCCAACCCAGACTTGAGTCACCCGCTTCCAACTCTGGGCTCCTTGAATCTCAAATGAGCCATGAGAAAAACAAAACAAAAACCCATTTCTTTATTGTAGACATGAAGACAAAACCCCAAAGCTGACCTGTGGGGCAGAGACGGCTCCGTTTGTCGACGTTTATCTCTCTTCCTGCACCTTTCGGCTTCCTCTATTCGTGGAAGGCCAGGACTAAGCTGCAGCAGAATGAAAGGAAACGCAGGACTGCAGGCGTTCTCGGCAGAGCGGGGCCAGCAGCTGCTCCAGAAATCCTGAAAGAAAAATGGTTTCCCATGAAACATCTGCTTGTCAGAGATGCAAATGAGAGACAGTTTTAGGAAATATCAGTGCACCGAGCACTAGTTTGCAGACAGCTTCTTCCCCCTCCTCCACCCAAGGTCATCTGGGTGACCTTTTTTTTTTTTTTTTTTTTGGGTGACCTTTTAAAATTCTTTTTGAGAATAGCGACTTGGTTGTTTTTTATAGGAGGGATGCATGCACATTGTAAAGAGTCAAACAATTCCAAAAGTTACGAGAGAGAGCAATAACAAACGAAAAATTCACTGCCAACCCCATGGCCAGAAATGCCCCTCGTTCTCGTCGGGGGAAGCAGGTCCCGTGCAGACCACCGACATCCTGGCCGCTGGGTTACACAGGTGGACAGGCAGAGGGAAAGAGCGCAAGGACCTTCTCTGGTTTTAACAGAAGAAAGAGAAATCGAGCGAAATCGAAGACTGCTAAACTTCACATAAATGAATCTTTGTCACAAGAGATCATCTCTGAAAGATCCTCCAAAGAGAACCAGAAAAGCCCCAAATAAAAAGACTCCAGGTTGGGACCAGCTTTCCCTACCACACAGCACCCCTGTCAGGTGTGTGAGTAGAAAGCCAGACCCAGGATAGAGGAGAAATCGGAAAAAGGCCCATGTACATCAGCAAGTTAGTATATGGCAAAGGAGACCTCTCATATCCCTGGGTCAAAGTGGATTTTAATGAACGGTGGGGAGCGTGGGATAGCCTTTGGGAGAGAGTAAAGTAAGTCCACCCCCGGGGCGGGGCGCTGGTGGTGGAAGAAACAGGTGAGGGAGGTTAAAAGGTAAAGGAAAAAAAATGAAGAAAGAAAGAAACACAGCCAAGCTTCCCAGAAGAAAGAAAAGTCTTTCTCGGAAAACTTCTTTGGAAGTCACACGGTCCAATTTTCCTCCATGTAAGAGAAGACAAGGACCAGTGTGTAACAAGAGATATTTAGAGATAACCTAAGGGTCACTTGTCACACTCCAATATAAATATATTTATATTGACACGGTGGCCTGTGTCATCCATGTGCGGGGAGTGGGTAGATATTGCATTCATCTCTGTTGCCAGTGAAGTGACTTATATGGTGTCCCTCATATGGTGGCCCTCGATGAATGTTCCCCAAAATGAATTTCACAGCCCTAGATTCCTGTCACTGAAGAGGGAAATGCACTAGAAATTTTAAAAGGACCCCTTTACACGATGCCCAGACCCCACCATCAAGCGGGTGAATCTCAAAGGGCTCTCAGTGTCTGACGTGTCGCACAGCACCCAGCTCAGGGGCTCCGTGCTCGGGGCTCCATGCCATGGGGAACTTAAGCTGGGCGCCATGCTTGGGGCGTCCCACCACGAGGACCCTGTTTGCGGTTTTAATGTTTTGTCGCTGCCGTCTTGAATTTTAATAATTGTATTGTTGAATTTGTGTTTTGAAATTGAAGCATGTGCAGGGCTGGAGCCTGGGTTCACCTGCGGGCACCCCTCCCACCACCTGCCTGCCCCCACCCAGTGCCACTGCCACCTCTGCTCTGTTGGGGACCTGGGCACTGGCGTGGGAAGGGGTGCAGATGGGCACATGTGCCCAGAGTACCGAGCTGTCGGGTGAGGCCCCTGGTGCCTGTGATGGTCTGTGTTTGTCCTGCAACTCTTCCCACGCCTGAGGGGGCATGACATTCAGTAGCAAATAATGAACACCGTGACCAGGAGAGAGACAGAGAGAGACAGAGACAGAGAGACAGACAGAGAGATGGGGAGGAGAGGGAGAGTGACAGGCACAGACAAAGAGACACAGACACAGACTTTGAAAGAAAAGAAAGCTTTCCCCCTGCTTCTTGAACAAGGGCCCCATATTTCCATTTTTCACTGGGCCCTGCAAATTACATAGTCGGCCCAGCTATCAAGCATCCCACAGATATGAGCTGTCCTGCCAGGGTTTCCTCCTCTTGTGGTTTCCTGGGACCTGAGACCCCCGTGTCTCTCAGTAGCTCAGTTGTGGGCCCAGCGAGCGCTGCCAGCGTCCCTGCATCTCAGCTCTGTCCAGTGCAACAAGGCAAGAAAAAGAAATAGAATAAATGTGTCTACTTCTAGGCAACATGACTTAGATGTAGATGTAGAAAATCCTAAAGAACCTACTAAAAAGATTGGAATTAGTGAACACAGCAAGGCCAAAGGATACAAAGTAGCATAGTAAATCAGTTGCATTTCTATATGCTAGCAAGAGAGAACAGGAACATTAGATTTTCTATGCCTTTTACAGCAGCAACAAAAAACCGTAAAGAGCTTAGAAATGAATTTAACAAATAGGTGTGTGAGACTTTTACCCTGAAAACTCCAAAACAGTGCCCAGAGAGAGCAGCTAAATGAACAGGGTACTGACCATGACCACAGATGGAAGACTCAGCACGAAGGTCCACGCTCCCCGGAATGACCGAGCCACACCGTCCTCACCAAACCCCAGCAGGCTTCTTCGTAGCAACTGATGAGCTAGTGAACCCCGCCAGCGCAACTGGAGACGCCGAGGACTCGAGTGGCCCCAGCAGTCCTGACGGGGTCTGGGGGTGGATGCAGCTCCACCTGGGGCAAAGCTACAGGAATCACGGCAGCTGGTGGCGGTGACAACACTCAGATCAGCGGAATAGGACAGAGTCCAGAAACAGACCCGCTCAGGGTCAGAGAGGAAAGGACGGCTTGACTTGAAAGGGACTTTCCAGGGCACAGTTGCTCTAATGTGACAGGGGCTCTGTTGAAGGTCATCCTGCTGTGAGGCTGACCCTTGACCGTGTGAACCGTGTCTCCGTGCAGGGCGTTGGTGCTGGTGCCTGGGCAGGACCCCTGCCAGGCATCGCTGGGAGGGAGAGAGGGGCTCGTTTTTTCTGGTAAACCCACTACAGGCTCTTTTTCGGGCGGGGGTGGGGGTGGGGAAAGTGGAGTGATTGCTGTTTTAATGAATGTGTTACTTTCTAGAAATGTCTGATAATGAAGCTGAAATCCTCCTGACAATTAACCGGTTGTGATGGAGGCTGACGGTGAGTGGGAGTGAGCCGGGCTGGTCACGTTCTCTTCGCACCAGCACGACGGGGGCTGAGGGTTTCCTGAAATAGCCGGTTCATAGCAAGAGCACATCATTGGGGCAGCGCAACGAGAGGGCAGACTGCCCTCTCACTGCCCCCTCTCCCCCTCCTCTTCCTCCCTTCCCCTCCCGGGGGAGGTGGGGGGCAGGCCTGGGACCTGAGGCCTGGAATCCCTGTGAAGGGGCTTCTCTGCAGTCCTCAGTTACAGAATGGTGGGCACGGCTAATGCCCTCATCCAAATCCACCTACTGGGGTCCATGTTAAAAACCGAAGCATTAAAAACTGAGCTAAATAAAGTAAAGGCAGGGTGCACACAGCCGGCTCCCGCTCAGGGGATTGGGAGGGGGCCGCCAAGCCCATCCAGACTGAGGGCACTTATTTAACAGCAACTGTGATCTGTAAGACAGTCAAGGAAAAGAAATGTGTTTTTCCACTTTGGGAAATAGTCAAAGCTTTTCTATTCCACCAAAAATAGAAGTGGAATTCTAGAAAGCAAAAATAGGTGGGCTCATCCATGTATGCAATTCTAACGAGTCTGCACAGCCGACGGTGCTCTCATCTTTCTGGAATGTGTGCCTGTGTTTCCACCAGGCCGTGGACCAGCCGGCGGAGTCTGGGACCTGCGCTGGGGTTGTACCAGCTCGGCCACCCTGGACGCTCTCCAGGCCCTGGTTTCTTCGCCTCCCGGCCCCCCTGCTCTGCAGGCCTGGCCCGGGACCACGCGGGGCTGCAGGGGCCCTGCACTGCTCACAGGCCAGCGTTACCGGCTGGTCACGCCATCACAAGTCCCCGTGGTGGCTGGCGTTGGACAGGCAGTGACATTTTCCCATTAGGACTCTAGGTGGTTAAAAATGCTGAGAGCCACGTCCGCCTGGTGGTGGTGGAGGGTCTCTGCACACCCCCCCCCGAAGGCAGAAACAATGACTTACATCTAAATGTACGCTTTACCTAATGTTTATTATGTTTAGCTTACATTCTGTTTCTACATACTCTGTTATGATATCGCCTACTTACCTTGATGATGGTTTAGGACAACCCCACTGAGGACAGTGAGGGCCAGAGAGGCCAGCAGCCCGCCAGAGGGGTGACCAGTCCACCGGCAGGAGTGACCCGTCCTCCAGCGGCCAGGCTGCCTTCTCCCGAGGGCGCCCCCTCCTCCAGGCAGAGTCCGGGGTTAGGACGCAGCTACCGGGCAGGCAGGGCTCGGCAGGGCTGGCAGGAGGCCCGAGGCCCGAGCTTCCCCAGGCATCGTCCTTGAACAGTGGCGCTTGCCCTGAGACTGGGGGTGAGGGGTAGGGCAGAGGGGCTCCTGGAGGGACGCCGGGGTGTCACAGGAACCCTGGAAGTGCTGGGCACACGCTCCTCAGAGGCACAGGGAGCAGGTGGCACCAGGCCTCGGGCAGCGGCTCGGGCGCCATCACTCTGGGGGGTCCTGCCATCATAAGCTGCGTCCCCGAGCTCCCCACCTGTTCTCGACGGGTCGTGGGCCAACCGGGGAGGAGCAGCCCAGGTGACCGTAAGGTGGCCAGTCTGGAGGCCACACCTGGAGGAAAACTCATGTAACTCATCCAATCACAATCAATCATCAAGCCGAAATATTCAGAGCTGCCATCTTCCATCCCCGCCTGCTGGCTGGATTCCACTGAGAAATGGGAACAAACAGGGAAGTGAAGAGACGAGGTGGGCTTAATGACTCACAACGAAGGGGCAAGACAGAGACTCCCTGAAGAGAAAACCACAGAAGCCAAGGCGGCTGGGCAGGGGTGAGGTCTGGAGTTTAGGGGGAGCTGGGCTTCCCAGGGGAGACAGCCAAGAGGAAGGTCTGCAGTAGGTTGCCCTGCGTGTAGGAACGCAACCCCTCCACCCTTCGGCACCCTCCGATCGGCTGACATACAGATTTAAGTCACTTTTCAATTCTTTCCGTGTGTGAGGCCAGCATATCTTCCAAAGGCAACATCACGCCAGGAAGGCAACCAGCTCACCTGTCCCTCCCACTCAGCCATCCTCTCCAGGGCAGCGGAGATCGGGTTTGGCAAGACCAGAATCTGACTCTTGCGAAATGAGAAGAAATAGAATATCTTGATAGTCCTACGGCCAGACAAGAATTGGAATCCATAATCATAAACTATTTCACAAAGTAAGCTCCAGGCTTAGAAGGCTTCTGAATTCAACGAAGGTTAAGAAAGGATTAGCATCCATCTTATATTAAACTCTTCCAGAGAAGAGCAAAAAAGGGAACACTTCTTAACGCATTTTATGAAGTCTAGTATAAACTCTGATACTAAAGCCTGATCAGGACATTATAAGAAAGAAAAATTATAGCCTATTTCCCTCAAAAGCATAGATACAAAAGTCCTAACCAATACATGAGAGAACAAAATCTACTGATATATGAAAAAGATAACACATTGTGACCAAACTGGGCTTATTCCAGAAATGCAAGATTGGTTTAACATTTGCGCTTCAATCCATTTAGTTCCTCATGTTAATAGAACAAATCAGAAAAATCATGCTATCATCTCAATAGGCGCAGAAGAAAACATTTGATAAAACTCAACATGCATTCATGAAAAGAAACCCTTAGCAAAGTAGGAATAGGAGGGAATTTCCTTAATCTGATAGAAGGCATCTATATAAACAATGTCCCTACAACGAATATCACACTCACTGGTGAAATATAGAATGTTTTCACTCTGAGGTCAGGAATAAGATAAGGATGTTCGCTACTGACACACCAAAAGTGGAGTGAGCCAAGAAACAAACAAAGAAGGAAAAATGTTTGGAAAGGAAGAAATTAAAAAGTCAGTATTCATGGACAAAATGATTGTGTGTGTATAGAAAATCCAATAGAACCTACAGATAACTCTTAAAATTATTAAGTGAATCTGGTAAGATGGCTGGATACAAGGTCAATATACAAAAATCAACTGTATTCTTTGTAACCAGAAACCAGTGGTTACAAAATAAAAGTAAAGAACATTTAAAAATATCATCCAAAGCACCAAATACCTAGGAATGAAGCTAACAAAATATGTGTGAAATATCTACACAGAAGACTCAAAGTTAACGAGGGAAATTGAAGAATCCTTAAATAAATGTAGGGATAAACATTAATGGGGCGTCAATATTGTGAGAACATTCATTCTCACCAAAGTGATCTATAGCTTCACTGCAATTCTAATAATTTTGGCAGGATTTTGGGGGAAACTGAAAAGCCAATTCAAAAAGTTATATGGAAGTATAAAGTAACAAGTATAGCCAGAAAATTCTGAGGAAGAACACAACTGAAAGAACACAACCAGATAACAAGACTGTGATCAACTCCAGCGATTAAGACAGTAAGTGTTGGTGTCAGGACAGGCATGTTACCTAACAAAATAGTGAGTTCCCTATAAACACGACACATGCTCCTGTGGGGACTGGATTTATGACAAAGGTAGCACTAGAGAACAGCAGGGCAAAGGGCAATCTTCCCCATCAATAGTTCTGGGTCAACTGGATACCAAATACAAACAACAACAACATCAAAATGAATCCAGACCCCTACCTCACACTGTACAGAAAAAAACAATTCCAGCTGGCTTGTTGCTCTAAATTTGAAAATCAGAACAATAAACCTTATAGAAGATAACAGGGGCATGTCTTCATAAGCAGGGAGTAGTCACGGTTTTCTAAACAGGGCACAGAAAGCACTAACCATAGGAAAATGTTGACAAATTGGATCACATTGAAATTAAGAACTCCTGTTTATTAAAGGACACCATTAAGTTTGTGGAAAGGCACGCTGCTGAGTGTGAGAAAATATCTGCAATACATACAAATGACCAAAGAGTTTGTGTCCAGAATATACAAAGAATTTCTGTAAGTAAATAAGAAAACACTTGAGTAGCTTCTTCACCAAAAGGATGTGCACAGGGATAACCAGCACACGCAAAGATGCTCAGCCCCACCTGCCGTTGGTGAGAATCACACACCCTCCAGAATGGCCGGAATGAAGAGGACCGCCAGCACCAAGTGTTGGTGAGGACGAGGGGCAGTTGGAGCTCTCACAGATGCTGGTGGGAGCGGAAAGTGGTTCAACACTTTGGAAAACTGGTGTCACCTACTAAAGTGGGACATATGCGTCCCCTGTGATGTGGTACACACCCAACAGAAACATGTACATGTGTGTACTGAAAGGCAGGTATGAGAATGTTCATTGGAGCATTATGCATAGAGCAAAAAATAGGAAACAACCCAAAACTCCATCAACAGTAGAATGAATAAATATATCGTGGAATGATAATACTCCAGACTACTATGTTCAGGTACAGCATGACGGCGCTCCCAAATGTGGCATCCAGCAGAAGAAGCAAGACCCTTGCTGTATGAGTTTGTGCTGTATGATTTCACTCATGCCAAGTAAACAACAGGCATAGCCAGCCTATGGTGCTAGATGTCAGGGCAGAGGTTACTTTGGGAGCTTGAAGGGGACTCTGGGTGGTGGCCAGGGTCTAGTTCTTGCCTTGGGCGCAGGTTTCACAGAGCGTCCTCTTTGGGTTAATTCATCAAGCTGCACACTAGTAATATAGGTATTTTTCTGTACTGTATTATCGCGCAACGAAAACGTTTAGAAATACACATGTGATGGTCCCTTTTCGTGGTGCCATTCACAGCCGCTGCATTCCCAAGTAACTTGTGTGACAGTTGGCTGGAGCCCCTAGCATTCAAGTTTAAAACTGTAAACTACAAGAACTGACTCTATGGTAGTTGAAATCCCCCGGAGAGAAGGCTTTAAATAACCACACGAGCCATCTAAGCTGTCATTAACCAAACCTTCCTCAGGCACAGGCTCAGCCTCCAGCCATCCCTAGAAGGGCCCCAGAGGAAGGGAGGAGGGAGCGTGGGTCCCTCCCACGGCCCCCTACCTCCTCACCCCCTTGCTCGGCTTCGGTTCTCAATTGCCTTTCAGCTGACATAATAATTAAGAGATAACTCAGCAAGAAAGAAAAAAAGAAAAGCTCCTTTACTGGTACTAGCCCATTATTTTAGAATCGTTGTACCAGGAGCCATACTGTTTTTGCATCTGATTTCTAAACAACAACAACAATAACAAAAAAACCCCAAATGACCTACTAGCATGCAAAAGAAGTGGGTGCAGGTGCTAATTTTGTTTGAATTATGTATTTGTTCATACCCATCTTGTCCCACAAAGAATTTGAGGTGTTTGGCAATACTAATCCCTAATGTTTATGGTCCCTTCGCATTTACAAAGTAGTTTGTCACATTTAATCCTCACAATCACGTGTGGTGTTACTGCCCCGATCTCACCATGGAGAACCACATCTTCCCACGCGCCGTCCTAGGGGATTCTCACCCAAGCCCAACCTTCGTGGAGAGCGTGTCACGTCTGCCACGGTTTTGATATTACAAGCACTGCTGCGACATGTCTTCTGGGAAACAGGTGCAAGCTTCTTTAGAGAGTGTGCTTAGGAGAGGGACTGAAGATTCTTAGGGGACCTACATCTCTTTGCATGAAAATTCCAAGTCGTTTTCCAAAGTGTTTTATCACTCTGTTCTTCTTTTAAAATTTACAGTTTAAAACATTCTTAAAACTTTTTAAAAAAATTGAAGTAGAGTTGATTTACAATGTTGTGTTAGTTTCATGTGTACAGCACAGTGATTCAGTTATATATACATATATATGTGTCTTTCTACATAGATTCTTTTTCAGATTCTTTTCCCTTATAGGTTATTAAAAGATACTGAGTAGAATTCCCTGTGCTATACAGTAGGTCCTTGTCAGTTATCTATTTTATATATAATAGTGTGTATATGTTAATCTCAGACTCCTACTTTATCCCTCCCACCCCTTCCCCTTCGGTAACCATAAATTTGTTTTCTATGTCTGTGGGTCTCTTTCCGTTTTGTAAATAAATTCATTTGTATCTTTTTCTTAGATTCCACACATAAGTGATATCACATATTTGTCTTTCTCCGTCTGACTTACTTCACTTAGTATGATAATCTCTAGGTTCACCCATGTTGCTGCAAATGGCATTATTTCATTCTTTTCTATGGCTAATATTCCATTGTATAAATATACCACATCTTCTTTATCCATTCATCTGTCGATGGACATTTAGGTTGCTTCCATGTCTTAGAATATTCTTAATATGCTCTTTGATTTACCAAAAGGTTGTATGCAGCACATACATAAGTTACAAAGCATCGTATCTGACCTCTCATCCACCACGCGACCCAAGACCAAGCCTACTTCCAGGAGCCCCCATCCACGTGCTCTTCCCCTAACCTACTCCCTGTCATCTTGCTGCTTGCTGGAGGCTTTGTGCATGCTCTTGCTAGTCAATGTATCATGTGTGCACATGTATGTGTGTACACACACACACGTGTACGCGTAAGTTATATGTGTATACACAACACTACACACACACACGTTGCACGTGTATGCATGCCTAAGCCCTCGGATGCTTAGTTTTCCTCGTTTTTAGGCTCTATAAAATGGCGTGCTTTTCAGCCAGCGTTTAATTTCCAAGATTTGCCCATGTTGGGTGCTGCTGTCGCTGATCACTGAACGGCTGCACGACCACTTCACCACGTGCGTTCCACGTGTGGATCAACCCCAGTGCAGCTCACCTTCCCCAGGAAATGGACGGTTGGCTATCGTGAACACGGCCTGCTGCCTGTCTCCTGACCACGCGTGGAAGGATTCTTTCTGGTGCACACTTAGGAATCAGGTCGTTGGCTAGTGGGGTACACAAATATTCAGTTTTATGAGACAAGTGTTTTCCAAAATGATTGCAAATTATCCTCTCACTAGCAATGGTCCAGAATTCTGGTGATCCACGTCCTCTCCAACACTTGATATTTGTTGTTAGCCTTTTAAATGTTTGTCAATATGGTGGCTCTAAACGTGTACTATTTTGACTGGAACCTGCATTTCCGTGTTACTGATGAGGCTGAGCATCTTTTTATGTGCTTTTTGGCCACACATTTCCTCTTCTGTTCGCATCTGTTCACATCTTTTGTCCATTTTTAATTACGTTGTGTGCCTTTGCTTATTGGACATTTAGTTCTTTATATGTCCTGGATACAAATCCTCCGATAGTTGCAAACATTTTCTCCCTACTTGCTGTATGTCTGTTTACTTCATTGCATCTTTTGATGAGCAGACATTCTTTAGTATGATCAAATTGATCAATCTTACCTTTTATGGTTAGCCCTTTTTGTACCTTACAAAATTCTTCCTTCTTCGAGGTCATAAAGACATTTGCCTATATTTTAGAAGTTTAAAAGTTTTATTTTCCTTAATCTGTCTGGAACTGAGTTTTGGGTAAGGTGTAAGGTACATACCTAATTCCAATTATTACCCAAATGGACGAACAAATGTCCAAGCATCATTTATTGAAGTCACTGCCTTTCCCACTGATCTGCAATGCCTCTTCAGTCATATGTCAAAATATGTGTGGGTTTGTTTCTGGACTTTCTATTTTGTTTCAGTGGTCAATTTGTCCATCTGTGGGCCAATAACGTGGCTTGATTTATTATAACTTATTAGTACATCTTGATATTTGCTGGTGCAAACCCTCTGCCTTCTTCTTTAGGGTGTCTTGGCTATTCTGGATCCTTTGCCTTCGTGTTACATACTTTAGAATCAGCCCAGGTGCATGAAGATCCATGTTGGGATATTTATCAGAATTCCATTGACTCTATAGGTGATTTGGGGAGAAGAGACATTTTTATGATACTGAGATCTCCTTATGTATTAAAATCTCTCTACATTCACTTGCTCTTCCAATAATTTTTTAAAACATTTTTTCTCCTTGCAGATCATATATTTCTTTTGTTAGCTTTATTTGTAATTCATACTTTTGTTGCTATTACAAACAGGATCATTTTTCTAAATTATAGGTTGCTCATTGCTGATGTACAGAAACTTTTTTGGGGTGTGTGTTGATTCTAAATCCAATAATCTTGCTGGATTTTATTAAATATAATAATTTAGATTATTTTTACTTTTCTGCATATGCAATCATATTACCTGTGACTGTTTTCTTTCTTTATCCATTTCATTCCACGGCCATGTCTCCCTCTGTTGTTTATGCGCCGTTATAATGCTGAACAGCAGTGGACAGAACCATCATCCTTGCTTTGTCCCTGGTTTAGAGAGAAAGCTCCTCACACTTCACCACTGGTTTGTTTCAGGTGTCTGTAGGTTCCTTTATCAGATTAAGGAAGTTCCCTTCTGGTCCTACTTTTCTAAGAGTTTGTTTCTCTCAGCATGAGTGACGCTGGGCTTTATTAAGTGCCTTTTCTACACCTGTTGTGGTGATCATACGGGGGTTCTCCTCTGTTGTCTTGATGCAGTGATTTACAGTAATAGATTTTTAAGTGTTAAATCAGTTCCATTCTTGGGTAAACCCAAGTTGGTCATGATGTCGTTGTTCTCGTTTTACATATTACTGTATTTTGGTTTGCTAAGTGTTCTGTTTAGGATGCTATGATAACTTGCTTAGGCTTTGTTTATGAGTGAGGGTGGTTCATACATTTTCCCCCTCAGTCATCCTTTTCAGGTTTTGAGGTCAAGGTTAGACGAGCCTCATATGGGAGGAGTGTTCCCTCTTTCTAGTGAGTTCTGTCCCCAACACTCCACTGAAGTTTTCAAAGTCACCATGACCTTCAATAGGTTTTCCATCCTTGCTTTATTTGGACTCATCATTTTGCCAACCTATCTTTTCTTCTTGAAGCACCGACCCTGTTGGGCTTCCCCTCTCTGGGTTCTCAGCGCCCCCTGCTCCCCCGTATCCCACGCTGACGGCTGAAGCTCTTCAGGTCTGGCCCAGGTTCTCTTCCCTCTCCTCTCTCCCTGGGCGATTGCTTCCACCTTCCAGGCTCCCGGTTGTGTGTCCCCAGCGTAGTCCTCTTCTCTGGACCCTAATCTTTTATATCTTCTGAACACAGACATCCACCTGGACATCTTCTCGGGACTGCAAACTCAGCACAGCCAAGAGGACCTCTGGCTCTTCCCAGGCACTTCCTTCAGTCTCCCCATCTCAGCACAAAGCACCATCACCCAGGTGACCCACTCCAATACACACAGGCCAGAATCCTGGGTGCGAGATGTGATCCTTCCCTGTTCACACCCTTTACCCCAACTTCCCACCAAACATTTTGCACCAAACATACCAAGTGCATTTCCAAACATGTCTGAACTCTTTCTACTCCCACTGTTACCTGCTGACCTAAGCTGCCAGAATTCACCTGGGTACAGGCACTGGCTTTAGAGCAGACACCACTGGGTGTCTTACAAGCCACCCTTCCCCTTCCTAACGGGGCCCTGATTTGGGTTCGCATCTCCTTTCTCCCCAGGCGGTTTCTGTGCTCTGATGGACCCGGTCTAGCTCCCAGATCAGGGGGAGTCCCTACTTGGCTTAATCCAGGGGTGGCACGCTTTTTCTTTAAAAAGCCAGATGGTAACTAGTTCAGGCTTTTTCGGGCCACAAGTGTGTCTGTCGCCTATTCCTTTCCCCAACGCTTTATGAATGTTCAACTCAGCCTGGGCTTGTGGACGGTACAGACACAGGCCACAGGCTGCGCCTGCCTGTGTCTGTTGCCTATTCCTTTCCCCAACGCTTTATGAATGTTCAACTCAGCCGGGGCTTGTGGACGGTACAGACACAGGCCACAGGCCGCGCCTCCCAGCTGTGGTTTGCAGCCTCTGCTTTGACCACTTGGCACATCCCATTTTGCTGGCGGTTTGGGGAGGGCAGAGCCTCCACGGGGCCGCAATCAGGATGACTCCCCTGATCGCATGCTGAAAGAGAACCCCCTTCCGCCGGGGCGCCCTCCCCGCCAAGGCCTCCTCATCCTCAACGGCTCAGCCCGAAGGCCCGTCTGCACGGGGAACCTTGCTGTGATCGCTCCCAAGTGCGGCGAGCTGCAGCTCCTCGGACGCACACACGTCTGCACGCAGCGCCCACGCTCTCGACCTTGAGCCTCTCCATACTGGGGCGTTGGGCGGGCCTGGGACGTGGGTGTCACGCTCTCCTTTTATGGATGAAGAAGAGGCTCAGAGAGGCCAGACGACATCCCAGCCACACGCTAACGAGGGGCAGAGCGGGTGTGAACCCCGTCCGACCCCAGCCTGTGCTCCTCACACCAGGTTGGCCCCCAGTTATCCACGCCCTGCCCCTCCCCCCCTCAACTCCGGACTATGAACAACTCCAAAGCAAGTTCATCGTCTTAATCGTGTGCTCGCCCACGCACAGGCCACACCGCCTGAGGCATTAAAAAGCCATCAGAAGGTTCTCAGTGTCCTGGCTCTGCCTGACGCGCCACAGCTCTCACTTCAGGCTGGCTTCCCGGTAAGTATACAAGGCCGGCGATGAAGACCGTGCTGACCGCCTCTGGGTTTACACATTTCAGGTCCAAGGCGCACAGAGGGGCTTCAGGCCCAGTCAGTGCCGGCCCCGGGTTCCCAGCGAAATCCCCCTGAGTCAGAACTCCCCCTCAGTCCTGGAGCTGGGAGTGGAGGTGGGTGCGTGTTCCCGGGCACAAACGGGGCTGCTCCGGGCCCATCTCCTGACTGGGGGCTTCACTGTGGGGTCTGGGAGACCCGGAGGAGGAGACTTGTCCCGAGCTGAGCAGAGCCCAAGCCAGGAGTCCGCTCCCAGGAGCAAATGGCTGAAGGTTTAGTCGCATCTGGTTTCTATCACTCCGGTTTCATGTCTTTTAAAAACACAGGGCAAAACTATGTCTCAGATAAATGTATCACAGTATACTCGTTACCACTCACCAGCAGGTGTAGCTTCCTGACTGTTGTAGACACCAAGAAGTCAATAACCGACTTCTAGACGATAATCTAAAAGTTCCAGTCCCCTCTCAAACAGACTGGGCAGAATGAAGGAAAACAGAGAACTACACATTCCTTTTTCAGACACATTTTTGGTTGCACACAGGGACTACAGTGAAAGGGGCTCCAGAAGAACAAGAAGAAGGTAGTCCCTCCTCAGGATTAAATGACTGAAATCCACACTCCGCGGGGTACCGTCATAGGCCTGAGTTAACCATGACTGTGGCCTGGGAGCAGTCTCAGCAGGACCGGCCAGGACTGTGCGTGGCCGGCAGGGGAAGGGGTGGGACCACTTGGGCCGGGTCACCCCGTGTGAGCAGAAGCGGCAGCTCGCCAGGCCTGGAACGGAGGGCCAGAGAGCCAGGCCGGGACGCCTGCCCCTGCTCAGGGCTGCATGGCTGCCACACTCCGCTGGGTTGTTGGACAAAAGAGTGGATCTACACCTGCAAGCCTTGGGCACGTCCGCCCATGTAAGGCCTTCCTGAGAGCCAGGGTGTGAACGCGCACAGAGCGGCTCCTCGGCCGTCGGGCTGGGCACCTCACCCCTCCGTCCAGCCATTCCCGAACGGCCGGAGCTACAGGCTGAAAGCAGTTCACACCCCCGCTCCTGAGTGCGCGAGGTCTTTGTCCTCAGACCATTACACGTCCTCCTGCACCATTCTGTCCCGGACGCAGTGCCTGTCGTAAGTCCTCCTTCTGCCCATGGGCTACAGCCACGTGGTCATGCCATCTGGTTCAGCTGCAGGAAAAAGGGGAGAGGTGGATCGGTGCTGTGTGGCCAGGGCTCCCAGCAGGTGAAGTTCCACACACTCATGTAGATTCTATCTCCCCATCCCTGGGGCAGAGAGGGGACCAGCTAGATCCCTACACGTGAGCTTTAGGGCATCATCTTTTCCTGGACACCGAAGCGCTATTTCATTTTCACAGTTTGCACGAGTGAGGTAAACAACAGAACGGGGTCTGGGGGGCGGGGCGGGGGCTCAGGCCTGGCTGCTGCTCCTTGCACTGAAGACCGTGTGCTCACAGCTGCCAGCACCTCTGTGGAGCCCCGGGGCCCCTTCTGGGCGTCCACGGGTCTGACACTGATGGTGAACAGGGGGAAGGATGGGCTTTCCTCAGTAGGCTGCAGGATCCCGCATCAAGGACCTTGAGCTCTCAGGTACCTCCATGACCCTCCCTGTCTGGTACATCCCACGTCTCGGCCCCGGGTGCCTGGAAATCGCTCGCGCATCAGTATGAAGAGGCACGCTCTGTGAGCCATTCCTGTGGCGCACAGAGGAGTGGTCAGGGAGAACTCCACGATAAACCTGTCCCTGGAGATGATGGCATCTGAGGAGGTGAAGTACAAGAGCCAGGGGCAATCCCAGGCTCCTGGACATCTCCAAAGCTGCCAAGAGGCCAGCCAGCCAGCCACCTGGAGCAGCGTGAAGGCCATGGTCATGGCGGCACTGCTCTCTCCACTGCTGCTGAGATTCACACAGCCCACTCCAACTGGAGGGCAGGCATGTGTTTCCCTGCAGGTCACCGGGCTGGGCCAAGGCCTCTCCACCGACTCAGGGCTGGGCCCTCTGCCTTGCTTTGGCCCACAGGACATTAGTAAACAAACACGGTTCAGAGGCTGGAAAATCCCCGTGCGCCGAGCTTTGCCTTCCCTCTTGCTGCTGACTGAGCCACGCCAGCACAAGCAGCAGCCCTGGCCACAGCCCGTGGGAGTGGCCCCTGCCAGTCCCAGCTAATATGGGCCACACCCCGTTAGCAGAGTTGAGCCGTCCCAGCTGCTGGCCTTCTGGATCATGAGCAAATAAACGATTACTTCAAGCCACTTAGTTTTGGGGTGGTTTGCTACACAGAAATAAAGTTCTCATGCACTTTTTGTTTATTAACAAAAATAGGATGAATCCCTAGAAGGCATCCCAGGAGTCTTTGATTTTTCCGTGTTGTCAACAAGCCCCCCCTTTGGACCCTGTACTGGCATTTAGCCCTCAGGGAGGGCACTGGGCTTGCCTGGTAGCTGGCAGGCCCCAAAGGCAGGTTTTTCCTTTCCATCAGATAGCAACCTGAAGCAGGTAACTGGCCGGCTGCAGCACTTTCCCCTGTGGTTTATTTATGCTCCAGGCCACTGAACTCTCAGGGATGCTCAATTCTGTCCGATGACTCTGGGAATAACAGCAGTAGCTAACAATTAAGGAGTGCTGGGCTGGGGTCTTCCCCTGTATTTGACTTCTCTTCCCCATTTTAAACTGGAGCAAACAGGCAACGGTCCAGAGAGACGGCCTCAGGCCCCACAGCTGAGAAGGGCGGCAGCCACACTTGACCTTGGAGAGCAGTCTCCGGGCACCGGCCCTGAGCAGGTGGAGCCCCCGGGCCTGCCCGTCACCCCTATCTGCGCCCTTGAGTCCCGCTGGTGGACCACCAGAGCCCCAACTGCATTCAAGAACTAGTTTTCCCTATCCAACCATTTTCTGTCCTGAGTAGAACTGCAGCCTCGAGTTGCTTTTTCTGGTCTTCGATGTTGCATTTCCACAGACGCTTATCATCCTGTGTGTAGATGTTCTCGGTGCAACCGCTGAAGAGCCAGTGAATACAGACAGAGGAGACCGCTTACTGCACAGCTGCAAGAGGCTTTGAATGCTTGCACCACCAAACCCACCGACCCGCCACCACCGTAACCGGTCATCTGGACTCGCTTCTGCTCTCACCCAGGGCGCCCCTCGGGGCCTGGGGGGCGTGACCCCACCCTCTCCTCCCAACACGCCCCGAGCTGGCCCCGCACAGGCCGGACGCACCTTCGCGTCCCGCTCCCGGCGCGCCCTCCAGCGCGGGGACTGTGCGGGCCCCACGCAGCAGGCGGCGGGCGGGGGTCTCGTGGGCGGTCCCCGCCGGGTACCCCCCCTGCCCTATCGCTCTCTGCGCCCCGACTCCCCGTCCCCACACCCCGTCCCCGTCCCTGCTCCCCGTCCCCGCTCCCCATCCCCGCTCCCCGTCCCCCGCGGGCCGTAGAAGGAGCCCGGCGCAGCGTGCGCGCGCGCGCCCGTGTTGCGTCGCGGCGTCGCTCCCCGGCGTGCGCGCGGCCGGCGGCGGGGGGTGCGGGGAGGGCGGAGCCGACACCGAGGGCGGAGGGTGGAGGCTGAGGCGGTGGCTGAGGCGGCGGCCGGTCGGGCCGCGCTCGGGGCCGCGCTCGGGGGCGCGCTCGGGGCCGCGCCAGGCCACGGCCAGCGCGCCGCAGCCCCGGGCGGCCGAGCGAAGCTCCGCAGACTCGCGGTCCGAGTCTCGGTGCGGCGCGGCGCGGAGCGGCCCGCGGCTGAGGTGAGGCGGCGCGGCGGGGGCGGCGGGGGCGGCGAGGCTCTGACACCGCGGCCCGACCACGCCGCCCAGCAGCGCGGGGCAGCGCTGCGCAGCGCCGTGGCCGCGTTTATGTAAGCGCCGCCGGGCAGGTGGTGAGGCCGCGCCGGGCGCGCGGCTCGAGCGGGACCAGTGCTGCGCGGAGCGCTGTCCGGAGGGGCTGTCCGGAGGGGCTGCGGGCCGCCTGGCGAGGGGCGGTTGCGCCCGGGACGGCCCCGCGTCTGCTCCCCGGGCGCCGCATCTGCGCGGGATGCTCTGCGCCGCGGGAGAGCGAGGCTGCGCCCCGGGATGAAGCTGCGCCCCGGGGCGCGTACGGGGAGTCCGGGGATGAAGGGGAGGCTGCGCCCCGGGAGGGGACACTGCCCCTCGGGATGAGGCTGCGCCCCCGGCAGGGGAGCCTGCGCTGGGGACAGCCCTGTCCCCTCCCCGGGAGTGCCGCTTCTGCTCCGGATGCGCTGCGCCCTAGGGAGGGAAGGCTGCGCCCCGGCACGAGGCTGCCCCCGGGACGGCCCCCCCGCCCCCGCCCCCTTCGGGAGGGCACCGTGTCCGCGCGGGGTGCCCTCCTCTGCGGAGAGTGCACCCCCGGGGGGAGGCTGCGCCCACGGTGAGGCTGCGCCAGGCACGGCCCCGCGTCCCTTCCCGAGGGCGCAGTGTCCGCGTGGGATGCTCTTCGCCGCGGGCGTCCCGGGGCGGGGAAGTTCCCGCGGGTGCCGGCCGTCTGGAGCGATCCGGAACAGTCTGGGGCGACTGGGGGCTCGAGGTGAATTCTGACGTGTTCAGATCTGCGGTAGGAAAATTACCGGGTAGTGAATGGGTCTGGAGGAAGGTGTCAGAGTGGGCTGTGGGCGCTAAAACGGGTTGGAGTCCCAGTTGACAAGCTGGGGAACCTAAAATATGTTCGAATTCCTATTTATATGTCGGAGACCCGCAGCGCCGTGTTTGGTTCGCGCTTCGTATTTTTGGCCGGCTGGTTTGGGTTGTTACTTCTGATAAGGTTACTTTCTGGTAGTGGTTAGCTTTCAGCCCTCGAAGTATAAGGAAAAGTGGCTTGGTGTCAGACTTGCTTCTCTACTCTTAGTGCCCTAATCAACTGATGATCAGTAAGTTTTGAGATTAGAAATATTTAATTAATCCTCTTTGTTCTCTCTTAAATTTGCCGTATGTTTTATTCCTCTGAAAGGTGCCATCTAGAGCTGCATTTTCCGAAAACACTGGGCTGTGGTAAGAGCAGTCCTGGGCAGTGTCTTTCGATTGCCAGCTTTTCTTTGAGGCTGAGATTCTTTTACCTTTTTGCTGCGGGTTTCCCTGAGGGGAAGGGGAGAAGGAAAATGCAGAGGTTGGCTGGTACCCTTCCTCCTGGGTGTGACAGTTAGCTGCCCTCCTTGCAGGGTCCCTCCAGGGACAGGGTCCCCTCCGCAGGGTCACCCCCAGCAGGGCTCCTAAGTATCGCTGAGACTCACTGAGCTGTCTGGCGACCCTGCCCTGCCCAGGTGAAGGCAGGGACTCACTCGGGCTCTGCAAGGAAAGCATTGTCTGTGAGCAGTGCCCCGTTTGATGTCTGAGGGTCCCTGGGACTGAATATATCCAGCTACACCTTCAACAGAATTTGAAGCTGTAGTTGGAAAAAAAAAAAAAAAAAAGGCCTTTCTGCAGGGGGCAGTGGTGAAAAGAAAATTGGTCCAGCTCTGAGAAATTGATGACACATGTATCTCGAGATGCTGCGTGCTCATGAGGTCAGTCCTGGGAGGTGAAGAGAGGATAATTAGCGAATAACAGCCTCCACAAAAAACTTCTTGGCTTGTAGGCTACTTTAGTCCTCTGTGAACTTACATGTCTTAAAAGCATTTCAACTGCTTTTAGATTGGAATAAGAAAAAATTTTTAAAATTTATATTTGTCTGGTGAATGAACAAAGCAAACTAATTCATCTGGCAAGTACTGAACCCATGTCGTGCTGTGCTGGGCCCTCCCTGTTTTTGGCTCCTGGGATACAGCGCTGAACAAATTAGGCAGAGGTCCAAAAAGTTCAAAAGCTGGCAGTTTGTTTTATTAAACACTGTTATAGCATTACATTTCAAAAATAAAATTTATACTTTCAGTTATAAAATTTAAAAATGTATACCACTGAAATTTTTATTTATAGATTTGAAAGTATAAGCGTGCACACTGTACACTCAAAAGGTACAAACACATAAGAAAACCTCGTTTCACTCCATCCCTAGCTGATCAGTTCCCTGTAACCGCTGTGACCAGTTGACTATATTGTCCCAGCAGTAGCAAAATATATACACTGTTATATATGTGTTTTAATATAGTTTTTAATATTTGCTGTAAGAAACAGTGCTGCAGTGAATATTTTTTTATACATGGGTGCAAGCAAAACCCACTAATCATTTTTTATTAATCATCAAAATTCATTAGCTGTAAGCTTTATTTAAGTGCTGGGTTTTATTCTCTTGAATGCTCTGCTGAGCTATGTAAGTACTTAGTACCAAGGAATTTATTTAAATAGGTTGGAGATAGTTAGAAAGTACATTTTGGAGATTAATAGGTGAAGTTATACATTTACCAGCTTATAAAAAACTTGTTTAAGAAAAATTGTCAGGGGTATTCCCTGGTGGTCCAGTGGTTGGGACTTGGTGCTTTCACTACCGGGGCCCTGGGTTCGATCCCTGGTTCGGGAACTAAGATCCTATAAGCTGCGTGGTGCGCCAAAAAAAAAAAAAAAAAAAAGAGTCAATCTCAGTATGAAACTGAAGAGCTTAAAGAGGTCCCGTTTTATTGGAAAACTTGATTTTTTTGTGTCAATTTTCTAAACCACAGATTTCCAAACCTACAATTTGGTGTGATAGAAATGCTGCTGTTTAAAAACAAAACAAAACAAAAAAACTTTTAGAAAGTATGTTCATAATACGTGAGGTAGGAAAGGCAAACAGTGAGACTTCCGTTTAAAAATTGTACGTTAAAGTCATTACGATGTCCTTGTTCCTCGAGTGCCTTTCTTTGGAGTTACGCTTTGTTTGGAGTGTGGACCGAGGTATTCCCCTGGCCTTGCTGCCTTGCTTGACAACAGTTGGTCCCAGGCCATTAGTACCAAATTATCACATTTTTTTCGTGGTCTCATTAGTACTGCCGGCTGCTCTCCTCCTGTATGTGTGTACAGTGTTCTAGGAGTGTGCCAAAAAACGACTTTGGTTTTCAGTTTGTCTTTGTGGTGGATTTAAAATGTGAAGACGGGGCAGAGATTGGGGGGGAAGTAGCTCGGAGGGGAAGTAGCTCGGAGGGGCCTGGTATTTTTATGGGAAGTGCAGTGACACTGCTTGCATCTAGGGCAGACTTGTTTCACTCATGTGGTCGCCCCACAGGTATTGGTATTTACCATGTGCCAGGTACTGTTCTAGGTGCTGGAGATGGGAGTGAACACAGCAAGGGTAGTTCCTACCCTCTGGGGGTTCACATTATGGGGGAGATGAGGATCATAAACCCCAGCTAAAGTCCTAAGTGCTGGCCAGAGAAAACCATAATTTGAAAAGATAGATGTACCCCAATGTCCATCGACAGATGAATGGATAAAGTAGATGTGGTACATATACACAATGGAATACTACTCAGCCATAAAAAGAATGAAATAATGCCATTTGCAGCAACATGGATGGACCTAGAGATTATCACACTAAGTGAAGTAAGTCAAAGAAAGACAAATATCATACGATATTGCTTGTATGTGGAATCCAAAAAAAAAAAAAAAAATACAAATGAGCTTATTTCCAAAACAGAAATAGACCCATAGACATAGAAAACAAACTAATGGATACTGAAGGGGAAAGGTGGTGGGGAGGGATAAATTAGGATTTGGGGATTAATGTATACACACTACTATGTATAAAATATATAACCAACAAGGACCTACTGTATAGCACAGGGAACTCTACTCAATATTCTGCAATAACCTGTATGGGAAAAGAATCTAAAAAAGAATAGATATATGTATATGTATGAATGAATCACTTTGCTGTACTCATCTATACTCCAATATAAAATAAAAATTAAAAAAAAGTCCTAAGTCCCAAGAGGGGCAAATCAATCTAGCAGGTCGGGAGGTCTGAGGGAGCTGGGCGCCACCTGACTGGGTGCTGGCACAGGGAACTCTGGAGTCACAGCCTCAGGCCCAGGGTCCAAGCTTCCTGTCCTGGGCTGATAATAGGCCGGAGCCCAGTGTGGCCTAGGGGAGGGAGGGAGGGTGGCAGGGAGTGAGCCCAGAGGCTGGAGGGCTGCAGCTTGTGGGAGCACCCTGCTGGGGTATGGAACTTAGATGGTGATCTCAGCCTTACTAGGGCTGCCTACCTGCCTGCCTGCCTTCCTGGTTGACTTTAGAGTTTTGGACAACAGAATGACATGATCTGATTCCTCTTTGAGAAGCATCACTCCAGCTGTTACGCAGCTACTGTTTATCGGGAGCTTGTGGTGTGCCAGGCCATTTAAGCGCTTCACATATATTAATTAAAATCTCATGACTGTCTATAAGGCAAGCATGACTCTTAGTCTCCTGCCTTACATGTGGGTAAAGCTAGGTGCAGAGAGGCCACAGATAAGTGGCAGAGGGAGTACTGCCCTGAGTGTCCGCGCCGCAGGGACTCTCCCCCTCCCCTGCCCTACGCAGGAGGGGAGCATCGGGGGCCCACGGTGATCCGCTGGGGCCTGGCACCAGGGCAGGGGTGGGGAGATCAAATCCGGCTTCGTTTGTAAGTTGCGGCATTATGTTAACAGGAAAATGTTGCCAGTTTGCCTGTGACACAATGCTTTCCTCTCACTTAGGTGTCATTTATTGAAAGAGCTCTTAGACTTTAAGCATAGACTTTTAAAATCATGCCAGTCTTGTGCTTTCATGAAAAAGGAAGATGTCAGTGAAATAAAGTAATTATAAAATGTCTTCCCCTTTAGAATTTGGTTCCTCCAAATCAGCCCCATGGCATGGTCCGCTGTACTGTCACCGTCTCTTGCCGAGGTGGCATTTCTCACGACTGCACCACTGCTGTCTCTGGGACGCGTCCAAGCTGCGGATATATGATCCGCGAGTTTGGATGCTTTCTTGATCCTACCGGCAGGTGTTAAGGAGAGGTTTCCGGTCCTTAAAGGATTTGTGGACTGACCTGCTGATGGGTCACATTGCCCTGTCAGTCATGCGTCCTAGAGGGACGGCTGAGTTTGAGTGATTACTCAGAGTTCCTGCCCGATTTCAGAGTCGTGAAGATGTGGGAAAACGCGGGTCTTAGAACTGAGGCACTGTGGTGTGTTTTGCAGGCGGCCCATCGGGATTGCCAGTAGTCTCTGCAAGATGGAACAGCCCAGAGCGAACCCCAGGTCGTTGGCTGAGGAGCAGGCTGGCCAGGCTGCGAGGTGGGGAGGTGGGCCCACGGGTGGGTCTCTGTCCCACGCGCACCAGGTGTGTGAGCTTGCGCGCTTTGATCCTCCTGTGCTTCAGTTTTCTCTCCCGTAAATTAGGAGGAAGAGCAGCACGTGGTCTTCTGGGGTCGGTGGGTCGATAGCTGAGCTAATGTAAAGGGCCTAAAATAGTACTTCACTAACGGTGCTTAAGAGGGCTTACTTTGGTTCAAGGAGAGGTTGGGGCCAGATATGTAAATTTGGGGGTCATCTGTGTACTGTTGATGTTTGAAACCGTAGGCCGGGCTGTGGGTGTCCACACAGAAGAGCAGGAGGGTGCAGACTGAGCCTGGGGGCTTTGGGCAAGGGGTCCACAAGAGGGGGAGGGTCCTGGATTTGATAAGAGGCGGATGGCCTTGCAGTGGGGAGGGCTGTGTGGAGGGAGGGGTGGAGAGCATCGAGTGTGGAGGATCCTCTGGAGGAGGACAGGGTAACGGGACAGAAGCCGGAGGGTTGTGGACTCAAGGGAGTTTTTATTTTTGATTTTTAAGTGAGAGTGATTGTCATGTGTTTTGGGCTGACAGGGATGATCCAGTGGAGAAGGACAGAGTTCTAGTGCGTTGGGCAGGGACAGTTGCAGGGGCACAGTCCTTGGGCCGGTGAGAGGGGGTGGCCGGAGGGAGGAGCAGGGGCAGTTCAGCCCCCGGAGCGAGGCAGGACTTCTGTGCATGAGAGCCTTGACGCACTTCGAAAATATTTCTAAGAGACATGCTGCCCCTTTGAAAGGAGGGCATAAAATAAAATATAATTTTGTGCTCAGTCCAGGAAACTTGGGAATTGTGCTGTAGGACTTAGGATCTAGTTTCTTATTAGCTTCTGGTGCTAAACACACCGTGGGGCATCCTTGCAGAAGGATGCATGTGGAAATAGCGTTTTTCTTTATTAAAAAAAACTCACTCGTCTCTAGAAGTATCATCAGCTTCACTAGAAGTTGGCACCTTTATTCACCAAATTTAGTACTACTCAGAGGACTCAGCAGACTTGGCTCCTGATTCGTGCTGCATTTGTCTTAAAGCTCTGGAGGGAAATGCCAGTTTTGCATCCAGGACGGCTGCCCCCACCTCCTGGGAGGTGGGTGGTGTTGCTTTGGGCCCCCGTAGGCTTAAGCCCCACTGGGGCAGCAGCACTGGCTTCTAGTTGCCTGGTAAAATGGTAAAACATCTTCCCTGCATGTCAGTTTGTACTGCTTGTGGTTATTTGTTTTTTTTTTTTCGGGTTTGGAGTTTCAAACCATCAACCTTCTCTGTAGTTGAATCAGCAGGATGAAACGCACAAGGCCCCAGACCCCTTGCGCTCCAGCCGCGGGGTGGCCTGGGGGGAGCTGGTTCCCACGGCTCTGCCTGATCACGTCCCCCTGCCCTGCGTGGATGTGGACAGGTTTGGCTGAGGGCCTTCCCCGGCCGGATGCGGGAGACGGGAGAGGTCTCTGCCCCTGGGAGCCAGCCTTGCCTCAGGGCGACCCGGCCAGGTGGGGCGCCCACGTACTGAGCCAACGTGGAGGCTGCTTATTGGAGTGGCCTCTGTCAGGGCATCCGTGGGGATGCCAGCTGTGCGGGCTCTCCTGAGCCCAGGAAGGGCTGGCAGCGAGGGGAAGAGGAGCCCCGGAGTGAGATGGGAGGCCCTGGCGGAGGACAGAGGCCTGGTCGGAGCTGTGCAGGGTGGCTGGGAGGAGCGAGCAGAGGTGTCGGCTGACGGGTGGGGTCCAGGGGGGGGGCCTGGAGGGTTAAGAAGGGCTCTTCGAGCTGTGGATGCTGAGACCAGAGGGATCTGAGGTGGGGATTCTTATCCCCTGGCGTGTGGTGTGCAGAGTATTTATTTTGATACATACTTATGTGTGATCTGTCAGATATATCATGTATTGTTTGTGAAACACAGGCACACGTGGGTAGGACTTCGCTTCTATCCGTCATTCCTCACAGTCCTCACAATAGACGTTTCATTGCGCCTATTTTTCAGATCAGGAACTGACGGAAGAGGTTCAGTAACTTCCTGGGAAAGTGGGATGATATTTAGCTGACATTTATTAAGCTCTTACTATGTGTCAGCCATGGTGGAATCAGTTTAATCTAGTTTACTCCTGATGATAATCTTAGGACTATCCGTCTTGTGGAACCATCCTCATCCCCTCTTACCTGGCTTACCTGAGTAGCTGCCTCACAGCCCCTCCCTGCTCCTGCCTGTTCAGATCCAAGCCTTAACTGGAGGATAGATCAGAGCCCTGTACCTGCCCTCATCTCAGAGGTGTCCTCTCCCGCTGCCCTTCTGGCCACCCCTTCCAGCCAGGCCCTTGGGGCCTTGCCTCCGGCTTTCTGGTGGGCTTCGCTCCTCCATACCCTCACCTCCTCCCCACTGAGTGCCCTGTTGTCCGTTCTGTTCATCTGCCCTCTGTACCCACCACTCCCTCCCTTTCGTCAGCCTGCCTGGCAGAGTGGAAGCCTCAGGAAGGCAGGGATCTTGTTCTGTCTTTATCCTCAGGGCCCAGAACAATGACGGGCAGATAGAAGGCACTTACCACTGTCTGTTGAATGAATGAATAACTTTTTCTTACTTTTAATGTAGGGAGTAGAATCTGAGCTGAGGCTGCTTGCCTCTGAAAATGTGTTTTTCTGCCTGACCATACTGTACCCCTCCCCCCGCTCCTATTGTACTTGGTGAATCAGTCATATATTTACGCCCCATATGTCTGTGTTATCTCCAGATTTCTGTGCTTTTCTTTGTAGAACAGAAACATTTATAAAACATTCAAAATTGTTCTAAAACTATAAAGTGCAATATAGCAAATTAATCTGTTAAAAACAGAGAGTCCTCAAGTTGAAAAAAGAAATAGCTCTTGTTCTGTTAACTGCTTTTAGGTGACATGTAATTGAAATGCATTGTCTTAAGAAATAACAGTACCTGTTGTAGAGAAGTAATATTCATAACTACATCTTGGTGAAAGTGAGAATACTTTGAATAATTCCAGAAGGTTTCAGAAAAGCAGCCAAATAAAATAAAAAATACTTAATTCACCATGGAGGCTCAGAGGATTTAAAAATTGGAAGAAATGTAGCTTCACAGCTGTTTGGTAGGGGAGCCAACAGAAGAGTTGACTGGAAATTGGGACACTGGGCCCTTCGTCCCAGCCCAGCTCTGACCTGGTGGGCTGTCCGCCGCAGGTTCCTTGAGTGTGAAGGGGGTGGTCTAGTTGGTGATGTCCAAGGTCACTCCATTTCTAGAGGATGGTTGTACGTAGGAGTCGAAAAACAACCTCTAAGTGCTTCGAGGGTCATTCAGTCGGATGTCAACAAATATTTAACCTCTGAGCAGCCCTGTGTGAAAAGCACGCAGTGCCGGTCACTGCGGCGGCTTTGGGTGCACAAGAGGCTGGCCTCGGCACAAGGTGTCCTGTCACCTCCTTCTGGACCAGCAGCTTTCCCGGAAGAGGGGAGCAAGGTGGGCCAGCAGGCGGGACCAGGGGGTAGAGTAATGGGCTCTGGCTTAGTGAGAAAACACCAGACCCCGGGGAGCCCGACTGATCCCTTTCTCTGGTTTCTCACTCTTAGGGGACGAGACTGTGTTAAATGTTGAATTAAATTGGGCGAGGATTGGTTTTTCAGGTTTGCAGGTCTCGAGCTTGTCAGAAATGAGTAAAGGTAACGCAGTAGTAGGTAATATTTCATCAGTCCTCTTGTATCCGGGAAGCATTAGAAACTGAGGTCATTAACACATGCACTGGGCAGGTTGGAGAGTACAGTTCAAAGTTGCTTTGTGTTTGCGCCTCTTCTCACGGGCCGTGCTCACAAGTCCAGTTTCTTTTCTCGTTTTGGTTGCCAACAGCCCAAGTTCCCTGCTGCTCCAAGTGTTCCCTCGCTTAGGGTGAGTGATCTCCTTGAAGAAGGAGTTTGCTCAAGGACGTAAGGCAGCTTCTCATCCACCCGCGTGAGGCCGAGAGATGGCATGGTTCGCAGTTCCCGGTGGGCCGCTGTCGCCTCCCGATGCCCAGCTCCCCTTCTCTCAGCGCCGTCCTGGCACCTGCTCAGGCTGCTTCGCTTGGGGGTGAGGTTTTGTAGGTGTCAGGTGGGCACAGCCTGCCTTGTCCGCGTGCTGTGGCAGCGCGAGGATAGGGGACTGGATTTCTGGCTTCTGCCTTAGGAAGGGGAACTCACCCAGGGAGATATGCCCAAGAAGGGGTGGGTGGCTGCTGGGCCCCCACAAATGCACCCCCTGAGTGCTACGTGAAGGAGGCTGGAAAGCTTAGTTCATGCAGACACTCACCTGGTGTAGCCTGAGCACGAACAGCTTGAAGTCCGTCTATGGAGGTGTAGTTCCAGAGGCTTAGGTGCTCGGGCCACAGTTTAAATAGCAATGGTGTGGCCTGTCATGTCTGCTCTCTTCTAGGTATGAATGAAATTAATTACATCAAATGCACATTTATTCATCTTGATCATTTTGAATTTGATTCCTTTTCAGAATAGGAATCTACCCAAAATAGTAGTCAAAAGGAATTACTGTTCTGAGTTGGTCATCTGTGTTAGGTTTTACCATATGCCTGTTATGATATAGTGTTCTTTTGGCGGGATACTTTGGAGGATTATCCTTTCTTTCTTAATATATTAAAACTTCATTTTCATTAAAAAGCTATCTAAACGTTTTAAGTTCCTCATGTAGTGATTTTTTAAATTAACGGTTCCAGGGAAGTAGCAGCACAAGCAGTAAATAGTGAAGACTCACTTGCTGCAGGTAGAAACTGGTACGGGGGTTGAGGCTGAAACCCTAATCCAGGAAGATGTGGAGTTTGTAGGAATGAATTGTAGGATGTCAGAGCTGCGAGAATTTAGGGCCACAGAGTTCAGCTTAGATTTGACCATCAGTGAAATGCTATGGAGAAAAACCTTTTCCATCAAGTGTCAGCTGGTTTTTAGAAGTGATGAGATGACCACCTCTGTGTCAGGACTGCTGGCTTGTGGTCCTTCTGAACAAGTGGTCCAGTGTCAGCCACATGCAGACCAGGCTTAAATCTACATCTTCTGACGCCTACTCTGGGGTTTTTTCTTCTTTGTATTTTTTTGGTGTCACGTAGGAGATGGTTTTCACCCACGTGCACATGAATGAGAGACGTATTTGATCATTGCACAGTGACGCTTTCTATTCTTTAATTTTATCCTCTAATGAAACCGAGGGTATTGATGATATTTCCAAAGGAAGAGCAGGAATTGTGTAAACCAGCCCAGCGCCCCTTACATTCCCCCTGAGCGATCTGCCCTGGGCGTGCGCGGCACAGGTAGGAAGGAGCCGAACTTGATGAATGTCAGCGTTTCTCACCGGAAGCCTTGCTGTAGGAACCGGAGGCCTTTCCCTTTAGTTAGCCAAGCCTTTGAGCCACGCCGTGGCCCGGGAGAGGTGTGCTGGATTTGGATTCGTGGGGCAGAGCTCTGCTGTGAGGGAGCTGTGCTACGTGCCTGCGGCCCTGTCCACGGCAGGCGTGTGCTTTTCACAGGGAGGCCCCCCCGCCCAGGTGCCTGCCCAGCCTCACTGGTGGTGGAGAGAGACTATACAGATGGTGCGGACGGTCAGCCTGCGGTCCGAGTGTCCATCGTTGAGTGATCGGGAAGATGTGGGTAGGAAGTACAGCTGGGGCAGGCACTGGGGGAAGCTTTGTTTTCTCTTGCTTGAGAAGCTACCATGAGATTCACCCTCAGTAAGTAGAGAAGTCAGCGATTTTCATGAATTTCTAAGCTGTGCAACTGTTACCACAGTCCAGGTTTAAATGTTTCCATCACCCCAAAATGCTCCTTGTGTGTGTTTGTGGTAAATTCCCATTCCCACCTCCAGCCACTGGCAACCACCGATCTGCTTTTTGTTTCTCTGAAGTTGCCTTTTCTAGGCATTTCATGTAAATGGAATCATGCAATATGCAGTCTTGGGCTTCCCTGGTGGCGCAGTGGTTGAGAATCTGCCTGCCAATGCAGGGGACACGGGTTCGAGCCCCGGTCTGGGAAGATCCCACAGGCCGCGGAGCGGCTGGGCACGTGAGCCATAATTACTGAGCCTGCACGTCTGGAGCCCGTGCTCCGCAACAAGAGAGGCTGCGATAGTGAGAGGCCTGCGCACCGCGATGAAGAGTGGCCCCCGCTTGCCACAACTAGAGAAAGCCCTCGCACAGAAACGAAGACCCAACACAGCCATAAATAAATAAATAAAAATTAAAAAAATAAAAAAGATATCTTATTAAAAAAAATATGCAGGCTTTTGAGTCAGGCTTCTTTCACCTCACATAATGTTTTTGGGGTTCGCCCATGCTGTACAATGGATCAGTAGTTATGGAACCGCTAGGTGGTGTTTTGGGGGAGGCTCCGAGGAGCTTCAGTTCTTCACGTTTCAGCGCAGAAAGAATTCAGCGAGAGGCAAAGTGATAGATAAGAAGTGCTTTATTAGAAAAGGACACTTGTGAGTCTTACAGGTGGGTGGGCGAGAGGGTGCCATGACCCGAGAACTTAGTGGGCTACAGTTTTATAATCAAAGGAGAAGTGGGAGGGGGAAGAGACCACCATCTTCCTCATTCTTGAGTAGATGTCGTGCTTCCATCATCAGCTCCTCCTCCAGGTTGCACTGGG
Source organism: Balaenoptera borealis (assembly GCF_965194805.1). Lineage (NCBI taxonomy): Eukaryota > Metazoa > Chordata > Mammalia > Artiodactyla > Balaenopteridae > Balaenoptera > Balaenoptera borealis. The sequence goes on along the minus strand of NC_138862.1, from coordinate 1,511,562 downwards.
GAGTTTTCTTGTCTCTACATGGTCAAGCCAGGACTGTCACGGTGCAATGGAAAAATTATTTCAGGTCTCAGTACAGTGAGGGTCTGAGATGTCACCTTTCCATAAATTACTGTTTTTTACATGTGCAGAGAGCATGTCTTAGGGGTCATTAACTTACTGAGCTCATTGGGCAGCATGTGGGTCTCATGCCAACATTGTTTTATTGTTTTGAGGCACAGCTCATGCTTCTGTTACATGGTTTTGTGGTTAAGCAAACCTGCTTTCTTGAGTGATCATTAACTTACTGTTGTCTCCCAAAGCCCCCTAAAGTTCCCTGTCTGTCTACAATCCCCTAATGGCATTTCTGAGCGATTTGATTATCCTCTTCTATCCCTGTCAGTTTGTTCCTTTCAGCGGCTGACTAGGACTCTGTTGTGTGGGGGTCACACACCTTTTTTAGCTCTTCACCAGGGATGGGCGTTTGGATCGTTTCTGCCTCTGGGCATAGTGCTGCTCTGCGCGTGAGCGAGCACATCTCTGTGTGCACAGGAGCTTGGAGTGGGGCTTAGAATGACGGCGCGTGTGACGCTGACAGCACAGCTGCCCGTGGGACCCCTGGGCGCGCTCTCAGGTCTGTCTCCGCGACGTGCCCTGCATGTCTTGAATAGTGTGGACCTGTTACTTCCGGGATGAAATACCGTGGACCTGAGGTCCAGCACAGGCGACCAGGGTTTCTTGTGGTGACGCCCTCTGTGCTCAGTGTGGGACAGAGGAACTCTTCCCCAGTATTTGGTGTTTCCTTTCACTCATCAGAGGAAGTCAACGAAGAACTATTAGGCGTGTTAAAAACCACACTCAGCCTGCAAACTCCATGTGCTCAATGCTTTGCCCCTGCAGTCCCCTTCTAGGGATTCAGCCCGAGGACACGCCTCCAACAAGATGAAAACACAGATGGAAGTGACCTAAATGTCCAGTCAGGGGCGGGTGGATCGACTCTGGGTGACCACGTCACAACGAGCCGTGTGGAGGGGTGGGTCTCTGGCGATTTCCAGAACATGCAGGAAGGGAGCAGGGCTGAGTGCCAGAGGGTATCGAGTGAGCTCCCTTCTCATGAGAAAACATGCGTATCTGCGCCTCCGCGCAAAAGGAAAACAGGAAGGAAAATCAAGGACGAAAGGGATTGGGCCCTGCAGGGGCCAGGGGCGGGCTGGAAAGGAGGGGGGGCACAGGTGGCTGGAGGGGTGGGCGTGGGGCTTCTCTGAGTGGACGTCTCAGTACAGCCCGACTCTGGGAACCGTGGACCCCAGAACAAAATACATGAACCTCAACCAGGACTGGGGGGACCCAGAATGGGATACAGACAGAACCAAAGCTCAGTGTAGGACAAAACAATAACAGAGCTACAGCAGGGGTGGGGTGGGGAAGAAAAGATTCAGCTGGATTTTGGAAAACAGTACTTTTCTAGATTCTGTAAAGCCACAGACAGAAAGGGCTGCACACAGTAACTGCCCAGACACTGTCTGTTTCTCTGGGGGGTAAGGTTGCGGTGCGGACGTGTTCATAAGGATGGAAGAGTGAGTGTGTGGTGGGAAGAAGTTGCGGACGAGGGGAGGGGACAGAGGACAGAGGACAGAGGGCACTGGGCTGGAGCCAGGTGTCAGTGTGCACCGCAGTTTTGAGTGTTTGTCCATGTGCCAGACGGTGCAGAGACACAGATGTTGGTGCTCAGTCGCACAGCTCCTTATCCAGTCCCCCGAGGACACCCAGGTGCTTTCTCCGAGCAAAGAAGAAGGGATCCTCCAAGAAGATGCGACTGGACCCCCTCGTGGTACAGGGAAGAGCTCAGAAAGGACGGGGCCATGTGGGCGGGGAGAGGGTCAGAGCTGGTGGCTCTGAGCAAGGGCATGGGTGACGATGGTGTTGGCTTATAACCCGTAGAATAAAGTAAGCGTCCATCACTCTGCTGATACACATGAATAACAATCAGTAAGCAGGGAGAAGGGGAGCCGAAGAATTCCAGTTAATCAGCGGGGAAGGAAGGAGGAAATGGACGATCACCCTGAGGCGGACCCCAGGGCAATAGTTACTTTAGACGGGACCCAGGACTGGCGCTAAATTAGTGAATGAAAGTTTGAGGAGAAACAGGATATTTTTCTAGTCTCAAAGTTATCTCTTCCCCACGTTACTTATTTATTGAAAAGGGAAAAGTAGTAACTTTAGAGTGGAGAAAGCCAGCAGACACCACCTCACCCAGGAGATCGATGTGATAAGACAGGTCGCAGTCATAGCCTCTCCCCCACATGGGCATGGGCACAGCCTAGGCACGAGGAAGCGGCAGGCAGACCCCGGGAGAGGGTGTCCCGAAAACACCTGGCCAGGGCTCTTCACCGTCCACGTCCTGAGAGACGGGCTTGGAGGGGCCTAAGGAGACACGCCAGCGAAATGCAGTATGGGCTTTCGAGGGGGTCCTGGGGCAGAGAGGATGTTAGTGGGAAAACTGGTGAGACTGCGGTAGTGGAGCTCACGGTACTGTCCTGACTTTGATCATTGTTCAGTGATGCCATAGGATGTGACCCTTAGGAGAAGCTGGGTGGGGGCGACGTGGGAACTCTGCGCCGCTGTCCACTGTCCCCACCCCCGCCGCCGCCGTCTGAGCTCTCGACTCTGCCTCGGGAGGGAGGGTTCAGCGCCGTCCCAGGGAGAAACACTCTCTTGCCTTCTTACTGGGAATTCTGGCCACCTCGAGCCCTGATGCGGAGCATTCTGGAGACATGCGTCCCGTACCCGTGGTGCAGAGGGGCACGCTTCTTCCAAAGGGGGCACCGGAATCTCCTGGACCCGGTGGGAAGAGGTGCTGTGACCAGAGGCGCAGGTTGGGGACCTCGCACATGGCTACAGGGGCTTTCCTTGGTGTCCTTGGTCTTTTGATGTTATTATTTTTTTCCAAAGAGAAATTTAAAATTTTTATATATTCAGATTTATCAGTCTTTTCCTTTACAACTTGGGTTTTGAGTCCTAAGAACACTTTCCTATGTCGGGAGTCATTCCTCCTTAATTTCTTTCAGCAGTTTTATATTCTGTTTTCCACATTTAGCCTATTAATCTGTGTGAAGTCTGTTTCTATTCAGTTTGAGGCCAGGATCTAATATTTTTTCCTGTTGGCTAGACAGTTGCCTCGGTCATTGCATGGTCTGCCCTTTGCTCAGCGACCAGAAATGCCACTTGTATCCTAGCCTAAATTCCTGCTTCAGAAGGTGTCGTTTCCTCTTGCTTGTCATTGTCGGGTACCAGCTGTGGAGTTTTGCATGTGGATTGTGTCCCCAACTCATCCTGGGGAGAGGATCACGTTGTGCAAGCAATGCCTCTTCCTTTCTAATTTTTGCACCTTCCCCTTATTCACTGGCTGGAACTCGTGGTGCCAGGCCGAGTGGGCTATTGGGACAGTGGTGGCGACCAGCAGTCGCTTCTCTGGTTCCAGCTTCACTGTGGGCGCCTCCCATGCTTCCTCACTGAGGGTGACGTTTACTGTAGTCGTTTTGTACATGCCCTTCACGTAGTTAAGCAAGTCGCCGTCCCACTTTGCTGAGAGTTTTATTAAAAATAAACTTTATCATTTACAGCAATAGAATTTTATTGGTTGCTTTTTCTGCATCTGTTGAGATGGTTGTATGGTTTCCCCTCCTATCTGTTAATATAGTAAATTTCATTCATAGATTTCCTGATGTTAAATATTCTTTCATTTGCAGGAAAAACCTTACTTTACTCTTAACACTGACAATTAAATTTGCTATTTATTTTAATGTTTTTTCTTTTTTAGAATGAGTCCCTCCTCTCCCCCTCATTCCACGTGCTTTTTTTGAGACATAGTTTATGTACTATAAGTTACTGCAGTGGTGTGCTGATAAATGCTTAACAAATGGCTTTTTTGTGGGGGGGGGACTGTAAAAAGCCCTGATTTGTAGCATTTGCCAGTTTCCGTGGCATAAGTGTTCTCACCATTACCTGTGTCAAGCTGCTGATGAGCTAGCTGTTGGCTGGTGGCCCACAGAATCCCTGAGATGGAACCGTCCTCTCTTGGGTGCTAGGAGCTGGCCCAGCTGCTGAGAGCCCGGTGGGCAGCCTGGGGATGGCCGTGCCTGTGTGGCTCACGTGACCATCCCGGATGTCCTCCGTGGCCCCCCCTGCCCACCCGCATCAACACCGCACCTCCCTGGGGTCTGCCCTTGGTCAGCCTGGGTCCTCACCTCGGTCACGCTGCGCCCTCGCCCTGTCTTTAGACCTAGAGTTCTGTTCTGTGCGTTCCTAGCACCTCATCCCCCCCGAGAACCGCCTCCGCCACCTTGTTTAAAGATAGTAACGTATCGAGCTCACAGTGAGTTTTATTGGAAAACAGAGCATCTTACTCGTGATTACTATTGTGGCGCTAACTTTATTAGAAAACAGTGTGGGTTCTGTGATAGTAACTTTCCTTAAATCTGAGGGGCTGCTAGCATCATTATAATCATGTAACTTTTCATCTTCCTTAGTATAAATTAAGGCTTTTTTCATTCATTTATTTGTGCAGTCAGTCAGCAGGCATTTTTTGAGCGTCTACTATGTGTCAGGCATTTGGATTCCAAAGGTGTAGCAGTGGGTAAAGAACCCAGTCTCCTTCCTCATGGAGCACAGGTTCTGATACACCTTTAAGTTGTACATCTTTCTAATCTTACCATCCTTGCCCGTTTTCTCCTTGCTCAGACATCTACTTGTCTTTGCCCCTGGTGTTACCTTAAATCAACCCTGAATTCATCTGATTTCTTCCACTGCTTCAGTTTTGAAACTCCCTGCTTCGATGCTAGTTGACGTTTAGCTTAACTACTTATATAATTATTTCTGCTTTTACCAAATTTTCACAATGAAAAGGCAAAGGTGATTTTGACATTAGGAGAGGTCAGTGTTTTAAAAGGGTTGCGACAGTAGACTAACTGGAGAAGTTTAGTGAAGTGACACGCTTTATGGTGTGTGGCCTGTCGTCCGAGGAGGAGCCAGGGACGAGCTGACATCTTCCGCTGCAGTTCTGGGGGGTCCGAGGGCTGCTCCCCACCAGCATGGTCTCTTCTAGCTCCCGATGGCGTTAGGGTGTGTGGGGCTGTGCTTCTGGCAGCTGGGCGCTCCGAGGGGTGGGAGCCTGGTCACCGAGTGCTCTTCCGTGTTTGCCGCATGCCTTGGAACCATGTGGGGTGGAGGCGGGGGGGACCCTGTGCCCCTGTGGGCTGCAGTCCAGGGAGAGTGGCAGGCTTCCCTGGGGAGGAAGAGCTTGAGGGCCTTGACCCGGGGTAACTGGCGTGGAGGGCAGGCTGGGGAATTGGGATGCAGGCCAGTGGGCCTGAGAAGTTCACCTGCCCGTAGTTCTGCCAAACTGATTGGGAGTTCTGCCTTTTTAATCCTTTGCAAAATTAGTTTGTTTTTAATTTAAAAGTCAGTATTTTATTTTGATAAGAAAAAATAGTCTAGTTTATTTATTCAAGCAACTTCGAACACCTCAGAGATCAACTTCCCTCCTTCCTCTGGAGAGGCTGAGGAGCAGTCGAGCGCGTGAAAGCGCAGCACGGGTGGCTGTTGCGCCTGGCCCTCGCGCAGCCACCTGCGGAGAAGAACCTTCCGAGGAAGGACGGGTCACTGCGCTGCTGGGGCCGCTGGTGCAGAAGGCGTGGCCCGGCCCTCGGTCGAGATCCAAAGCCAGCACCCGTTCTCGTTCCTGGCCCCTTCCCGCTTGACACCTTCACCCTCTGGGGTCTCCGTTGAGGATGGACAGAAACTCTGGGGTGACTTGTGACCTCTCGGGGATGCTGACCGGGCTGGCCCTCCTTTCTCTTTTGACCGCTTTGCAACTGGCTTATGAGGGGGATTTAAAAATGGATGTCAAAGAAAACATTTTTCATGGGAATAAATACCTATTTGGGGGGGTATAGTTATACCTTAGAATTTAGTCTTTGAAAATAACAATTATGGGGATCAAGTCTTAATGTGAAGGTTGAATCCTCATAGGTTACCTTTAAATCTTAGAATCAGAATTCAGGAACCCTCGTCAAAAGTAATTTTCCATCCTTGTGCTCCTACTGGATTTTTAAAAATGGATACATCTTATTTATTTGTACTTAAATGTATGTCAGACTGATACTAATCGTATCACAGAATAGGAAAAACAAAACATCTTTCTATAAATATTAAAGTAATGAGCAAATTAGGGATTGTACAAGAACACAGTAGATGATGTGGAGGAAATCAGTGAGGCTCTTAATGGCTTAAATCTAACTCTTGAGTAATTATTTAAAAACTTTTAGTAAGTAAAGTCTCTCAATCCTATAAAATAGGAGTAATTCATCATCACACATTTGTATTTTTAGTTCTTTGTCTTGAAGATAGATCCTGGGTCCTAAAGATACCAAAACTAGTATCACATCTGGTTTTCTAAAGCCAAGGAAATCTTTAACCTGTTTTCTGGAGCCAGCAAGGTAATCTGTTACTAGGCCATTGAACCCCTTTTGGGGAGTCTCAGGTCATCCCCTCCCCCCCACATTTACTCAGTCAGCACAGTGAAAACCAGGAAACCCAGGCTCTGAGATAAGCAGAGTCTTGGGAGGACGGAAGCAGCTTGGCTACTGACACACTGTGGGGTCACACCCGCCTGCACGTGACTCCGGCCAGGAGGGGCCTGGCGGGACCCCGGCTAGCAGGCACTGGGCCCCGAGGTGCAGAGTAGCTGCTGGATGCTGGCTTCCTTCGCACTTCCCGGCCGGCTCCGGAACTGGATCCAGGCCGCGGGGTCCCTCTCATGCCCTGGGCACCGCTGTCCCAGCTCAGCTTACACTCCCGTTGGCCGCTTTCCAGAAGCGCCCGCCGGCATCCGTGGCGATCATCGATGATCATCCGAAGAGAGAAGCGGGGATTCTGTGGGCGCCGCCCTCGGAGCCTCCCTGCCGCTGTCCTCTGACTCCGCGGCCCTGGAACCACCTCGTCCTCCTCCGTGAGGCTGTGGTGTGCACGACTGAGGCTGCGGTCTGTCACTGGGTGCACGGCTGTGTCTGAGAGGAGCCTCTCCTGGGAGGAGGCCTGGGGGCACAGGGCCTGGGGAGGCACAGGCCGCGCTGGGGGGCTGGAGGGCTGGGGGTGCGGGCGCTGCCGGCGGGCCTCCTGGATTTCTCAGAGTCCAGAACCCCCTTCCTCCGCGTCCCCCTCCCGTCCCCCCCGCCCCCCGCTAAGCACCTTAGGGCTGGGCTTCGTGTCCCCGCAAATGGGAAGCTCAGAAGAGGTTCAGTAAAATCTAATCGAATAACTTGCTTCAGGCGTTTCATATTCAGGGTGATTTGTTTAGTTGCCTTCTCAACTTGTGAGTCATCTGATTATTTGTATGGCCCTAGGTGATTGTAACTTTTTTATTCAAAGCGTTTTAAGAGGTGGTTTCTTGTTTTTCATGTTATGTATAATGTCCTCTTTGATAAGATGGGTTTCTAGTGATTTTGTGTATGAAAAGTGAGGCTCTTTTCAGATATAGAATAAATCAAATTATTTGTTCAGAAAGGTCCAGAAGTAGATTTCACAGCTCTCTGAACAGCTGGGTTTAAAGCAGTCTTTAATGTGTATTTCGAGTCTCATTAAAGACCCAGAAGATCAGCTAACGTCAGGCTGCTTGCCTGTCTTTTTATTGAGGGCAGGGCTTCCCAAGTGCTGTGAGCCCACTTTGGACCTAATGCTATTGATAGTTTGTTGTCCGAAATTACCTTTGCATTGGGAAATCTTTAAGTAAAATCTGCAAAGTTTTGGATTCATTCCCTAGGGTGCTTTTTTTAAAAGCTATATATATATAAATTTATTTATTTATTTATTTATTTTTGGCTGTGTTGGGTCTTTGTTTCTGTGCGAGGGCTTTCTCTAGTTGTGGCAAGCGGGGGCCACTCTTCATCACAGTGCACGGGCCTCTCACTGTCGCGGCCTCTCTTGTTGCGGAGCACAAGCTCCAGATGCGCAGGCTCAGTAGTTGTGGCTCACGGGCCTTGTTGCTCCGTGGCATGTGGGATCTTCCCAGACCAGGGCTCGAACCCATGTCCCCTGCATTGGCAGGCGGATTCTCAACCACTGTGCCACCAGGGAAGCCCCCCTAGGGTGCTTTTGAGGTGGATCTGGTGGAAGATGTCCTTTGGATGTGTTGGCACCACCACCACCAGGTTCCCTCACTGCTGTCTAGGCTGGTGTGGTCGCCAGTCGGGACACCCCCTCTGCCCGGAGAAGCAGCCCCCAGGCACCCATGTCTGCCTCGGTGGGCCCTGTTCCCGCCTGGGGTACAGGCGAGCTCACGGTCCTCGGGCGCCAGCCTGGCGGGTTCTCTGTGCGCTCGGCGCCTCCCGCCTCCTGGCCCCACTGTCACCATCTCCTCGTCTGTTGTGGTCATGTGGGCTCGCCATCCCTCCACGTGGCTCTTCCAGCCCCCAGTGACCTGTCTTTGTCAAGGGCAGCGGCCAGTATCCTGTTCCTGTCTTGCTCAGGCCGTGCCAGCCTGGCTTCCCTCCTGCCCCTCCCGCCCTCAGCCTGAGGGTACACTCCCTCCTGCTCTGGGTGCCGGTGCCTCCCCCGCCCCACCCCTGCTGCCCGCAGGCCTGCTGCCCTCAGCCAGGCCTGCCAGCCTCTCCTCCCAACGCTGTTTCCGTCTTCCTGCTAGAGCCCTGCTTGGAGCCACGGGTGCTCCTCCTCGACTTCGGCGGGTCAGGGTTTGCTCTCACGCAGCCCACCCTTCATCTGGTCCCTGTAGGCATCTTTCTGGGGGCACATCCCGTCAGGAACCCCCGCTGGGCCCCTTCCTGTGACTTCCCATCACACCGGGGGAAGGGCGCTCCCTTAGGAAGGAGTTCACAGTCTGCTCCCCGGCCTGTTCCCCTCCATTTTCCCTGTTCGCTGCTCCGGGCGAACCCAGCCCCACCCCAGGGCCCGGGTGTCTGCTGTTCCTCCCGCGGGCGACAGTTCCTCCCCAGGTGCTCCCCGTTCAGCCGTCCCCTAGTCGCTCCCTGGCCTCCCCCTGTGCCGTTCTTGTCTGTGCCCCGTGGGTGAGCACTCGACAGGCCCTGTTTGTTTGTTTGCACGTGTGCTGTCTGTCTCCTGCCCTGGAATGTGAGCTTCTGGAAGCCAGAGGCGGTCCTGGCCACTGGTGTAGCAGGCCACTGGTCCCGGGCCCGGGTTTGGCTCATGGTTGGTTTGGCTGCAGGTAGCAGACCACCTGGCTGCTGTGGCTTCCGACGTCTGGGCCTCCCGTCAGGGCTGGGCCCCTCCGGCTCGCCACTCTGCTGTTCCATCGTCACGTGTGGCTCCTTGGCCTTGAGGCGGCTGTTCTGATGGGAAGCAGGGGGACGGGGTCTCTTTCAGAGGAGCATTTCAGGAGCCCTGCCGCCACCTCGCCGGCAGGGAGGGTATCACGCGGGGCACAGACCGTACTCCCCAGAATCAGGCTCTGCGAGGAGGGGTGAGATGGTGCGGGGGAGGCCAGGGCCTGCCTGGCAGGGGCTTTAGAGTGTGAGCTCCTGTCGTCCGCACCCATCACTTCCCGGCGCAGGTTCCGGCCAGGAGAGAGCCCCACACCCCATAGATGGGCTGACCTTATGGGAAATAGAGGATGGGGCACTCATCTTTCATCTCAGATTAGACAGACAGACCCACCTGGTGGCGAGCATGGTGGGGGCAAGTGCAGGTGCCCTCGGCAGGGGCGAGCCCCTTCTGCGCAGTGACCCGAGGACACAGTCCCTGGGGTGGGCCGCCCTCCCTCCAGACCCTTGTTGCCCACGCCTCCCTCCTCGGGGACGAGCTGGCGTCTCCCCACAGGGTGACGGGAGCAGGAATGCGGCCCCCTTGTCCCCCGTGGGCTTTGCCGTCTCCCGTGGGGGAAGCCTGGATGTGGGGCGACCTTGGGGACGGTGGCCCCGGCCCTGTCCTCGCGCAGCCCCCGAGGCAGCCCCCCTTGTACCTCTGCGAGCCCCCCCGGGGGACCTGCTGACCCTCGCCCCCTTCTTGCTGCCTCTCTCTCGGCTTCTGAGGAGAAACCCACCCAGGGTCGATTCCAGGACAGTCATGAGAGCCGAGGGGAGCCTCTGGGGACACTCGTCTGGGATTTGGGAGGAGTCCCCCCCACTGTGTTTCCTGCAGGGAAGGGGCTGGAGGACTGGGTTTCCTCCGCAGCCCCGAGGTGGGCGAGAGCCGGGGGACAGGCCCCTTCAGTTCTTCGGAGAGAGTGTTGTTCACCGCCAGGTGGTCCCAGTACCTTCTCTTTGTTAGTTGATAGCGAAAGAGCATAGCTTTGCTGGAAAAGTGGAGGTGGGCTTGGGAGCTTTGCTGGAAGTCTGGGGTGCAGAAGAGGAGGCCGGCGGAGGGTGTGTGGGCCACCGCGGGTCGTGGTGTCTGTTCTGAGAAGTGGGTGAGCCACTGTGGCGGGGGTCTGCACCCAGAGTTGCGGTGTGGAAGTTTCGATGGTGCAGGCTGGAGAACCAGTGTGGGTGGGGCGAGGAGGTGGCCTGCCCGGAGGGAGGTGATGGATTAGGGCAGGTGGAGAGCTTGGGCACGTTTGGGGCTGCGCAGGGTGAAAGGGGGGTGCCTTTGCCCGGACAGAGCTTGCAGGAAGCCAGCTTTGGCGGCGGGAGGGCCGGAGCAGCAGGTCTGTCCTGGACACGCAGCTTGGCTGCTCCGGCGGTTTTGCTTTCCCACCTCCGGCTCCCCAGCGGTGCTCTGGGCCCCCGGCCTGCCAGGCAGCATTGGCACCTCCCTCTCCAGGCTGACGTTTCACAGGCGGCCCAAACTGAACATTTGGAACCAATCATTCTATTTTCCTAAATTTTCTACCCTTTTTCCTCCCAGTGAATATCACAACACCCTCAGTTGCTAGAAACACTTAATTTACCTTTTTCCCCAAACCTTATGTTCAGGGTTTTAAAATATATGTTAAAAAACTCACCTTTAAATTGTAAAAATTATTCAACATACAGAAATAAAGCAGCAGCATTTGAAGGTTCTATGAGACCATGTATGTCTGATCTCTGGGTCATTCGTGGGGTGTGTAGGAAAGCAGAGTGCACAAGTGGGCTTACTCACTGGGCCTGGATTTGGGGATGATCTGCCGTCACTGTGTTGGCCCCTGTCACTTACTGTCCCCAAGTCAAATGTAGCCACCAGCTCTTAAGAGAACTTGCAAGTTACAAGAGATCTGTTGGTGGGAGACCTGGCCACTACCCATCACCCACAGTACAGAGAAAGGCTTTGCACACCACCCAGTTGTTTTTTGACTTTATAATTTAATGAACCAAAGTAAAGGTAAAATATCTTTTGATTCCCAGGTGCCCAGATCTCCTGAGCCACATCTTCAGTTTGCTGGGATTGTCCCATCTCCTTTCAGTCTGTTCATGGAGTGGGGGGAGGTGTGACCTTGGCGTCCATGTGCTGCACACTGGTGTCCGTGGGGTTCTGCTTTCTGGGTCCGTTTCTGTCCGTGAGGTCGAGGCGTGGAAGCCGGCGAGGCGCGGGCGCTGTGTCCACGCTGGGCAGGCCCTGACGTGGCGCGCCTACCCGAGGGCCAGCCGCAGAGCGAGTGGGCCCAGCGGGGCCAGCAGGGCGAGCGGGCCAGGCACAGGGCTCGGGCCGCGGGCTTTGAGCTTGATGCCGGGCAGGGCCCGGCTCTCCGAGGTGTTGCCCTCCGGGGTCGGGGTCGGGGTGGTTGCACTGTCCGTGGGCTCCGTGCAGGTCTGCGCGGGCAGGAGCAGGGCCACCAGCAGTAGCAGCACCGGCGTGGGCGGCGCTGCCATGGCCGTGCTCTTTGGCGCGTCCCCGGTCTGGTCCGGTGGGGCGGTCGCGGCCGGCGCTGGGTGAGCCTGCTCGGCTGAGACCTTTTGGGGGTCCTGTCGGGCGAGGTCTGGGCCGCTTCACCTGGCGAACTCGCGCCGGCTGCGCGCCCTCCCCCTTGCGTTCCGGAGCCGCCGTGCTGTGCCCCGCGCGCCCGGCCCTGGGTCAGGGGCTTATCAAGCCGCCCGCGCCAGGCCCCTCCCACCCGCGCCGCCCCCGCCCGTTTCCTCAGAAACCCCGCTTCAGATATTTTAGGGGATACCGGAAAACCTTACCTCCTAAAGTATACACACAGAGTTTTGGTTTTAAAAACCTTGAAATTATACTTTTTCTTAAGTATGCCTGTGATATAACTAAAACATTTTTTGGCTAATGCTTTGGTTTTGCTAATGTATAACATTTACTTCCTGCTCTGGAGTTTAAGGGGTAACTCATTTCTCAAGTAAATCAGGGATCCTTTCGCTTTGGGGAGTTACGGTGAGCCCCACCATCTTTCCAGCTGTAAAACTTCTCTCCCCAAGCAAAGCGTGTTGTGAAACTTTCCAAATACTGTGTACTCCACAAAAACATTTGAATATTTTGGGTGCTCGTCATGTTAGTAGACCAGAGTCTCTGCTGATTGTTAAATGGGAAAAAGAGCAACTTAAAATTGTGTAAGAGAAAAAGAGTAGACGCAGTGGAATGTCCTTTGCCAGACTCGGTCCACTCTAAAGCAAGCATGCTTTGTGTTTATTTTTAGTTTAAATCAGAATTGTTAGTATTCTTTTTCTTACTTAGATTTGGTCTCTACTTGTTGACAACACAAGGATTTAAATTTTTTTACATTTTTAAAAATTATGGAAATAATACACACCCTGGGAAATAATTATGCAGGCAGTTTAAAATGAAAAGCTGAGGCTTCCTCCCGCATCTCGCTCCCTGCAGGCAACCCTTTCCACAGGACCACCCAGTCAGTGTCCGGCAGGGGGAAGCCAGTCCCCCAGAACAGAGTTGGGGTGCTGTTACCACAAGGAGGAAGATGGATTCAAGGTAGGCTCAGCTAGCTGTCTGCCAAGTGTATTTTTTAATGTGTAACTGCATGCTCCATAAACGAGCATATAAAAAATAGTGAGGGTTCCTTTCTAAGACTGCAGGAAACACCCAACATGATCCTGGAGCCCCTGATAGTGCCAGGAAGTATGGAAGTGCAAAAGAATACCAGCCCCCATGGATGGGTGTAGCAGGGGGACAGTGGAGCCAACCGAGGGAGCTGCCAAGGGCCAGAGCTGGAGCCGGTTCAGCAACAGAACACAGTCGTATTGGATCGTGGCCCGAAGTATAAAGCAAACACCCACGGGTCCAAACGGACATAACTAAGTGATTGATAAGGAAACGGGGGAAGAGGGAATCTGCTCTGCGGGAGAATCCACGTGGTTCTGCAGACACTCTGTCCTCGGGGAGGGGAGGGGAGCGTCCCCCCTCGTTGGGTGCAGGATGTGCACGGCGACCTCCTTCCAGACGACAGTGGGGAAGGGGGGAGCAGCTGCACAGCGGAGAGACCTGACAGACTCACCTGCGCCAGGTGACCAAGGTCAGCGTCCACGGTGCAGGTCACGTGACAGCACGCACCCCGGACGGGACGTGATGAGAAGGGCCCTTCCCCTCTGTGGGCTTCAATGAGGGATGCCCTGAAAAATGTCTGACTGGCCCTCAAAACTGTCAAGGTCATTAAAGGCAAGAGGTCTGAGAGACTGTCAGAGCCCAGAGGAGCTCTGAGGGGACACATGACTACATGTCACGTGGGGACCTGGATGGGGTCCTGGGACAGCAGAAGGACACTAAGGAAAACTGAGGAAGTCTGAATAAACTACGACTTACTAGTTTCCTCGATAATAGTTTATTAATATTGGTTCATTAATTGTAACAAACACAGCGTACTAATGTAAAATGTTAACAATAGGGGAAAACGCGGTGGGTATGTGGGAAATCGCTGTGCTGTCATCTTAGCTTTTCTTTAAAATTGTTCTCAAAAATAGTCTTTAAAAAGTGTTTTTTAAAAAAGCTAATAATTCTGTAGAAACTCCTTTTGTGTCCTCACCCTCTGCCCTAAGTATCAGCCCAACTTTTTTTTTTTTCTTTTTGGCTGCGTTGGGTCTTTGTTGCGGCATGGGGGCTTCTCTCTAGTTGAGGCGTGCGAGCTTAGTTGCCCCGCGGCATGTGGGATCTTAGTTCCCCGACCAGGGCTCAAACCCGCATCCCCTGCGTTGGAAGGCGGATTCTTTACCACTGGACCACCAGGGAAGTCCCTCAGCCCGACTTCCGTGGCAACTGTCCGCTTGGTTTTCTCGTAGATTCATCACCTTTGTTTGTTGCCCTGGACAGTGTATCTTGTGGTTTTGCCATTGCAAACTGCACTCAGCAGGGAAGGGTCAGATCGCCAGCGAGGACTCCTGGGCGAGGCCAGGGTCTTAGTGACTGTGGGTTTCCAGGGACTTCACTTGCAGGCGTCCCTCCGGCAGTGTCTTCACTAAGTCACACAGGTTTATACATTTTTCAAAAGTGAGACTTTTAGTCAGTTAGGACTGCGGCCAGCCCCTTCCACTGGCTCCCCCCTCCCCCCCAACCCCTCCTGTGCTGGGAGGCCTTGGATGGCCTTGCACATCTGTTGCAAATCCGCCCAGAGGAAGCTGCACTGGGGGTGTGTGTAGTTGGATTTAATGGGACACAGGTGTGTGGGGCTGGTGGCTTCTGTGAGGAGTTAAGGGTGTCCAGGTGCCGTCAGCTTGGATGTTGGAGTCGTTCTGTGCAGCTCGGGGTGTGAAGGACCAGGGCCAGTGGAAGGGGCAGGTGCCCGCTGCACCCAGTGACCTCAGGACCCCAGAAAGGAGAGGACAGATGGGGGCAGTGGAGGCCCAGGTGGGGTCTGGACAGGGACTGCTTGACTGCGGCTTGGAGAGGGCGGGAGCGTGGAGGCTGGGGCAGGAGGGGGAGGTGTTGGAGGACAGGGTCCCCGGAGCTGGGAGCTGAAACCCTGTCCTGCTTGCCGGCAGTGGCCTCCAGCAAAGGCGAGGTGTCCGTTTTGCCAAGTGGGACGCTGTGAGGGGCTGGAAGCACAGGAGTGTCGGAGGGACAAGGGGGCTCTGCCTCGCCGGGCGGGCAGCCCGTGGGGCGCAGATGCCACACGCGGCCCTGGCGAGCATCCTGACAGCGGCCCAGGAGCTCTGCTCGGAGCTTCGCCTCCACACACGCTCCCCCGAGAGGCTTTCTGGGGTGACTGCCGGCCGCGAGGGGTCTCGGGTTTGATGACCTTAACACACAGGCTGCATTTCCCCCAGGGGGACATCCTCCCAAATGAAGGGCACGAATTCCGAGTGTAGGGTCGGCGGGCAGGGTGGAGTGGAAGAAACTCGCCTCCCAGCTGAGGGTGAAGGTGCCGGGGCGGGCGATGTCTGTGAGCTTGCTGGGTCACCTCCTGTGTGGTTCTTCTGCTGCCTCAGGTGCATCATTGAGCCTGCGATTTTCAACTTCTGACTGTGTCGTTTGTGTCATTTGTGTTTTTCGAGGAACGTTCGGTTTCATTTTGGCCCTTTGGGTGTGATAACCTAAGGTGGAAGGCCAGGTCTCTCATGCTGGTCACCTCGAGGCTCTCAGAGGACAATTAACTGAACACATTCTAAACGAGAGAACCCCTGAGAGTTAGCCCTAAGGAAACAGGGAAGTATTTTGAACGTTGTGCAGAATAAAGCACCCGAACGTTGTGTTGGTTCTGTGCTCTCTGGTACACCAGCTTTACAGGAACCTGTGTAAGTGGGTGTATTTCAGTAACTGACCACCTTTATGAAGACCCCCTGGGGCCTGTGGGAGGATGCGGGACCAACCGGCCTCGGAAGTGCTGAGACCCTTGCCCTGGCCAGGCTTTCTAGACCTGTCGGGTGAGTTCTCTTTTCACAGTAGGCCCTGTCTATAAATTTTGGCTGAAATCAGCTTCTTTGCTTTTTCAGTCTGTTTTGCTAGTGATACTGTTGCTTTTGTTCTGTAAAACAGCTGCGGGGGAACATCAACAGTCTGGTGTCCATTCTTTCCTGAGGAGAAAGCTACGTGCCATTTCACGTTTCAGGATTCTTTACTTCTCAGCTTGCTGACAGAGTTGTTCTTAGATTTTCAGCCGTTGTCAATAGTGTTTCAAGCTTTCAAAGCTGGTTGCTTTTTTTTTTTTGCTTTTTCACAGCAGTATTAATTCCTTTCTTTGTCTTAATTGCAATTGTATCCTGTAAAAACGGGCTTATTAAATTCCTTGGGAGGTTTTTTTTATAGGTCCCTTTCTCCACTTGCCTATGATGCCTGCTGAGTTTAAAGCCCTTTTCTGGGGTTTAACAAAGCTCTCTGTGTTCAGGGCGGGTTTTGGGCCTGTTTCATGTTGCAGCCTAGACTAGTGTATTAAGTACACATGTAGTCTGTCAGTTAACTCATCATTCTAAGTGTTTTCACGATCATTTCTCTACAGCCATCCTGATGCGTGAACTCGCACAGACCTGACCGATGCGGGGCCTAGATTAAGTTTCCTGGGTGTGGTCTCCATGGTAACCCCTGGAGAGCACCCGGGAGGCCGTGGACCTTTGGCGTGTTTGCTGACCCCTTTTCTCTTATTCTTCTAATAATGAGTGACTTGGGAATTAGAACAACAAATTAATAAAAAATGAATTTTCCCAGCAACATAAAAAAGTTCAGCCCACTTCCCTTTTACAGACCGGGTTACTGCGTCTGCGGTAGACTTGGGTCCTCCCAGTGGAAGGTGCCCCGAGCCAGGGAGCAGCAGGATGAAGGAATCCCACGTCCCCCGAGAGTGAGCGTGGTGCCGTGGCTCAGTGTAGGGTTGGTGAGGTGTAGAATTGCTGGAATACTACAGTCGTGGAATGGGAGTCAGAAATGTGTTTTCTATTTATTTCAAATTCTAATAGAAGTAACATTTAGAAATCTAAAACAATCTCTTTTTCAGGGTCCACAAATATCAGTCATTCAGTTTGTCCCACATGGCAGTTTTGTTTTTCTCTATGAAAAAGTCTTAGCAAAGGTTTAAATAAGAGCCAGAAAAGTAAAGAAGGTTTTATTGAAAATGAATTCTAGGTGCTCATTGGCCCTCCCCCCTCCACTTGTGCTCCCCACAGCGGAGTGGGGCTGGCGGTGGACCACAGGGAGGGCGGGAGGCGGAAGCTGCAGGAAGCACGGGTGTGCAGTGTGACTACTAATCACAGTGTTCCTACCGGCCAGGCTGCGAAAAGAACAGGAGGACACAGAGGCGTGGAGTTTGGACGAGAGGACGTTAGCCGTCCCTGTTTGCAGCTCCCCCAGCAAACCCGGGCGGTACTGTCCAGCAGAACCTTCTGCAGCGCTGGGGTGGGCTCTGTCCTCACCCCTGCACTGTTTGTGCGGAGGCCACCACGCGGAGAGAATGGCCCAGAGGATCAGTGAGGAGAGCAAGTCACATAACAAAGGAACCTGCCAGGGTAGCAGGAACACAGAGCTACTGCGCAGACGTGAGTGGTGCCGTTCACATACACAGAGCTAACCGCTTAGAAGTTACTGGGGAGGGGACAGCCCCTGTACCACAGCAGAATACTTAGGAGTAAACGGAATAAGCACTGCTCGAAACCTGAGTGGAGAACATTCCACAGATCCTCCAAGTCACAAAAGTAGCCTTGAGCAGACGGAAGGACATACCTTATTCTTGGTTTGGACGTCGCAGTATCACTGAGGTGGCGGTGCTAAGTAAGTTTACAAATTTAATGTGATTCCAATAAAAATACAAACTCCAGAGTCGTTTTTTTCCCTTGGGCTGGACACGTTGATTCTAAAATTGACAGAAAAAGAAGCATGCATGAATACCTAGAAAACTCAGAACAGAAAGGGCTAAGAAAAGGGCATTAACGTGTCCTGTAAAGCCTCTCTAAGAGAGGTAATGTGGTGATGGTGCAGGACAGACACAAATAGACAGAACAGACAGACCAGTGGACCAGAAGCCCAAGTACAGATGGAGATCTAGTGTGTGATTAAGAGTGCTGGGTCGGGATGAACTTTTGAAAAAGTGATTTGGGGACAATTGGACACCATTTTGTAAAAGACAACATTAGATTTATGCCTTAGACCATGTACCAATGGATCCGAGAGCTGAATGTGAAGAGGAAACTATTCGAGTGTAAGAAACATTCGTTAGTATAACCTAAGTGTGGGAAAGGCTGTTAAAAGTATAACTCAGAGTTTAGGGTCCACAAAAGAAACGATGGCGAAACTGATGACATTAAAATACTAGAGCGATGAAAAGCCTCTGCCCGACCAAAACAGCAACACTGTCAGTAAGGTCAGATGACAAAAGGTCATTTGTGAGAAAAATCTACACAACATGTCATTAATATTTTAAAATTGTGGGAAGTGAAAGGCCAAAATCCTGTAGGAAAATAGGCAAAAGGCATGAACAGACAAGACACACACACACACACACGTGTAAAAATGGCCCTTCAGCTTCACTGTGGTACCGTTTCTCACACATCAGATTAGCAGAAATTCCAAAGCCCTTTTGAAAGCTGTCACAATGTACGTGCTTAGTGGTGGTGAAGGGGCCTCTTCGGCTCCACAGAGAGCGTTGAAGTTCACGGTGGTTGATTCTGAGCTAACCCGCGGTTGGCTTTGAAATGGACCTTATGATGAAAGTGACAACTCTGCCCCTAGATTTCATTGTTGTTAGGTGCTGACCACAGAGTGGGCGTTTGGGAAGCTGTGTGCACGAGCTGCTGGGCCCCCGGGCCCCCTCACGGGCGCCGTCGGTCGCTCCAGGCCGTTTGTCCTTCCCTCATCCCCACACTCGGGAGTCCTGCAGCTTAGCAGCTGCTGCTCTGCTGCCCTTTGCCTTCGCGTGGCTCTGTGTTCGTTGTGGATTTCACACTCTGCTTGGCAGGAGGCATCCGCCGTGGGTGCGCAGATTCGGCGGCAGGGCGGTGCCCTGTCTGTGCAGTGCGGCCCCCCGGCCGTCCACGAGCCGGGTCACCCTAGGGGGCCTGCCCGCTCAGGTGGCCAGTGCGGAGAGCGTTGGTCTGTCTCAGGAACTTGACCTGAAGAAGTCAGACGGAGAGGAGGAGAGGCCCGTCTGCAGGTCAGAACCTCGTCTCGGGCTGGGCTGGAACCTTGCGTCCTGAGCCACAGGCCCGGCCCTCCAGCAGCCGTCTCACCGCAGACCCCCGCTGCTGGCAGTGGACTGCCTTCTCTGCTCCTGGGTTTTGGTTAAAGGCCGACTTGTTTTGATTTAAAAGCTGATTTTGTGTTCCAAGTGTGGACCTAAGAACACACGGCCTTTTCACGCAGTCTGGCGGGGCCCCATGACGCTGAGCTGCACCGGTGCTGCGTCCAGCCCTCCTGTGCCCAGTGGGCGGTGGCGGCGCGGAGAGCAGGTCCCGGGCCAAGGCCCCTTCCAGGCCGGGAGCCGCGCCCCTCTCCGTACGGGGGACGTGGGGGGCAGTGTCCGTCCTGCCAGCTGCCCGTGGGGCTGAGGCCTGCTTCTCACTGGGGGTCCAGCGTGGCCCTGGGTAGCTTCCAGCAGTGGGACAGCAGCCTCCCCGCCCCACGCGGTGAGACCATACCAGGGGTCAGCAGTGGGAGAGGGTGACAGGGCCCACCCTGTGGTGGCGCCGCGCGGACAGCTGCTGGACGTTTGCTCCCTTCCTCCCCCCCGGCACCGGGCAGTCTCAGCCCTCCCTTGTTGGCCACAGCCCGGCCCGGACCCCGGACGATGCACTTGCAGGGGAGAAAGCGGTGATTTGGGTGGATGAGGGGCCTGGCAGGTGTGCATGTGCCCCCTCTGTCCCCCTCGTCCTCCCCGCCGCAGTGCGGGGCAGCCTGACGTCCTTTACAGGCTGCGTGGCACCGCCCGTCAGAAGCTCCCATCCCTGGCGTCTTCCAGCTCTACGTGCCAGGCCTTGAAGCTTCGTTTCATTTTGGGGACCGTCTGGAGGGGAAGAGAGATGCCTCATCATGAAGGGGTGCCTCATCCCTGGAGCCACCTCCCCAAGTGGCTCTAAGAATTAAAGGGACGTTTAAAGCAGCACCACTAGCCACACGTGGCTGTTTACATTTAAGTTAAATAGAAACAAAAGTTGGTCGGCTCAGGCGCACTGGCCAGGGAGGGGTGGAGTGGGGACAGCAGGGGGCAGCTGGGGGCAGCAGGCGGCAGCAGGGGGCAGCAGGGGGCAGCAGGGGGCAGCTGGGGGCAGCAGGGGGCAGCAGGGGGCAGCAGGGGGCAGCTGGGGCAGCTGGGGGCAGCAGGGGGCAGCAGGCGGCAGCAGGGACAGCGGGGGGCAGCAGGCGGCAGCAGGGGGCAGCTGGGGGCAGCAGGCGGCAGCTGGGGGCAGCAGGGGGCAGCAGGGGGCAGCAGGGGGCAGCTGGGGGCAGCAGGGGGCAGCTGGGGCAGCAGGGGGCAGCTGGGGGCAGCAGGGGGCAGCAGGGGGCAGCTGGGGGCAGCAGGCAGCAGGGGGCAGCTGGGGGCAGCAGGGGGCAGCAGGGGGCAGCTGGGGCAGCTGGGGGCAGCAGGCGGCAGCTGGGGGCAGCAGGGGGCAGCTGGGGGCAGCTGGGGGCAGCAGGGGGCAGCAGGGGGCAGCTGGGGCAGCAGGGGGCAGCTGGGGGCAGCAGGGGGCAGCAGGGGGCAGCTGGGGGCAGCAGGCAGCAGGGGGCAGCTGGGGGCAGCAGGGGGCAGCAGGGGGCAGCTGGGGCAGCTGGGGCAGCAGGGGGCAGCAGGCGGCAGCAGGGACAGCCGGGGGCAGCAGGCGGCAGCTGGCGGGGGTGAAGGCGCAGAGCCGGGCGCGTAGGTCCCGGGCGCAGTGGCGGGCCTGGCTGCTCAGCCTCCCTCTCCTGCGGGGCGGTGCCCCCGTCACCCACAGGCTTTTTCTCCCGTGAGAATCCTGTGCTTCGCTGTAGAAAATCCAGACCATAGAGACGAGCAGAAGAAAACAAAAGAAGTCATCTTGCCACCCCGAGGAGACCGCAGTGACCTTCTGGGGCGGTGCCTCCTCGCGGGCTCATGTGGGCTCACGGACGGGCCTGCCTTGTACCCGAGACCCGGCTGGTTGTGTGCACGGCCGTGGGGCACACGTGGCGCGGCTGCTCTGCTCTCGTGACAGATCAGGGAGCTGAGGGGACTAAGCGGCTGCCGGGGGCACGGCTCCGGGGCAGAGTCTGGGCCCCGGGCTCACGTGTGTGTCACCGCACAGCCACGCCTGACCGCGTGTGTGTACATCCGAGCACGCTCACACGTGAGGACGGTGGCACCGCTGGCCTGTCGAGCGCTGTTTCCGTGTCGTGAGCCGCTCTCTTGGCCGGGTGGATGGTGTTCCTCCTCGCCCCTCCCTCTGGGTGCTGGTTTGTGCTCCTTCCTCGCACCCTCCTAGCACCTGGCCTCCTGGGACGGGGCCCTCCGGTTGTTGAAGAGTGCGGAGGTGGCCACAGTATTTTAACCCAACCGTGCGCCTTCTGCTTGTTTCCGGGTTTGCTGTTCAGACCAGTGTTTTGCTGTAGCTCTTAGTGTGCTTTCGGCTGTAAGTATAGAAAAGCCGACTCAATCTGAGTTTCAGCAAAAATAGTCAGTTTACTCCTGAGGTTTCCCTGAGTGTCCTATAGCAGATCATTCCAGAGCCGCTCGCCAGCCGCACAGTGAGGAGTTTCTCCTTCGAGCTGCGCAGTGGAAACGCGAGGCTCACGACCCAGCCCGGAGTCAGATGTGAGCGTGTATTTATATCCTCAGCCTTTCTCCAAAAAGCTCAGACGCTTTTCTTTCCAACTCTAGCTTTCTGCTCTATTAGCTAGTGCAGGGAGAAAAGAAGCTCAAATTAGTCAGTTTGCTTTGTATTTATTTTTACTTGGCCTTTTCACTTCCAGATTTTGAGAAGAAAATGTGAGATTCTTTTCTCTGCATAATTTTCTTCCTTGATGAGAAGCCACTTTGAGCAGTAGACTCTCTGAAAGTGGTGGAATTAACCTCAGGGTGACGTGGGCATTTTCCGTTCAGGAAACAAACTTTAAAATGTCGATCTGTTTACTTTATGAAGTAATTATTAATTCTTTTTTCAGTAAATTGGAAAACAGCACACTTGCATCCCGAGTAGCGCTTGTGTTTTCCACACAGTCCGGCAGGTTTCCAAGACAGAGGGACATGGGGTGACTGCTCGTGAGGACCATTTTGTCAAAGAGCCAAATGAGGCGAGAGTGCGTGGGATTTGTTTACCATTTGGTTTTTATTTATTTGTTCTTCAGGAATTGAACTAAATACTTGTCACTGGCAAGAATCTATTTTAATTCAAGTCCTCACCTATAGCACTTTGAGGGGTCATCCTAATCTATTTAAGCACTCAGCCATCCCTTTGGAAATTCTAACAGTCAAGGAGTTGCTAGCATTTATTGCACCTTTGATATTTCTATTTACAGTTGCTGTCAGGATTCATTTTATTTTGAATAGGTGACAAAATTTTGACCATTGTTAGAAAAAGGTAATAAACAAACACGTTGAATCTCATGGTATGCGTTATGAAAACAGAGGTTCCTGTCCTGCTTCACAGAAGCAAGGCACGCGTCTCTGTCCCTCTCTGTCCCGGAGGACACCCGCGTGCCCTGCTGACACCTCCGCTCTCCGCCTGCTGTCCGCACTCTCGTGTGAGATGAGGGCGCTCCTGTCTCCTCAGGAGCCTTTGTGCTCTCACTCTCCTTCCTCTTCCACCTCATCAGCAGTGACTTTTAAAATGATTTGTGTTTGAACTGTTGTTGAGAAGCATCGCACACGGGAACGTGCACAGGCCATGGATGCGCAGCTCAGGGTGTTATCACAGAGCAGACTTGCACCCAGGCCAAGACCCTGAGCGCTGGAAACGCAGCCCTGCCCCCCGCAGCCTCCCCCGGCCCCCCGCCTCAGGCAGCCCCGCCCCAGGTGGAGCCCCCGGGCCCCCGTGGGTGCGTCTGCCGCCGCCCTGGGCTGTAGGTCTGCTTCCTTGCTTGCTTGTTTTACACAAATGCAGTCAAAGCACGCGTTTTTGTGTCTGTTTCCTTCTGTTCAGCGTCATACGCGAGGCTCCCTGTGCTGTTGGAGTTTATTGCCATGTGTAACATTCCACCGTTTGACCATCATTCTGCTGACGATGGATCGTCAGGCGTTTGGGGGCAGTTACGAGTAAAACTGCTGTGGCTGTTCTGAGGGCGGTGGACGTCTGACCCGCGGCCCCAGGCGGCTCTCCTGTCCCCGCGCTCCCCGGGCCTGGCTCCTCTCCTGTTCCCGCCTTGTTACACTTTCCCGCTCCGCTAGGCATGTGTGCCCGGGGAGGTGGTGGAGAGGGGCAGTGCTCCGACACCGCTCGTGGCACACCTTCCCCCCTTTGCTCTAAAATACAAAAGACACTTTTTTTCCTGTGGAAGTTGTAGAAATTGGCTCATCATTTTCCAGTTCTGTCTTGGGTGTCTTTTCCGGAGTTGCCTGTTTTATTTAGTTTTTCAAAGGCGTAAGCAGGTCATCACTTTACTGTAGGTGAGGCAGGTGCCCAGGAGCCACGTGGAGGCTTTGGGCAGCCCGGGACCTGCCGGGACGCCTGCGGGGAGGGGAGCCGCTCTCCCTGGTCATCGTGCGGAGCTGCGCAGCGAGACACGGCCCCCTCGTGGCCCATCTCTCTGGGCGAGGTGGGAGCGAGGAGCAGCCGGCAGGCGTCTGCAGACCTCCCTCTCACCTCCCGGCTGGCGACGGGGGCTTGCACTAAGAACGGTGACCGGGCAGTGACCGCCAGAGCGGGGACACCTGCGGTTCGTAACTCCTGGAAGATGGCATGGGGAGTGGGCGTCCTGGGCAGATGGGGTCAGATCCCAGAGCAAGGCCCAGGGGGTTGCCGGAGGATGAAGGGTGCACTGGGGTCGTGGGGGCCAGAGGGGCCGTGGGAAGGTCACCAGGGCTGGAGGCCAGGGTGTCTGAGTGCCACACGCCCTTGGACTCTGCGTAGTTTACATCCGTGAAGAGGGAAATCTACTCGCCTCGTTTGAATGCTTCCCAGGGCTATTTGGGGGGACAAGATGTGCAAATAAAATTTAAAAATATTTTATGAGACGTTAATTGTTCACCTTGCCCTCAACTCCTCTTGTTTACTTTTGATGGGCACTGAAAGGAAGTGCTTGGAGAACTTCCTCTCTTAAAACTACCAGGAAATGGCCTGGGACAGTGGAATTTATCTAACAGAGCGTCTGAAACGTGGTCCGTGGGTGACACCTCAGAGGGTCCTGCCTGGAGGTGCCTCTGAACTACTGAGAGTTCTTTAATATTAGCCACTGTTGAAATAACTCCTTACGACTGACACAGTTATATCCCAGTCAGCCCTTCCTTGACAAGTGCAAAGGTCAGTTTAGCTTAGCCACTTCATAACTTTCTCAGAGATTTCAAGTTGGAAGTCACAATTGGCTATTACTTTTGTGAGCTTAATCTTTACTGTTAAGATTAGTCATATATACATATCACATGTATGAAGATTAATATTTAGTTAAAAATACCTTTAAACACCTGTTAAAGCACCAGAATTCTTTTATAAATTGAGGAAAACCATGTGATCTAACACGGTTAGTGGCATAAAGTTTTCTTTTAATGAATCCCAGGATTAGTAGACATCGCCTGTGTATCAATCAGAGGTTACCACACTCAGTAAAAAATACTGAGCACATTCTTACTAGGCAGTGGCTTGGGCCTGAGAATACCTGGAGGTTTTCTTGGTTCCTGCCCTCAAAGGCTCCGGCCTGTTAGATGGCACACAGATAAAACACGGATCAGAACAGGAGGCAGGCAGGGTTCACCAGGTACGGCAGGTGTTGGAGATCCATGTGGCATGCTTTCCCATGAGACCACAGATCACCCCCAGGATGCGTCTCAGGGGCTTGGAGCGGGGAGGCCTTCCACCCTCGTGGGGCAGAGGGGCCTCTGGGCGGCAGGAGGGCTTCGCAGTTGCCGGGTCTTCACGGAGGAGGTAGTACTTGAGTGGAACATTCTTTTGGGGTTTGATTGTACTGAATCAAATATTAAAACTGTTCAACATCACTTAATTTTTGTAGATTACGAGCATGTCGGGGTTTGTTAACAGGTGGTTTCCGTCCTCACCTGGTCATCCTCGTCCCCCACTCCGTCCGCAGTGCGTGAACCCTGCGGAGTCCTCTGCCTGGATTGTTGTATTCACTCCCTGTGCAGCCCCGGGAGGTGGGCATCCAGGAGGGAAAGCCTGGAGCCTCTAGGCCTGGGGAGCTAGATTTTCCAGCAGGCACGATGCCAGCTCTGTTCCTAGCCCGGCACGCGGGGCACACCGATCTGCACGGAGGCCCTGTGCTGGCTCGCTGGGGAGAGGGTCCAGCCACAGCAAAGCAGGATCTTGGGGAGGTTTGCTTCTTCCGTCTCCCAGGTCGCTTACCCAGCTGTGCAGGCTCGGGAGAAAAGTAAAGTGACCGGCCATCTGGTGACAAACAACATTTTGAACTGAGTTCCATTTCTTCATCCCAGAAATGCAAAAATACATGTTTTTGGATATTCGATCTCATGTATTGGTGCTCAGGGGGAGGTGATCCGCTCTCGTCCTCTGGCTGGTCACAGAGTGAGTGACAGGTGGGCCCGTTATCAAGTGTGAAAACGGAGTAGCAGCGGTGCCCTCACTGGAGCTCACGGTTGGGCGGTGGGCGTTCCCACGTGTGCGTTTTCTGAGTTCTGTTGTTATGAGGGTGCTGACTTGTTGTGCCTGCGCGCCTTTGACTTCAGCACGACCCCCCTTCTCCTGAAGCCTTGGGTTTTGAACTTCACATGTTTAAGAGTTGAGACATCTTTCTTTTTTTGTGTCAGTTAAACCCAAGGATTCTTGCAGAAGTCATCAGCTTTGTCTGGTAGGTGAGGACAGTTCATTTGCTCTGAAACTCCAGTGTTGGTCTGTAGTGCTGTTGTGTAACACATATGTCTTGGGGCTGAGCCCAGAGCCGTGGCCTTGTCCGGGGTGTCTAGTGCCTCACCTGAACTCCAGGGCAAGGGCATCCCCTGACCTAAGTATTAGGGACGCAGACTTATCCATTAAGGGAATTTATTTTGTCATTTTCTGCAAAGCCAAAAGCTGAGGAGATATGTATCTGTTAACTAAATGACTTCTCCATTGTCACCTCTTTATGCGAGGACCCGTGCTCTGCATTTTTACTGTGGAGACTCAGCCCTTTTGCGTGAGGGTGGATACTGGGGGGAGAGATGCTGGTGAGGGTGTCCCCAGGGCGAGGCTTCTCCCAGTTCAGCACAGGAACAGCTGCTTGTTTGAGCCAGCTTTGTCGTATAAACAGGGTCAGACTGAGACTTGGCCTCGTCCGAGGGCGGGGGCTGGCGGGACCGGTGTCTGTGCTCTCACGCAGCCACTGTCCCTTTGCCTCAGCTGCTGTCTTTGAAGAACACTTCTTGCGTTTCTGAGTTTCTTTTACGTAAGATTTTATATTTTATTCAAAAACAAAATATGCTCATTGTGGACTCTGTGTACTTTGCAGAGATGCAAAACTAGGAAGAAGGAGACGCATTAATCCCGTTGCCCAACAGCAGCTGTTGCTACTAACATTTGTCTGTGTCCTTTGAGCTTCTTTCGTATGTGTTTTATTTTTTCCCTAAACACAGTTGATAGGCTGTTGCTCCTCTACGTATTTCTGCGGGCCTCTTAGATCACTGGAGCAAGATGTGGTACAAATTAACAGCAACAACTGGAGAAGTGGTTTATATTTTTGTTTTCAGGGTATAACAACATTTAGTAAGGACTTTACTGAAGATGTTTTCTGTCCCTGCTCTTTTGATCCCATGTGGAATGGACAGCATTATGCTTCTGGGATTTCTTCCTCTCAGGACGGGGGCACAGCAGAGAGGACGCGGCCTCGATGCAGAGCTGCTCCTGGCCACGTTCTTCTCCCAGGACGCTTTGCCCGCTGCCCTTTTGAGTTTCCAGGGAGGTCGTCTCCAAGCACCGTGGCGTCTCCCCGCCACAGCTGCTCTCCCTCCGGGCCGGCGTGTCGGGCGTGTGAAAGTGTTTGTGGCGGGGACACTCAGGAGAAATGCAGAAGGAGGCAACTGAACAGCGCTTGTCAGCACCGACTTCTGTGCTGCGTGTGGCTCTTCCATCGTAGACGTGGGGGATTTGTGTTATGTATGTGGCATTTCCGTGATGTGCACGGGACTTCTGCTGCATACATGGGATTTCTGAGATATATGTACATACTTACCATATACGTGTGATGCATATGTGGAGGTTCTCTGTGAAATCCTGGTTTAGTCTCTGCACCATTGTGTCATATACCTTCGTCATTACACCATGGACGTGTTAGTACAGAGGTACCTCCCTCTTCTTAGGACTGACACATTTTATCTTTTTGCTCTCACGGTAAAAAATAGTTTTAAAAGCATTCAATTCTATGTAACTAATATAGTGCTCATAACTACTTCACTTGTTACAAGGAGAGCTTATTATTCTGTCCTACAGATGCACTGCAGTTGTTTAATACACCCTGATGGATAAGGGTGTCCTTTCAGTTTAACTGTTTAAAAAAAAACCTGAAGTGATATCTGCACGTGGTATAAGAGTGTACTCAATTTATAAAAGAACTCTGGTGCTTTAACAGGTGTTTAAAGGTATTTTTAACTAAATATTAATCTTCTTACATGCGGCCCAGCCTTTGAGCGAGAATGAAGTTACACGTTCCCTCTTCCTCTGTGCTCTCCCCAGAGGTGAACAGTTGATGGTGTGCGTCTTCTCCCTCTGCTTTCATGTCCTTCTCATCTTTACCCCTGTCACTTTGTCTCGCTTCTGTTCACGTGGGGAGCCAGCAAGCAGTGCCTCTCTAGTTCTTGGCTCTTATGGGTTATATTTTTAGATTTATATTGACAAAACTTAAAACATTTGTAGTCTGTTTCTCATCTGTCATTAAGCTTTCTGTGCTTTTTCTACAGCTTTAGTCCAGAAATGTTAACGTAAGGAAAGCAAAGTGTATAGTATTATGATAATATAAATATATTTTACTGCAGAGCCAAATAGCTTGACTGGAGAAGGCAGAAAACGTAATTCTGCGTCACAAAGCTGTTGCCCAGGAAAGAGGATGTGCAGACGGAGCCTCCTGATTTCTTTTCGGGCTTCGGTGCTGCCTCTGGCTGCTTCAGCTGCTGTGGTTTCTCACATCCCATGATGTTCGTTTCTTAAATTCCGTTTTTGTTTTGCTGGAGCACCTCCTTAATCCACTTCTTTTTTTTTTTTTAAATAGATCTTTATTGGGGTATAATTGCTTCACAATACTGTGTTAGTTTCTGTTGCACAACAGAGTGAATCAGCCATATGCATACACATGTCCCCATATCCCCTCCCTCTTAAGCCTCCCTCCCATCCTCCCTATCCCACCCCTCTAGGTCATTGCAAAGCACTGAGAGGATCTCCCTGTGCTATGCTGCTGCTTCCCACCAGCCAACTATTTTACGTTTGGTAGTGTATGTATGTCAGTGCTACTCTCTCACTTCACCCCAGCTTAATCCACTTCTTTATGGAACGCATGGCTGAGAGACTTCTTGGGTTCCTGCATGCAGTGTTCAAACATGTGGTTTATTTGTTCCCATACTTGATTGGTAATTTGGCTGGGTCTAGAATTCTCGGTTCATACAGTTTTCCCTTGGAACTCAGAAAGTATGCTCTAGTGTTTTCCAGAGTCTGGTGTTGCTGGTGAGAAGTCAGATGGCAGCTCGATGCTCGTTCTTTTGCGGGTAGATCTCTCCTGCTCTCTCCTTCTCTCCCTGCCCGTGGCCTCCAGTGCTGATTATTTGACTCAGAATTGCTCTTCGCCCTGATCCACTTCTCTTCCAGGTCCAAGTGACCATACTTGGACCCCCCACCCCCACCCCCGCTGCCTTGGAAACCTCAGACTGTCTTTGGAGAGTATTGTCAAGCTGTGGCCCGGGGGTCATACTCCTGCCCTTGGCTCCTTGCTCTTGGGAAGCCCTGCGCTGCTGTCTTGCAACGGCTCCTTCCACTCCAGCGAGTCAGCCTGGGTCCACCTGCTTTCTGCCGTGAGCGACCGTCCCAGCTTCCTGGGCTGTGAGCCCCCTTTGTCATTTTTCAGCACTATTACGGCTCCTTCACGGCCAGAAAGTACATCTTCTGACCTTTCAACAGGGCCTTGGGAAGAAAGGAAGGAAGATGTGGACTTTGTCACTATTTACAATGAAAAGTCTTTAGATCACTGTTAGTGGCAAGGTTCTGTACCTTTGAACATCTTGAACGGGGGGGTTTTTTCTTTCCCCTGGAAAAATTGCTCAACATTATCAAAGAATTGGGAAGAAATTAAATGAGCCAGTTCCAGTAAATTTGTCAGCAGCATATATAAATCTTTTAAGAAACGTGTTGTACTTTCACTTGTCATTTTGTATTATGTAAGAGTGCCCCATAAACTTAAAAATAGCTGGGTAAAAAAAAAAAAAATAGCTGGGTAATTTTGTTACACTTACCTTGATAGTGTGTTGCAAATTAGTTAAATTTCGTATACTGGGAGTCAGCACATTGCCAGTAAATGAGACATCTCTACCTCATTGTACCCCTACAATTTGGAGGGGTTCTATGCATGTGTTTTGCAGTAAAGTTGGAGTTGATTTATGATACTCGTAAGTTTAGTTTTTGAAAAATTATCGTTCCAAAAAGCTGACAAAATTTTCATCCCTGTGTATACAAGCAACCCATATTAAACTAATGTGAAATGATAAAAGAAAGCTAAAGTTATAACGATAAAAATAACAATAGTAGCCATTGAAATCTATAGTAAATTAAAGCTATCGTCGAAAATGAAGTGTTCTTTCTGAACGTGGGGCACGTGGCCCTCTGCGGGCACCTGTGCTGGGTGTGGGGACCGCACTTCTGTCTGCAAACTCGGGGACACCCCAGGTGTGGGTTAGGAATTACAAATTTGAGTGCTCCTTAATAATTCACTTTATAGGTTACCATCAACTAGTACTGATAAAAGAGAGGCTCTGATGTTTTGTTGGTTCAGTGCCAAAGAGAGGACCGGGTTTGGGTTCAGGCACAGCCAGTGGTTAGATCCTCGCCCGAAACGGGATGCAGGCCGGGGCTCTTTGGGCGTCTGACTGAAGCCCTGTCCGTTTTCACTGGGAAGATGCACCTGGACACGCAGACACACCGTTTTGTGTCTGATTTCACTCTTGCCACGGACTTGGGGAACCCTCTGCACCCCTGCTCTAGGAACAGGCGCCCAGCGGAGGCCGTGCCACGTGTGGAAAACAGAGGACAGGGGCTGCATGGCTGGCTGGCTGTCCCCCCCGCCTCACCCTGTGGCTCTTCTCACAACTTCCTGACGGACGCGCTGGGATCTTCCGAGGACGCCGAGCCCTGTCGCCGCCCTTCCTCCTCCCCAGGGGAGAAAGCGGGGGGCGGGGGCTTTTATGTGCTTGGTCTTTATTTTCATGATTGGCAGAAATACTGTTTTTCATCCTCTCAGCTTCTTTATTTCTTCTCTCCTTGTTTTCAGTTCTCTTCCACAGTGGAGTTCATCACACTAATGGACGTTGAGGGAAATGCCAGTTTGGGTTACTGAGGAGTCCGTGTGAAAGCGCTCTTGAGTAGAAATGTCACTGGCGACGTGGAATATTGATTTATTTTCAAAATTCAGCCAACCGCCCTTTCTTGGTATGGACACGTCCAACTTGGTTGTGATGTGCTCTTTTCCATACGTGCGTGGGTTTGAATTTGCTTGTATTTTGGTTACGGTTTTTGTGTCTCTGTTTGTAAGAGAAGTTGGCAGTAGTTTTTAATTCCTGCAGTGTCCTTGATGGGTTTCCAGGCAAGGTCACAGCGGCTGTGAGGAGAGTCAGGAAGCGTGGCCTCCTTTCCCTCCTCTGAGGGTCTGTGAGGTTCACGGCCGCCTGTTCCCACCTTTCTTCTTTTCCGCTACTGTCCTCGACCCCCTCCTCCTCCTTCTGAGATGGACCCTCGTGTGGCGCTGCTGGCAGAGGCCCGAGGTGCCGTTCGAGACGTCTTGGCTTTTCTCACCGTGGAAGGGGATCTGCCCCCTCCCCTCCCACTGGCGGGGGTCTTACCATCCCTCCTGGGCCCCGGGCCTCCTGCTCTCTGGGGGCTAAGTTTATAATAGTTACTTTCATTTTATTTGCCCGGGGAGGCTGGTCTCCCCACCAAGGGAGCTTCTTTCCTTCTAGGGACCTGCCCTTTTCTCCTCTCTGTTCCCTAACCAAAGGGCATTTTCTGGTTAAAAACTTATATTTAGTTCATCTTATGTAAGAGCAAGGAGACAGATTTGAGAACTTTCTATCAGAAATGATTAAAGGCTTTTTCCTATTTAGGCAGCTCATCTCCTTGCAATGGATAATAGAATATATTAATTTTCAGTATTTGATAAATAACCTGACCGAATACTTTTAAAGTTATAACATTACTTAAGAAATACAGAGATCACATTTGTTTGGATTTTAGTTAAGAGCTTCTGAGAACGTGTTAGTTTGACATGAACCTGATCGAAGTGTGGCTGGTGGATGTCCCAAGTTTATGTAACGCAGGGATGTGACGGTAGAAGCTGGCGCTGTTGTCACCCAGGGACACGAGTCCCTAGGGAAGTTTCCGCGTTATTGGTATTTTTAGACCTTGAAGTGTATGGTCGGTCTCAGCGCTCCCCCGCCCCGGGCCGCTGCCCCTGACATCTCTCCTCACCTGCTCTGGCCTGTGCGGGTCTCGGGTCCTTGTTCTTTCGGTTACGGGAAGCCTCCTGAGTGTTCCTTTGCATTTAATTCTTCCTTTAACTCTCCTCTGTGTACTTGGCTCATGCATTTCAATCTGGAGGGCTTTTCGTTTTCTCCAGCTGTTCTCTTCATGATCCAGTCCAGGTTTCTGGGGGGAGGTTTGCGGGGCCGTCTTGGTGGGTTTCCTGGCATCTGTGGGCAGTGGCTGCAGCCCTGGGGCGGGCGGGCATCCTCTGGGCCAGGCCCCCCTCGTCCGCTGCTCTGCGTCCTCCTCACGTTTCTCTTGGTCGTGTGCTTTGTCGGCTGGGATGGGGGCGTCTAGGCCGGCATGCCTTTGGGCTCCCCTTGGCAAAGACCCCTCTTCTGCTCAGCCACTGGCCTTGCTGGTTTGTCCTGAAGGGAACAGGAGCCAAGGACAGGGAGGGCTCAGAGCGCCTGTCTCTCCCCACCTGCCGCACCTGCCGTCCTGGAGACTCAGGCAGTCGCCGCTGTGCCCGGGACTGAGTCGCTCCTTTTCTGTGCTGGGTGATGCCGGTGCTGCCTTCATTGTGTGTCAGCATCGTCCTGGGCCTGAGCGCGGGAGAGGCAGGGGGAAGCTGTGCTCTGGGCCCTGCGGTGACGGCGCCCTGCTCGCCCGCTCTGTTCCCGCCTCTGTCTCTGTTCCTCTCTCCCCTTCTCTCTGTGACTCTCTGTCCCTCTCTCTGTCCCTCTCTCTGTGTGTCTGTGTTTCTCCCTCTCTCTTTGTCTGTCTCTGTCTCTCTCCCCCCCACTCCATCCCTGCTTTCTTCCTGTGGAGACGCAGGGCTCATTCCTACTGGTGGGAACATTGGGTTTCTCTAAAAACCATCATAAAACAATAAGATATATAGACATAGGGAGAAGTCTCCCACCTATTTAATGAATTGTTTTAATGTTTGCAACACGCTTTAATTTCCCATGAAGTACTTGATTGTTGAAAGTTTGAAAAAATAACATTTCCTTCAGGTCATAAAAATATTTCCAGTAATGTTACCAATTCACTTCAAAAAATAGGAAGAGGGGTTTTAAAATTCAGAACAAAGTAGTCTTTTTTATTTTATTTATTTATTTATTTATTTATTTAACATCTTTATTGGATTATAATTGCTTTACAATGGTGTGTTAGTTTCTGCTGTATAACAAAGTGAATCAGCTATACATATACATATATCCCCCTATCTCCTCCCTCTTGCGTCTCCCTCCCACCCTCCCCATCCCACCCCTCTAGGTGGACACAAAGCACCCAGCTGATCTCCCAAAGTAGTCTCTTTTAGAAACAGCTTTTTTTGAGGTGCAGTTGACACGTGCTCAGACCCTGTACCCTGTACCCTGTAACGTGTACAAATGGATGAGTCTCGAGACCCTGTGGGAGCGCCGCCCTGTGAAGGTCATGAACACGACCCCACCTGCCCACTTCCTGCCACAGTGGATCATTTGCACCTTCTGGAGTTGACGTGGATGGGTCAGGCAGCTCGTCCCTTTTTGGTCTGGCTTGTTTCACTCGGCGTGATGACTCAGAGACCCAGCCACATTGTTGCAGTGCTTCATTCCAAAGGAATCTTGCTTACGAGGGAAAGTACGTTATTCTTATTTGCTCAGAACCTGGAATGTATTTAATTCACTAAGTAGAACAAATGACAAAGTCCATTTTGGTTGGTCTGTTAAGCCCAAAATGCAGGGGAAATAAAAGGTTGGTAAACTGAGGCCCTATTGGGAGGTACCAAGGTCATGTGAGAAACATGCGTTTGGTTGAGCCTTCAGGACGAGGTGGATCCAGTGTTCTCGACCTGGACCCAGTCCCATTGACTCAGACCAAAGTGGGCCCTGCGTGGGAGCAGTGACAAGTGTGGTTCTCGGATGTCATGGAACAAAATGTGCTGTGTGGAGCATTTCCTAAATGGACTTTATTTATTTAGGCTGCGCTGTGCGGCTTGCAGGATCTTAGTTCCCCAACCAGGATGTGAACCCGGGCCCTGGCAGTGAACGCACTGGCCCGCCAGGGAATTCCAAATGGAGTTTAAATCATACAAAAATGATTAAATCAGGGGCTTCCCTGGTGGCGCAGTGGTTAAGAATCCGCCTGCCAATGCAGGCGACGTGGGTTCGAGCCCTGGTCCAGAAAGATCCCACATGCCGCGGAGCAACTAAGCCCATGCGTCACAACTACTGAGCCTGCGAGCCACAACTACTGAAGCCCGCACGCCTAGAGCCTGTGCTCCGCAGCAAGAGAAGCCACCGCAGTGAGACACCCGCGCAGCGCAACGAAGACCCAACGCAGCCAAAAATAAATAAATACATTTTAAAAAAAGATTAAATCAAACCAAGACCTCTGGACTAGACTACCATTTCCTTGGGCATTTCTTTCTTCATAGAAGTATCAGAGGAACTGAGTGTTCCCCCCTCCCCCCCATTTATCAAGCCCTGACTGCGTGATATTTGTCCAATGGCGGTTCCCCTTCCTTGGGATTTGTACCGATTATTTGAACGTTCTTGTATTTAAGTGTTCATTGCAGTTTTACCACGTGAAGCTTTCACTTCTCTCCATAGTAGTTCACATACTAGAATTGACTTTATTCTTATGAAATCTCAGCCAGGAAAGGTTTTGTCTCTGTTGAAGCTGAAATATCAATGACCACAGTTAATGTACTTCAGAGGTTTTAATAGTTCAGAACAATTGAAAAACACCTATCTTCTAAAATTTCCTGTTTTCCTTTGACTTTCTCACATTGGTTACTGAAAAGCCTCTCTGCCCCTTTGAAGGAACCGGGATCCTTGGAGTCACTCCGGCTTCGTTTCATTCCTCCACCCGTAGGCCTCATTCCCAAGGCCTGTCCATGGCACCTGTGAGATGAGATACCTCTGATGTTTTCCATCTCTGTAATCCCTCTGTCCCCTAACTGTCCCAGCCTCACCCTCCGGCCTTTGCCCACAGAGCTGTCAGCGTGATCTTTCTGAAAACACAGCCCGGACTCCTCTTTCTCCTGCAGCTTCTCCTGAGAGGCCTCCCCTCTCCCTCTCACCAAAAGCATCTTGATGGACTCCTCCTGCTTTCTGTCTCAGCTGAGGGGCGTCGGTGCCCTCCCTGCCCTGGCTCCGTGACTCGGGCCCCACCTGCAGCCTCTCTTCCCGGTGCCCGTCTGCTCGCCATCCTTCTCTGGTGGGTACCTGTTCACAGGACTAGTTAAGCACTTAAAACCGTGGCCGCTATCAGTGACGAGGAAGAGCGCTCCTTGTCTCAGCATCCCTCAGGTGATCGTTTACCTGTTCACTTGCCTTGAGCATAGCAAGCCTTGTATCTTGAATAATCGGTGTCTCTAAACATCGGAGAATCTGCTTTGTTTAACTGCACGCTCACGTAACAGGTTTACACACCTACAAGGTAGAAAATGAGAGCACTTATTTTGTGGCAGAGTTAAGCCCTAATTTCCAGTCTCATTAAATTATAACGATAAATATCACTTTAAAAGGAAATGCAATTGCTTCATTTAATCAATGTGATTCTCAGGGGCACAGCAATCCCATCAAGTGCTGAGTGAGGCATTTATCTCAGTACAACTAGTTCTGGACTTGCAGTTGGTACTAGGTGCGCTAGATCTTACGTGACCCCTGTTTTATCATCATTGCTGTGGCATCTGGACTCCTCTTGTCAGCAGAGAGGCGGCTGGAACCTGCCGTAGAAACCCCTCCAGCCTAACTAATTTGGGGTCACGCTGCTGTCAGAGGAGGGTGTCCCGAGCCAGGCGCAGTCACCAGGAGAAGGCTCCAGAAGGCGGTGGTGCCTGAACGTGTCAGGGCCGAGGCCACGGAGCCACCAGCTGGCAGGGCTCCTCTGTGTGCCCCACCCCACCTCCACCCGTTTGGGGGTTTTAGGGTGTCCCGTGCCCTGCCCGTTTCCTATGGTGGATCCAGGCAAACGAGACGGGGCAGGATTCTGACTCAGCCCCGCTTCACCAACTGGCCTCTTCTCCCCAAGCTCCCTCTCCTTTCCCCACGGGGTCTTTCTTCTTCTCTTCTGCAGGAAATAGGAAACCTCTAGCTGCCTCTCCTGACTTTTCTCACGGTCTTGCCACCATAGCCCTCTTTGCTAGTGCAGGTGGTTGGCCGGTTGCCGCTGCCACTGGCTTCATCTGGCTCGTTGTATGGCAGCTGCAGTTGGCCCCGGAACAGCGTGGGTGTGAACCGCTCGGACTTCCATCAGCAGTCCGCTCTACAGCGCTGCGCGACCTGCGGACGCAGAGGCCCCGCGGGTACTGAGGGGCCGCGCGCGGATGTGGCAGCCCAGCCTGACTGCGGGCGGTCGGTGCCGCTCGCCCGCGTGGTTCCCGGGTCGGCCGTGCTGGGCTCCGTCATTATCGACGATGCCCCTGGACACCGTGGGCACTGCAGGCGTGTTTTGTTCTCAGTGCCTGGTTGTCTCAAGCATCCGTGTTGTGAGCCGTGTGGTTCCTGCGGAAGAGTGCGGGTGCAAGAGAGTAGTTCTCATGACACCTCCGTGCAGCCGCCCCCCGGGGTAAAAGCAGACGCTGTGTCTCCATCTCCTTGACCACCGCCCCTCCCTCCCTGTCCATATGGCCGCTGTCCTGTGTTTCAGAGTAACGCTGTCCTTGCCGTTCTTTTTAGTTTACCACGGAGCGTGCACCCCTCAGAGTCCAGCTTAGCCGTG
Source organism: Balaenoptera borealis (assembly GCF_965194805.1). Classification (NCBI taxonomy): domain Eukaryota; kingdom Metazoa; phylum Chordata; class Mammalia; order Artiodactyla; family Balaenopteridae; genus Balaenoptera; species Balaenoptera borealis. The sequence goes on along the minus strand of NC_138862.1, from coordinate 1,475,284 downwards.
CCTGTGATTGGGCGTCACGTACGGAGTCGTGGGTGTATTCTCTTACGTCCCTCTTGATTTATTAACGTGGTGGATTACATCACTTGATTTTCACGCATGCAGTTATTTTCGTGCCAACTTGATCATGCTGTATCAGCCTTTAAAAATATTGTTGGATTGCGTTTGCTGACGTTTTGTTGAGGATTTTTACATCTGTCTTCAGGAGTGAGTTTGGCCCATACTTTTTCTTCATGTTCTTCACAGATGTGTTCCTGTTGAACGCTGAGTGGGACTTTCTGGAGAAGCCATCTAGGCGTGGAGTGTTCTTTGTACACTGATTTTTCTTTCTTGATTCTAATTCTTTAACGTTGGTAGTTTAGTCAGATTTTCTGTTTCTTCCTGAGTCAGCTCTGATGAGTTGCATTTTTCTTGGAATTTGCTCATTTTGCCTCAGTTTACCAGATTTTTGGAATAAAGTTCCTAGTACCCTCTTACTCTACGTTAGTGCTGTCAGGGTTTGCAGAGATAGTTCCATTTCGGTGGTCTCTTGCTGCCTGACTTACCCACCCCAAAACCTGGGGGCTGAGAACAGCCACAGTTTTGTTACGCTTGTGATGTCGTGGGTCAGGGATTTGGCGGGGTGTGAGGGAATGGCCTGTCTGTGCTCCACGGTGACCGGAACCTCAGCTGGGGTCACCCAAATGGCTGGAGGGGGCCGTGGGTCTGGAGCGTGTTGTCCGGGGACCTGGAGAGGCCGAGTCACCGCTCGCAGAGCCAGGGTGTCCGCCCAGGGCCCTGCTCCGAAGCCCGTCCTTACGGCCCTGCAGTCCCCCTGGGAGCATGGCAGTCTCCATCACCCCGTTCCAGTACTTTGTATTTAAAGGTCTCAGTGTACAAACTCCTCTGTGTGTCCGAGTGCGGCTCTGCACCTCTTGTCGTGCTGCTCCTGCCGTGTTTTCCTTGCTCTGTTTAGTCTGTGGACTTTCGCTTTGTGAAGCTCCTGGAACGGCACTTCACCCCTTCGTGGTTCGCACTTGGTCCTTCCTCTTTCTCCTTGGAGTGCGGGGGGTCGTGTCCCGGCCGCTGCGACCCACTCCCACCTGCCGCGGAAGTGGGCACCGAGGCAGCGCCCCTTTACTGTCTTCGTCCGGGCGTGGAGGTGGGCCGCCGGGTGGTGACAGGGTGGGTGGCGCTGTGGGTGGGTGACGGGAGGAGCCCAGCACAGACGTCATTTGGATATCAGTTTGTTTTTCGAAAGGAAAATAGAGATGTCCCATGTTCAGGTTCTGTAGGTGTTTTAGCGCGTTGCGGTCGTGCTGCTGGTCGGCGGGGAGATAACATGGAGGTGCGGATGCAGGGCTGGCCTCAGCTCCTGAGCCTGGGCGGGAGGGGGCGGGGAGGATGCCGGATGTGCAGCTCTGGGTCTGTCTGCACTCACGTGCGTGCCCGGGCCCGTGCATGTGACGTTCCCTTTTTCGGAAGATAGGTCCATACAGGACTTTGCCTGGGGCCCCACTCCTTAGCGCGTGGGTCGGTGCTCGTTTGCGTTGGCACGTCCGCCAGCAGAGATCCGGTGGTGCGTGTCACGTGCGCGTCTGCCTATCGTCGCGGGGGTGAAGGCGTGATTGACCATTGGGTATCTGCTTTAAATATCGTAAGAGTACAGTAAAAGTAAGTGAAACATGTTTAGGAGAGGGATTTTTTTTTTTTTTTTGCCTGTGCTGTGTGGCCTGCAGGATCATCTCCCAAGGAGAGGACTTTTAATTAACAATATTTATTATTAGAGTTAGCTCCTGCACTGGTGAAAAAGCTTTACTATTGAGTTAAATTAATGCAAAGTAATGGAATGCTTCTGTTACAGAGGGAAGGCTTTCAGGTTGGGCACAGAGAGCTGGAGGGGGGCCTGAAGGAAGCTCGCCAACCGGACGCCACACTTAGATCTTCTCAGCCCCGCCTGCACCGAAGGGCCGAGGAAACAGAAACACGTTGAGTGCGAGGTAAGAGCAAAACACCTGTACATCTCTGCTAACATTTGACTAATAAGAGTGCCTCTGGCTTGCCGTAAACTGATTAGTTAAGCCTTTGGCTTGCCGTTTAAAATGCGTGTGATGGGCTGGCTTCCAGCAGAGACCGTTTTTTTTACTGTCCCCGCGGTCTCTCGGCCGGTGCTCTGCTGCCCCCCAGCGGCCGGCGCGGTCCCTGCAGAGGGGACGCCACGCTGGACTTGCTGTAAAGCCTTTGCTGCAGATTATTTTCCTTGAGGTGATTAAAAGAAAATTTCGTTAGTACTTATTTTTGTGACTATTATATGATTCAGCGTCTGCTTTTGAGAGGAGTTGAGACAAGTGTTAAAATCCCGGTAGTGTGATGTAAGGTTAATTTGCGGCCTGCAGAAGGTCTAGCGTTGAACTTTCAAGGAGGTCTTTTCACGGGGAAGAAGTATACGGAAGTGGCCGCCAGAGGCTGCTGAGTGCAGCAAGAGCGTGTTCTGTGTACGTTCACTCCCCCGGTGGGGGCTGAGGAGTGTCTACCACATCACAGCACCCTCTGGGCCTGGGGGACGTTGGACGGGGCAGACGTGGAGCCCACGGGGTCGGGTGGGGGAGGAGAGGTGCGCCTGGAAAGGCCCCACGTGCCATTTCTGTGTCTGTAAACGTCAAGGATGTCAGGCACCTGGTTCCCAGGGAGACCTTTAAAAGAGGTTTTGCTTACTCTTCGACTGATGCTTCTTTTCTTTCTTTTTTTTGCACATGGGGAGGCAAAACCAAGGTTACTTTCACCGCTGCTTGTGCCAGAGGGGTGGAGTTTTATGTTCAGCCCCAGCTCATCTTTCAGCTCGGTTAGCGACCTTAAATCAGTGTCTCTGTAGCTGGAGTTTATTGAGAGACGGCGAGAATCCCGGAGTGAGACGTGCTTTAGTGCTGCAAGTGAAGTGTGATTTACGGCCACCTACATCCAAGGTGCCATAGACCTAAACTGCCTCATTAATTATACTGTTTAAGTGAAATAGAAAGTGTTTTTTTATGTAATGTAAGCATGCACCGGAGAAGCGAGTTATTTATGCTCCTTTGCACAAGTAAATTGTCCTTGAAGGCACAGAAAAAATAACCAAGGACAAAAGGTGGCATCTGAAGCAGAACGGAGGGCTGGGAATGATCAAATACCACAACGTCGTGAATCATGTCTCCTACTGATAGATGTTAGTTGCAGAATAGACATTTTGTATTTGTTTCATAAAATGAGAGCTAATTCTGGCAACGATAATCTGATGTATTAGTCTTTTTTTCAGAGTGGTTTGAAAAAGAAAAAAAAAATCATGGAAGTGGCCAGAAAAAGTCTCTACGGGTGGAAGCGCTCCTGTCAGTAGCCTCGTTTGCCATCTGACGGTGACGCTGGAGGGAGCCTGTTTTTTAGTTTCAGGCACAGTTGCCGCCTTTGCCTCTCTTGCTCCTTGAAAAGATTGAAGTTGCTTCTTGTGTCTTACAGGTGAGAACATCTTCCGAGGTTGGGGCGTCTCGGGGCTCGCGCTGTGGAACCTCTGCAGCACTTACTCAGCTGCACACGTTCGAGGGAGGCCCGGGGAAGCCCTGAGTGTGCTCAGATGCCGAGGCTTTTCCTTGGTGTGTCTCACTGCCACCAACCCCAGCGTTCTGCTTAGAGCAAATGTTGATTAACTCCCCTTTTTATTCTGAAATGAAATCATAGAAGGTACCACTTTATATAATTATAGCCGTATTTAAATGTAATAAAAGAGAAATTAAGAAGGTACCACGAAATAGTTCTCGTGTTGACATGTGAACGCCGGGCACCGCCGCTCTCAGGAGGACCCTGTGCACGCACGCCTGTAAATGCAGAGACGCAGGCGCTGTGAGGGTGACACAGACCGAGGGTGTAGACCTGAGTGGAATGGTGTTCAGCTCATGGATTCACTCTTGGAGAAGCGCGACGCAGTTCTCCCTGCTTTTTGCTTGGCAGTTACACTTTTGGATGGTTGGGTGTGTTGAAAGTTGTGATTATATATGAAACAGGGGTCTTGGGAGACCATGAACCTCTTTGTCGCCTGCATGTTAGTCCTTCAGGCAGGACAGTTCTTTGTTTCTGGGGCAGTCCTGCTGTCCCACACACTCCCTCTCCCTGCACGGTGCCAGAGTGCCCCAGACCTGCGACGACCAGGCCACGTCCACACGTGGCCACCACCGCCACCCCCCGCGGCCACTGACAGAAGGCTTGGCCGAGAGGAGGATGTAGCAGGGAGGGGCTGTCGGGGACAGAGTGGCGTCGAGGCCCTCACAGGCCTGCAGGGTGTCCTGAAGGCTGGAGCAGCCGTGGGCCGGGGAGGAGCCCCCGCAGCGTCAGGCGTGGGCCCCCGCGACTGCAAGCGGCTCCAGGGCTCCTAGTGCCCCAGGTGGGGAGAGGCATCGCCGCAGGGACACCCAGTGCTTATGCAGGGGCTGAATCCTTACACGGGGGCAAAAACTTGACATTTTTCCCCTTTAATGTGATTTACTGGCTAACATAACCTATTTAACACAGATGACACTTCAGTTTATAAACGTTCCTGAAGGTCAGCGAAATAAAACAAAATTTGGCTGAGAACGAAGAGTGATTCTCAGTGAGTTTCTGGCATGAGTCACTGCCACTGAGAAAGTGTCCTTGTGTCATCCGGACTGACTCATCGGCGTCAGCTCCACAAAGCGCGTCCAGGAAGAAGCGCCCCTGGTTGTGAGGTCACGGGTCTGCAGCAGTGATCAAGAAAGATGTGTATTGCGTCCCCCACTCTTTCATTCACCCAGCAAATAGGTGCCTTGCATCTGTGGGCAGGCACTGACCGAGGCCCTCGGGACCAGGGTGGGACGGGACGGACAGCACCCGCTGATGCTGGTGGGAGTGGAGAAGAGTCATTGTCGCTCCAGGCAGCGTCGGCCGTGAGGGGGACCCTCAGGACAGGAGTAGGGACCTCTCCCAGGGGGTGGTGTCGCAGAGAGGACCCAGGAGGGACCCTCACACGGCTTCTCTCCACGCCCCTGCCCGAGGGTGGCTGCAAGCAAAATAGTGCACGGTTAACCTCAAAAGTATGACTCTAGTGAATAAAAATTCAATTGCCTTTGCAGTGTTAGATGCAGAGTAGTATCTGTTGTTCTTAGTAGCAGGTTGCTGATTTTCTTGTAGCTGTTCTGTGCTCTGGTCATGACTAAATACAAAATAATGGATCCAGATACTTAAGACTAATGTGTAAAAGAAAAATGGGAGATTCATTTACAGATACAGGAAAAATCTGGTATTCTTTCCTTGTTTCCTCATGGGGGGACTTGTAGACATACAGCAGTGCCCTCTTGTGGACAGATTCGTTGTGTAGTCACCCCTCTGTAAAATTCGAAATGCTGAATTTATCAGAGAACCCCTGCCCCTCCTGTGCAGATGGAGAATTCTGGAAGGCTTATGTCTCCTGACCGCCTTATTACCAGGATGCTGTGGGCCGTTGCTGGTCTTACGGTCTACGGATGACATTTTGGACGTGGGCTAGGGCATTCGATGTCGTCTCTCCATCACTCCCTCAAGTCTGTGGGGCAGCAGCTGGCAGCGGCGATGGGAGCTCCGTGGGGCCCGTTCTGGAAGAGCAAAGCCCAGAGCTGCTTAGAGGAAGGGGTGGGTCTCTTGAATCATGGTGGAACTCAGGCCTCTGCAGCGCTGCCCAGGCGGGCACTGGGGTGGGGACATGGCTGGGGGGAAGGGAAGTGAGCAGGTGACGACAGTGGTGTCTACTGCTGCTGTGACAGAAGTAGGGGCCAGAGGCAGGTGGCCTGTTCTCCCCCCTGCGGTAGGGGTCGCAGGCTTCGTGGGGGCGGGGGGAGTCTTGAAGGGTGTGTATTTCCCAGGCAGATGGCATGGGGAGGTGGGCAGGGGGCAGGGGGGCAGGGGCAGGAGAGGACCCCAGCAGCCTGGTGGGCCCAAGAGGGGCTGCGCCTGTGGTGGGTGGGGGCATGCAGGGGCAGGGCCGAGGCCAGCTGGGCGGGGGCACGTGGGGGTGCGGGAGAGGAGACCAGGCCTGCTTGGGTTTTGTTTTTCAGTTTTTACCAGCGATGTCTTCAAAGTCAGACAAGTCACGTAATTTAGAAGGGCTTTTGGTGGAAAGCAGCGGTCCACAGTCCTCGCCCTCCCCAGAGGCAGCCCTGATTGTTCTAAAGAGTTGTAGATACTTGTGTTTCTGGATTGGCCAGTGTGAGGGGACACGCTGCGGGGACAGAGGCATAGCGTGAGGAGCTTCACCGGGAGGAAGGTGAAGCAGCAGCGCCTGTCCAGGCAGACGGGCCCGTCCAGGCCCAGACCGTCTGTCCTGGTGTTCGGTCTACTGTGTGTGAACCCACCCATAGTTGGGACAGGTGCTGGAGGGGGTGTGATAAAGGGCACCTGTGTGCTGTCTCTTGGGGAGGTTCCCAGAAGCTGCCACGTGACGCTTCTGTTTCCATCCCAGTGGGTAGAACTGTCGTCACGTGACCATGACCAATGAATGGCAAGAGGGCTGGAAAGGTCGTTCCCCGTGGCTGGCTGGGCAGGTGCTCTGCTGTTGGCGCAGATGGCAGTCACTGCCATGCTTCCTGTTTCTTAATAATACACTTGCAATTATTTGATTTGTTAATTTTGGACAATATCTATTGACTTTCAGTTTAGATACAGGAGGATTTAGCTCACTTACACCTCTGCCTTCCCTTCTTTTTCTGTGTCATTTAGGAGTGCTTTTGGCTGAAAGTAACAGAAAACATGACCTATGGTATCTTAAACAACTGGGGATTTATTCATTTACTTATTTCGTAAGTAAAGCAAAGGTAGGTTTTTGCTAGAGTTGGCTCAGAGCACAACCACATCAGGAGTCTGGTTCAGTGTCTCTGCAGTTCTCCTAACCATTCATGTTTGCAGTGTGGCTGCTGCAGCTCCAGCCATCACATCTATATTCAGGGCAATAACAACTGGGAAGGAAGGAGCAAGCAGTGCAGCCCATTTCTGTCGTTTTCATCAGGGGCATTCCAGAAGCCTCTGCATATTTTCATTTATATCTCATTGGCCAGAACTGTGTTGTGTGGCCAGCTGTAGTCACAAAGGAGACTGAGAAAATGAGTATTTAACTCTTGTAACATCTCTGCAAAAGGGGGCAGGAGAAAGGGGGCTTGGGGAGGAGCATTGGGTCAGCCAGCCAGGTTGGCAGCCATGTTCCCTGCTGGTTGTCTTAGGAACTGCGGATTCTTAGCCAGCTTCTTGGACCTTGGACCGTCTCCTGGCTCCCCACTGTGTCAGGTGTACCTGGCCACTTACCCTACCTTGCCCATCACCTCCTCCTCACTCTCCACTGTTCAGCTTCTGTCAGGTTTGGTTTTCTGGGTTTTTTAATGTTATCAAAGCAGAAAATTTTATTTTCTGTTTTGTAACCATGGTTCACTCAGTTTCAAATCCGTACATGGCATTTACGTTATTATGATTAGCAAACGGTGTTCACTACAGAGCCAGGTAAGATGCAGGTGATAGTTCCTCCTCTGTCACACTTGTGCGTGCAAAGGAAAATTTTTAAGTGATTTCTCTTTTAGGACACTACACTAATTGCCAAAAGTCATCCCACATTTTAACTTGCTTTATAGTTGGGTCGTATCTTTTTTGCTCAGTGCTGCCTTTTTCCTGCATTCTTGCATTGCCTGGGGGTTGGTAGAGGGGGGTGGTGAGACGTGGCTGCAGCCTGAGTTTGGGGCAGTTTGCTCACTTCCCCCCTCTGGTCTCCTCATGAGTCAGCCGGTGGCAGCAAGAGCTGCTGTAAGCCTTCCTCTGCAGTCCTGTTGAGAGACCCGTGTGCTTTCTCGTCTTTTCCAACTGATTCATTCTGTGTTTGGAATCCATGCATTCCTTCTTCTTGAAATCTACGTATTTTCCATTTTATTTCAAATTGAGACTATGACTTTCTTCTACTATTTGTGGGGGTTTTTTTCTGGGATTTTTTTAAAGCTGCCTTTATTGAAGTACAGTTTACATGCAATAAAAATCACCCTTTGTATGTGTTCAGTTAGATGTGCTCTGACAGTGTGTGCAGTTAGCACAGCACCACCCCCGTGTCCTTCGTCCCAAAGGTTCCCTCTTGCCCACTCTGCTGTCCTGATCCATCCTGACCCCAGAGTGGCCTTGTCCGGCGTTGGCGTTCTGTGTCATTGCCTACTTTGTACAGGACACCAGGACGCAGCGGTGAGGGGTGAGGGCAGGCCACGGGGCGCCCACGCCATCAGGCGCCCCACACGGCCAGCGTGCCGCGAGCCCCGGGCGGACACCTTCAGGTGGTAGTAGCGCTGTGAGGTCACGCTGAGACGGCAAGAAAAAGCCCGTCTCACACCCTGAGGACAGTTGTCCTGCGCTCCTACCCCGAGCCCAGATAGCAACTTCCCGCAGAAAAGCTTCTGTTCACTGGCTCTGCTTTAGCCATTTTAAAGGACCCGTGAGGCAGTGGTGTGGAATACTTACAGCTGGTTTAGTTCAGTGAGTGACCTGATTTGTAAATTAAATTTTATCAAATAATTTATAAACTTAATTCTAATAAGTTGAGTTCCTGTTATGGAATTGGAAAGCACAGTTTCATACATCTGTTCCAGTCTTTAAAAAATTATTGCTTTGCTTATTTATGTGTAATATAATTTTACAGTTTCATTATTTTAGCTTAATATTTCAAATAGGTTTTATAATTAAGATAAAATACAGAAGCAGAAAACCCCCCAATAGTTTATACTATCAAGTTCTGAATGTGTGGTGACGGATTGCTAATTTTAATAAGACTAAATTAACCCAAATTTGTATATGTGTGTTTGATCTTTAGTGAAGAGTGGCCAACATAAAGTGAAGAAATAATGTGAATATTTGAGGTTTAAAATTTCTCTTGCATGAACCCTTGTCTTGCAGCTGCTCAGCCCTACGGCCTGTTGACCCACACGCCCACTCTGGTGTCCTGGCCCTGCCACCACTTGCTCTCCCCAGGCTGACTCTGCAGCAGTGTGCGCTGGGACAGGGTCCCGGGGCGGGGGGTGGGTCTGGCCAGGCGGCGGCCGGGATCAGTGATGGAATCCAGGGGCTGAAAGCCCTGGCTCAGACTCTGCCCGCAAGGCACCAGAGAGCTAGACTTTTAGAGTGAAGGTAGACCTTGGCCAGCAGGGTTCTCTGCGGCCCGGGTAGAGTGAGGGACCTGTCCCCACACGTCCCTCTGAGCATCCGCCCAGGACAGCACCCACCTCTCCTGGGAGCCTCCCAGCAGTTTGGGGATACAGATCTGGGGTGGGGGTGTACCCTCCATCCCCTGTACCCTCGGGTCTGTGGAGGTGAGGCCTGGGGGCTGCCCTGCACCGGGACTCAAGATTTTATAGGCCCCCCACCTTCGTAGTTGACCAGCTTGATGGGACCCGAGCTGGGATCGTACCCCCCTCTCAGACTGGGGGATATCCCGTCGCTGCCCTCCGGCCCGGCTTCATCGCCTCAGTAACCAGATTGCTCTGGGCTAGACTTCCTTCAAATTCTCTAGTCATGAATTTCAGCGATATTGCTGAGAAAAAAGTGAGTTTTCGTTGCTTTTTAATTACCTTCTTGGTGCACACAGTGTCCGCTTGGTGGCAGATTCAGACCTTCATTTCTGGGGAGTTCTCTCACAGCTCTGGTGTGTTCCCTGGTCATGTGTCTGGTCCTTAGACCCACGAGTCCTGTGCCTTTGGCTCTCCACCCTGCAGGTCCAGGCTGTGATGCCTCTGATCTCTTTTTAAGTTTTTTCTTTTCCATTCAGTCTTGTTTGAGTTGTTAGTCAGATCTGACCATTTTTGTCCTTTTGTACATTGCTTGTACATATGCATGTTTATGTTGGTTCTTTCATCTACACATACCCGGTTTAAAAAAAAAAACCAACCCTGGAATCAAGTATACATAGGTTAACTGGGTCAGAGGTTTTTCTACTCTAGACTGAGCAAAATCACTCTGTCTTCTTTGAAGGCCCAACCAGATTTACTTTATACTTCATAAAGTATATGTTCTAATTTGTTTTTAATAATCAGTAGTAGAAAACATTGTTTTTAAAGGATGGTTCAAAAATAATCTTTAAAGAAATACCTGTCTAAACCATGGCTATCAATTGTATACCCAGTTCAGTTTCAAATTTACGTTCAGACTTGATGACACTATTTGTTTCAAACTTTCCTTCAGTCTGTAACTAGGAATCAGAGCTCTCTGTGCTCAGCCCAGGCCTCTCAGATTTGAGATGGCCTCTGCTGCCGGCATTACTCCATGGGCCACCTAAGCCATCTGGGGCTATTTTGTCATCCGTGGGTCACCCCAGCCGTTGGTGGGCCACCTTAGTCATACGTGGGCCACCTGAGCCATCTGTGGGTCACCTTAGGCCTCTGTGGGCCACCTCTAGTCATCGTGGGCCACCTGAGCCATCTGTGGGTCACCTTAGGCCTCCGTGGGCCACCTCTAGTCATTGTGGGCCACCCGAGCCATCTGTGGGTCACCTTAGGCCTCCGTGGGCCACCTCTAGTCATTGTGGGCCACCCGAGCCATCTGTGGGTCACCTTAGGCCTCTGTGGGCCACCTCTAGTCATCGTGGGCCACCTGAGCCATCTGTGGGTCACCTTAGGCCTCCGTGGGCCACCTCTAGTCATTGTGGGCCACCCGAGCCATCTGCGTGCCATCGTCTGTGGCTGCTTCCTTGTTTTGTGTGGCTTTAGGCTGTTGGAACTAATTTTAGGGCCTTCAAGTGTCTCCCCCCCTTTTTTTCAAATCCAACACCTGCTCTACTTATCTGATCAATGTAAATTTTTATTTTAATCCAAAGTTCCTTGGTAAAGTCTCTTCAAAAGAAAATGGAAAAAGCTTACTTTAGTTCGTGATCTTAATTGAGTGGAGGAAACTTGCAGGTGCAATGCAAACTACACTCCCCCTAATCTGCTCGGAACTGTCTTGCCTTAGAAAGTAGAAATGTGCTTAGTTGAAGAAATACGTGCGTGTTACTTTGACCTAATATTGTGAGGAATCTTAACATATTGAAAAAGTAAACTTGAGTGGCCGTGCTTTTGCTGCGATGGCGGCATTGTGGAGGGGGAAGAGCTTGGGTCCTGAGCTGGGAGTGTCCTGGGTTCTCAACAGTGTCCTGCCGCCTGCCCAGTTGTGACCTTGGGCAGGTCACCTAGCCTCTCCAGCTGGCTGCTCCTCTTCAGAAGGTGGTGGTCCTGATGATACGGCAGCAGCTGAAGCCAAGGTGGCCCCTACTGTGTCCTGCACACTGTCCTCACTTGGTTTCCCCAGCAAGCCTGGGGGGAACCATCGCTGTCATCTCGGAGCCAAGAGGGTGAGAACTTGCCGTGGCCCCAGGCTAGAAGGAGGTAGAGCAGGGCTTCAGCGGGGAGACCTGCTCTGGGCTTCGTGCTGATGACCCCTGTGCTGTAACCATGGCCATGCTGTACGGTCGTGCAGGTTTTACACTGCACAGCTCCACTCACAAACGCTTGAATGGCATCCCTGCCGGTTGTAAAACAAGTGGTGGTTGTGTCCAGCCCGCCCCTCATGTGGTCATTGCAGAGTCTCCTTTACTAAGATTTGGTGACATGTAACTGGAGTGACCGGCAGGTGATGGTCACTCAGTACACTCGTCCTGTGCACACCGCCTCAGTGGCTGTTCCCTCCCCCAACCGCCCAGCCGCAGTGCCTTTCCCGGCTCTGTCTACACTCAATTCTCAGGACTCACCCGCTCTCACCTCTGTGCAGGTGAGTCCCACACCTGAGTCTCCAGCCCAGACCTTTCTCCTGCTCTCCAGGCTCAGACCCCGGGTCCCCCAGCATCTTCTGGGGAATCACCTCATCTCCAACTTGGGACATCAGATTGACCTCCCGGTGGCCCCCCCCATCCACAGGCCTCCAATCTCAGCAGCTCTGTCCTTCCAGGCTCTCAGGCCAAAAGCTGGGGCCGTCCTTTCCCTTCTGCCCCAGATCCAAGCTATCAGGAGAGCCTGCCTACTGTGCCACTAGGTTGCATCGAGTCTGGTTATTTCTTACCTTGTCCACGGCCGTCAGGCTCTGAGCATCGAATCTGTTTGCACTGGTCTCCTAACCTGTCCCCCCGCGTCAGCCCTACCCCACACCCGTCCTTCCCCAGAGGCCAGAGGCCAGGCAGAGTGTGCCGACCCTCCAGTACTTCCAGCCTCCTGGCTGTTCCTGGGCCACGCGGGCTCTGCCTCGGGGTCTTCGCCCTCTGTCTTCTTGGAACGCTCTTCCCCGGGGCCTCACGTCAGCCTCCTCAGCGCCTTAGTCTTGGCTTCATTACCGTCTTCCTGGAGCCGTGCACCGTCCTCTGACACGCGAGTCCTTTAACTGCTGGTGACACTCACTGCTGACTGGGTTTCTTTTCCTGTTGGACGTGAGCCCCATGTGAGCCTGTGAATGTCCTCTGTTCACCGACAGAGCCCTGGCCCCGAGGATGGTCCCGGCACATAGTAGGTGCTTGCTCCCAGTTGGATGAGTGAGTGAATGTTTGCTGTGTTTCTTATTAAGAGATATTTCTGAGGCACCATGGTATTAAATCAAGTACCATTACAGTTTCCTGTGTGTTGATTGTATGTGAATAACTAATGAGGAACTGACTCATTTAGAGACTGTAGAATTCTAATGGAATAAACTCCTTGTTTCCTTCTTGAAAGAGTAGAAAAACAGTTTTCAAGAGTCTTATCCTAAATTAATAGTCCAGGAACATTAAATGTTGGAGTCTTTACTCTAGGACATAGATAAATAAAATTAATTAGGTACCAGGAATGTCAGATGCTAAATGGTGTACAACTATTTCTGACATTCTCCTAGAATTCAGTAGTTATTAACTTGCAAAGATGTGACAGCTGAAGTCCAAAATTGGTGTACTTTTGAAATTGGAAAAAGCTTTAAAGTGTTTTTTTAGATTATTAACTGTCAATTTAATGGTTCTAGAAACCATATCTGATGCAGCAAATCATTGCCATTCTGCTGTGAATTTCTTGATTCCCATGAATACAGGTATTCTATTTTTATGCTCCTCTTAAATAATCCTAAAGGTAGCAGAAAGAAATGGGAAGAAAAAAGAAGAGCATGATAGATGCAGAGAGAGGAAGTTACTTCACCTTTGGGAACTTCTCGTGGAATGGCTGTAAGATACGACGCGCTGAGAAAGGTGGTGCTCCGTTAGGGCCCCTCCCGTCCGCGGCCACAGACGCGGCATCAGGGCACCACTTGCCTTGTCATTCCGGTGGGTTCTGACTCACTCTGATTTTCAAGAAAGCGGAAAACATGGCATTTATTACGTGAGGAAGATTAACTGTGCGTTCGGTCGTGTCATTTGATAAGAAAAAGCAAATTATCACTTTATGAAGTGAAGGCTATATGCACGTAACTGCCACTTTTACCTGACTTTTTATATGACTGTAGAGCGAATGTGAAATTGGGTTGTACGATGTGATAGTAGGAAGCCAGCTTGTCCTTGTGTTTCATAGACTGTTCGGTGCCCTTTAGTTAGAAGGAACCTAAATAGACTCGATGTTGTCAAACCAGGCGTCTTGAGAACCGTCCTGCACCCGCGGGGTCGTCGTGAGCGGAGGCGCCGCAGGTGCCGTGGAGACGCCGCGCCACATGCCCCACCCCGCAGGACATGGAGCACCCGTTTGGGTCAGGAGGGAGAAGGGAGTGAGGAGGCCTTTTGGGGGGTTTCCATGAGAACAGCAAGGCAGGGCAGAGTAAACCACTTAGGATTGGCCAGTTTGAGTCACCCTGGCAGGCTCTGGGCTGTAGCGGTGGTTTCTGGTTGCCTGGTCCCTGCCTGAGTGATCTGGGGCAGGGGCGGGGCAGCAGGGGCCTGGCGGGAGGTTAGATCGCAGTGTGGGCTGTGGTTTGCATTGCTCCTGGCCAAGCCCTCTGCTGTCTCTGCAAATCAGCCCATCCGGGAGGGGCAGTCTCTCCTTCCCAGGGTCTGCAAGGCCCCCAAATGCCAGAGGATCAACAAAAAGAAAATATAGTTAAAATAATTTGCAGTGTGATGTGGGGATGCCACACAGACAACTACTGTACAGAACTCAGGAAAGCAGAGTTAGAACGGCTGCCGGTAAGAGCTGAGCTGCACCTGCAGCTGGGGACGGGGTCGGAGGGCACGCTCTCAGGGTTGCACTCTGGTCCCTCCCCAGGGTGAGCGGTGGGTTCTGTCCCACCAGTGCCCACTGCCTGGAGCCCTGGGGAGGGGGGTTCTGCAGGGCCAGGTCTTCTGTGGAGCATGTCCAGACGGGCACACACACAAATCTAAGAGTAATAGGAGCTGCTTGATGTGACAAAACATGGCTCAGGCTCCACGTGCAATCGTGGTGAAGCCGGCGTTAATTCGTGTGCACCTTTGGAATAATAAGTTGGAAAAACGATGCTGGCATTATCAGGAAAGGAACACTTTTTATGCAAGACACGGTCAGTTGTGTGGAGAGAAAGATTTTGACGCGTCGATTAACTTTTCTTTTGCTGAAGGGCTCTGCTACTCACATCCTCCCTGCACACTGACTCCCCCGCGAGACACCCCCGTCCTCAGGGCTCTCGGATGCAGTTGCCTTTTGTTCCAAGGACAGGGCCCCCAAGATGTGGGAGAGCATCTCCGCAGCGTGTCTGGATGAGGGGGGCTGCGGGCTGTGGGTTGTGCCGGGCCAGTCCAAGTGCGGGTCCCGCGCCCTGAGATGTGTGTGTGTGCGCGCGTGTGTGCGTGCGTGCATGTGTCTGTGTGCGTGTGTGTGTGCGTATGCGTGTGCGTGTGTGTGCACGCGTGTGTGTGTGTGCGTGCATGCGTGTGTGTGTGTGCCCGCCCTGCTCTGCACCCCCCAGCGAGCCAGGCTGGGTGGGAAGGGGAGGGTCGTGCCTGCCTGGCCCCAGGTGCCCACGTGCAGGTGGGGCCAGCGATGTCCCCAGGCCATGGGGCCCTGGGCCCCTGAGCAGTGCTGCGTGGTAGCGTTACTTTGCGCAGTGTTATTTTGTGAACTGGACTCTTGGTGGTTCTACTTCATTATTTGAGGAATTGTGTGTATTCTGGAGATGTTGGGATTTTTTAGGCAGGACTCTGTTTGCTGGGGAGATGGTGTCGTCCCCCCTGCCGCCCCCGGAGTCATGTCCCTGCCCACTTTGAAGGGCTGAGGGCCCCTCCATCTGCGCTTTGAAGAGTGAGCCTGGGGTGGGGGAGGAGCCGCCCTCCCACGTGTCCACAAGGGCCGTCGCAGGCGCGCGGCTCGGATGGTTGGCTGAGCGCCCACCCCAGTGGCCGGGAGCTGGGACGGGGCCGGGCTGGCCAGGGCTGGCCCTGCTCATCGCGGGGACCCTGGCCATGGGGACTGTCCTCAGCATCCGCCGGTGTAAAAGGAGGCGCAAGAGACGCTCTGAGAGGAAAGGTAACCCCTTTGTCTTTCATCCTGAAGTGCAAATACCGGGCTTCCAACGCCTGCGGTGCGGCAACGTGTTCTGACCTGCCTGTGAGTTTATCTTGTTGATGCCGGTTACTTCTGCTTTCCCTCTAGAGTGCCTCTCTTTTCTTTTGTTGGCATTTCGTAGAGTTTTAGCTAGGGACTCACTTACAACGGTATATTTTAAAAACATGTCTCTAAACATGTCTAGGAATCACGTCAGCTTCAAGGTTTAAAGTATTTTTTAGGAAGACATTTATGAAATCTTTGAAGTGTGTAGCTTTGAGTCCCAGGAGATTTTCCCTCTAGAGACAGATGCTTTGTAATTTCTCCTTTGCTGCCACTCTTCCTTACTGACTGACTTTTCTAACGTCAAAACTACTCTTCATGCTGTGGTAAGACTGGCTGCCGCTGTTACAGTGTTTTCCTTTTAAAAACACGGAGAGCAAATTCCTTCCATTCAACACTCCAGATAATTTCAGTCTTTAATTCAACTTGATGTGTTAAGATCAATATTCTTTTCTTAACACCAGATTTAAAAGTTGCCTGTGACCATAAAAATCACAAACTACTGGCTTTGGGGTGAATTGTTGCTTTAAGAGGTGTTGAGCGTTTGCTGTCTCCACGTACTATGCGTTAACTAACAGAAAATGTCTGAGGTGCAGAGGTGCTTCTGCTGAGGCAATAGCCAGTTGTCTTCCGGGTGCCACCTCGTTACCCAGCAGCTGATAGGGCTGGAGCGGGGTCTTTCTCCAGCACCGCATCTTTGGGGTCTTCTGCGGCAGGAGACAGTCATCTCTCCAGGAAATAAAATGAGCCACAGTTCTTCAGTGTGGCTTCCCAAGAAGAGGAAGAAGAAATTCATTTTGGAGTCAGCAATCTGTGATAAGAGCATCTTGCTCACTGTAACACAGACGCTTGTACTAACGGAGCTCTGTGTCTAGGAGCGGCGGGGCCTTGTGATGTGTGACCTCTGCGGGCACCATGCCCACCGTGTGTGTCCAGGACAGAGGCACCGTCCCCAGGGCACGCGGGCGTAGCCTTCTCGGTGTCCCTGCTGCTCCCGACCTGCACCTGGTTACAGCGTCGGTGTGTTTGCTCTCCTCAGTCAGGCATGAAAGAGCAAGATGGCATTAAGACAAGCAGTAGGAAATTAAGACAAAGGCAAAAGCCAAAACTGCAAGAAATTTTCATCCACATACCCTAAATTTAGACTTGCCACTATTTTTTCTCCATGGCCCCTCATCCCTAAGCATATAAATTCGGGAAAATTTTGAGACGTGTAAGAACAATTCTGTCATCATTCTTTTGGAACTTATTGTAATTCACATGGTTTGTATTAGTGCCACTGTATACAAATTCTAAATGTCTTCACACATTCTAGAATCTTATTCTTCAGTAGGAAAACCATTCCCAAGTACTTTGCGGTTTCAGACCAACATCTTGAGAAATTGGGTGTTACAAGATGTAGCAATGCAGTGTATTAAATGAGTCGTGCTCACTGGACATTCCTGTGTGTGTAGATTCATTGTGAACACTGCTAAACAACATTAGGTATGTGTTAATACCTGTTCCTATTTATAACATGCCCTATATTTGAAACTTATAATAATGCCTTTAAAAATTATGAGTATTATTAGGACTGGCCATCCCATTTATACCAAATTGGGAAAGTTTTACAAGATGTGAAATGTAGTCTTTTAGTATTGTATAATTTTAAAGTGCTCCAAATCCTGTGTAAAGACTGGTATAACGTCTGCCTCTTCGAATTTAGTTATTTGTCAGTACAGTGTAGCAGCAGGTTCCTTGGTTTCAGTAGCAATGCGATTTCAGTGATTTTTCACTGCTCCTGTGGAAGGGTCACTCCCTTCCACAAGGCAGGGTATTGGCTGTTTACTCTGGATGAGAGGCACATGGCTTAGCTTAGTTGTCAAAAAATTATGGTTAGAAGAGGACAATGTGCAATTTAAATACTGACCAGGACCCCCCATACAGCAGACACTGCTGTCTTGGTAGGTGCTGCCCCCTGAGGCCCGAGGTGGGTCTGGAGCCCAGGTCACACTCCCGGGGACTGTTAGACCAGCCCTCCCCGGGCCCAACCAGTGCAGACGCTGTCGCCTTCTCTCCACTCACGGCAGTGGGAGGGGCGGGGTGGAGAACCCAGAGGGCTCCTTCACCCCCCGCCCCCCACCTTGTGAACGCCCGCCTGTATTCTGCGACGCAGGGCGTTCTCAGCGAGTACTTCGTCCTGAGGGTGGCAGCACCCTTGTCTGTGCCCCGTCGTTCTGCACACCCTGTGACGGCCACTGTCACCGTGCTTGTGCTGCAGTCCAGCTGGGCTCCCGCGTTTCCAGGATGGAGAAGTGAATGGGGGGTGGGGGCCTTTTATAGAAATGGAGGCCCAGACCTGCAGAGGTGAGCCACCTCTGATAGTGCTGGAGGACGGGGCATGGGCACTCTGTGCCATCGAGGAGATGCAGACAGTACCTGAGGGAGCAGGCAGCTGTCATGCCAGGCTTCTTCCCTGCTTCCACCGGGCTGAGAGACTGCCTCTTTGTGAGGGGCAGAGTGCTGTGGCAGCTGGAGGCTTAGGGAGGGAGGGCATTTGTCCACCCACCCATCCACCCACCTAGCCATTCACCCACCCACCCATTCATCTGTTCATCCACCCACCCACCCATCTACCCACCCATTCCTCCATCCATCCCCCTAGCCATTCACCCACCCACCCATTCATCTGTTCATCCACCCATCCATCCATTCATCCACCCATCTATTCATCCATTCATCCACTCACCCATTCACTCATTCATCCAATCCACCCACTCATCCACCCACCCACCCACCCGTTCATCCAATCCACCTACCCATCCATCCATCCATCCATCCATCCATCCATTCATGCAACAAGTAGCCATTAGAGCCTTCTGTGTGCCAGCACCAGGGATTTGGGCACCCATGGGACAGGTGTGGGTGACAGGATGGCAGTGGCAGAGGGATAGCTTCAGCTTTCAGGCCTGGAGTTCACTCTGGAATGGGCCACCTGAAGTACCATTCGGTGGGTGAGGAGGGGGATTTCTGTGATGCATTGCTGCTGTGCTGTGTATATCAGGAAGGAAGGGATCTTAGCCAGTCTCTGGCAAGAGTGGGAGACACTGTGTCTGCCAGGAGAGGGGTGCAAGTAAGGGAAGTTGCAGACCCCTGGTGGACAGCAGTTACGGATGGAAGGCCCAGGGCTCCCAGAATCTCTTGTGACAGATGTATGGGTACATTTCATTGCACTTGTACAGATGGGCTTCCCAGCACAAGTGGGGGCCGTGCTCCCTGGGAAGGAGCTCCTTCAGCTGGGGGTGTATTCCAGGGATGGGCAGAGTCACCCTGGTTTGACAGTTGAGATTCTAAAGCAAATGTGTGGAGTTAGATTTGTGGAATGTACTTGAAATACTATGGGAACTGGATCAAATCTTAACAGTGCCTATTCTTAATGTAATTATTAGTGTTCATATTGAAAATACAGCTCACAGTATTCTCTTTTCTCCCTTTCATTCCAGAAAATAAAGTGTAATTTTCAGATAAACGGGATTTTAAGTAGGCCGTGATGAACAGAGCAAGCATGGACAGTATTTCAAATGTGTTGTTACTCTTCATTCATCTCGAAGGACAGAGTGTGGTTATAAAAATAATGGAGTTTCTGTTTATTAATCTTCACCATAGTGTCCTACAGAGTAGTTTCACTGCTCTAAACAATGTCTGCGCCCCACCTGTGTATCCCTCCCCTCTTCCCACCCCATGGCAGCCACTGATCTTTTTACTGTCTCCATAGTTGTGCCTTTTCCAGAATGTCATATGGTTGGAATCATACAGTCCGTAGCCTTTTCAGATTGGTTTCTTTCACTTAGGAATATGCATTCAAGTTTCCTGCATATCTTTTCTTGACTTGATAGCTCATTTCTCTTTAGCTCTGAATACTGTTCCATTGTCTGGATGGGCCACAGTTTATTTGTTCACCTACTGAAGGATAACTTGGTTGCTTCCAGGTTTTGTCAACTGTGGATAAAGCTGCTATAAATATCCACATGCAGGCTTTTGTGTGGACATAAGTTTTCAGCTCCTTTAGGTAAATACCAAGGAAAGCGATTGCTGGATCCTGTGGTAAGAGTCTGTTTAGTTTTGTAAGAAACCACCAGACTGTCTTCCAAAGCAGCCACACCATTCTGCATTCACACCAGCAGTGAATGAGAGTTCCCGTTTCTCTGCAATCTTGCCAGCGTTTGCTGTTGTCTGTGTTCTAGATTTTCACCATTTTAATAGGTGTGTAGGGACATCTGATTGTTGTTTTAATTTTCATTTCCCTGATGACAGCTTTACTTATTTGCCATGTGTATGTCTTCTTTGGTGTGGTGTCTGTTCAGGTCTTTGGCCTATTTTTTAATCAGGTTGTTGTCTTCTCATTGTTGAGTTTTAAGAGTTCTTTGTATATTTTGGATAACAGTCCTTTATCAGCTATTTCTTTTGCAAAAATTTTCTCCCTGTCTGTGGCTTGTCTTCTTGTTCTCTTGACATTGTTTTTCATAGAACAGAAGTTTTTAATTTTAATGAAGTCCAACTTAGTGATTCTTTTTTTTCGTGGCTCATGCCTATGATGTTGTATCTAAACAGTCATTGCCAAACCCAAGGTCATCTAGGTTTTCTTCTATGTTATCTTCTAGGAGTTTTACATTTTACATTTAGGTCTGTGATCCATTTTGAGTTAATTTTTATGTAGTTCGTAAGATCTGTGTCTAGATTCATTTTTTTGCATGTGGATGACCAGTTGTTCCAGCACCATTTGTTGAAGAGACTATCTTTGCCCTACTGTATTGCCTTAGCTCCTTTGTCAAGGAACAATTGACAGTATTTATGTGGGTGTGCTTCTGGGCTCTCTATTCTGTTCCATCAATCTATTTGGCTCTTCTTTCACCAATACCACACTGTCCTGATTACCATAGCTTTATAGTAAGTCTTGAAGTCAGATACTGCCAGTCCTCCAAATTTGTTCTTCTCCTTCAATATTGTGTTGGCTACTCTGGGTCTTTGCCTCTTCATATAAACATTGGAATCAGTTAGTTGATTTCCACAAAATACCTTGCTGGGATTTTGATTGGGATTGCATTGAATCTGTAGATCGAGTTGGGAAGAGCCAAAGTCAGCATTATTGAGTCTTTCTATCCATGTATATGGATTTTCTCTCCATTTATTTAGTTCTCTGATTTCGTTCATCAGAGTTTTGCACTTTTCCTCATATAGATCTTGTACATATTTTGTTAAATTTATACCTAAGTATTTCATTTGGGGGGGTACTAATGTAAATGGTATTGTGTTTTTTATGTCAGATTCCAGTTCATTGCTTGCATGTAGGAAAGCAATTGACTTTTGTATATTTACCTTGTATTCTGCAACCTTTCTATACTTGCTTATTAGTTCCAAGAGTTCTTTTGTCGATTGCTATGGTTATTTTAATTATTCCATGTTGCATTTCACTAGAAAAAAACATGTGTTTTAAAAGTAATGCTTGAACCTTATTTGCTATGCACAGTCTGCTGTATCTAGTTCAATGTGTACAAAATCTCTAAAGGATAACTGAACATCTATTATTTGGATGGTTTCCTAGGAATGAAACTATTTCTTTGTAAAATATTATAAATTGAATGGTTTGAATATTTTAATGATATTAGTTTGTTTAGAAAGCAAAATATTGGAAGCAAAATACAGATCATGAATGCATTCTCTAAACATGCATGATTAAGTTGTTGAATTTCAGATTATTTTTCTTCAAATTATGTAAGAATTCTATACTTCAGTTATCTTTGTTAAATAAATAATAAAATCATCATTCAGTTTTTTGCTATAGCTGCGAAATTAGTCTAGCCTTTAGCAAGTTGCTTGATTTATAGTAGAGAATTAACATGAAGAATCTTCATTTTAACACTTCGCTCTTTAAAAATTTGTAGTGTATGGCTATTAAAACTGAAACCCTTAACAGTCATTAAGAATATGTAAAACTTTTCTCAAAGCCATCCTGTTCGGAGAGTAACATGGATAAAACCCAGTAATAATGGCTAGTAATTTTTGTCAAGTTACTGCTTGTCTTAAACATTTTTTAATCTATAAATTTTTAGTGAATTCCTAAAGATAGCATTTTTCACCAGCACAATAGAGAATTCATGTTCTGATGCATCCTGAATATTAATAAGTTATGTTCTGTGTATTTGATTCCGGAAAACCTTTTTGTCACCAAGGGAAGGGGAGGAATTTGTGCAGGCTGACGTTTCCACGGTGAAGATGAGGGTGCTGGCAGAAGCGGATAGGAATGTTGTATTTTACATATATATCTACACCTTGGCTTCCATCATGAACATCTACAGTGTATGAGGAATCACACAACAGATGACCATTTACCCACCACCCACTTAGAAAATAAAGCATTGCCTGTCGGATCATGTTATTGGAAGTCAGACGCGAACCCATGGGGAACCGAAACCGACACTGACCGAGTGGCCCTGGTGGGTCCAGCTTCCTCTTCCTCTGGGGCTTACCCCGTTTCCAGGCCCACGTGTTAGAAAGCGCATTGGTCAGTGGTGTGGGAAGCCGCTCTGTCCTGAGTCCGTCTCCCTGCTCCACAGTCCATGAGCCGCGGGCATGCTTTGGATGCTGGCGCCCCATCCTTTCCAGTCTGAGAGGACCAGCCCCACCTAACTGCTCCTTAGTTCAGAGTTTTCCTGACTATTCAAACCTGATTATTTTTCCACATAAGATCAGCTTTTCTAGTTCTATTTAAAAAAAGAAAATTTGAAATTATAACTGGAATCAAGTTAAACTTAAGTCCCAGGTCTTTCGATGCCAAGTTTAATGGTCTTTTCACGCCTCCCTGCCCGCCCCCCCCCGAGTTCCACTTACTTCTTAATGCTTAGGGGACCCTGAAAAATGAAGAAGGCATTTGAATACTGCTGTCAAGTAAAGCTTTTCTTTACCTGGCCATTCCTGGAATTTTGTTCCATATGGGATTTTGGATGGGGTTTTAATTCTTATGTGTTTGTAGTCCAGGCCATATGAGGTGCTTTTCAGAATGAAAGAAAAATGTTATGCAAAATGCTCTAAAGTGCTTGCATTTGCTATTTTGCTTTGTTTTATAACCTTCAGTACGAGAGTTGGCATTTGTAGAAGCTGAAAATATTGGCTTCTGCTCTGCAAGAGATTTCTGGCTTCCACTTTTAATTTACACGTACCCACCCACACTGTGCACAGCCTGATTATTTTCTACTGTGAGACATTTTCCCTGTCCTTTTTTAGAACTTTAATATGAAAGAGCAGGAAAACGAGGCACGTCCTACAAATGAGGTGAGCTCTGGCGGCGCAGGGTTCTCCTGTGCTCCGACTGCCGTCACCGTCGCGGCAGGCGTGGCCTCCTCGTCCGGGACCTCCAGGGAAGCCAGCCTCCCAGCGCACCGGCCACTATACTGTGTGCCTTCTGCCTGCTTTAAATTGACCTTCTTATTTTGAGAGAACGTACATTCACGTGTAGCTGTAAGAAACAATACAGGGAGGACGGTGTTCCCTTTACACAGCGCACTGTCACAGCCGGGGTGCCGACCTCAGGACAGTCAAGATCCGGAGCATCTGTCGCCCCCGCCCCCCCGTTGTGCTCTTATAGCCACACCCACGCCCTCCGCACCCGCAGCCACTACTCTGCTCTCCATTTCTACAGTTTTCTCGTTTCAAGAATGTTATACAGTTGACCCTTGAACAGCACAGGGGTTGGGGTGCCGACCCGAGGTGCAGTTGGAAACCTGTGTAACTGATAGTCGGCCCTCTGTATCCTCATCCTTGGACTCAGCCAACCTCAGGCCGTGCAGTGGGGTAGGTCGTGCTTAGTAAAAACAAATCTGTGTCTCAGTGACCCATGCAGTTCAAACCCGTGTTGCTCAAGGATCGCCTTTGTATAAACGGGCTGTAACGTATGTAACCTTTGGGATTGGCTTTTTCACTCAGCCTCATTCTCTGGAGGTTCATCCAGGTAATTGCGTGTGTCAATAGTTTGTTGCTTTTCATTGTCGCATGGTGCTGCGTGGTGCGGATGGTCCACAGTGTGTTCAGCCGGTCACCTGCTGAAGGGTACTGGCTTGTCTCCGGTTTGGGGCTGTTATGAATAAAGTTGCTATAAACATTCCTGTACACGTTTTTTATGTGAACGTAAGTCTTCATTTCTCTGGAATAAATGCCCACGTGTAGTTTTAAGAAACCACCAGACTGGTTCCCAGAGTGGCTGTACCATGTTACATCCCCACCAGCAGCGTGTGAGTGATCCAGTTTCTCCCCTTCCTCGCCGGCCCTTGGGTTGTCATTATTTTAGCCCTTCTCGTAGGTGTGTGGTGGAATCTCACGTGGTTTTAAGTCCCATTTCCCTCGTGCTAATGATGATGAACATCATTTCCCATGTGAACATCCATCGTGTGCGTTCTTCGGTGAAGTGTCTCTGTAATGGGAGCGTGTGTTTCATTGTTGAGAGCCTCTTGTGTATTTTGTGTGTTGGTGTGTGGTTTTCAGATACTTGCTCACAGTCTATAGCTTGTCTTTCCATCTTCTCAACAGGGTCTTTAGCAGAGCAAAAGTTTTTTAATTTCGATGGGCTCCAGTTCATCATTTTTTCCTTTTATGGATCGTGCTTTCAGTGGCTAATCTGCACACTCTTTGCCGAGTCCTAGATCCCACGGATGTTCTCCTGTGATTTTTGTAAACGTCTTGTAGTTTCATGCTTTACGTTTAATAAGCCCATGGTCCATTCCAGGTGAATGTGTGTGGGGGGTGGGGGGTGTGAGCTCTAGGTGCCCGGCTCTCCAGCACTGTCTGTTGACAAGGCTGTCCTTCCTTCTTTGTGTTGCTTGTGCACCTTTGTCAACAATGAGCGGGTGTTTTGTGGGGGCCTGTCTCTGGGTCCTCTGTTTTGTTCTGCGTGGTCTGCCTGTCTGTCTTGATGACTCAGACTGTATAGGCAGTGTTGAGATCAGTTACTGATTCCTCCCACTTCTTTTTTATGATGGCTGCTTTAAAATTTTCTCAGATAACGCTGATGTCTCTGGGTCGGCATCGATTGTCTTTTTCCATTCGGTTTGAGATCTTCCTGGCTCTCGTGATGAGTGATTTTTGATTGAAACCTGGACATACTGTGTTACAAGAACCTGAGTCTTACTTGGACCTCTGCTTCAGCTGGCTTTCTCTCCCAGCCCTCTGTTGGGGAGGGGAGACGCCGCCTCATCGCTGCCAGACGGGGGTGCACGCCCAGGTTCCCTGGCCTCCACTGGCACTGCTGGGTGGCGGCCTCCTGTGACACCCGCAGTGGGGAGGGGGCAGGCACCTGGGTACCGCCAGGGGGTTGGAAGTCCAGGCTCCCCGCCTGTTCTCCCTGACTCTGCATCACCGGGGGGGAGGGGGGAGGGTGTCGTCACAGCCCAGAGGGAATGAGACACGAGGCTCCCCGACCCCATGTCGTTGCTGGGTGGGAGGCTGGGGTCTGGCTGAATAGGGCGGTTCAGTCTGTCAGGTTCCTGTCCTGCTGGGAGGTCCTCTCCTGGTCCCTTGGCCAGAGAGACAGTTTTCGTTGGGTGTTTTGGTCTGTCCATTGGTGTTTCCAGGTTGCCGGCTTCTTCAGCTCCAAGCCTGGGATAATGATGCAAAAAGAAGACGTAAGGGACTCGCCGCCACACCGTCCCCGGGTCCCCTGCTGCTCTGCCGTCTCCCCTCCGCCCTCCCGAGCCTCCTCGTGCTTGCTGCGTCTGTGCCGTCCAGGGTTTTCAGTTGGGCTAAACGGGGGACGTGCCCTCCGTCGTCCCACCACACGAGCCCCTGTGCCTGCTTTGAGTCCAGCTCTCAGCCAGTGAGAACAGAGTGGTCTGGACAGCTTGTGTGGTTGCTTCCAGAACTGATAACTGAGTTTCTCAGCAGCGCTTTCGAAGGGCCTTTCTCACACAGCCCCTGTGCTTCCCACACGCTACCTGTCATAGCCTTCACGGTGTGTCCCACCGCCCTCTCCTCCAGGATCAGCTTAACCACCACACGCCCTGACCGTGGCCGAGAGGACCCTTGGAGCACCTGCATCTCACTGAGGGCATGGGCGGTCTGGCACTCGTGCCCATTCCAGACCTCAAGGAAATTACTTCCACTGAAACTATTCCTTGGTGGAAATATTAACACACACACCGATACAGAATTGTGTGGCGAGCCCGAGTGCCCGTCAGGCCGCACTGGCATCACCAGCCGTGGCCCCTCAGTTTCATCCGTATCTACCTTTTCCCACCACGTGGGATCATTTTATAATAATAAATCCCAGGTATCATTTCGTCTGTAAATATTTCAGTATATATCACTAAAAGACAAGCACTATTTCCACACCTAAAATGACTGAAAGTTATTCCTTAATACAATCAGCTATCCAGACAATATTTTTATTTAAATTTCTCAATTGCAGAGTCTGTCTGATTCATTTTAGGTTCTTGTAATATCCAGTACTGTGCTTTTCATATAATAAACTTTCAGAAATTTATGCTGAAGTAATTCATGAGTATAAAATGTTAATGCTTTAAAATCTATCTGGAACACTTTCTTGAATAAAGGAGTCTAAATAAAAACTCATTTAACTTTTAACTCATTTAACTGTATGTTTACCAGATATACAGTGAGAGTTAATGTCATTAACAAATGGTTGTCATGGAAACTATTTTACATATATGTTACATGAGAGAGATGTATAAGGTATAAACATGATTTAGCACATTTTGGTCACTATTTCCTTAAAAGCAATAAATTTGCCTCTTAACTGATTTATAATATAAATTTAATTTGTATAAAAAATGTGACTACAAAATTTGCAGATCTTTTTCCTCAATGGCAATTTGATGGGATTCTTTATTACAGATTATATGTTAGTACAGTCCTGCAAAGTATAGCCAAGGTATTTAGGAAGAGGAAACTCTTAAATTTGTTAATAATCATATAATTGGAATAATTGTTCTTTGAGGATTTCTTGTGGTTTCTCCTGACAACAGAATAATAAGTTATACATGGCTAAGAAATTAGATCAGATTCGAACAGTTATGTGCTTTTTAGTTCCGTCCGTGCGATGCTTCTCAGTCAAGGTGAAGGTTAGGAGTAGGGTGAACGCTGCAGCGTGTTCTTGCTCCACAGCTTTATTTTATAACCCAAACCAAAGTCCCCCCAGAACAGAGATCAAGTGGCAGATGGGCTGGAGTTCTGTTTGGGGTTTGTCTTGATGAGGTGTCTTTCTGAGATGTAAACGTGTCACCCTTCCCTTGGTTCGGAGCTCTCCATGGTCCTGACCCCTGGAATCCAGGCCGTCCTCCGCAGCGTGGCCCGAAATCTTCCTTGCCATGGTACCCGCCGCCTGCCCAACAGCAGAGTCCTGGCCAGGATCCTGGGTGGGGGGGGAACGCTGGAGGTCCTGGACCATGCTGAAGAGGCGGGAGCATCAGAATGTTCTGTCCAGAGGGCAGACCTAACCATCCTTGTTCTGCGACTTTTTCCACAGAGGAGACTTTACCTCATATGACTGGTACACTCAATGTCATTTTCTTGCTGTCTTTCAGACAGAAACAGTCTCCGCCAGTCAAGAAACCCTCAAAAGTATTTTGCCATGGATGTAGAAGATGAAGAAAACATGAGTAAGATCTAGGCCTATCACGTAGTATCAAGTGGCTAATTTTCTATGAAAATCTTAGTGTTGTAAATGTATTGAATGGGACCAACTTGGGGAAGGTGATTGTTTTCCTTTGATACAGACTGCTAACGGTGGCATGTGTTTAATTTTTATATAATCTCTACAGTAGGTATCGGTGTCTACTGTGGGCATTTCCTTACAGCTGTTTGTCTGGATTTTCATTCCTTGCTGTCGTCCTGGGGTCCTGATGTACACGCCTGGAAGGGGGAGGCCTGCCTCCAGGTGCACGTGTCATAAAGCCGCATGGCTTCGTGCTCTGTCACTGCGTGGTTCTCATGATCATGGTCCAATTTCCATCTGTGTAAATCTGAGATAACCTTTGAGATTGGTCATTTGAGGTGACAGTGTATAACATCTTCCCTTCAAATACGGTGGGTTGTCCGTGCGTTTTGAAGGAAGGGGACTCGCGTGAGTCTGTTGATCTTGTTTCCAAAGACTTTGATGGGCCTTCAGGCTGCCGTGGCCTGAAACCCCTTTCCACACTGCCCTCTGGGACGGAGGGGACGGAGGGGCAGAGAGCCTCAGCTTTCCCGCTCTCGACCTTGTTCATAGATGTTCATAGATGAAGAGTTCAGTGAATATACTTCTCTATTCTGTTTTGTCTTTAATCCCGGAGAGCAGAGCCTTTGCATAAGGTTAAATGCTCCCACAGAAGTTGGGAGCTTTCAGTAGGGAAATCACAACAGAGACATCAGTGTTCTGGTTATGTGTGTAATGTGCATTGTTACTTGTCCATGTTGAGAGGTCCCAGGAAGAACCCGCAGGCGTGAGTGACGAACGGTCACCGCGGATGAGGATACAGTCCGCCGCTTTCCCTCGGCCTCACCCAGAACCCACAGCCGAGGCCTCGGAGTTGGCTTGTCTGCACGCAGAAGCCAGGGGTTCTGCTCCACGAGTGCAGTGGGCGCCGTGGAGTTGCTGGGTCTTTGCTGGGTGACCCCGCAGTCGTGTGCCCTCAGGCTGGAGGCCATTCCCGGGACGCAAGCGTGAGAAGACGTGACCAGGCGCGGTTTCAGTCTATGTGGCGGCACCTCCTCCCGCGGCCTCTGGCTGCCCGTGGTGCTGCCCCCAGCACAGCTGCTCTCGGGGTCTTTGGAACCCAGCCTGTGTTCTCAGGGGTCAGCCCACTCCCCACTCCCACTGTCACCCATGGCGCTGGTCATCAGGTATGGGAGGAAACGTCCCAGTGTGTGTAGGGATATAACTATCCCGGACTGATCCGGTAGTCTCTTACTGAGATAAAGAATCCTTCTGAATTCATTTTCTGGAAAGATAAACTGTTGGTTCTAGTGCTGAAACTTTGAAATGCCAGTCCTGTATTTTCTATCATTTTGAAAGTGATGAAGAATTTTTATCATGGTTAATATTCACATTTATGAAATAAAGTAGCATGATATGGAAAGAGAAAGCATCTATTTAAGAAGAGTTATGATAGTGGGAGGTCTTTCTCCAATTTTAGTGTTTTATTTTCCTTTACATAGTAGCATTTTCAGTAAAGTAGAACATGAGCAGTATTTCCATGCTTCTGAAGCAAATAAGAGCTCAGAATCTATGTGAACTATCTTATAGAAAGTGTATTTTTCTATAATCAATACTGATTATTTTTATTTTTTAAAAGAAAGCGTTTGTTTGTTCCAGAGATTATAAACATTGGATTAAATGCATGTCAGGATACATTTCTCATGATCTGACTTCTGTAGTGATAATTCTGTTCAGCGGTAACGTCAGAACGTAAGCCGTCATGTCGCGTGTGATATTCTTGCTCGTTTGTTAATCTCAATTCTGTCCTGCCCCACCCTTTCTAACCTTTTGTTTCCCTGGAGCACCGAAAGGAGTAACCTATTGAGCTTTTGCTGGAGGATGTTATAAATGAAAATTTAGTGTCCATTCCGTCAGCTTTGTCAACTGGGAGAAGTGGTGTGTGTCAGGAGTACGTAGGAGGCATGAAGTCCGTAGGGAAAGCTTGGCCATCTCCCAATCTCTGCCACGGTGTGGTGGCAGTCTTCCCATGGCCTGTGTTTAAACCAGGGCTGTTCTCACATCTCAGCTGAGTGGTGACAACCCTGGGAATCTGAGAGCTTGAACTGTGGGGACTGCCAGCCGGTGACCCAGACTTGCTGCCACGTTAAGCCCCCTCCCGTGGGTAGGGCCGATGAGCGTTTTCACTGTGTTTCTCAGTTTCCTTAGCATAGTCAGAATCTACTTCCACGTTATGTAGTAGAAACGGACCGAGGGCCACCGTATTCGGGTACTTGTAAACTGGCTTACAATTGTGAAAAATATTTCCATTGCTTAAAAGACTTACGTGGATTCTCAAAAACTAGTGGTAGGTCTTCAAGTACATTCATGTCAACAGTATTGTAAAGCCCTGTGATAGTTACCCCTGAGCTTCCTGCGGCCAACAACGTGTGCAAACTAACCAGGAAAACAAGGAGTTACTTCTTTTTCTTTTTAAAAAAGCTTTATCTGATAAACTTAGAGGGGAGAGTGAATGCTTTTTTATTCCCCTTTTTGAAATTAAAATCATATTTATTTTGCCATGAACTTTTTTTTTTTTTTTTTTTTTTTTTTTTTTTTTGCCATGAACTTTTAGAGTTCTAAAATTATCTTTATTAATTGTAAAAATAAACTACCTTTAAAAGGTAGGATAACTAAATTATTCTGTAAATCCATCAAATATTTGTTTTTCTAAAAAAGACAAAGATGCCACCTTCAGTTGGGAAGTTAGGGAGCTGTGGCCGTCTGCAGTGTCAGTCTTCCTATCTTGCCTAATATATTTTTTTCTATCATGGGATGTATTAAGGATTCAGAGGCAAATCAGTCCCCATACATAATGAAACAATGTTAAATGAATACTAGAAGTGAAGCTATATCCTTCAAAATAATTTCTAAAAGGCCAGAATACTTTGCATAAGCAGTTTTCTAATATCCATGAACCAAACCAAATAACTGCACATATTAATTGCATATTTTAAACCAGAAAAACTAAGTAACTTGTGAATGCATGTTTTAAATAATGTCTTCTTTTCTGGGAAAGGCTGCAATTGAAAGCCCAACATGAGTATAGTATGAGAGTAGATGGCATTGAAAAGGAGGAAAATGCTAAAATAAAGTGTACATTTGTCAATACTGATATTAGATTTATTAATGTAAGGTCTTTCTGGGTTAGTTTATCATCCCACATTTTGATAAACTTCAATAAAATTCCTCTAGATGCTTCGGAATATTCTCGTAGAAAAAGATGATTTAAAAATTCACCTTTCATTGCAAAAGCAGTCCGTGATACTAAATAGAAACAGGATTAGTGATTGTTTCTCAGAACGTCAAATTACTCCAATTATTCCAACTTAGGTGGATAGATAGCTCTGTGGTTAAATGCACAGCTCCACACGTCTGCAGCCAGGAACAAAATGTATAAGCACACATCACTTAACCAGTTACAAAGGGCGATAAAGGAATCTATAAATTTTGCATTTACAAGATCCTGCAACGAAGGCGTTGTAAGTTACTCTTTCTGGGCACCGCAGGTTCGAGCAGCACAGATGTTAAGGAAAACTGCGGTATGGACGGCGCGCCCCCCAAGGACGGCAGCGCCCCGGGGCCTGGCGAGGGCGCCCCGCTCTCCAACGGGGGCGGCGGGGGCGCCGGCAGGAAGCGGGCCCTGGACGAGAGCAGCAATGGCCACTCCAAGTTCCGCCTGAAGAAGCGGAGGAGGGCGCCGGGGCCCGCGCTGCCCAAAAACGCGCTGATGCAGCTCAACGAGATCAAGCCCGGCCTGCAGTACACGCTGCTGTCGCAGACGGGACCCGTGCACGCGCCCCTCTTCGTCATGTCCGTCGAGGTCAACGGGCAGGTCTTCGAGGGCTCCGGCCCCACGAAGAAGAAGGCCAAGCTGCACGCGGCCGAGAAGGCCTTGCGCTCCTTCGTCCAGTTTCCCAACGCCTCCGAGGCCCACCTGGCCATGGGCCGGAGCCTGTCCGCCAACGCAGACTTCACGTCCGACCAGGCTGACTTCCCCGACGCGCTCTTCAATGGCTTCGAGACCCCGGACAGGCCGGACATGCCCTTCTACCTGGGCGCCAATGGCGACGACTCCTTCAGCTCGAGTGGGGACCTCAGCCTGGCTGCGTCTCCCATGCCCGCCAGCCTGGCCCAGCTGCCCCTCCCCGTGCCCCCGCCGTTCCCACCCCCGAGCGGGAAGAACCCCGTGATGATCCTGAACGAGCTGCGCCCGGGACTGAAGTACGACTTCCTCTCGGAGAGCGGGGAGAGCCACGCCAAAAACTTCGTCCTGTCCGTGGTCGTGGACGGGCAGTTCTTTGAAGGCTCGGGGAGGAGCAAAAAGCTCGCCAAGGCCCGGGCCGCGCAGTCCGCCCTGGCCACTGTCTTTAACTTGCGCCTGGACCAGACCCCGTCTCGCCAGCCCGTCCCCAGCGAGGGCCTCCAGCTGCACTCGCCACAGGTGAGGACAGCCGCCCGAGCGCGGCCGCGTCTTGCTCATGCTTTTAGACGGGGTGCGGTTGCCATGGTCACTGGTGTCTTCTCGCCGCTCTGTCCTCAGCACGGGGAGGTCCTGGTAAGTCCGGCTGCTGGCCTTCCCGTGACTGTGCCGGTTGTGGGGCCGCCGCGAAGCCCGGCCAGGGCCGTCAGGTGCAGCGTGGTCAGTGCCGCCCACAGCGGGTGGGCCGAGGTGCCCTCCCTGTGCTGCCTGCCCCTGTGGCGACCACAGCCCACGGCGGCCTGTCGCGGAGGAGACGGGAGGGGAGGGGAGGGCCGGAGCCCTGGCACCTTGCCCCAGCGCAGTGGGGTCCCCCCTCCGTGTCTCACCTGGGACCCAGGTACAGGACAGGTGGGGCTGGCTGGTCAGCAGCTGAAACCCAAGTCTGGGTCAAGTGCCAGCGCCCCGCGGATCCTGTCCAGGCCGAGGCCGAGCCGCAGCGCTGGCGAGCACGCGTCAGAAGGGCCGGGGCGTCGGGGCCTCTGCGAGCGCTCCAGAGCCCCCCGGGTGCCCGGGGGTCTCGGCACCTGCAGTTCCCCGAGGGGTCCCTGTGGCTCCCCTGCTCAGCCGGAGGTGGGCACCCCTCTTAGTTTGGTCTTGGACAGGGCGAGAAGGGGGAATATCAGGGTGAATTTTCAGGGTGAAGAGAGGGGACATTTCAGGGTGGGCTCTGAGGAGAGGGAAGGAGGAAGTGATGTTTAGTGGTCATCTCAACACCCTAGAACTCTTCGGTTATTTATTGCTTCTTTTCCTGGAAATCCAAAATTATTCTGGTCTATTGTAAAAATGTTTCTTTCAGGGAGGAAGTCTGACCCTCTTCTCTATTCCTTTCTGTCAAAATATTATTCACTTTGAAGATAAAATACACACTGATCTGAGGAGAAAAAATGAAGGACTCCAAATTGACGGGGCAGCCCACATTCCCTCAGGAAACTCGGCTTCCATCTTGCCTTTCTGTGACCTCTGTACAGTTGTCACCCTAGAGGACCAGTAGTTCTCAGTTTTAAAAAAGGAAATTTATTTTCTTTCGCTTAAAGCCACCAAATACAGCATCAGTATAAAGTAACATATTCAAAGTATTTCGCTGATTTTTTATGAGCCAAGTAACCGCTTCCCGTGTATTAACTTCTTGTTAATATTATTCATAAGCACCATTAGTCCATTTATCATTTTACACGTCGGTGGCACTAGTTCCCAAGGGATTTTTTATTTCCAGGTTTACTGTTTGATAGAGTGTTTCAGCCTGAGCTGCGGTGGCCCTGTCTTCCCTTAGCGCTGGCAGTCACATGAAGCGACTGGACTCATCAAATGCCGTGACCCCCAGTGCTTGGTTCTGCGTGGGTGACACCTCGGTGGGGGGGCGGGGAGGCGGGCGGAGGTCTGCGTGTGCGTGTGCGTGGGTGTGTGCGTGTGCGCTGGCAGCCTGCCGCTGCCCGGGCTGTGATGTCAGTGGGGAGCAGTGACCAGAGCCCCTGGCTGGTGGAGCCTTGCTCAGGAGGGGCCGTCTCCGCCCTGCCCAGGTGGCCTCTGTGGCCCAGGCCAGCCAGGCTGGGAAAGTGGAGCTGTCTCTCCCCCCACCGAGCCCGCCCCGCTCACAGGGCCCCCAGGGTGGCTCCCAGCCCCCGAGCGGTACCTCAGGAAGTAGTCGTGTCCTCCTCGCAGGACGTGCCGGCCAACAGAGGGTCAGTCCTTACACTCTTTCCCCTGGGAATTTCCAGACGTACGGTCTAGAGGGGGTGAAACGTCCTACTGTCTTGCAGGTGGAACCCTTGAAGGGCGTGGGTTGGCCATCCCTGGTCTCAGGACTTTTTGCCTCCGTGGCGTTCATGGCGGCATCAGAGGGTTTAAAATCAGACAGCGTTGCCCACGTGGTGTGTGCAGGGCGGTCTGTTAGTGAACTTGGTGGACGTGGCCGGACCGAGCCGTCCCGCGGGGCCCAGCCTCGAGCTGACTTTGAGAGCATGCTCCCTTTGTTATCATATCTGCCCCGAACCTAGAGGGAGATTGCTTCACGCCCAGTCTCTTCAGGGGACGGGAGGGCTGGCCTGGGCAGAGGCTGTCCATGCAGGTGCCCGACTCCACGCTTTTCCGCTTTTCTCTGAGAGTTCAGAGCCCCGCCTCACCTTGCATGGAGCGGGCCTTTGTTTCCTCTGGCTTCCCCTTCCTCTCCTGCTGTTCTTCTCTTCCCACTGGAGGGTATCATCACCATCATGTGATTGCACATACTGGCTTTCTGTCCGTGGCCTCGCTACCTTTCCTGCCCACACACCTCTGCCCTCAGTGCCTCTGTCTAGGGTGCAGAGTAGGGCCCCGTCTCTTGCTCTTCTGGCCACACTCCGTGCCTTTGGCCTTGAGCACCGCCTTCTGGGGCTCGTTGCTGGTGCAGTGGCCGGTGGAAACATCCTGATGACGCTTCTTCCCAGAGAAGCCACCATTTAGGACAGGTGGCTTTTCTGTTCATTTGGGAGTATTTTATTGAGGGCCCAGCTGGGGACTCCAGACCAGTGTGAGCTGGTGGGACGTGGGTCTCACGTGGCTCCTGGCACACACCTCCCATCAGGCATCGTTTCCCAAAACACCGAGAGTGTGTTCTATCCAAGATGAATCGTAAGCTGTGAAAGTAGGACCACGTCCAAAATCTCACCGGTGCGTTTGCCTCTGGAAGCACTCCCTCCCTGCAGTCCAGCGGCCCCCTGACCTGGACACGCACCACTGGAAGTCTTCTGAAATCACATTACACTCGCCCTGCACAGGTGTAGCCTCCGCTGCATTCTGGTGTCATTCGGTCTAAGTGACAAATGCCCTTACAGGCTCTAAGCGGTGCTGGTTTCTGAGTGACTGGGCCACGGTAATTACTTTTAGATGTTGAAATCACTGAGACACACACGGACCGGGCGCCTTTGGGAGGGAGGTGCTGTGAGCTTAGTGATCCTGCAATGTGACCGCCCTTCAGACCTCCCCTTTCTCTTCCCACGTGTCCCCCATGGGGCCTCGCCAGCCCTGAGCTGACTGGGCCGCACCTCCTGTGGTCTCACTTCTTCCAGAAGCCCTGCCGCTCGGGGACTGTGGCTGCAGGACTCGGAGCCCTGGCTCGGAGCTGCAGAGGGGGGAGGGGGGTGACCTGGCAGGCGCTCTCGCCTCTGGGCCTGGGTCCCTCCCCCGGGGCAGGGCGGGTGTGAGGAGGCCTCACCTGCTCAGGTGCTAGTTCCCGTGCGGTCGGGCTCCAGACTCTCCTCCTGCAGAGACCCTCGCGTGCCCCTTGGGCGTCTGTTTCCGAGGAATGTCTGGGAGGAAAAAATGTGCATGCACGCGCACACATACACACACACAGACACACACACACACTCGTTTGCCAGACTTACCTGTGTGGTTCCAGAGGAGAGGCCCCAGAACGTGGCCCCGAGGGGAGCGCTAACCCCCTGCTTGGTCCACAGGTCTTAGCCGATGCCGTGGCTCGCCTGGTTCTGGAGAAGTTTGGGGACCTGACGGACAACTTCGCCGCCCCCCACGCGCGCAGGAAAGTTCTTGCTGGAATCGTCATGACAACAGGTAACCGTGTTGGCGGTGTGTCCCCCTGCCTGTTTTCATGCTTCGTGAAGGTGAAATGCTTTCAGCCTAGAAAAATCTCTGTGACACCAGCAGGAGGTCACTTTTTCATTCTCCTTCAAAATGTTTACCATGTGCAAATAGAGGAACTGCGCTTATATTTTTCCCCTACAGGTTCATCTTTTTAACCTAAGTTTTTCATTGGGAGAAAGAGTCCTGTATTAATATTTGATTCCTATAATCTTATGTGAATGGTCTTGATCGACTCTGGAAACCTGCAGGAGAGCTGTTAGTTCTTACTTCACTTGAAAGTAGGACATAATCTGATTTATCAGTTAATGTTAATGCTGCCAGATAAGTTTCTGTGTGACTTTTACGGGGGAGAGAGGAAGCCCTAGCAAGAGTAGGAAATCTGTGGGGGTAAAGCACGCTTTGGGATAGCAGAAGAAACCCTATTAAATTTGTGTCTAAGTTCCCAGCAGCGAAGGGAACCCCCCCTGAGTTCTCTTCCCACATCCCAGGAGTGAGCCCGCCAGGCAGCGTCTCCGTGGATCCCTCCTGGGAACAGGAAAGCACGGCCTCGGCCAGTGCCTGCATCCCTGGGGTGGCCGGGAGGACCCTCTGCTCCTTGGGGCTGAGTCTGGGGCTGTCATGGGGGGGGGGCCCTTTCTTCTCGGAGCATCTGCTCTGCCCAGCTGGCCAAGCCTGGCCTGCCGCGTGCAGGAAGCCACCAAGAGGCCAGAGAGGGGGGCGGTGGGGGGTGGTTGGTCTGTCTACACCGGGCGGGCAGGGGCAACCCCAGTTCCCATAGGGCGACTGCCCGTCCCTTTCTCCTGAGGCGTGGTTCACCTCTGATCATGGACAGGACCTGGTTCTGTGGCCCTCAGCGCTGATCGCCCCCCATGCCCTAGAGGACAGGATCTCATTTTCTTGCTGTGTCTTTACCTTGGCACAGCTGAGAGCTGTCTGACGGGTAGGAGGAATGCTCTGAACAGTAACTTGGGTTTCAGTGTTTATTCTGATGTGTGCTGCCTGTGTTTTCTCCCTCTTCTCCCTCCATCTCCTTGCTGTCATCTTGTACACACGTAAAGGTGAACACGTATGCTGCTGGATGACGTAGTTTCCTAAGCAAGGCGCTGCCCTTCCCGGTGACGGGAGTGAGCGAGCTTGTGGTTTTTCATCCAGGTGTTTTAACCGCCTCAGAAGGGGCACATTACCTCGTGGGGGCATTTTGCCCCATAGTGTGTGTTGCACTTGGGACCCTCCACTCGAAGCCATGGTTTACGCCTGAAGGCAGCACCACACTGCACGTGGCATGTGGTCCTGACGTCAGGAGACCTGGTTCAAATCCCCAGGCCGACTTTGATGGCCCTGTGCCTCAGTCCCCTCATCTGCAAATGGAGACAATGGTAGGATGGGCCTTGGAGGACATGGGAGGGAAGTGAGGTACCTTCCCCGACAGGCCGCGCGCAGGGCCTGCACCCTGTCATACGTGGTCTGTCTGTCGACACCTGCATATCAGAGAGATGGCTCCCGAGGTTTCCCCAGTGCTGATGGCTGCACTCACTCCCCGAGCAGTTAAACGGTGCCAGACCGCTAGACAGCCCCCTGCATGACTCCTGGGCCCCCGGCGTGAGTGTCAGGCAGTCCTCCCAGCCTCTGCAGTGCTTTGATGTTACTACCAGGATTCATTACCAGGCCAGTCTGTCTACCTCTACACAGTGCTCCCCCGTGTCCACTGGGGAGTGTTCAAGAAAGGCTAGTGTGTTCCAGGGGAAGTAACTTTCCAAGTAGAATCTTGACACGCAAGAGTAGGGAGGGCTACCCTCCTAGAATGTGCAAAGCAAGGCTCGGGGGGCCCGTTAGCAGCGCCCAGGTGAGGGTCATGGCAGGGTGTGAAAATGAGCTGACGTCTCCCAGGTCAGTCCCTGGGAATGCGGGTCCAGCCCGGGCGTGTCAAGGAATAGCAAGGAACGATTTCTCTTCTGTTTTTCAGGCACAGATGTGAAGGATGCCAAGGTGATCAGTGTTTCCACAGGAACAAAGTGTATTAACGGCGAGTACATGAGTGATCGCGGCCTTGCGCTGAACGACTGCCACGCAGAAATCATATCTCGAAGATCCTTGCTTAGGTTTCTTTACACACAACTTGAGCTTTACTTAAAGTAAGTTTAGCAAGTAAATAAGTAAAGGAAGCTGTTTTTTGTTTTTTGTTTTTAATTGTCCTCTCATCAGAATGTATTGCAAAACTTTCCACTGCTTCTGTAAGCACTGAAAAATTCTCAACCTAGTAACTTTCTGGGTAACAGTGAGGTTGGATCCCATTTCCCCGTGAAGCTGAATTATAACACACACACTCGCATGTACATACACGCCACACGTGTAGTCAGAGGGGCCATGTCTGTGTTTCAGACCCCGAGCTTTCGTTTTATGCAGAAGTAAGTGCCGGGGAGGTGGGCAGTGCTGCCCCAGCCACTGTGCCCGGAACGGCTGACCGTGGACCTGACTGCCTCTCGCCACAGGCCACGTCTGACATGCTTCCTTTCTGTTCTGAGGTCATGAATGAGGAGGAGAGGTTACTTACGTATTGATGGCCTGTCCCATTGGTGAGCAGACAGGAACTGTGCTAATTATCATTAACATATAAAATAAATACCCCAGTCCAAGCTTATCTTACCCCGTTGAAAACACTGGCCTTTGAAAATCATCGTAAGCTATGACAGACTAAATTTTGATTGTATTCAGCTTTAAAGTTTATCTTTGCAACTCGTTTCCTTTCAGTAGCAAAGATGATCAAAAAAGATCCATCTTTGAGAAATCCGAGCGGGGAGGATTTAAGCTGAAGGAGAACGTCCGGTTCCATCTGTACATCAGCACCTCCCCCTGTGGAGATGCCAGGATCTTCTCGCCACACGAGCCCGTCCTGGAAGGTATGGCACCGGACTCGTCCACGGCCACAATGTCTCAAGAAAATTCACGACTGTGCTATAACAGAGAAAAGGATAAACCTACATTAATATCCTTTCTTCTTTAAAAATTTCAACCTTGGATGTGGACCTGGTAGGAATATATAAAAACATGAGGTTTTTCTTCTCAGTAAGTTGACATTTTAATGAATGAAAATGTGGATTCTCATGAGAAATTAGAATAGAGTGAGGATATTAGATCAAAATTGTTTTCAGTTTTTCAATTTGGGTGATACCTGTGTCTGAATGGGAAGTGTACGTCATCGTCCGTGTTTCTGGGGAGCCGTAGTTTAATGAGTGTGTAATCGAATTAGAAAAGCAGGTGCAGGCTGGTGGCCACCACGCGCCCTCCGTCCTCCCTTGTGCTCACTTTTGTTTCATAGGAGTTTGTACCCACATCCCTTCTCACAAGCTTAAGCGTTATTTATTCCAAATAGAACATTTGATTACATTATTTTTCTTGACTATAAAAGCAACATATACCCACTGTAGAAAGTTGCTAAATATTTTTAAAACATAAAAAAGAAAATTTAAATCACTCCATATTCATATAACCCAGAGATAATTACTCTGGATGTTTGTGAATGCTTCCTATGAATTTATTTCTGGATCGTTATAGATTTATTTTTGAAAATTTAAATATACAGCAAAGAAATATAGCAAATACCCAAATATCCATCACCTAGAATTAGCAAATGTTAGCATTTTGTCCTGTCTGCTTCAGCTCGTTTCTAATGATAGAAATAAATCATTTTGATTAAAATGGAAGCCCTCTTTTCTCCCAACCACTAAGGAGACCACCTTCATGAATTTGGTTTGTAGTATATCCTCCTGTCTAATTTTATGTACTTACATTGTACACACATATCTTATGTGTATATAGAATAAACATATGCACACATAAGTGTAAAGTGTATTTTGAATTGATAAGGTGTTGTTAGATGTGCTTTTCAGTGAGTTAAGTATATGCTCAACTTAACCACCTTGAGAGATGGACCCTCCCAAGAGGATCTTATGTTTCTGTCTTAGAACCAGCAGACAGACATCCGAATCGTAAAGCCCGAGGACAGCTGCGGACGAAAATAGAGTCTGGTGAGGGGACGATCCCAGTCCGCTCGAATGCCAGCATCCAGACGTGGGACGGGGTGCTGCAAGGGGAGCGGCTGCTCACCATGTCCTGCAGTGACAAGATGGCGCGGTAAGCACCCCCCTACCCTGCCGAGTACCTGGGGTGCTTGCTGCCGTTTCCAGAAACACCTGCACCCATTTCCTACCTCATGTGTTCCACAGATTCTCTGAAGGACTAAGGTTCTAAACAGGTGCTTCGGGGGCCACCTTGAGGGGATAAAGGTGGGGTCTCCGTGGGCAGAGGCTCTTGAGCCCTGTCCTTTTGGGTTTTTATGGAGGTTTCACTACAAAGGCACTGTTGATTAAAATCATGGGCAATTGGTATTTGAACTCAACCTCCAGCCCCCTCCCCTCCCAGGAGATCAGGGGGGCAAGACTGAAAGTTCCCACCTTCTATAATCACGTAGTTGGCTCCACAGACAACCAGCCCCCATCCTTAGGTGGGTGACAGAATTCACCTCATTAACATAAGACACCTTCATGGCTCTCATCACTTAGGAAATTCCAAGGGTTTGGGAACTATGAGCCAGGAACCCCAGAAGAAGACCAAATACATATAAGAAAAATATATTTTTGGTCATCTGAATGACCAAGTATACTTTTCTGATGAATCACAATATCACAATTACTGTAGCTTCATAGTAAGTCTTGAGGTCAGATAGTCTCAGTTCTCCAACTTTGTTCTCCAGTGTTGTATTGGCTGTTCTGGGTCTTTTGCTCCTTCATATAAACTTTAGAATCAGTTTGTCAACATCCACAAAATACTGTGCTGGGATTTTGATTGGGTTTGTGTTGAATCCATAGATCAGGTTGGGAAGAACTGACATCTTGACACTATTGAGTCTTCCTATCCATGAACATGGACTATCTCTCCATTTACTTAGTTCTTTGATTTTTTTGTCAGTTTTATAGTTTTTCTCATATAGGTCTTGAATATATTTTGTTAGATTTGTACCTAAATATTTAATTTTGGGAGGTGTTAATGTAAATGGTATTGTGTTTTTAATTTCAAGTTCTACATGTTTATTGTCGGTCACAAATGATTTTTGACCAAGGTTCAAAGCCAATTCAGTAGAGAAAGAACAGTCTTTTTAACAAATGGTGCTGGGACAATTGGACATCCCTATGTAAAAACAAAAAAAAATGAACCTGATATTTTGCACCATATACAAAAATTCACTGAAAATGTGTCATAGACCTAAATGTGTAAAAGTTCTAGAAGAAAACAAGAGAAAATCCTGGCAACTGGGATAGGCAATTTCCTAGACACAATACCAGAAGCACTCTCCATGAAAGGAAAAAGTGATAAGTTGGACCTCATCAAATTAAAAGTTACTTCTTTGAAAGACACTGTTAAAAGAATGAGAAATAAAGTCACCAACTGGAAGAAAATATTTACAAATCATATATCTGATAAAGGACCTGTATCCACAATATATAAAGACCCTCTAAACCCAACAAGGGGAAAAAACAATTTTTAAAATGGGCAAAATATTTTAATGGGCACTTCACCAAAAAAGATGTCAAATTAGCACATGAGAAGACGCTCCACGTCGTTAATCACGGGGAGTGCAGGAGGGATGTGAAGGCACATGCTTGACTCTAAGGCTAGACCCCTGCCCGGCACGGTGGGGACCCCAGGAGCTGGAGCACCATCCCCCCAGGCTGGGGCCGATGCTGCAGCCACTTCTGAGGACAGCTTGGCAGCCGTGTGCCCCAGCCACTCTACTCCTGCTTCCCGAGAGAAAGGGAAGCAGTGTCCACAGAGACTCACACAGGAGTGCTCCCAGCAGCTTCCCTGTACAAGTCAAAAGCTGGAAGCAGCCCGAACTGCTGTCAGTCTATAAACAGGGGTAAGCAGGGGGTGTGTCTGTGCCACGCGGCACTGCTCAGGCGAGGGACAGAATAAACCGTGATGTACAGTCAGTGCAACGTGGGCACATCACAAAATAGCTCTGCAGAGTACGGGAAACCAAAGGAGTGCTTACTGTGTGATTCCCTGTCTGTAAATTTCTAGAAAGTGCAAACTACCTCACAGTGACCGAAAGCAGATCAGTGGTTGCCCAGGGATAGGGGGCCAGAGCCGGAGGGGGCAGGAGGAAGGCCTAGAGCAAGGTGTGAGGAGACTCTGGGGTGGTCTCAGGCATGTATAAACATCAGGACTCCCCAGATCCTGTGCTTTAACCACGTGCAGGGCACTGTGTGTCAGCTACCCCTCAGCAGCTCACGGAAGAGGAGGTCGCAGTGGAAGTTAGGAAATGGTTGTAAGTAAGTGACAGAAAGCCCCACAGCTACTGAGTCAGAAAGAGAACAATGAACAAATCCAAATAAGTAGAAAAAAGAAAACGATAAAGACCAGAAATTATTATTAGATGCAACAGAGATGAGCAGCGAGGAGCAACGAAACCCAGTGCTGCTTCTTTGAAAAAGATAGTGAAATCGACAGAACTTGGGCAAGTGTGACCAAGATACAAGGCCCAGCCAAGCCAGATTAGGGGAAGAAAAGCGGGTGGTCAGGGATTCAGCAGGAACGGAAATGGGCTCAGGTAGTTACAGTGAGAATTACGGACACTGCGTTACCAATATCTTTTACAACTGAGATGAAATAAAAACTTTTTAGAAAAGTGTACATTCGTAAAATTGACTCAAGCATAGGTAGAAAATTTGAATGGAATTCTAGCCATTAATTAAACCAGTCACCCCCCACTCCCAAGAAGTAGATAAATTGAAGCAAGTCAAAGAGGTGGCTGTGGAGAAAGAGGACGCAGGTCTCCCAGGAGGCTTTTCTGTGAGAGGCTCTGCACTTGCAGGGTGGCGGGGGGGAGCAATCCCTGTTTATATAATCATTTCTACAGATTAGGAAAGCAGGGAAAGAACCCCAGCTCATTTTGTGGGCTGCCTACCACCTGTATCCCCAAACCAGACCAGGAAGGAAAACAAAATGACAAGCCATCCTCAATTATAAACACACTCACATTTACACCGAATCCAATCGTACTTCTAATAGTTTGATCGGTTTTTTCCAAATCTATAACTTCAATCAAAATCTCGTCGTTTTTCATAGCACTTGACACTCAAGTGGAAAAGTAACCGCGTCAAGCTGAGTGGTAAAGGCAGCAGGGAGGTGTCATAGAGCACAGACCTGGAGAGGGACATCTGGGTACGTGGTGCCCCAGTGGTGAGCAGGTTCGCCTACACTGAGGAGGAAACGTAACTGGATAGAAGTTTATTGATCTCTCATGGAAATCAAGTTTGGGAACAGGTCACCCGGAGCTGCTGCAGTCGGCTGGTCACCCTGAGGCCAGGTTCCGTGCTCCTGCACCGCCACTGTGTCGCCTGTCCTCAGGGTCTCCCCGGTGCCCAGAGCTGGCCAAATCCCCAGCAGCAGGAGGGCCAGACGGGCAGGCCTCCAGCGGCTCAGGATGGCAGGGCAGCTGCGTTTCACCACCGAGGACCTGGCGTGCGGCCGCGTCTCCTTGCAGAGGAGCCTGGGTTAGCTGCCGTCTGGAGGGGGATGGAGGCCCTGTTGCTCAGAAGGGAAGGGACGCGGGGCTGCAGCTGCGGTCTGTGCCACGTGGGGGACTCGTGGACGAGGTGACCTGGCTGGTGTCCATCCTGAGCCAGAGCCATGTGCGCAGAGGCACCTGCTGACAGATAAAGACCCGGGGCTGCACCGTGATGCCCGGCATTGCTGGCGGGCCTCCGCCTCAGCGGGCTTCTTCAACAGGGCACAGAAAGCCCAGATGAGAAAGAAAAACATGAATCAATTTGACCATATTGAAATTTTAAAACTTACTTACCAAAACCCCCATAGATATATTGGAAAGAAAAGCCACACGCTGGGAAAAGAGATCTGACTCATGTAACCAGCAAAAGGTTTATAAAGATAATTCCCACAGCTCAGCAAGTCAGAGGCATAGACTGGAAGGGCCTTTGCTGGGGGGCTGTGAACGTTCCATCTTACTGAAATGGGGGTTCCACCCATGCACATAAAAGTCAAAACTGGGGGACCCGAACCCTTAAGATCTGTGCCTTTCACTGTGTACGATGGTCATCATCTCGAAGAATAAGCAGACGCAAGGCAGGAGGAAAGGGACAGCATGGGGACAAGTGCCCTGGCCTGCCCCCTTCCCGACCCTGTGGCTCCACCACCCAGGGTTAGCGCTCGGCAGGCCCGTGAAGCTGCCCCCGCTCAGACACGGGGCTGGGATTGGGTGGCAGGTTCCCACACACACCTGAGTTGGCTGCAAATCGAGGGTCCCAGATCGACCGTCCATGGGTTCAGTAGGTTGCTAGGAAGGCTCACCGATCAGCCAGATGGAAGGGGTGCGTGGGAGGAGGGGCCCACCCCTCAGCCTGGGGAGCTTCCAGCCCTGTCCTCAGGGGTCTCTATGCAGACGGATTGAATCCTTGGTCCTTGGTGATTAACTCAACCCCAGCCTCTCTCCCCTCCCGGAACCACCCTCTAATCTTGTGGTTGGTTCCCCTGGCCACCAGCCCCTTCCTCCAGAGTCACCTGGTCAGCATGACTCCAACGTGGTTGAAAGTGGCTAGTTGCTCAGTATCACACCAACAAATGGCTGGATGGCGCCACGAGGCGGCCAGCTCCTCACAAGCCCCTCCCGTCCCTGCCATGGGGGAGTGAAGAGTCCCCTGGGCCGTCCTGTCCCTACGGAAGTCCCACAGCAGGTGCTGGGAGGGCTGACCTGGGTCTTGCAGAGGGGCAGGGCCACCTCCCACAGATGGTTCCAGATGGGGACAGGGCAGTGGGCGGGCTTTGGAGTGAGGCCACGGTGGGCTGGGGTGGGGGAGGTGAGCCCTGCTGCCGGGGGCGCGGTGTGGGAGGGGCCCG
Source organism: Balaenoptera borealis (assembly GCF_965194805.1). Classification (NCBI taxonomy): domain Eukaryota; kingdom Metazoa; phylum Chordata; class Mammalia; order Artiodactyla; family Balaenopteridae; genus Balaenoptera; species Balaenoptera borealis. The sequence goes on along the minus strand of NC_138862.1, from coordinate 1,431,105 downwards.
CTGGGGGGCTCCCCGCCTCTGGGTGAGTTCTGTCGGCTGGGCCGGGCGTGGGAGGGAGGGAGAGAGGGAGTTCTCGGCACTGCTGAGCCCGGAGGTGGGGGGAGCAGAGACCACCTGCCCGAGGGCAGCAGCTCGACTGTTCAGAGCGCTGGGGGTCCGCCACCTTCACTGTGTGGGCGCAGACTCAGAAGTGGGCCAGGAGGGCGAAGGGGGGTTTTGGCTGTGCCCCCCCGGATCGGGGGACGTGACAGCACGACCATGCTCTGAAGCCCATCCTCCGAGAAGTGACAGAGCAGGAGGGATTGCCTGTGTGCAGACGCCTGTGTGCAGGGGCGCCAGCACTGCAGCCCCTGTGAGGCGGGGTCGTGGTGTGGGGCCCGTTTCCAGGCTTCACAGGGGGCTGCCCTGGGGCGGCGGTCTGCAGGGCGCACACCCTACGCGTGCACGTCCTCGCTGTTCCCTGGGAGGCTCACTGGCGAGAGCTGCAGCGGAGTGGCCGGTGCGCCAGGCCATTGCCCACCAGCCAGACCATTGCCCACCAGGGCCTCCGCAGAGCAATCGCGCGCCCAGAGTTCTCCGCGAAGCATGTGTTCAGAGCTAATGGCTTGTGAAGAGTATAGGTTTCCGCAGGATCGCTGTTTTCAAGTTTGCCCCAGGGGTCTGAATTCAGCTTAGTACGGCCTAAACCCACAAAGAAGCTTCTGATTTACATAAGAAAGGGTGCCCTGTGGTTTTTGTAAGCACCGAATCTTTCATGCTTTTCCTCGCTAGATAGGAAAACCTGTGTTTTCATTTCCTCTTTAGAGGGTGGGAGGGCTGGGATGTAGGAATCTGAGGATTTGTCCATTCAGCACGTATTGATCTGTGTATGCCAGGCGCGTAGGTTAAGTGCTGGGGTATTTCCAGTGAACTAAACAGACCAGTCCCCCGCCACGTGGAGTGCATGCACAGGAGGGCGGGTGGCGGCGCACGGTAAGTGCTGCAGGAAGTTGGGGGGGGGCCAGGTGGGCTCCGGTGGCGGCTGAGGGAGGGCCGCCACGAGAGGGACTCTGCAGAGACCGAGGTGGGGGCACTGCGGCCGCACAGCCTAGCATGGGGAGTGGTGGGGGGAGGTACCAGGCCAGACAGGCTGGCGGGCACCGGAAAGGTGGCACTTCCTGGGGAGAAGATGGGGTGGGTGGGAGGGTTTGCGCTGAGGAGTGGCCTGGCCTGGGTTTCCACAGGGTCACGCGCGACTGTCCGGCAGGGGCCCCGGGGGTGGGGGCCGTGTTTGCTGGGCTCCCCGTGGGAGGGGGCGGTGAGGTGGGCAGGGAGGTGACCTGACCCGGGTCCAGCTGCGGCCGTGACGGCGGCCCCTGATCTGTTCCGAGAGGAGGTCCCGCAGGTTTGCTGGCCGCAGGCCGGTGACAGGTTTGGCCTGAGCCGCGGAGCACGGGCTGGGCAGCTCAGGAGTTTGGGCCGTCCGCCCCGCTTACTGGCGCGGATCCACCAGGCACCGCGGTGCAGCTGGTGAGAGTGGACCCGGGCAGGGCCGGCCGGGGCTCTGAGGGCGGAGCCTGGGCCTTGCCTTCACGCCCCAGTCCTGTCAGGGTCTGGCGGCCCCCAGGCCTCAGCCCCGTCCCCACGTACTGCCGACACGTGCCGTGCGGGGGCAGCTCCCCTGTGGTCTGGGGTGCGGACCCGGTGGGCCCTGTGCTGGGCTCCCCGCCTGAGATGCAAGAGCCCCCGCTGCCCCTCCCCCAGGGCCACCCGGCCTCCCCGTGGCTTGCTCCCTGCCTGGCCGCGTCCCCTCCGGGACCCTCCCTGAAGTCGGCACCCACCCTCTTCCTCGGGGACTCTGCCTTCCCTCACGTTGATTTCCCTCAGTTTTTAATTCTTGGTTCGCCTGTTTGCCTTCTTGCTGCTTGTCCCCGTAGGACGGCCCGCTGGCTCCAGGGGCGCGTGGGCTGCGTCCCTCAGCTGCCCGGACTCAGCGCCCGGCAGCGCGGGTGCTTGGACGTGGACTGCCACGGCCGGGAGAGCGGCCCTCCTGCTGTGTGTAGGGACTCGGGCAGCGGCGTGTCTGTGAGGTGGTGTCAGAGCGAAGCCCTGGAGGGTTGGTGGTGTGACCGGGGGGCCTCACACACGCCAGCCAAACGCAGGGTCAGGGCGGTCAGCCCCGCCGCCAGGGAGCAGGAAAAAATCAGTTCCCGGCCTCCGGGGGCTCCTCTACAGCTACCTCTGTATTTATTAGAAGTAATAAAGATTTATTTTTCCTTTTGATTTTTCTCACCAGAAACGTGGCTCGTTGGTACCTTTTCAGAGCTAATCTTCAGTAAATGTGTCATCATGGGAAACATAAAGGCAAAGATCGTGCCTGCAGAAGATAATTTTTAAGCAGATTTTAAAAAATTTCCAACTGCGAAGTGGGTTATTTTTAACCGCTGCCCTCTTGCGGTTGGCTGACAGTTGCACAGAGTGAGCGGGCCGCGTAGGCACGCCGCTGTGGAGGGCGCGGGCCGGGGCGCCGCACTCAGGGGCCTGTCCCTCTGCCTTCAGGTGGAACGTGGTGGGCATCCAGGGCTCCCTGCTCAGCGTCTTCGTGGAGCCGATCTACTTCTCCAGCATCGTCCTGGGCAGCCTCTACCACGGGGACCACCTCTCCAGGGCCATGTACCAGCGCATCTCCAACATAGAGGACCTGCCCGCCCTGTACACCCTCAACAAGCCTCTGCTCAGCGGCAAGTATCTCCGGGGCGGCCGCCTTCCTCTGTCCCACGCACCGATTTTGCAGCCTCTGAGTCTTAGGAGGGAAGCACCAGAGAGAGGCTGCCCTGAGGCTATGGGGGAGGCCGGGCCGGAGCGGAAGGCGATGGGTCATTTGAGTGAGTCCCTCGAGATTACTCTCTCTAGCTGATTGAAAACCTTGCCATTTATGGGGAAACTAGAGCCCAGGCTCGGCACCCGCGTGCTTTCCTTTCACCCGTACTGGCGTGTTCAAGTCCTGTGTCGGTAGCAGAGGCTCACAGATGCTGTGAAGGTCCCGCAGGCAGCGGCCGCCCGAGGTGAAGCTGGGCCGGGCCCGCGGGGTACGTCAGCACCGCGATGAGCCCTGCAGGCGGCCAGCGCTGCACTCCCGGGCCTGCTGGCAGAGGTTGGTGGTGGGGTGTGAGTGCCCGTGACGAGCGGTGGTATCTCTCAGTGGGGGCTTGCCCCTGCCCAACGTGCCCTGTGCTACCAGTTGTTTGTTGTTTCTCTTTTAGAGTGTCAGTGGCTAACAGTAAAGTGAACAAGAGCTTTTGAATTCAAGGGTCCTAACTGCTCAGGTCACCTTTATTTAAAAGGACACAGTTAAGGTATTTTTATCCTTTTGGAAATATCGCTTTACCTACTTTTTTAAGCTAGAACTAAAACTGTAACCCTGAACTAGAATGCCTCTTGGTGTGCGTGTGTTTTGCCGTGGTCTGTGGTCTTGCTACTAGCCCATCTCTAACTAAGCAGAGCAACGTGGAACTTTATTTGAAAGCATATCTCTTAGAGCACATGAATTACACAGGAACGGAGAAAAACAAAAGTTGTTTTGGATCAAACTTTACAGCTCTCTAACTTTAACCGTTATCTTTTAAGAAAAAAAAAAAACAGACTGATAGAATTTGATGGCTGAAATTGTAGCACCCACACCCATTGAACTTCCACTGGTAGATACGACATAAGTGTACTTTGGTGTGTGTTGGCGTGTAAATTTCTCACGAGTCAGAAAATAATTTTCCCTGCTTAGTCTGTGTTCTACATTTGAGGAGAGAGTGCTTTGTTTCATTACAGCCGTCACTTGTCTCTTACGTTCATAGCCACTGAAAACATCGTGTGTGAAACACGCGGCGTACAGGAGGTGCTCAGAAATCATTGCTGGCTAGTGCCCTGTTGCGTGGTACTTACTAAGCACTATCGCTCCACCACTGCAGCCTAAACAGACAGAACCGTTTCGCTAAAGGAATATTCCAAGGTGTTGAAAGGATAGCTCACCTGTGAAAGTCAAATGTGTTTTATCACATCATAGGTATATGAAGTGCATCTGTATCTGTGAAAACATGTGGAAAAATAGTGTTTCAGTTGGCACTGCACCACATATATTTGTTAAAAACGTGAAATTATAAATAAGGAAAGAATCTGCTCTTCCTTCTTCCTCCCCGGTATCATCTCTGACCCCAAAGCCTGGGGCCCACAGGTACCACGGCGGGTGTCGTCACAGACGAAAGGATTCGAACAGCGGAAGTCTGGGGGGGGGGGTGTCAGTGTCTTAAGGTCTTGGGAGGCCACACTCCTTTGAAATGGGCCCCACAGCAAAGCCTTCAAAACTTTCTCACAGCGGGTCCCGCAGTTAGTAAGTGCCCGGGACAGGGGAGCACCCAGCACGTGTGGGTGGTCCCATTCTGGTCCTCCGGCTGTGCACACGTGGTGCGCATCTGCGTGTTTAACAGTTCGCGTCGTGTTTGTCGTTCCTTTTTCGCTTCACGGTTTATCGCAGATCATTCCCACGTTGAAAAGAGAACGATATGTGACTGCAGCGAGAGAACCATAGTGTCAGAAGGGAGCAAGGAAAATGGACCTGAACGCCGTGCAGAGAGGCTGACGTAACTAAACAAGGTTTCCTGGAAACCAGAGCAAATCTAGGTAGACTTATTTAAAGATTTAGCAGTGGGCTGTTTTTGAAGATGCTGTCGAGGTTAAAATGAGAATTTTATTTTAATTTCAGCATAAACAGCGTGCGTTTACTTTCAGAAAGAATTTCTTGGTGGTGAGCCTTTGCCTTGGACGCTCACGTGATGCTCTTCCCTGGCCTCCTGAGCTCTCTCATTTCTCCTTTTCAGATTAGTTTCAAATCCAGCACCTGCACGTTTCAGGACAGTTCTGGCTTCCCCACTGGACCCCTGAGTCTGAGCTTCTCGACTGGCCCAGTTTGCTGTCCAGGTGCACTGGGAGAACTCAAGAAGAAAGACCAAGGTGCTGGACTGGCCCGGTGCACCAGCTCCAGGGGCCATGGTCACAGCCAGGCTGCCCGGGGTCACGGGGTCACGGGGTGAGACCCCCCACAGTGCTGGTCTTACTGCCAGCGATGTCACAAAACAGGAGCACACAGAGGAAGAGGCCAAGATGGGGAAGCAAGGGTGTGAGCTCACCTCCCCGTGAGCTCCACAAAGAAACCTCCACACCTGGAGCAGTCCTCACTGAACACTAGCTGGAAACTGGCAGGAGGATGGCTGTACAACCAAGGCTGCAAGAAGGAGACACACGCAATTGGGTGGGACGGGAAGAAGAGCAGCGGGTCGGGACCTGTGCCCCCGGGAGGGGACTCAGAGGAAAAGGGAGATCGCGGGGCCGACACCAGCCCTGGGGAGTGAGTCGTGAGAGCCACAGACAGGGCGTCCTAGTCCTGGGGTCCTGCGTGTAGGAGACAAGCCTCTTGTTCCTTGGAGAGCCGCTGGGACAGATGGAAAGGCTGGAGAAGCCTGGACTCCCCGCTGGTGAGGAGCACGGGTGCTGGCTGACCCCAGGCAGGGAGGGGAGAGGTCTGCCTTAGCGTCTGCTTCTGTTCTGCGCTCCCCAGCCTGAGCTGAGCGACCACTCTGGCCCTGCCCACTCCACACCACACCTCGGCACTGGACCTAGGGCAGCCAGGACCTGGGAAGAGACTTGATCTGAGGATGCACAGGTGACCCAGAGGCCTGGGGTGTGGTCTGGGTGGGGTGATGTCAGCCACTGTAGGCGCTTACTCAGGTGGCCACCTGAATTCCCATGACCGCCTCGGCACAGGCCGCAGCCCAAGCTGAGTGAACACCCCGGCCCTGCCCACCACACTCCACAGCACAGCACTAGACGGGGGAAAAGATGTGACCATGGGCTGCGTCTGAGCAGAGCTGCCGACGCCTACGCGGGCAGTGCGTCAGACCTCTGTAAGCACACGAGCCCCTTTGGCTTCAGCACTCCCCTCCCTTGGGGCAAAGTACTCAGGGCAGGAGACAGAAAAACACACACTTCAAGGGCACAGAGCCAACTCGAGCCCAACCCTCAGGGCTTCCGCTCCAGCAGCTTGGTTGCTGACCTCACCCCTGACAGTGTGGCGATGGCCACTGAGCAGAGAGGAGGTCCCACCTCATACCCCGCCCCGCACAGGCTCTAGCCCCTCCATCTCCAGCCACATCCCCTACCAAGGTGACAGTGGCCCGCATACCCTGAGGAAAGATGTGACTGGTGTCCACATCAAATCCAGCTCTCACAGCAAAGACACTGGGCAAACAGTCTGCATAGTGATGCCCCCACATGGGCTCATCCCTTGAGGACCACCATAGGTAACTGCTTCAGGTAAATGCATAGAGACAGGGAAAGTTAAATAAAATGAACAGGCAGAGGAACTACTCTCCATTGGAAAAAAGAAAAAACCCCAGGAAAAATAAATAATGTAACAGAAATAAGCAATTTACCAAAGAATTCAAAACATTGGTAACAAAAATCCTAACTGAGTTAGGGAAGAGGATTGCTCTAAACACAGATCTTCTTAATAAGGAACTAGAAAGTATAACAAAGACCCAATCAAAAATAGATAATTCAATATCTGAGATTAAAAAGCACTCTAGAAGCCACGAGTAATAGACTAAATGCCACAGAAGAACACATAAGTGATCTGGAAGATAGAATAATGGAAATCACCCAATCAGAACAGTAGACAGAAAGACAAATCAAAACAAAACCAAAAAACGAGGAACATACAAGATCTCTGGGATAACATCAAACATGCCAACACTCGCATTTTAGGGGTTCTAGAAGGAGGAGAGAGAAGGGTATCAAAATTATGGCTGAAACTTCCCAAACCTAAGGAAGGAAACAGATATCCAGGTACAGGAGGTGCAGAGGGTCCCAAACAAGATGAACCCAATCAGACCCACACCAAGATATATAATTAAAGTGGCAAAAGTTCAAGATAATGTATTCTAAAGGCAGCAAGAGAAAAACAAGGAGTCAGTTACATGGGAACCCTGATAGGTCTGTCAGCTGATTTCTCTGCAGAACCTTTGCAGGCCAGAAGGGAGTGGCATGATATATTCAAAGTGCTGAAACCTGGGATACTCTAACCAGCAAGGTTATCATTTAGAATAGAAGAAGAGATAAAGGATTTCTTAGACAAGCCAAAACTAAAAGAATTCGACAATACTAAACTTACCCTAAAAGAAATGTTGATGGGTCTTCTCTAAATGGAAAAGAAGTAAGAATATATAGGAAAGAGAAGATCCCAATAGGAAAGGCAAATATATAGTAAGGATTGAAGATCACTTAAATAATCCAGTATGTAATTAAAAAACAAATGTAAAAGCAGCTGTGACTACAATAAACAGTAAAGGGATAAATATGAAGATGTGAAATGTATCAAAAATACAAAATGTGGGGGAGGAGAGTAAAAAATGTAGCTCTTTTAGAATGCATTTGAACTTAAATGACTCAGTTTAAATCAAGTAGATACGATTATGGGTCAACATATAGGAACCCCAAGGTAATCATAAATCTAAAACCTACAGTAGGTACACAAAAACCAAAAAGAAAGGAACCCAAGCATACTACTAAAGAAAATCAAACCACACAAGGGAAATGAAAAGAAGAAATGAACAGAGAAGAACTACAAAAACAACTGGAAAACAAGTAATAAAATGGCAATAAGTACATACCTATCAATATTTATAGTTTAAATGTCAATGGACTGAATGCTCTGATCAAAGGACATAGGGTGGCTGACTGGATACTAAACAAGACCCTTCAATATGCTGCCAATAAGAGACTCACTTCAGGGTAAAAGACACAGACTGAAAGTGAGGAGATGGAAAAAGATATTCCATGCAAACAAACGACAAGAAAGAGGAGATAGCAATACTCATATCAGACAAAATAGACTAGAACAAAAGCTATAACAAAGACAAAGAAGGGCATTATATAGTGATAAAGGGAATCAATACAAGAAAAGGATATACTGTTCCTTAACATATACACACCCAATACAGGAGCACCTAAATGTATAGAGGAAATACTAACAGACATAAAGGGACAAATTGACAATAATACAATAACAGTAGGGGGCTTTAACACTCCCCTCACATCAATGGACAGATCAAACAGAAATCAATAAGGCAACAGTGGTCTTAAATGACACAATAGACCAGACTTGGTCTTGGACTTGATTGATATCTAGAGGACACTACATCCAAAACTAGCAGAATACACATTCTTCTCAAGTGCACATGGAATGTTCTCCAGGATAGATTACATACTAGGTCACAAGAAAAGCCTTAACTAATTTAAGAGGATAGAAATTATACCAAGTGTTGTTTCTGACCACAGTGTTGTTTCTGAAATAACTGTTGAAAGAAAAACAGGAAAAGAAGAAACACGTGGAGACTAAACAACATGCTACTAAAAAACCAGGGGGTCAATGAGGAAATCAGAAAATACTTCAAGACAGATGAAGATGGAAACACAACTTCCCACAACCTATGGAATGCAGCAAAAGTGATTCGAGAGGGAAATTCATGGCAATACAGGCTTTCCTCAGGTAACAAGAAAAATTTCAAGTAAACAACCTAGGCTACCATCTAAAAAAATTACAAAAAGAAGAACAAACAAAGCCCAAAGTCAGCAGAAGGGAGGAAATAATAAAGATCAGAGAAGAAATAAAAAGATTTAAAAAAAACAATTGAAAAGATAAATGAAACCAAGAGCTGTTTTTTTGTGCAGATAAACAAAATTGATAAACCTTTAGCTAGGCTTATCAAGAAAAAAAAAAGAGGATCCAAATAAATTAAGAAATGAAAGAGAAATACCAACCGATACCACAGAAATACAAAAAAAAATCATAAGAGAGTACTATGAATAATTATATGCCAAAAAATTGGACAATCTAGTGAGAAATGGTATGCCAACAAATTGGACAATAGTGAGAAATGGACAAATTTCTAGAAACATACAGCCTGGCAAGACGGAGTCAAGAAGAAACAGATAATTTGAGCAGAGCAATCACTAGAAGTGAAATTGAATTTGTAATTAAAAAAAAAAAAAAACTCCCAGAAAACAAAAGTCTAAGACTGGACAGCTTCACAGGGGAATTCTACCAAACTTACAAAGAACATACACCTATCCTTCTTAAACTATTCCTAAAAATTGAAGAGGATGGAACATTCCCAAATTCATTCTATGAGGCCACCATTACCTGATACCAAAACAGACAAGATACCACAAGAAAAGAAAATTATGGGCCAATATCTTTGATGAATATAGATGCAAATATACTCAACAAAATATTAGCAAACCAAATCCAACAATACATAAAAAGGATCATGTACCATGATCAAGTTGGATTTATTCCAGGGTCACAAGGATGGTTTAAAGGTCACAAGTCAATCAGTGCGATACACCACACACCACATCAAAAAAATGAAGGATAAAAATCACATGATCATCTCAATAGATGCAGGAAAAGCATTTGACAAAATTCACCATCCATCATGACAAAAACTCTCATTAAAGTAGGTATAGAGGGAATATACTTCAACATAATAAAGGCCATTTATGACAAGCCCACAGCCAACATAATACTCAGTGGTGAAAAGCTAAAAACCGTCCTGCTAAATGCAGAAACAAGACAATTATGCCCACTCTTGCCATTTCTATTTAATATAGTATTGGAAGTCCTAGCCACAGCAATCAGACAAGAAAAAGGAATAAAAGGTATCCAGATTGGAAGGGAAGAGGTAAAACTGTCACTGTTTGCAGATGACGTGATAATTTTTATAGAGAACCCTAAAGTCTCCACCCAAATAGTATTAGAACTAATAAGTGAATTCAGCAAGGTTGCAGGATACAAGATTACTATACCAAAATCATTTGTGTTTCTGTACACTAATAATGAAATATCAGAAAGAGAAAATTTTAAAAAATAATCCCATTTAAAATCGCATCAAAAAAGAATAAAATACCTAGGAATATACTTAACCAATGAGGTGAAAGACCTGAAAACTATAAAATATTGATGAAGGAAATTGAAGGTGATACAAAGAAACGGAAAGCTATCCCATGCTTTTGGATTGGAAGAATTAATATTGTTAAAATGGCCATTCTTCCCAAAGAAATCTACAGATATAATGCAATCTCTATCAAAATACCAATGACATTTTTTCACAGAACTAGATCAAATAGTCCTAAAATTCTTATGGAACCACAAAAGACCCTGAATTGCCAAAGCAATCCTGAGAAAAAAGAACAAAGCTGGAGGAATCACGTGCCCTGACTTCAGACTATATTACAAAGCTACAGCAATCAAAACAGTGTGGTATTGGCGCAAAAACAGACACATAGATCAGTGGGACAGAATAGAGAGCCCAGAAATTAACCCACACACCTACAGTTAATTAATCTTCAACAAAGGAGGCAAGAATATACAATGGAGAAAAGACAGTCTCTACAGCAAGTGGTGTTGGAAAAGCTGGACAGCCACATGTAAATCAATGAAGTTAGAACACACCCTCACACCATACACAAGAATAAACTCAAAATGGTTTAAGCACCTAAATGTAAGGCCTGAAACCATAAAACTCCTGGAAGAGAACATAGGTGGAACACTTTTTTTTTTTTTTAATAAATGTATTTATTTTATTTATTTGTGGCTGTGTTGGGTCTTCATTGCTGTGCGCGGGCTTTCTCTGGTTGTGGTGAGTGGGGACTACTCTTCATTGCAGTGCGCAGGCTTCTCGTGGTGGCTTCTTTTGCTGTGGAGCACGGGCTCTAGGCACACGGGCTTCAGTAGTTGCAGCACACCGGCTCAGTAGTTGTGGCTCGCAGGCTGTAGAGCGCAGGCTCAGTAGTTGTGGTGCACGGGCTTAGTTGCTCCGTGGCATGTGGGATCTTCCCGGACCAGGGCTTGAACCCATGTCCCCTGCATTGGCAGGCAGATTCTTAACCACTGCGCCACCAGGGAAGCCCAGTGGAACACTCTTTGACATAAATTATATGGTATTTTCTTGGATCAGTCTTCTAAGGCAAAAGAAATAAATGCAAAAATACATAATGGTACCTAATTAAAAGCTTTTGCATAGCAAAGGAAACCATCAACAAAGTGAAAAGACAACCTACGGACTGGGAGAAAGTATTTGGAAATGATATGACTGACAAGGGGCTAATAGCCAAAATATATAAACAGCTCATACAACTCAATATCAAAAAAACAAACAACCCAATCAAAAAATGGGCAGAAGACCTGAATGGACATTTTCCCAAAGAAGACATACAGATGGCTAACAGGAAAAGATGCTCAGCATCACTAGTTTTTAGAGAAATGCAAATCAAAACCATAATGAGGTATTACCTCGCACCTGTCAGAATGGCTGTCATCAAAGTCTACACATACCGAATGATGGCAAGGATGTGGAGAAAAGGGAACCCTCCTACACTGCTGGTGGGAATGTAAATTGGTGCAGCCACTATGGAGAACAGTACGGAGGTTTCTCAAAAACTAAAAGAAATAGAACTACCATACGATCCAGCAATTCCACTCCTGGGTATATATTAAAAAACCCAAAACACTAATTCAAAAAGATATATGCACCCCAATGTTCATAGTGGCACTATTTACAGTAGCCAAGACATGGAAGCAACCTAAATGTCCATCGACAGATGACTGGATAAACAAGATGTGCTATATATACATATATATGTCTATACACACACACACACGATGTAATATTACTCAGCCATAAAAAAGAATGAAATAATGCCACTTGCAGCAACATGGATGGACCTAGAGATTATCACACTAAGTGAAGTCAGACAAAGACAAATATTATATGATATCACTTATATGTGAACTCTAAAAATAATACAAATGAATCTGTACACAAACAGAAACAGACTCACAGACATAGCTAACTTATGGTTACCAAAAGGGAAAGGGATGCAGAGATAAATTAGGAGTATGGGAATAACAGATGCATACTACTATGTATTAAATAGATGAACAACAAGGATTTACTATATAGCACAGGGAACTATACCCAATATCTTGTAGTAACCTATAATGGAGTATAATCTGCAAAAATACCAAATCACTATGCTGTACACCTGAAACTAACATAATATTGTAAATCAACTATGCTTCAATTAAATAAATAAAAGTAATCTATAAAAAATTTTTTAGAGTTAAAAATAAGAGCTAACATCTTTCTTAAATAAACCAAATACATGTTTTTAAAAAAAAACAGTAACAAACAAGGCAGCGTCGGGGAGCGAATCGTGACGGATCTGGTCTGAGTTCCGAGGGTCTCTGGGGAGACGGTATGGGAGTCGGGTTGCGGGGCGTGGTGCTGTCAGACCAGGACAGAAAGCTGCACCGCCTGCCAGGGGAAAGCACGTGACTATTTATGATAATTGGTGAAAAGAGCTGATTTTGTGTCAAGACAGTGAAGCCTTAAATGAGAGAGAGAATATAAATACGAATAAGAATGAGTGTGTATGTGTTTTCCAGGCAGGAATAGGTGTGGATGTTTTTCTCCTTGCCCCGGTGTCTAGAATAGGGGTCCCCATGCTACATACGCATCTTTCTACGACAGAATGACCCCCCGAGGAAACAGGAGGGACCAGGTTTGGACCCGGGGTGTGAATTCTTCATTCTTCCTTTTGTCTCATATACTTTCTGGCCATTATACCTTCTCATTATTATTTTCTTCCCCTTACTTTTGCTGAGTTGATTAAATTGTCTTTTTCTCTTTTTTTGTGCTTGTGGTTTGGAAGTTTTAAAACTTATTTTGTTTTTCCCAGTGATTACCCTTAAATTTTTATTTATTTTTTTAAATTTATTTATTTTATTTATTTTTGGCTGCATTGGGTCTTTGTTGCTGCGCGCGGGCTTTCTCTAGTTGCGGCGAGCGGGGGCTACTCTTCGTTGTGGTGCTTCTCATTGCGGTGGCTTCTCTTGTTGCTGAGCACGGGCTCTAGGTGCGTGGGCTCAGTAGTTGTGGCTCGAGGGCTCTAGGTGCGTGGGCTCAGTAGTTGTGGTGCACAGACTTAGTTGCTCCGCGGTATGTGGGATCTTACCGGACCAGGGCTAGAACCCGTGTCCCCTGCATTGGCAGGCGGATTCTTAACCACTGCGCCACCAGGGAAGCCCACTCTTAAATTTTTAAAAGTGGTTTAAATATATTTGATTAAAATTTAGCATGAAGAATTAATCAGTATTTGTAAAGGTCACAGCTGGAGAAGAACTACAACCTCAGGGTTGTTTTCACTCCACGTCCTTCTCACCCTCATCCTTCTAGATTCTGATGTCATCTTGAATTTTACAAACTTTCAAAAAGCCCTTCTTAATAAGCCCCCCGGACCTATTATCAACAGTTGTTTGGACAGAAAGAGAAGAGATACACGTCCTCCTCTAATCACTGTTTCCTGTACCTGTGGGCTCCCCTCTCTTTAATTCCACACTCAGGTTTATTTTTCATTTTGCTGAAATATGTCCTTAATTTAGTGGACAGAGTAGAGTTGTTTGTTGATTGCTTCCTGTTTGATTTTTGGGAAAATGCCTGTGCAGGCGGTGCTCTGCGTCGGGTCGCACCTTCATCCGCTTGTCTGAGGACCGCAGACATCTCGAGCCTGGCCCTGCCCTGAGAACCCCAGCCATCCTCCTGTCTCCTGTGTCACTGAGCCACCTCGATTTTCTTTCCTTCCTGGGACCCCCTTTTGTTTTACCCTTGGAGCATTAAATTTATCGCTTTCCCCTAAAATTCACAGGTTTCAACACATAAAGCCTAGGTGTGTGGCCGGTTTTCCTTTTTCCTGCTGACGACTGTGAACGCTTTGATCTGGGTAATGGAGTCTTCAGGTCAGAGAGATTTTCTTCCATTTTATCCTTTGCCATTGTCTCCATCCTCTCCTGGGGCAGAGCTCACAGGTCTCGTCCCGAGCCTCCTGCTTCACTGGGTCCTTTGGTCTGCCCTGCTAGAGACCCCCCGATTTGCTCGCTCACGGCCGTGCCAGGGGCCTCGTGCTCTGAGGGACCAGCCTTTGATGGGGGGTGCTGTCGAGACCGCGTGGAGGCCGGTGCCCCGGGACCCACCGGGCGTTGTCATAGCTGTTCACTCACAGTCGCCTTCTTCTGGCTCTGATCCCCGTTCTGGGAGAAGGCGCCACGTCTCCAATTAGGTTTTCAGTTTGTGGCCGAAGAGAGAAACCTTCCGGTGACTGCACTGTCTAGGGACGCTTCCTGAGAGGGACGAGGTGTCCCAGGTGGAGTGGACGGCCAGTGCCTGTTGTGGATGCACGTGACCTCAAAGTGTGTTCTGAACACTTGAGAGCCTATGGGATGTGATTGGCCTGTTGCTTTTTAAAATCCTCTCTGTGTGGGTGTCTTTACCTATTTTATTGATGACACTTTTGAGGATTTTTCAGAAATAATTGTTAAGCTTCACTGAGCATCGTCTTCAAATCATATCTCGGGGCAGACACATCCTCCTTCCTGTCACGGAACCCGACCCCTCACACCTGCCCTTGGATCCTCCCCACCCCGTGCGGTGTGGTCCCTGTCACCCCTGCCCACCCGCTTCCAGGTGCTGCTGCAGCAGGGCCCCCGGAAGGTCATGCGCTGCTCAGAACATGAACCTGGCCCATAGTACCGCCCGCAGGACGCAAGCGCCGCGTGTCCCTCCGGGCGTCTGCCGCCCCCACCCCGCCCAGGTGTCCCCCTTTCCCTGCGTGTGCACCAGCAGTTGGAGTCCCCCTCTGGCTCCCCCAGGCACATTGGTGGGGAAGGGGCTTTCCCTTTCGCGCACCAGCCCTGTGCGTTTCTCGGGGCGAGGCCGGCTTGACCCCCTGTCGGTGTGATGGGCCTGCCTTCCGGCCGGCTCGCCAGCAGCACACACGTCACCTTCTGGACCAGAGCGCCTGGGTTCCTTCCCGGAGTGGGTGTTTTCGCCACCCCACCCTGGGCTCGTGTAAGAAGGGGGTCTGATTCGGCCCGAGGTCCCCTGCGCAGAGCCGTGGCCCACGTGGGATTGGGGAGCAGGAGGCCAGCAGGACAGGTGTGTGTGGCCACCTCGCCCTCACACACTCGCGCTGCCCACTGCTTCCACCCCCGCTCCGTCAGCTCAGGGGGCCTTTTTAACGAAAATCAGAATGGAAGTCTCGAAGGTGCTCTGCTCCAGGGGCTGCAGGCTCGGGGCTCAGGGCCCCGGCTACACGGCCCGTGTCACCATCACTGTCGGGTGCTGTGTACTCGGTTTCCTTCCACTTCAGCTCGACTCAGGTCTTTGTGTATGTACAGAACAAAGACCACTTTCAGTCCAGATTGTAACTACACATTTTCCTGACCATCTAGCAAGTGACTGGCAGTTTCTGTAACGGGAACCCATAGTCACCCTGGGTATCTGTTACTCTTCGTTATATATGTAATGCATTTGATTACATGTTACTATGTGAGGAATGTAGGAAGTACCTTTACAAGGGAAGTAAGAAAAATATCAGTGCCAGCTGAGTTTTCTAAGTTTTTACTTGTATCAGTTATTAGGCCAATTCACAGTTTCTCTGTACTTTTGCTCGAAAAGTTCTGATTCAGCACACTTAATTAACAGCAACAGAGGGACTCTCATTACCAGACAAAGTTGTTCTTTTATTGTTTTCTGCACCGTGGTCTGTGATTAACTCATTACCCTGGTTCTTGCTTTGCAGCCCCGGGAAGATAAGCTCCTTCTTGGTGTCCGTCCTACAGCAATGTTGGCCCCAGAGACTCAGAGAAATAAGCTCTTGGGCCCATTTGGGGCTCTCTGCTCCAGAAAAAGTGTGTGGTTAGTGTTGGAACCTTGGGCTAGCTATTTTCTTTTTGCCTTATTTTCTCCATTCTTGCTAAAGATGGTAGTTTACTCAGCTTAAAATAAAAAAAGAAAATTTGAACAATTAGTTAATTGACCATTTCTAGTTTTAATGCAAAATGTTGTAATTCTAAGGTTTAAGTATCATTCAACAGTAACCCTTGATTTTGACCTTGTTGTAGAAAAGTAATGGAATTGCAAAGGAAAATAGTATAAGCATTATCCATTTATTCATGAAAGATTCAATTCTCTTATGGTCACAGATTCCCCCACCAAATGTACCTAAACAGATTCCCCCCCTTTCCCCCCAAACCCCTCCCTGACTCCGTACTTGAAAGGCTGTGGCCTTGAATAAGCTCAGCGGCAGCTCGGTGACCTGCAGGAACTGACTGCACGCCAGGCAGGTGTGCTAGTGACAGCCGCCCAAGACCCAGACACCTGACAGAACTGCCGGTGGAAAACCCCAGAGCTCAGGGCAGGAGTATCCTGGCAGCAGAGTGAAACGAGGAGATGCTGAAATCAGGACTGCATCTAACTCCTAACAGGCTGGCTGTCCCATGCCCTGGGCACATCTAGGAGGAGGCCAGAGCTTCCTCCAGTGGGGTCCTGCCCGTGGTGAGGCTTCCAGGCAAGGGCCAGGCTGCACTCTGGGCTCTTGGTCAGAAGGGCCTTGGGTCCTGGCCTTTCCTCCAGGCTCTCGCTGCAATTGGAGGCCCATCCCAGAAAGAGGCACAAGAGGCCATGCCGACTGCCTCTATTAATCAGCCAAGATGTTTACTCACAAACACGAATGAACAGCCGCTGTCAAACTTTTGAGGAAAGTAAACACAAAAGAAGTGATCTATGTAAGAAAATAGAACAACTAAGCGGAAATGACTCCGAGAACAGAAGAGGATAGAAAGAATAAACCTTACTAATTTGTGGAGAGTATTTAGTAAGTATAGAACTCAAATATTAATTTGAAGGTCTGGGAAATACTCATTTAATGAATATCGAGGCAGGCAGCACCGGTCAGTGCTGTGGGGGGTGGGGGGGTCGGCACGGTGGCTGCCACGGGGGAGGGGCGGTGACAAGGAGAGGGCGCGGGGGGCCCCTCTGGGGCCAGAGGCTCAGTTTACTGAGCAGATGCTGATTACGGGTTGCTCACTCCGTGAAAAGTTGCACACTTTGTTATACTTCAGGTAAAACATTCATGGAAGGTGAAATAACTCAGCGCTCACGTCTTGGAATGAAAAAATGATTCAGCAGTTTAATGGAAAAGGCAGAAACCTTGAAGGAACCCTGAAGCTTTTCTCAGGACTGGGTCTGTCTCCCTAGGGGGCAGTTTCTAAATTGTCAGCCAGCTAGCAAGTCCCTGCGCTGAGCGCCGAGGCTGGCTGCTGGGGAAGGGGCAGCCCTGGGGCACGGATAGAGGGGCTGCGCTCGGTGCTGGCTTTGCTCTGAGGAGGATTCCCGTGGGCGGGCGTCGTGTACATCTGAGAAGGCAGGCGAATAGCCGGGCCTGGGGTCAGGAGGAGAGGCCGGCCAGAGGTCGGGACTGGCGGGGGGACCTGCGCCCCTGCGCCCCCTGCTCTGTCCACGGGGTGTGCGCTCCACCCGGCCTCACTGGGGGGAACTCTGACCCCTTCCACATTCAGACTCTTCTCTGTCTTTCGGGGGATGGTGTGAAGCCAGTCGGTAGCTGGCTTTGCCAGCTGGACCGCCTCCATGGCGCTCGGAGGAAGACCTCAGAGGTGGCCGCTGTGGCCAGGAGGACTTAGGTGTCCGAACAAAAGATTAGTAGGGACTAGGCAGTTCTGTGGTTGAATGAATAGAGGGCAGTGCACCTCTTTTTTTTTTATAAATTTATTTTATTTTTGTTTATTATTTTTGCCTGTGTTGGGTCTTCATTGCTGCGCACAGGCTTTCTCTAGTTGCGGCGAGTGGGGTCTCCTCTTCGTTGTGGTGCACGGGCTTCTTGTTGCAGTGGCTTCTCTTGTTGCAAGCGTGGGCTGTAGAGCGTGTGGGCTTCAGTAGATGCAACGCGTGGGCTCAGTTGTGGTGCACAGGCTTAGTTGCTCCGTGGCATGTGGGATCTTCCTGAACCAGGGCTCGAACCCGTGTCCCCTGCATTGGCAGGCGGATTCTTAACCACCACGACACCAGGGGAGAATGCACCTCTTAATCTGCACTCCTTTTGTGGACAAATCATCATTTTTTAAGTGTCCATTTAGTGACCCGAAGTCACCCTGCGATTCATGTCAGAAGCAGGTGAAGCAGGTGTGTTGTAGAGCAGGGGATCCAGGGTGTGGTCCTCCCGGCCCGAGCGAGCTCCGCTCTGTGCCCGAGGCTTGTACCCCGCGTGGGAGCCCCCCACCTCCGCCTGCCCCTGGGAGAAGCCCTGGGCGACCATCCGCGGGTCCCCCCATGGGGCAGCAGCTCCCCGCTGTGTCCGTGGGGGTGGGGTCTGTGTTGAATGCCAGGGCCCTTTAAGAAGCCCCGGCCAGCGCTGCTAACGAGAAGCTTCTCCATCACGTCAGGATGTTAGTTCAGAACCAACCACCCCCTCCTCCTGCGACCAGCCAGTGAAGGGGTAAAGGGGCGGCCGGACAGAGCGGGTGCCCACTCCCTCCCGCGCACGCCCTGGGGGGAGGGGAGCATGGACATCCCATTAAGCGTGTATCGTCCCTTTAAGTGAATTTCCCCGAGGTTGGTGGCCTGTAAACATGAATTTTCTTTATTGTCTTTTCATGCTGCTTTCAGATGAGCTGCTGTTTTGCCCTGAAGAAGTGAGGCTTCTGAGCAAGGCCTGGGCGCCAAGTGTGGGCTGCCTGGACCTGCTGTCCCGGCTTTAACGTTCTGTGCGAGGGAGGAGTAGATGGTCACCAAGAGCGAGGGCCGGGCTGAAGCCCCCGGGAGGGTCCAGGTGCGGGCCAGCTGCTGTCGTAGGCGCCGTGGCCTTGTGTCTGCCGTCTGCGGGGTTGAATGACCGGGCTGTACACGCAAGGGGGTCGGGGAGGTGTGCATTCAGTCCCCGGCGGCGACCTGAGTGTGTCCAACTTTCAGCCCCAGGACATGAGCCTCGGTTGGTCAAGACAGGAGGGTTGAACCCTGCTGAGAAAGCACCAGCACGCTCGTACACGCTCCTTGAGAGTCGGGTCTCCTGGATCGTTCGCGTCTTGCGTGTGAGGCGGGGGCCTGGCCCCGGCGGGCGGCGTCTGAGCGCCAGGCACGCTAACAAGGAGCACGGTCGTGTGGGACCCTGAATCACTCCCGGAAGTGGGGCCCCTCTACGCCCAGGCGTCTAGAGATTTGGCCCCGAGTGAGCTCAGGCATGCGTGAAGTCTCGGGGTTAGGGGTTTCTGCGGGCCCACCCGCCTCCCTGCACAGACGGGTGTGCTCCTGGGCGGCAGGGACTGGGTGAGCTGCTGGGAGGGCAGACGCGCCCGGCCGGCCACTGTCGGGCCGTGTCCCCGCAGCACCCACGCCGGGCCCCGCGTCACCCGCCCCCGTCTCGTTGCAGGCATCAGCAACGCGGAGGCGCGGCAGCCGGGGAAGGCCCCCAACTTCAGTGTCAACTGGACGGTGGGCGACTCGGCCATCGAGGTCATCAACGCCACCACAGGGAAGGACGAGCTGGGCCGCGCCTCTCGCCTGTGTAAGCACGCGTTGTACTGTCGCTGGATGCGTGTGCACGGCAAGGTACTGAGGCGCCCTTCCCCACCAGCCTGCCCGGGCGGCCGCCCCACACCTTGTCTCTTCTGGGTGCTCTTGGCTGACAGTCTGGCCCTGGCTCCTCAGATTCAAAGCAGGCTCAGCCCCCCTCCCCCCAGACTCCCACCCACCCCCGCCGGAACCCGGGACTCGGCGCTCCTGCGGAGTCCTCCTCGGGGCCCGCAGCTCCGGGGCGCCCTGGGTTCAGACCTGTGTGTTTAGACGGCTCTGGTTGGGGGCTGGGGGTTTTGCAGCAGCGCGACCCTTCTTCCCCACAAAAACTCTCCTCTAGTGAGTCAGAATGTTACCGGTTTCCATTTACTTGTAAGTCGGGTCAGTAGCTTTTGTTTGTGATGGGCAGAGGTTGCTGCGTCCCTGTGGCGGGACCCTCACCCGCGCGGGGGGCCTTGGGTAGCTGCCCTGCTGATTCTAAGATCTGCACAAAAATGGGTGGGAGGAGGTGGGGGGGCCTCGAGCTCTGCCCGTGACCAAACGGCAGAGGTGTTGTTTGTTACAGACCTGCAGGTGTGAAACCCGACCTTGGAGTCCGCTGCTGGCCAGCAGCTCCTGTCTGTTTAACCTGGAAGCTGCCACTTGGGGCTGAGGATGCAGGCCCTCAGGGGGTGTCCAGCGTGGCTCTGTGTGACACGGTCCCCGGGGATGGCACTGTCCCTTGGTTCCCCCCAGAAGCAGCGCCGTTTGAAACGCCGTTTTTTGAACATCATACTGAGTTTCATTTTCTACCGTTATTGCTTAAACAGTTGCACTTGTTTTTTTTTAATCTTTTTACAGGTTCCCTCCAACTTACTGCGCTCCAAGATCACTAAACCCAACGTGTACCACGAGTCCAAGCTGGTGGCCAAGGAGTACCAGGCCGCCAAGGCCTGTCTGTTCAGAGCCTTCATCAAGGCCGGGCTGGGCGCCTGGGTGGAGAAGCCCACGGAACAGGACCAGTTCTCACTCACACCCTGACGGGCGTGCAGCGCGGCCCCAAACCTCGCAGCTGAAGCGGGGCAGGTGTGGGATGTGTGGGAGCTGGGCACGCGGCACCGTCCCCAGGGGCAGGCGCATGGGGCGCGGGGCGCAGGGTCTGGCGTCAGGGTCCCGTGTCACCACCTGGCATCTCTCTACAGCAGCGTTCCCCCTTTTGAGTCATCCAGTGACTGCTTTCAACCTCAGTTTACATTTAGAAGTTGAGTTCTACTGAGTAGGGCTTCCTGAAGTTTAGGAAAAATAGAAATTACTTTGTGTGAAATTCTTGAATAATTAATTTATTCAGAACTAGGAATATGGTTTATAAAATAAGAAATAACTATGTCAGGTCACTCTTATGCCACATTCTTTTAATTGCAAAGAAGCATTTATATACAGAGGGAGTGAGGAAATAGATAGGAAGCAGCAACCTAAAGAGACTGTACCCCTGTCCACACGTAGGTCCCTGTTCCCCGTAGGCGCCTCCCCGGGAGAGAACTCCCCTCACGGAGCCCAAGTCCACGGCGCAGCGACCCGTGGTGTGGCGCATGGGGTCGCGACCGGGTCCCTGCAGCCTCCAGCGTCCTCTAGAAGTTTCTGTGCTCCTCGTAGGACCATATCATGGAAAATCGTCTCTCGGTTGACTTCTAAATAATCAGAGGTCAAACATGGTCAGTAAGCCTGGCCATTCATTTGGGTTTTTTAAGCAGTATTTAGTTTTTAGGGACTAGACGGGGTCCACGGGGGCTACTGCACAATAGATAACCTCGAATTCCCTCTGGGCCTTCCTCTGAACCTCCTGGATGTGAATGACTGTCCCAAGATCTTCACAGGATGGAAATAGAGCTAAGTAAGTAGGTATTCATTCTTGGAAAATGCCACTTAAGGCGTATTTTCTAATTATTCTTTCCAGCTTTATCAAGGACATGTTTGAAGTTTAAGTGTTCAGGCTGAGAGCTGGCGAGACAGTGTGTTGCTGGTGGGGTCTCGACCAGGTTGGGATGTTGATGTCACGGCAGGGAAGCGGGTGGTCTGGAGTCGGGGGTGCCCGGGACCCTGCTCAGCACCCCACAGCACACAGGCCAGTCCCAGGCGGGCTGAGCGAGCCGGGGGTCAGGGCAGGCGGGCAGGTGGGGACCCTGGGAGGCCGCCCCACCCTGACGCAAAGGTCCACACCACGCTCCTCCCACTTCCATTCAGGATCAGAGAGGAGCTTCGTGCCCTTTGCTGAGTCAGCACCAGTTCCTGGTTCTGGGGGGTCTTGGGGGTGCCATAGGCAGAGAGGGCCCTCCAGCCAAGTCCAGGCATCAAGCTGTGTGCCTGGGTGTCCCGTGTCCTTTATGGGCTCAGAAAACTCAGAGCAGGAGCAGGACGGCCACTGGCACTTTGGCCCAGACCCCGGGCGCTCAGAGTGGGAGACGTGGTCTCAGAAGGTCATGTCTCCAGGTGTCTCCTCGCGTCCACACGGAGACTTGAGGTGCTGCGCCCCGTGGGCGCGTGCAGGGCAGGGGGGAGGGGGCCACACTGCCGGGGCCTGGCCGGGTCAGAGGACGAGGGTTGCCCACACCACCATCTCTGCAGGGCGTTTTCTTGTCCCGACCCCGTCGGCACAGGGCTCGGGCCCGCGTGGCCCGGCGGGGCCTGCTGTGGTTTCACCCAAGAAAAGAAAGGTGTCTGGTGGCGCGCCCCGACCACAGCAGTCTCCTGCACACTCAGAAAAGACATCTGTGAGTCCCTGCATTTTTATTCTTATCTCTATAAATGGTATTTTTTCTAATGGGGATTGGGAGATGGACTTAGTTTTTAAAAAATATGTGGATTTTGGTTACAAAGTCCAGAGGAATGATACTGCACATGCACACAAGCAATCCAGGACGCCCGGCCCCCCCCCTCTGTCAGCCGACTGTGGACCTGAGCACGATCCCCCCGCCATGCCCCCAGCCCAGGTAAACGAATGCCTTCCTGTGTGGGTCCGTGCCGCGTGGCTGTGCCCTGCTGCCTTTCCCGGCTCACACGTGTGCGACCGTCCAGGACGGACCTGATGCGGGGCTCCTGCCCCGAGAGCACCCGGGCCTGAGGAGGGTGCTGGGGAGGAAGGCAGCCAAGGGTCGCGGGCGAGGGGGGCTTTGGGACCCCTGGGCGGCAGGACCAGGCGGGGCTGCGGGGAGTCGGGCTGGGGCAGGAGGCCGGCACAGCCCCTGCTCCCGGGACAGGGCAACTGGCACATGCCTCTGTAAGCAGGAAAAAGGAGGAAACGCTCACCCCGCAAAAGACAAATCAGGGAGCACAGCCCGCCGTGCATCACCACGCGGGCATTTCCTTGGGGTGTCGTTTTGCATCCAGGGTCCTTAATCTGGGTTTTAGAAACTTTGGAAATCTGACACAACCAAGCCCTTGATCTTTTGAGAAAATTCTTAAACTTTGAGGACATTTTGACCGGTGGGGTTTGGGAGGGTTTCTGTTCTGTCTCGTCGGCTGAGCCTGTAGTGTGTGTTCTGCAAAGACACTGGCCCTGCTGCGGTGCCTGGGCCCACTGGGTAGCTGTCCTGCTGGCAGGAAGGTCCGCCACAGAGAAGTCTCATTTTGTGACCCGAGCCAGGGCTTGTGGAGAGGGTGGCCAAGGTGGGGGCTGTGATCGCTGGTTCCTCAGCCCTCACCCCTGCTTGGGGTCGGGAGGCCTCACCTCCTCCCCGCAGTTTGACTCTGAGTCTTAATGGGGCTTTTCATCATCTTTTTCTATTTGGAGATTTTTATTATAATCAAAAACAGTTATTTTATTTTAAAATGTACAAGCCCACATTTCACAAGGTATTAACTTCTCTGGAATTTATTTTTGATGAATAATTTTGTTGCTTTCCAGGCTATAGAGTCCCTGCTTTCCTTGTAATTTCACGTGGCCGAGCCTCCCAGTCTCCTGGGGTAGGCAGGTCCCAGAATGGAATTGGTGGGTGCTGGGAGGGGGGAGCACGCCCTGCCCCTTTTCTCCAGAAACAGACAAAAAAGACAGATGGGTTTTTTCCATTTCCAAAATATTTTACACCAAAATGTAAGGTCTGCCCCAACCAGAAATTTGATCCAGCACGAGAAGTAAAATCAGCTGGCATTCCCATCTCTAAATTCTGTGAAATTAGTGAATCTCTCAAAAGGTTTTCTTTTTATCAAAACTGTACGAATGGAAAGAGCGGAGTGTTTGTGATCGTGTGAGTCTGGCTTTGCGTGTCCTCGTCCCCGGCGTGTCCTGCGACCGTCTCTCCCTGGCCAGAGGCCGGCCCGGGGCACTGGGGTTCTGTGTCCACATGGCTGGGAGGGAGCGGCTCTGACTTGATCTGACTCTGAGCTCCTGTTTCTGGCAGCGCGTCTGCGCGTCCTCGTTCAGGGTTTGGGGGTACATGCCCCCAGCCCCGAGAACTCTCATTTTGGCCACGGCTTGGGCTGGCGTTGCATCACGGACCCAGTCGTGAACAGTTAAAGGCGGTCTGCGGAATGTTCGTGGAATGAGCCCCAGAAGCTGTTTGCTTCTCCAACTTTGGGTTATATGCTTTTAATTTTATCCTAGAATTCGGACATTTCATATGAATGTAATTCAGCCGAGAACGCTGTCACTAAGGCACACTCCTCGGTGTCCCCTGTGTGTCCAGTGATGTACAGGCCACACGTGACCCCCTGCATGAGCTTCCTCCTGCACCAAGACCAGCCAGAACCGAGCATGAGACCCTGTCACTCAGACAGAGGACTTGAGATGTTCTCAATAAAACCATGTTTCACTACCGCAGCCTCGCTGAGATTCTCTCTCCTCCCTGGTTGTTTCCCTCCTTGGTCCGGAGCAGGGTTTGGGAAGGTGTGGATGGGCGCCAGCCGAGGGCACTGGGCCGACGCTCCACTCCTGTCATCTGTGCGTGGCTCTGAGCACCTCCCCTAGGGCTTGGGCCCTCTGATTCCCACCCCCCCCACACGTGGGTTCCTGGCACACGCCGGCCACTTCCACATGTTAGGCGGAGGAGTGGAACTTGCACAGCTGGCCCTGCTCCTGCCCGGCTATAGAGAGGGAGGATGGCGTGAGCCCACGTGGCGTGAGGCGTGTGGAGGGCCGTGGACGGGACAGCAGAGGGGGGGCCCACACCAGCTCGTCGCTGGCCAGACTGTCCGCCAGGGTGTCGGCCACGGTGAGGCAGCTACCTGGTGACAGGGTAGAGCGGCAGTGTTCAGGGCTGGCGTTCTGGAGGGCCATTCACAGTACAGTGGAAACCTGGCCGCAAAGCAGTATTGAAGTTCGCGGTTGTAGAGAGATTCAGATGCTTTATGTACGAAGGGTACAAGCACACACGGAACAATCTGGAAGAGGCCGCATCTGGTCACCGTGTGTGAATGCTGGGATTGGGAGTCATTTTAATTTTATTTTCCTTTTTAAAAATTTTATCTCTTTGTCCAACATTTCTATATCCACATGAAAAACAAACAGGAAAACCTTTTGAAAAGTCAAAAGTCCCGTACAAATAAAAAGCAGCACTGTTGTAGACAAGTGATTTACTGTCTTTTGCATCCATTTTGATTCCGTTTTCGTTTCTTTCCCCACAATAAAAGCAACATTCAAATGAAAATATGTGTCATCAAAAAGGGCAGATTAAGCTTCAGAGAAAAGGTTGGGAGCAGCCTCTTCTTTACGAGTTGGGTCTGCAGAAGGGCTTTTCCTCGCGGGGTCTTCCTGTGGCTCCATCGAGGGGGTGGGCAAGACCCCGTGTTCTGTGGCGGGGCTGACGTGACACGGAGCTCTTGTTCTCCTGCAGGAAAGACTACAGATGCATTCCTGGGATGGGACGGGGGTGGGGGGGTGTCGTGGTGGAGAGGGGAGGAGGGGAGGGGGCAGGCGGGCTGCCGCCGGGGGTCCGGGTGAGCAGCTACTTCATAAATTGCAGTCATTTAATTGTTAATTAACATTTAGTTAGTCATGGTATTAATAATTTCTTTAGTAAAGGTAGGGGGACCAGCCGAGTGAACCTGGCGTGTTGGGGCGCTGGCCCAGCAGCGAAGGTGCAGGAATTTGGGGAGAGGTTGAACCCAGCCGTTATTTAAAATCACACCGTGTGAGCTCCCAGTCATCGAGATCAAGGTGCTGGACCCCCGGAGCCCCTCACTCGCCGTGTCGCATTGTTTTGCTGGGCCCTGGCGTCGGCCTGCGGGGGAGTTGTGTACGCTGGACGCCCCCGCTCGGGCCCCCTCCTCTGCCCTGCTGTCCCCAGGCCCGAGAAAGGGGCGCAGACTGTGCAGATGGCACCTGGAACGCGCCTGCCAGGTTGTGAGGGCGCCGGAAGTTGAGAACGTGTTGGTGCCGCCTCTGAGGACTGTCACGCCCGTGACGAGAGGCGCCGCCATTGCTTCCCGCGCCAGACACACGGGTGACAGCGACCCCGCTCTGGGCTGGCCCTGGGTGCGAGGGCGCAGCGAGAACCCACCGGGCGTCCGCGGGGGCAGCGGGCCCTGGGACTTGCCAGAGTATCGTGTGTTTTATTATTATCTATTATACGCAGCGTCGGCTGCAGTCCTCACAGCCATAAAGTTGACCGTCAGCTCATGGACACACGTGCACACAGGACAGGGAGGGGGTGCATGGCTAAGCATCGACCGGCACCGCTGGCCTGGGTCCGTAGGGCAGCTCCGGGCGGTGCAAAGGCCCTGTTCTCGGAGCGTCTGCCCACAGCCCGGAGCGGCAGAGCTGCAGGGGCCGGGGCTCCCCACCTCTCCCCGCCCCTCAGCTCCCTGGGGCCGAGGCCTCTGAGCCCAGCTGACCAAGTAGCCAACACCCCGCCGAAAATGACCTCCTGAGGAGAAAGAAGACATCTGAAGAGTACAATGATTTGACAATTAGAATATTGAATTAGAGATTCCGTCAGAATATGTGCTAATATTTTAGAACGGAGAGCCCAAGAATTTAAAATTAGCTTTAATGAACATTATAAAAGAGATAAAAAAGAAACCAAGAGAGCCAAGCAGAATTTGAAATAGTGAACACAATAGACAAGCTAAATGATAGAATGAATTTACAATCAGAAAACCAGATGGAAAGAGGAGGAGACAAAAAGAAAAACTAAAATATCTGGACACTAGCAGTAAAGTGTCACATCTGGCAAATGGGGCGTCCGTGCCATTTGTTACCCTCACAAGGGCGCCGTTAGGGTGCACAGTGAAGCCCTTGCAGATGAAATGGTAAGTCTGGGGCTTCCTTAAAAGAAAAAATGAAAACAAAAAAAAAGGACTGTAAATGGAGAAAAGGTCTAGTTGAAACAATATTGGCCGAGTGTAGGAAATTGTTGGAGCCAGCACATAGGAATGCAGTATACTCTTCTCTCTACTTTTATGTCTTTAAAATTTTTCATAAGGAATTTTAAAAGTTCAAACATAGACCTTTAAAACTAGCATTTTATGGTACTCTAAGTGCTCTGGGAGTTTTTACACAAAAGCAGGTAATGCACACACAAAAAATTTTACCACTGTAAAATGTGAATTTTCCAAGTTTTAAAAATGGAGGCTAGGCATAAAACGGTTTTTAAATGGCAATCATTTACTTCCTTGGAGAGCCGTTTTAAGGGTATCTTCATGGAAATAAGGACTTTATGCATCCGCTGAATCTTCTGTCGCCGCTCACCCTGCCTGATTTTTCTTCCTGACACTTACTGCTCTGACATAACTTGGGTTTGTTTGTCCCCAACGAAACCTAAACACTGTAGGTCAGAGGCATCAGTTCACAGCTGTTCCCCGTCACTTAGGACAGCCCTGCCGTGCTGCAGACAATAAATACCCACTGAATTAACAAAAGCAAATGATTAATTGTTAAAAATGGTGCCTCAGAGCTTTGACACAGAAAAATAGGCACTGAAAGCAGTTTTGATGAAATGCTTAAATGGAGAAACAACATTTAAGAAATCTTGCAAGAAGCCTACAATGTAAAAATTAAGTCTATGGTGGTTGTAAAAGCTAAGCTGAAAGTAAGAGAACACATACCCCTGAAAACCTAGAGTTTAAGGTCTGGGTTGTGTCAACGTGGCAAAGCCTGCGGTGATGGGAAGGCTAGGGGGTGTGAGAATACATTTAGGTCTTTGTCTTACTGGGGTGGAACTCGAGCATCCATTATCTTTATATGGACACATGACGAAGATTTTAGTTAACTCTAGTTAATGACAAGACTAATAAGATGTTAAACCCGATTCCACTGGGAGTTTGAGTTACACTGCTAGATTAAATGCGTTCGGTGTTTTATCTGCTTGCCTCTGGCAGGAAACGCTGGGGCCGAACTGGAAGTCAGCTATGGGTGGGTAATGTCTGGCCTCGTGAAGACTGAAGACGAGTGTCTTGTGAATACCGGTACCTCCCCACGTCCGGCTGACCTGTAAACGGTTTCACGAGTCAAATAGACCACTTGCCTCTCTACTCATTTCTTGTTTTATATGGAGGAATTGAATATTCTTAAATACTGCAAACACACATTGCAAAGTGCCAGCTATGAGACTGATTTCGTTTTTTTGCCTTTTCATTAAGCCTTTATACCTTTCCTACCTTTCTTTTTCATTAAACACAAAGGAGGTTTTGATCATGATGCTTACCAGAATTAGTGAGGAAGGGCTTTTTCAAATGATTTTTATACTTAATTCTTATTTAGTCTTTAGCTCCTGGGAATAATGATCATTACATGCACATACACATATTTTTTATCATCATTCTCCTCACTCAGTATATAACCTGAACATTTGCCTACATACTTCATTAAATTGTTACAAATTAAGTTAGAAAAGCAGTGTATAGACTCATTTTCTTTTAATGGCATATTATAAAGTGGGTCAATTAATTAAGTCTATATGTTTTAAATCTTGACTTCACTGTCTTCAGCCATTTATCTTATAAGGTGTGTCCTATAATTTTATTTCTCACGATTTTCTTTCTGAAAATCTCTGGAAAATCATGTTAACACTTCTATTTCAATGGAAAAGTGGGTCAGACCTTGTCTGACAGAAAATAAGTCTAATTTGGTTCACTGGTTTGACAAGGAGGGTCAGACTACAGGGAGGACACTGGCCATAAGTGGAATGAACTAAATCTGCAACTCCAAGCTTTGATGAAAATATATTTAAAAAAACAGTATGACAAAAGCATTTTATTGAAAAATATTGAAGGGGCTAAAAAGCAATGAAATGAACATTTCAACGTTCCCAACCCTCTCAGAATATATCAGGTTAAACAAGGTACCGCTAGGTGACGGAGAAACGGGGATAAACCATAGTCCCTTGATAAGTCGATGTGAGGCCTCGCCAGTAATGTCCCAACAGGATAACACATCCTCCTCCAAGTACATCGTTTCTAATCCTTTGCTTTCAGAAAAATTTGAATGAAATTGTAATATTGTTGACAGTTGATAAAACATTTTAAAAATTTTATAATTTTTATTACAGATCACCTTCTGATTAAAGGGTGTTATGTAGGAGTTCAATAAACAATTGGGGGACATTGCTGTAATATACCTCCTTACCTATGTATTCTGCAAACAACGTGTCCTGGATGTACCTCTATTTTAAGAAGACTAGAAACAGAACTAAGATGAAGCTGGTCTCGTTGCAGCAGACTGTCCCTGATCCTTGCATATGGGAACCATCTAGTTGGAAGAACAGGCTTCCTCATCTCATTAGGAGAAGGATTTTCACTAAAATGTTGCTTTTGTGTGTAATAGTTACCTATCAATGTTGTTATATATTTATGTTGTTCGAATAATTGTGAACTGAGAGTATTTGAAAAAAATAACAATCCAGGAGATATTATTAACAAGTGAAGTCTGTTGGTCACAGAGGGAATGAAAAGGAAGGATAAGTGAAGGAGGATGAAAGATGCTGGAAGGTGGAAAGTAGAAGGTGGCGGGTGGAGGGTGGGTGGTGGATGGTCAAGGAGGATGGAGGAGGGTGGAAGGTGGAAATGGATAATGGATGGCGATGGCGGCTGGTGAATGGTGGGAAGTAGATGGTGGATGGAATGTAATAGGTACATGATGGATGGTGTGTGGTAGGAAGTGGATGGTGGGCAGTTGGGCTGGATGATGTAAGATAAATGGTGTTTGGTGGAAGGTGGCAGGAGGCAGGTGGATGGTAGAACGTGGCAGGTGGATGGCGGGTCGTGGATAGTCGAGGAGGATGGTGGAAGGTGGATAATGAGGGGTCACAGGTGGTTGGTGGAAGGTGGATTCTGATGCTTGGAAGTGGAAGGTGGTGTGTGGATGGTGAACGGTGACTGCTGTGTGATGGATGGTGAAAGATGGGTTTGGGAAGGTGGAACATGAGCCATGGAAGGTGAAAGTTGTAGGTGAAAAGTGGAAGGTGGAAGGTGGGTGGTACCAGGTGGATAGAAGATGGTGGATGGTGTACACTGAGTGTCGGATGGTGAGTGGGGGATGGTGCACAGTGGGCAGTGAGTGGTAAAATGTGGGTGGTGGGAGATGGAAGGTGGTTGGAGGATGGAGAACAGTGGACGGTGAAAAATGAATGGTGGACGGTAGTAATGGAAGGTGGGAGGGGGAGAGTGAAGACTAAGGGTAGAAGGCAGGGGATGGAAGGATTGGAAGAAAACATTGTTATGAGGTCAGCTTTCTTCCAGTTTACGTATAGAAGAAATGCAATCCCAATCTAAACCCCCTAACAAGCTTATCAAAAAATGTATATGGAAATTCAAAGGAGCCTGGGTCGGACCCCCCTGCTGGTGTTGGAGAGTCTCCCGGTGAGACCGGAGCTCACCCGGGGTGGGTTGGGGGGGTGGGGCGGGGGTGGTGGTGGAAGGGCCATTCCCACTGCCTCGTCCTCCTGGAGTTGCTGATTCCGGGCGCTTCCCACACACAGCAACTGCGTGTCTCACACTCTGTCTGGAGACTCCATGTCTTCTTCATCACAAATGCCCTTGACCTGAGCGAACAGATGAATCTATTGTCCATGGTTCCCCGGAACGTTGCATCCCAGGAACTTGGCATCAGAGGGGCTCTGGTGGAAAGATTTTCAGGTTTAATGTTTTCCAGGTCTGCAGTCACAGGAGGGGGCTTGTCTTTAACCCAAGGACACTGGAGTTATGTTAATCCCGTGGATTACTCGGATTTTATGGGACCTTCTCAAGTCTAAGGTGGCTTCTACTTGACCTTCAAGAATGTGGATCATCTCAACCAAAAAAGTACTGTCCTCACGTTGGTTAAATTGGCAAAAGTGAGTTGTGTCTTCCACTGTCCGAGGCTGCACTTACGGTTCAATACCTCGTGTTTTCTTTCTTATTAGGAGAGTATATATATATTTTTAATGCTGCATTTTCTCTGGGAATTGTGAACACAGGTGGCCCATTAATTTTGTGACCATATAATATATTGCCCTAACTTGAACAATTTTTTGAGTGAAAAGGGACCATCAGTAACAGGCAGGCTCACACCAGGCACCACCGGAGTGTCCTGGGCCCACAGGGGCGATGTTAACTCTTGCTGTTGCTGACCGAGAGCCAGGACACCATGGCCGAGGACAGGGGTCAGCTGACCTTCACCCCAAGCATGCCCAGGCCCAGGTTTCCTTCTCGGGTCGTGGGACGCAGTGTCCTCTCTGGCTGCCAGGAGGAGATGGATGGGAAGAAGCCTGGTGAAGTGGGGTCAGTAGAAGGGTCGGTCACCAGAGGGACAGGGACCCAGGGGACAGAGGGGGTGGTCTGCCCTGGAGGCTGGTGGCTGAGATGAGAGAAAACAGGGAGTTTGAAGGATAATCTATGCACTGGGGGATGGGTCGGATGGAGGGGGAGGGACCAGGACAGGTCAGGAGGGGTCCTGGGGGACTGGGCAGAGCAAGCCAGTGGACCTGGTCCGTCTGCTGACCATGGGGATCTGGAGGGAAGTGGGCATCCATGGCCGAGTTCCCCAAGGGTGACCAGGGGTCTGAGGTTCACTGAGCTGCTCTGAGACAGGCCGTGTCCTCAGGACCATGTTGGTCCAGGGTAGAGGGGAGCTTCTGGGAGGACCTGACCTGCACACCTTACACACCTGCTCTGCCAGGCTCCCCCTGCCTCGAGTCTGTGCCTGGGCTGCCCTCGGACAGAGATGTCCCAGCCCCTCCACTTCCCCCCTCCCGGCCCATCACCCCCTAAGACCCTTGTCATTCCTGCTCGGTCCCAGCCTGGGCGTCAGCAGGGAGCAGTGCAGGGTCAGACCCAGCCCAGAACCTGTGAATCAGGAGCTGCTTGGTAGCAAGTTCTCCAGGCGATCCCTTTGCCCCTAAGGGATGAAAAGCCCTGCAGAGAACTCCTGCTTCTCCTTCAGTGCTGAGCTCAGGGCCACCTCCTCCAGGGAGCCCTCCCTGACCTCCTGCTCGGCCCAGCCTGCTGCAGGGACAGGGGGAGAGACGGGCAGGCCCAGCAATGAGGGTACAGGCCCCGCTCGTGGGCACCTGTGCTCCCTGAGTCTGTCTCTCCCATGGCTGTGCACGTGCTGGAGGACACCTGGCCCATCTTGTGTCCCACGAGCAGCGTCACCCGCTACACTCGGGGGGCAAGGGCATCACCGCGGGAGTCCTCACCCTGCACTCCAGCCCCTCCTTCCTGCCCTGGGAGGCCCCTGTGGTGGGAGCTCCTGGGAGGGGAGACCCTGATGCCAGGGACGCAGGGCGGGAGGAGCCGCGTGGAGCCCAGATGGGCGCGTCCTGCTCCGCACCTGCCCCAGGGGAGCAGCTCTCGCGGGGTCACGCTCCTGCTCCCTGGGCTTCCCCGGCTCTCCTGCAGAGGTGTCACCGCAGGTTACTTAGGGCCCGATGACAACCGGGTCATTGAAAGCTCTGAGCCATTTCCCCTCTTCTCTGACCCCACAGCCGCCCCACACAGCACACCCTTCCTCTTCCTCCATCCAGACGGCCACCCCAGGGCCGCCCCAGAGCTCCCCGAAGACCCCTGAGCGGCCCCTCCTCCAGTCCTGCCCCTCCCCCCCACATTCCACTCTGCCCACAGCCAGGGGGACCTGCAAAGAACTCCCATCACCCCACCTCCCCCCAACCCCCTCCCTCTGGGTCTGCACCCTCCATGGTGTCGGTCACCACAATAGAGGGACATCAGTGCAGAGGCCCTGCCCCGCCCCCCTCCCTCCGGGTCATCTTGCCCCATTTCCCTGCCCCGACACTGGATCCCAGGAATTCCTACTGCCTGTGCTCTCTTGCCTGGCATACTGTGCCCCGACTTTCTAGGCAAACTCCTCTGACCTCAGACAGCAGCACACATGTCCCTCCTGGTGTGAGCCTGTCACCCCAGCCGTCACCCTGCTGCAATTGTGTGCAGAGCAGATATGACCGTCTTTACCCCTTGTAAAGGTCCTATTACCTGACCTTGTCCTTCACTGGAGCGTGACCTCTGGGTCCCCAGGACTATTCAGCTTGGGTGATGTTTCCATCTCTGGATCCAAACATCCAGAACAGTGCTGAGGACATCGTAGGAACCCATAGATGTTAACTAAACAAATGGATGGAAACAAAGGCAACAAACCACACAGGCGCACACACACACACACGCAAACACACTTTGGATCCAAGAGAGTCAAGTGTGCTGGTCATTCCCCGCATGATGTAGGGGTCCTTTTCGGGCCAGCTCTCTCCCCAAGGCTCCCTCTGCCGGCACCACCCAGGCCTCGGGGGCTGCCCGCTGGTCCTGCGTCAATGCGGGGACAGCACCCAGGGTGGGGGCACTTCCCCTGCTCCTGAGAAGCCCCTCCGTGGCTCAGAGGACACCTCGTCCCCTCCTCCTTCCAGGCCCAGGGAAGGGGACAGCCCCGCTGTTGCTGGCACCTGGGGCCCCGTCCTTGGTCCTTCCCTTCTTCCTGACACTGCTCAGGACAGGGCCTTCAGTTCAATGTCTCCATCTGCACCATTTGGGGGGAAGTGTTTCCATTTGGTATCAGGTCACTGTCACAGGGAACCCTCCCTCTCTACATATCAGAGAGGAGACTTATCTCTATAAAATTACATGCACACAATTGTTTCTTCCCATACACATATTTATTTTAAAATTTCTTTGAAACTTGCAACTCGTATTTTTCATTTTTCAGGTACACGAAACAACTTAAAGAGTCTAATATCTGCCGGGTGGGGTGTATGTGTGTGTGTGTGTTTGGCATCAAAAGAAGACTTTAATTTTGACTGCATATCTTCAGAAAAACTAAACAAAAACAGTATCTTAAACAAAACAACAAAGGTTAACAAAAAATTACAAACCATGAAATGGTGGTTGCAAAACCCTAACTTTCTCTAGTCTATAAATCTAGGACTAAACTATGAATTAAGACTACACTAATGCAAATATTAAGTAGTTTGCATGGGGTTTGTTTCCCTTAAGTTTGTTTTTTTGTTTTTTGTTTTTTGCTTTGGTTTTAAAACCCACCAAAATTTATTCAGGTCAATCTTACTACCAGCCATAGTGCACAGAAGAGTTCACATCGTCTGAAACATCTCTCTCTATTCAGGCCAAACTTAGAGAACTCTTAACTCAGAGCGGGCATCTCATTTAAACCAAAAAACAAGACTCTAGAATACATCATCTCTAAAGGTCTCAGTGGGGAAATTATGTCATCACGAGAACTCTATGAACGAATCCATACCTCAATCCCACTACCCTCGAGTTATCACGCTACACTAGCCGGAGTCACTGTGGCATCATCTCGGTCCCAGGAGCTCCACAGAGGGAGAGATGCACGTTTCCTTCACAGACCCACACGCGGGTGTTGTGCGTGGTGGTGGGGGGTTGGGCCTGGCTGCTGGGAGCCGAGTCACCCCTGCAGGTCACCCGGGACCCCCGAGCCTCCTCCTTCCCCTGGGGGCCCGAGGAGCCGGGGGGAGCGGTGGGCGGAGTGGCGGGGGCTCCAGGGCGGGGCGGGGGGGGATGCGCAGGGCCGGGAGGGGGCTGGGTCACCGGCCAGCACCTGCCTGCGGCCGGCGTTTTCTCTCCTGAGCTCCTGGCGCTCCCCCTCCGTCAGCACGGCCGCCATCCAGCTCTCCCGGGCCCTCGTCTCCTGGAAGAGGGTCTCCTTCCGACGGAAGGAGGCGTTGGCCTCCATCTCCCGGCCCAGGTGCTCGGCCATCTCCCGGGAGAGGCTGCGGGTCTGCTGCGCGGAGGCCGGGTCTCCACGTGCGGCGGGCAGCCTCCTCTGCCGCTCTAGGCGGTGCCTCTCCTCCTGCGGCACGTCTCCTGCGGCCACGCCAAGTGACGCTCGTGCAGCCTCGGCAGCACCTGCGGCTTCTGCTTCAGCAGCCGAGTCTCCTTCTCCAGCCGGGAGGTCACACCCTGCACAGCTGCCTCTTCCACAGCACAGGCTGGCCACACCCGGACTGGGTGCCTGGGCAGGGAGGGTGCTGGGCCCAGGGGAACGCCTGAGGCCCCCACCCCAGGTGCCCAGGGCGGAGGGAGCAGCTTGTGTCCTGAGGACTCCTGCCCGAGCGTTTGAGTGTGCGTGCGTGCATGTGCGTGTGTGTATGTGTGTGTGTGCATGTGCGTATGTGTGGCATTGGGGGGCATGAAAAGGGCTTCCCAGATTATCGCCCGGGACCATTTGCAGGACTAAGTGCCGAGTCCAGAGGTGCAGAGCCCACCTGCTCAGGTAGAGGGGCTGGCCTCCTCTCCCCACTCCTAGCTGGCCTGGGAGGGGCTCCACCCAGCTGTGGGGGCTGGGCTGACCCCCCCACAGGCCACGTTTGGGGTCAGGTGTGACGGATGCTTGCGGGGCATCCAGAAGGTACCACTCTCACCCGCTGGATGTGGAAATGGGACATGAGACATTGTCCATCTTGTCGCTGTGATGGGGGCCCTGCGGAGACTGGGGTCACCAGCAGACAGGAGAATGGGGAGCAGGAATGGACCAGAGCCCAGCAAGGCTGCTCAGGCCCCTGGATCCAGCTGTGCCTGATGGCAGTCACCCCTGGCCTTTTGAGTGGTGGGACTGGTATGTACTCGAACTGTTTAAGAAGTCTCGCTGGGTTTCTGTTCTCTTGATTGATGGCCGGCCTTGAGAAGAGAATCCCATCTGGAGAGGGCCCAGGCACAGCTGTCTGCTACCCTTCCCCTGGGACGTCTTCAGGGCCAAGAGACACGCTCCTTCAGCAGAGATCTGTTCCCTCCGGGACAAGCTCAGCCCCTGGTTCTTTCTCCCAAATATGTCACCCAGGGTGGGATGCCTGGATGGGAGTCCCCTGTCTCCAGCTCTCGGTCCACAGAGGGGCTCCTACTCTCCCCAAATCCACACCAGAGCATTATCAGTGTCGACCTCCAGGGCATCCATGGCCAGAAGGAGGTACACGAGCTGAGACAGAAGAATTTCTGGAAGTCGGTCTTTTTTTCTTTTTTCTTTAATTTATTATTTTTATTTATTTATTTTTTTATACAGCAGTTATTAGTTATCTATCTTATTAGTTAGCTATTTTATACATATTAGTGTATACATGTCAATCCCAATCTCCCAATTCATCACACCACCACCTCCCACCCCCGCCATTTCCCCCCCTTGGTGTCCATACGTTTGTTCTCTACATCTGTGTCTCAATTTCTGCCCTGCAAACTGGTTCATCTGTACCATTTTTCTAGGTTCCTCACATATGCGTTAATACACGATATTTGTTTTTCTCTTTCTGACTTACTTCACTCTGTATGACAGTCTCTAGATCCAACCACGTCTCTACAAATGACCCAATTTCATTCCTTTTTATGGCCGAGTAATATTCCATTGTATATATGTGCCACATCTTCTTTATCCATTCGTCTGTCGATGGGCATTTAGGTTGCTTCCATGTCCTGGTTATTGTAAATAGTGCTGCAATGAACACTGGGGTGCATGTGTCTTTTTGAATTATGGTTTTCTCTGGGTATATGCCCAGTAGTAGGATTGCTGGGTCATATGGTAATTCTATTTTTAGTTTTTTAAGGAACCTCCATACTGTTCTCCATAGTGGCTGTATCAATTTACATTCCCACCAACAGTGCAAGAGGGTTCCCTTTTCTCCACACCCTCTCCAGCATTTGTTGTTTGTAGATTTTCTGATGATGCCCATTCTAACTGGTGTGAGGTGATACCTCATTGTAGTTTTGATTTGCATTTCTCTAATAATTAGTGATGTTGAGCAGCTTTTCATGTGCTTCTTGGCCATCTGTATGTCTTCTTTGGAGAAATGTCTATTTAGGTCTTCTGCCCATTTGTGGATTGGGTTGTTTGTTTTTTTAATATTGAGCTGCATGAGCTGTTTATATATTTTGGAGATTAATCCTTTGTCTGTTGATTTGTTTGCAAATACTTTCTCCCAATCTGAGGGTTGTCTTTTCGTCTTGTTTGTAGTTTCCTTTGCTGTGCAAAAGCTTTTAAGTTTCATTAGGTCCCATTTATTTATTTTTGTTTTTATTTCCATTACTCTGGGAGGTGGATCAAAAAAGATCTTGCTGTGATTTATGTCAAAGAGTGCTCTTCCTATGTTTTCCTCTAAGAGTTTTATAGTGTCCGGTCTTAC
Source organism: Balaenoptera borealis (assembly GCF_965194805.1). Taxonomy (NCBI): domain Eukaryota; kingdom Metazoa; phylum Chordata; class Mammalia; order Artiodactyla; family Balaenopteridae; genus Balaenoptera; species Balaenoptera borealis. The sequence goes on along the minus strand of NC_138862.1, from coordinate 1,394,063 downwards.
ATTTAGGTCTCGAATCCATTTTGAGTTTATTTTTGTGTATGGTGTTAGGGAGTGCTCTAATTTCATTCTTTTACATGTAGCTGTCCAGTTTTCCCAGCACCACTTATTGAAGAGGCTGTCTTTTCTCCATTGTATATCCTTGCCTCCTGTGTCATAGATTAGTTGACCATAGGTGCGTGGGTTTATCTCTGGGCTTTCTATACTGTTCCGTTGATCTATATTTCTGTTTTTGTGCCAGTACCATATTGTCTTGATTACTGTAGCTTTGTAGTATAGTCTGAAGTCAGGACGTCTGATTCCTCCAGCTCTGTTTTTTTCCCTCAAGACCGCTTTGGCTATTCGGGGTCTTTTGTGTCTCCATACAAATTTTAAGATTTTTTGTTCTAGTTCTGTAAAAAATGCCATTGTTAATTTGATAGGGATTGCATTGAATCTGTAGATTGCTTTGGGTAGTATAGTCATTTTCACAATATTGATTTTTCCAATCCAAGAACATGGTATATCTCCCCATCTGTCTGTATCATCTTTAATTTCTTTCATCAGTGTCTTATAGTTTTCTGCGAACAGAAAACTTTTGTCTCCCTAGGTAGGTTTATTCCTAGGTATTTTATTCTTTTTGTTGCAGTGGTAAATGGGAGTGTTTCCTTAATTTCTCTTTCAGATTTTTCATCATTAGTGTATAGGAATGCAAGAGATTTCTGTGCATTAATTTTGTATCCTGCAACTTTACCAAATTCATTGATTAGCTCTAGTAGTTTTCTGGTGGCATCTTTAGGATTTTCTATGTATAGTATCATGTCATCTGCAAACAGTGATAGTTTTACTTCTTCTTTTCCAATTTCTATTCCTTTGATTTCTTTTTCTTCTTTCATTGCTGTGGCTAGGATTTCCAAAACTATGTTGAATAATAGTGGCGAGAGTGGACATCCTTGTCTTTTTCCTGATCTTAGAGGAAATGCATTCAGTTTTTCACCATTGAGAATGATGTTTGCTGTGGGTTTGTCATATATGGCCTTTATTATGTTGAGGTAGGTTCCCTCTATGCCCACTTTCTGGAGAGTTTTTTATCATAAATGGGTGTTGAATTTTGTCAAAAGCTTTTTCTGCATCTATTGAGATGATCATATGGTTTTTCTGCTTCAATTTGTTAATATGGTGTATCACATTGATTGATTTGCATATATTGAAGAATCCTTGCATCTCTGGGATAAATCCCACTTGACCATGGTGTATGATCCTTTTAATGTGTTGTTGGATTCTGTTTGCTAGTATTTTGTTGAGGATTTTTGCATCAATATTCATGAGTGATATTGGTCTGTAATTTTCTTTTATTGTAGTATCTTTGTCTGGTTTTGGTATCAGGGTGATGGTGGCCTCATAGAATGAGTTTGGGAGTGTTCCTTCCTCTGCAATTTTTTGGAAGAGTTTGAGAAGGATGGGTGTTAGCTCTTCTCTAAATGTCTGATAGAATTCACCTGTGAAGCCATCTGGTCCTGGACTTTTGTTTGTTGGAAGATTTTTAATCACAGTTTCAATTTCATTACTTGTGATTGGTCTGTTCATATTTTCTATTTCATCCTGGTTCAGACTTGGGAGGTTATTATACCTTTCTAAGAATTTGCCCATTTCTTCCAGGTTGTCCATTTTATTGGCATAGAGTTTCTTGTAGTAGTATCTTAGGATGCTTTGTATTTCTGCGGTGTCTGTTGTAACTTCTCCTTTTTCATTTCTAATTTTATTGATTTGAGTCCTCTCCTTCTTTTTCTTGATGAGTCTGGCTAATGGTTTATCAATTTTGTTTATCTTCTCAAAGAACAAGTTTTTAGTTTTATTGATCTTTGCTATTGTTTTCTTTGTTTCTATTTCATTTATTTCTGCTCTGATCTTTATGATTTCTTTCCTTCTACTAACTTCAGGTTTTGTTTGTTTTTCTTTCTCTACTTCCTTTAGGTGTAAGGTTAGATTGTTTATTTGAGATATTTGTTGTTTCTTGAGGTAGGATTGTATTGCTATAAACTCCCCTCTTAGAACTGCTTTTGCTGCATCCCATAGGTTTTGGATAGTCGTGTTTTCATTGTCATTTGTGTCTAGGTATTTTTTGATTTCCTCTTTGATTTCTTCAGTGATCTCTTGGTTATTTAGTAGCATATTGTTTAGCCTCCATGTGTTTGTGTTTTTTATGTTTTTTTCCCTGTAATTGATTTCTAATCTCATAGCGTTGTGGTCAGAAAAGATACTTGATATGATTTCAATTTCCTTAAATTTACTGAGGCTTGATTTGTGACCCAAGATGTGATCTATCCTGGAGAATGTTCCGTGTGCACTTGAGAAGAAAGTGTAATCTGCTGTTTTTGGATGGAATGTCCTATAAATATTAAATCTATCTGGTCTATTGTGTCATTTAATGCTTGTGTTTCCTTATTAATTTTCTGTTTGGATGATCTGTCCATTGGTGTTAGTGGGATGTTAAAGTCCCCCATTATTATTGTGTTACTGTCGATTTCCTCTTTTAGAGCTGTTAGCAGTTGCCTTATGTATTGAGGTGCTCCTATGTTGGGTGCATATATATTTATAATTGTTATATCTTTTTCTTGGATTGATCCATTGATCATTATGTAGTATCCTTCCTTGTCTCTTGTAACATTCTTTATTTTAAAGTCTATTTTATCTGATATGAGAATTGCTACTCCAGCTTTCTTTTGATTTCCATTTGCATGGTATATCTTTTTCCATCCCCTCATTTTCAGTCTGTATGTGTCCCTAGGTCTGAAGTGGGTCTCCTGTAGACAGCATATATATGGGTCTTGTTTTTGTATCCATTCAGTGAGCCTGTGTCTTTTGGTTGGAACATTTAATCCATTCACGTTTAAGGCAATTATTGATATGTATGTTCCTATTACCATTTCCTTTATTGTTTTGGGTTTGTTTTTGTAGGTCCTTTTCTTCTCTTGTGTTTCCCACTTAGAGAAGTTCCTTTAGCATTTGCTGTAGAGCTGGTTTGGTGGTGCTGAATTCTCTTAGCTTTTGCTTGTCTGTAAAGCTTTTGATTTCTCCATCGAATCTGAATGAGATCCTTGCCGGGTAGAGTAATCTTGGTTGTAGGTTCTTCCCTTTCATCACTTTAAATATGTCATGCCACTCCGTTCTGGCTTGTAGAGTTTCTGCCAAGAAATCAGCTGTTAACTTTATGGGAGTTCCCATGTATGTTATTTGTCATTTTTCCCTTGCTGCTTTCAATAATTTTTCTTTGTCTTTAATTTTGGCCAATTTGATTACTATGTGTCTCGGCGTGTTTCTCCTTGGGTTTATCCTGTATGGGACTCTCTGTGCTTCCTGGACTTGGGTGGCTGTTTCCTTTCCCATGTTAGGGAAGTTTTCAACTGTAATCTCTTAGAATATTTTCTCAGGTCCTTTCTCTCTCTCTTCTCCTTCTGGGACCCCTATAGTGTGAATGTTGTTGCGTTTAACGTTGTCTCAGAGGTCTCTTAGGCTGTCTTCATTTCTTTTCATTCTTTTTTCTTTATTCTGTTCCGCAGTAGTGAATTCCTCCATTCTGTCTTCCAGGTCACTTATCTGTTCTTCTGCCTCAGTTATTCTGCTATTGATTCTTTCTAGTGTATTTTTCATTTCAATTATTGTATTGTTCATCTCTGTTTGTTCGTTCTTTAATTCTTGTAGGTCTTTGTTAAACATTTATTCCATCTTCTTGATCTTTGCCTCCATTCTTTTTCCGAGGTCCTGGATCATCTTCACTATCATTATTCTGAATTCTTTTTCTGGAAGGTTGCCTATCTCCTCTTCATTTAGTTGTTCTTCTGGGGTTTAGTCTTGTTCCTTCATCAGGTACATAGCCCTCTGCCTTTTCATATCATCTATCTTCCTGTGAACGTGGTTTTAGTTCCACAGGCTGCAGGATTGTAGTTCTTCTTGCTTCTGCTGTCTGCCCTCTGGTGGATGAGGCTATCTAAGAGGCTTGTGCAAGGTTCCTGATGGGAGGAACTGGTGGTGGGTAGAGCTGGCTGTTGCTCTGGTGGGCAGAGCTCAGTAAAACCTTAATCCGCTTGTCTGCTGATGGGTGGGAATGGGTTCCCTCCCTGTTGGTTGCTTGGCCTGAGGCGACCCAATACTGGAGCCTACCCAGGCTGTTTGGTGGGGCTAATGGTGGACTCTGGGATGGCTCACACCAAGGAGTACTTCCCAGAACTTCTGCTGCCAGTGTCCTTGTCCTCACGGTGAGCCACAGCCACCCCCCACTTCTGCAGGAGACCCTCCAACATTAGCAGGTAGGCCTGGTTCAGTCTCCTATGGGGTCACTGCTCCTTCCCCTGGGTCCTGATGCACACACTACTTTGTGTGTGCCCTCCAAGAGTGGAGTCTCTGTTTCCCCCAGTCCTGTCAAAGTCCTGCAATCAAATCCTGCTAGCCTTCAAAGTCTGATTCTCTAGGAATTCCTCCTCCCGTTGCCGGGCCCCCAGGTTGGGAAGCCTGACCTGGGTCTCAGAACCTTCACTCCAGTGGGTGGACTTCTGTGGTATAAGTGTTCTCCAGTCTGTGAGTCACCCACCCAGTAGTTATGGGATTTGATTTTATTGTGATTGCGCCCCTCCTACCATCTCATTGTGGCTTCTCTTTTGTCTTTGGATGTGGGGTATCTTTGGTGAGTTCCAGTGTCTTCCTGTTGATGATTGTTCAGCAGTTAGTTAGTTGTGATTCTGATGCTCTCGCAAGAGGGAGTGAGGTCACGTCCTTCTACTCCGCCATCTTGAGCCAATCTCCTTTGGAAGTCAGTCTTTAAATAACATCTTTGAATTTTCCAGTCCCTTATCTTCCTTGCTTGGTTGGAAAGGACCACGTGACTGTCCTGGGTTTCTCTGAGCGCTGGTGACGGTGTTGCAAGAGTTAATTGGCTGTGTCATCGCCTCACTGAACAAGGACCTGGCTTAATCACAGAGATGACAGGCAGGCGGGGAGGGACGTGAATATTTATCTCAGGCCGCGCCTCGCTGCTTGGTTGAGCTGCCGCCTGCCTTCGAGGTCAGGGGAACAATTTTAGAGCATCAGCCACTGTCTCCTGCCCACGTGCCTGCCTCCCTGACCTTCTCCACAGATGAGACGAATCCCTGAAAGTTCAAACGTCCGGGTTCGACACTTCCCCTTTGTTTTTAAAAGGTTAACGATGAGTGATGAGTGGGTTTGTCAGACAACGATGAGTGATGAGCGGGTTTGTCAGACGTCAGCTGGAGCAGGCCTGAGGGGTCCAGAGGAGAGCTGGGAGGGGCTTTGCTGAGGCTCCGCCTCACCGTGTGACAGCCCCCAAGTCCCTTCAGGAGAGCGGGCTGTGGGCTGGAGCAGCTCATGGCGGCCGTCAGCCCTGGTCATCTCCCATCTGCCCCTCCCCACCTTCTGACCAGGCACCTCCGGCATCTGGGTCTCCCTCGCCCTCCACCTGTAAAGGTCTGTCTCGGGGCACCCAGCCTGGCCCGGCCCATGTGGGGGGTCCTTCCTGCCCCCACCCACACACAGCCGCCCAAGCCCACTCCACAGCAGGAAGCTTTGCTGATGGCCTCGGGGCTCCGAGACCTTGGGGCTCCCACCACGTTGGGCTGGGACCTGCCCCTGCTTCTCCAACAAGCTAGGCGGGTGCCCCTCCAAACTCCGGGCCTAGCACTGCCGACCTCCTCCGAGGCTCTCCCGCCAGGCCAGGCACCGGCTGGCCCTGTGCGCTGGACGCGCTCCCCGACCATCACCTAAGGCCCTGGTCCTCCCTTGAGCAGAGGCCTCCCCAGCGCCCACTCTCCCGACTCCATCAGGACACCCAGGCCAGGGGTGGGGGGTTGGGGGGTGCTCAGTGCCCAGGGGGTGAATGAGGGGTCCGCCTGCGGCCCAGAGGGCACCTCGGGATCACGTGGGTGGTCTTACACCAGTGACCCCTCTGTGAAGTAGAAAAGCAGGATGACAGCACCACCACCCCCCAGAGAATCAGTCCCCAGGTGAAGCTGGGAATGCTCTGCGACCGCTTTCCTAACCTAGACTGCGTCGTGACGGCGCCCCCAGCCTGGGTGGGTGAAGGGCCTTGTGCTGGAAGGCCCGGCCCCCAGGCTGCAGGCTGTCCGCGCCCACTGCACCACCCTCCGTCCTGGGAGGGCCGGGCCGAGACGCAGGGCCCGCGTGGTCCTTCTGGCTCAAGGTCAGACAGCCAGGCTTGCCCTCCCCCATCCACGTCCCCGTCCCCGTCCAGGCGGTCCTGCGAGCGGAGGAGCGCCGCCCGGACCCCCCGACAGCTGGACTCACAACAGACCCCGCCGACGAGCGCCTGCTGCCCACAGGAAGCGAAAGACTATTAAGGGTCATCATTCCACAGAGGGGGGCTTCCGTTCTCCTTCAGCTCACAGGGAAGGTTCTCTGCTGAAATGGGGTCTCTGGAGGCCCCTGGGCTCTGAGAGCACAGACTGGTCATCATAAGAAAACAATCTCCCACGACACACTCACTCCTCGCCCAGGGATGGGGACAAAGGTGCCACCTCGCAGAAATTCCCCTCGGAGCCCGGAGCCTGGCCCGTGGTGCAGGGGAACCGGCCGCGCACGGCTGGGGTCCCCAGGGAGCCACAGTGGCAAGCTCCCCCGCTGTCCCCTGGACCTGATGCCCTGATCCAGCGGGACTGTCCGGGCCGGCGATGCAGGGATGCGCTCTGTGACCAGGCGGTTTATTTATAAGCCCCGGTGCAGCGCCGACCCTGTGACCTCAGAGTCGGGCACGAAATCAGGGCGCAGGGTGGGGCGGCCCCAGATGTAGGGAGGTGGCTCCACATCCGGGAACCCCCGGCCTGCAGAGGGCGGCTGCCGTCCCTGGGGGGGGGCCTCTGGAGCCCTCGGGGGACACTCACCACGCGTGCCCCCGCTGAGGCGGACAGCGACCCCACCCCACCCCCTCTGGCTCGCCTTCCTTCACCCTCGATGTGTTTCTGAAATTCCGACGACGGCACGACACGCTCCAGACAGCCTCTGACGATGCCCTCCTGCGGCCTGCCCGGTGCCCCATCAGACACGGCAGAGCCGAGAGCGCGGGCAGGCCTGGGGCCGGGGAGGCCCACGAGGCCACGGCTCCTCCTGTCTCCGTCAGGACGGGGGTGCGATGCCCGGAGGCCACCTCCTCCTCCGGCCCCACCCGCGGTCAGGGTCCCCACAGGCTGCCCCACCCCTCAGCCCTTCCACGTGGCCAAGACCACAGGCCCCGGCCCCACGTCCTTCCAGCAGCTGAGACGCCACCTCCCGACCACCCACCCCGTGTCCGGTGGCCCTGACAGCGTCACCTGGAGCCCGGCTTCCAGGCTGTCTCCCGCTTCTCCACAGACCCCCGGCGGCCCCCACCCTCACTGCCCCTTGAGACTCACCCCTGCCCCCTCCGCCGCGTGGCCCGCACCCACTCCCGCATCTCCCTGCCTTCCCACCACGTGCCCTGCGCTCTAGGGTGGGGTTTCACTGCCTGGTCTTTCCCAGCAGGATGCAGACCCCAGGGAGGCTCTACTGCTGCCCCCTCGGCACCTAAACGACAGCAGTTCTCAAACCTGTAGAACCGCACGCTCTTTCCAAACAAGCCTGGCGGCCAACGTGCAAAGAACGAACAGCCGGCGGGGCAGGTGGTGCCAGGCTGGTGCCTCCACGATGCTCACAGCCGTAAACACAGATGACGACAACACAGCTTTTCTTAAAAAGGAAGGTAACGGCCAAGTCCAAATGCTTGGACCAGTGCTCAGCCGAAAGAGAACGCAGGGTGGGAAAAAGCACCGTTTCTAGAAAACGTATTTTATTAATACTTGATGTACAAAGAATAAATATCTCACCGTTTCACCCGGCACGGCTGTGACACCGCAGGACCCTGCCGTGTGATCAGGGCCTCTCTAGAGCTCAGGAAGGAGATGCCGGGTGGCCGGGGCCCAGACTCATGGGTTCTGCAGGGCTCCCAGCGCCCACATTGCCAGTCACCCCAGGTGTCGTGGTAAGTAGGGCGCCTAGTCGGAGGGGACGGGGTGGGGCCCCAGCAGTGCCCTCACGGTAGCTCCGTGGCGGCCGTGCTGAAGTCCCAGCACAGGGCTCTGCAGACCGGCCTCCGCCCCGCGTGCAGCAGCTGCTCCCCAAGGTGCCTTCCGAGGCTGGAGTGACCCCGCTCCTCTCGGCCGCACCCCTGCCCTCGCGCGGGGATCGAGGACGAGCATCCGGCCACCCCTCGTACTGCTGTGGCCGTCACAGACCAGACAGCCTGGACAGCTGGATGGACCCTGCAGACAACCGGGGGGGAGGGGCCCCCATCCCCGTGAGCACACAAAGCACCGGGACTCGCCAAGGAATGTTCCGACGCTCTGGCCCAGGCAGTCGGGGCGGATGGGGCAAGGGCATCACAGGCCCCCAAAGGCCTCAGACCGGCCCCGTGATGTGGCGCTTCGCCCGCCATCCAGCTGGCACGCGGTCCCACGGGGAGAAGCGCAGGACCAAGGGCCCTGCTCTGTGGCACACAGAGCGTCAGCACTGTGGCCGCCGCCCGGGACAGGAGCAGCCCAGGTGCCAGGCCTGCCCGATGCCGCGGGAAACGCTCCTGACCAAGGTCAACGAGGACAAGCCGGCACCTCCGAGGCATCATGGGGCCTCGCTGGCTGCGGAGACACGGTTCCGGATCGGGAGCCAACAACCCGCATCCCGGGGAAGCGGTGGCTCCGGGTCACGGCAGACAGGTGGGCCTGGGGAAGGCAGGGCAGACGCAGCGTGGCTCCGCAGGGCTCCCGGGCCTGAGACCGGAGAGGGGACAGCCTGCTGCCCAGCCGGGGGGTCCCTGCCCCGGCGGCGCCACCTGTCCTAAGGGCAGCTGCGAGCCCGCGTGTGGGGCGCCCGCGGGCCGGCTCAGTACGCGATCCTCCAGTGCGTGGGCTGCTCGCACGCCTTCTCCTCGTCCCCACAGAACCGGTTGTAGGTCGTCTTGGGGTCCAACCCCAGGATTTCTCTCTCCTCGTGAATTCGAAAGGAGAACGTGGAGACCGAAGTGCCGATAAAAAACCTGCTGAGAAACGTGAGGTCACCGGGGCTGCGGAGCAAACCTGCCAGCCACGCCCACCCCCGGCCCCAGGTGCCCGCCCGGCCCCCCACCCCAGTCTCCTCGGCCGGGGCTCCCCGTGGCCAATCGCCACCACGCGGCCTGGGCTGGAGGAGCCCGGAGGCCAGGCTGCGGCAGCCGCAGGGGCTCGGGTGACAGGTCCCGCACCAGGGGCAGGCTCGGGCCACTGCTAGACCTCGGCTGCTTGGGGCAGGGGCTCAGGGCCAAGCTCAACCTGCAGGCAGGCCTCCCCGCTGAGGGGCGGAGCTGCAGCCAGAGAAGGAAGAAACCCCCTCCAGGGACGGCATCTTGGAACACACGTGCCGGAGGTCTGCTCCCTGTCACCGCCAGGTTTGAGCCCAAGGCGGGCGGGGAAGAGCGAAGCCCCGAACCCCATTCCCCCGCCCCCCACCAGCAGAACCTCGGGGCCGAGGGGCAGGGCCCAGAGCACAGGGCTGGGCTGGGGCTGCTCCCTACACCCCTGGTGGCGCTGAGCCCGCCCTCACCCCTCTGCTGGGCGCTGAGCCCGCCCTCACCCCTCTGCTGGGCGCTGAGCCCGCCCTCACCCCTCTGCTGGGCGCTGAGCCCGCCCTCACCCCTCTGCTGGGCGCTGAGCCCGCCCTCGCCCCTCTGCTCAGCCTGGAGGAGGTGTCCCCTGGAACAGGTCAGGGCACGTCTACCTGGGAAACCACACAGGCCCCTGCACCCAGCATGTCTGAGAATTCTGGAAGGAGAGGGAAAATCACCTACTCTGCTCTGATTTTCCACTTCACTCCAAGTGCCCGACTCACCCCAGCCCTGCTCTCCCAGCGCCGGTGGGCAGATGAGCCCCAGAAGAACCCCCGAGGCCCGGGCCCAAGTCCCTGTGGGCAGCTTGCCTCCCATGACAAGGACGGGACACTGGGCAGGGTGCCCCGCGGGTGCCCGAGATGTACCTGGGGACCAGGACTCAGGGGCGGGCGGAGCGGGCACGGCCCCTCCCCCGAGACAAGACGAGACAGAGGAGAGACCCCAGGTGAGGCAAGGAGGGCCGAGCTGGGGGTCTGCACGTGAGGACTCAGCCTCGGACACGGGCTAGGCGTGTACGCGGCGGGAGGGGCTGCTCACCGGGCGTGTGCGCAGACCCACTGGTCCACGATGGCGACGCCCCCGTCCTTGTAGAGCTCCAGCTCCTCCCACGTGGGTTCGAACCGCACCATCTCGGGCAGCAGCCTCCGGAGCCCATCCAGCTCTGCAGGTGCATCACAGGAGGTGACGGGGCCGCAGGAGACATGCGTGTGCATGCGCTCACACTGAAGGACCACGGAGAGGGGGACGAGGAGCACAGAAACACAACCCCCTCCCATTAACTGTGGGAGAAACAGACGGATGGAAGCCACGTACCCTTCCTGGCGGCATCCGTGGCCACGAACACCTTGTCCAGCTGGTGGGTCTTCATGAGGCTGCGGATCCTCCTCACGGCCCCCTCCAGGCTGGGCACGTCCTCCCTGTGCCCCCAGATGAAGTCCTTCCTCCTCAAGTGGACGCCCAGGTATGGGCCCCCCAGCGAAGAGCCCAGCTTGACCTGGTGGAGGAGGACCCGATAGGCTGGTGACGATCGGGCGGGACGTGGGGGGCCTGATCGGGTCCCTCTAGGGATGGATTACTGGCCAACGTCCCTACACCTGCACCAGGACAGGGGGCTCACTGCTGACGAGCGGCGCCTCTGGTGACTGGGGCAGTGGGGCCGGGCAGCCCTGTGACAGACAAGGTGCCCCGTTCTGCCCTTTCCTGAATGAGAGGATTACTTGTCAGGTGTCTAAAGAGATAAAATGCATGCCCCCCACCAAGGATTACAGAGGTGGGGGCTACCTTCATCTTGGTCCAGTCCTCCTCGAAGGGGATCCTGTCGGCCGCATCTGTGGAATTGAGGTACCTGCTCCGGAACTCGTCCCCCACAGCCCGCAGGTGCTTGGCGAACACCATGCTGCGCCGGGTCTGCGGGTGCAACGGGCCGTGAGCCCCTGCCCCGGGGGCCCCGCCCGTCACCCCTCCCCCCCCCGCCCCGGGGGCCCCGCCCGTCACCCCTCCCCCCCCGCCCCGGGGGCCCCGCCCGTCACCCCTCCCCCCCCCGCCCCGGGGGCCCCGCCCGTCACCCCTCCCCCCCCCGCCCCGGGGGCCCCGCCCGTCACCCCTCCCCCCCCCCGCCCCGGGGGCCCCGCCCGTCACCCCTCCCCCCCCCGCCCCGGGGTCCCCGCCCGTCACCCCTCCCCCCCCCCGCCCCGGGGTCCCCGCCCGTCACCCCTCCCCCCCCCCGCCCCGGGGTCCCCGCCCGTCACCCCTCCCCCCCCCGCCCCGGGGTCCCCGCCCGTCACCCCTCCCCCCCCCGCCCCGGGGTCCCCGCCCGTCACCCCTCCCCCCCCGCCCCGGGGTCCCCGCCCGTCACCCCTCCCCCCCCCGCCCCGGGGGCCCCGCCCGTCACCCCTCCCCCCCCCGCCCCGGGGTCCCCGCCCGTCACCCCTCCCCCCCCCCCGCCCCGGGGTCCCCGCCCGTCACCCCTCCCCCCCCCCGCCCCGGGGTCCCCGCCCGTCACCCCTCCCCCCCCCGCCCCGGGGTCCCCGCCCGTCACCCCTCCCCCCCCGCCCCGGGGTCCCCGCCCGTCACCCCTCCCCCCCCCCGCCCCGGGGTCCCCGCCCGTCACCCCTCCCCCCCCCGCCCCGGGGTCCCCGCCCGTCACCCCTCCCCCCCGCGCCAGGGTCCCCGCCCGTCACCCCTACCCCCCCGCCCCGGGGTCCCCGCCCGTCACCCCTCCCCCCGCAGGTGCCGAGGGGGGTCACCACCCTTCAGGGCCGGCGGGGACCACAGTGCTGTCATGAGGCACAGAACCACCGTGTCCACGTGTTGACACCTCTGCGCTTCTGCAACAACCCGCCCAGGAGGCACCCAGGTCGCGGGTCCAGGGAGCAGGGTCCCACCTGGGGGCCTCTGCCTGCCCAGCCTGCCCGCAGGAGGCATCAACGGCCCCTAGACAGGGCAGACCCTGAGAGCTGGGGGTCAGGGGCTGCAGAGGGGGCATGACACCCACTTCCCCAGGTGGAGGAAGGACCAGACAGGCTGAGGCTGGTGACGACTGGGCGGGACCTGGGGGGCCTGACGGGGTCCATCTAGGGACTGATTACTGACCAACGCCCTGCAGGGACAGGACAGGACGCGGTCCAGGGATGGACCTCGCCACATGCAGGGCTGCCCTTCATCGTGAATTAGGTGCGGAGATTACAGAATACCAACTGCATTTTTTTGGCAGCAAATACCATGTTTTTCTTTTTCAAATATTACCTGCCATAAATAATAAACGTGCACCTCAATTAACAGACCTGGGAGCCCCTGCGGCAGAAAATACCATGCCCACCATGTGGAAACGGGGGTGGGGGGCATGGCCACGGGGCTCTGTCCACACCGTCGGCAGTGCCAAGGTGCAGAGATCCGGGGAAACCGGTTCCCGCACAGGGGCCTCGGGAGAAGCGACACATCCACCGGGAGCCCCAGACAAGGGGGGCGCAAATCCCCGCGGGGAGGGGAGAAACCAGGCTGCAAAGTATCTGCCTTGAGGGAGCTCAGCACTCATTTCTAATTTAAGAAAGCTGTAATTTGCCTAAAAACTTCAACTTCACTTCAACAATACACAAACGCCCCTTCGAAGATCAGTGTCTGCACAGGCCCCAGGACCCGGGGGAGCACGGGAGCCGAGTGGGGCAGGCCCCATGTCCCCTGCAGCCCACCCACCCTGATGGCCCTGGAGGCTCCTTCGCCCGGCAGAGCCCCCGACAGGCCAGGCCGACTTCACCTGGGTCCCCACCTTGCAGCCAAAGGCTCTTCTCAGGGAATGTCTGACGCTTTTGCCAAACTGTTGCACCGGCCCCCGTCGGCAGAACTGCGCCTCTTTTCCAAACCAGACGCCTGACGATTAAGCCGTCCCCACCCCCAGGAGGACAGGAGAAGCCTCTCGCCCACCCGCCTCACTGTCACTGTCACTGTCTGCGCACCCAGAGCCAGCGCTTCCCCGTCAAAGCAGAGCCCGACTCCGCTATTAAGGACTCGGGGCACAGAACGCCCCACCTTGCAACGCTGAGGACACACGGCCGGAGCTCTAATTCCAGGTTCTGAGCGCGTCAGCAGGAAAGGACAGCCGATGCAGTGCAGGAGGCGGGGCCCGGGACGCCCCAGCCCGCGCCCTGGAGCACCTCCTTGGGCAGGGGCAACGCTCACCGGCGGGCCCTCCCCCAGGCCTGCTAAGCGCCTCGTTGGGTTAGTCAGCAAGGCGGAAAGCAAGAGCTGCTGAGGGCCTTGGGTTTTCCAAGACTAAACACACGTACAGAGATGCTCGCCACACAACACTCACGTCCCAGTACTCCTTCCCTCCGTAGTGGTCGTGAAGGAGGTTTTCGGCTCGGTCTAACATCACGGACCTATTTTTAAACAACAGGAAAAGAAGGTTTTCATGTTCACACGCTCCAGAGAGCACGGTCATGGGGGAGGCCCTGGGCCAGGGAACAATCAGGGACGAAGTCTGAGACGGTCAAACCTTGCTGGGTCGCCTGGGTGCGTCTGGGCAAATCTCTGCTGAGCCTCTCACAGGCAGCTGCCTGCAGCAGCTTCTGATTCCTAACTGGCTCTAAACACTGACGGACTCTGTCCTGTCCCAGCCACTGAACTGGCTGAGCTACCAAGCTCGCTTGTGACTCTCAACGCAAAAAAACCCACAAGTAAACAAAACATAAAATTAGCAAATGGAACCCAGCAATATATTAAAAGGATGACACACGTGACAAATGGAGTTCACACCAGGAATGCAAAAATGGTTCAGTATCAGAACATCTATGGCTTAACTCATCACGTTACTGGATAAAGGGCAAAACCATATAATGATGGCTACCCCAAAGGAACAAAACTCAGTATTTACTCTTATTTTTAAAAACCACCTTAATGAAAGAGTCCTTATCACGGTTGTATTTCTCCAGCCAAAAGCCAGCCTCTTCTCCAGGGAAGGCTCAACTCCCTCCTTGCAAAGCGAGGGGCAGGAAAGGTGGTCTGCCTGAGCTAATCCAGCAACCTGAAGAATCAGCACACGTGGAAAGGACCCTCCAGACACAGGCCACGAGTGCGAGGCGGCGGCCTGCGTCTCCCCTGGGGTCTAGGAGCAGCGTGGCCCCCGCGGCACCCCTGACAGCGTCTGCTGCTGAATTTGCTACCAGGCCGCCTGCCCTTTCCTGGCTGACCTTTAGAAGCTCTGCCTGTACCTGACCCAGCCCTGCACGGACTGACGTGGCTGAGGTGCTACAAGCCCCCCTCTCTGTGGTTTGCCTTTCCATCTTGTTAACGCCCTCTACTGACGGACAAGACTGACTAATTTTAACGTAACTGAGTGTATCAACCTTCTCTCTCTGGTCAGTGCTTTTCACATCTTGAGTTTTCTGCATGGTGGGGGTCCCCCCCACCCCCGTCCAGCCTCGTGGGTCTCAGCGCCGCCATCTCCCCGCTGTCAAGCCCCCTGCGTCTCTCTTAAACAGAGGGGCCTCCGGGCACAAGTCTGTCCTGGGCTCAGCTCCCCTTACTCACAAATGGGACTCAGAAGAAACGGTCCCACAGCCCAAAGCTTCAGCCAGATCTGCTTTTGAAATGCGAACAGTTGTAAGACGAGTAACGCGGGGCCCCGGCAAGCGGTACCCTCAGCAACCTCGTCTCTCACGTGGAGCTGGGACCCACCGCGCGGAGCAGGCGTCTGCTGCCTCCGTGGACCCGCTTGCGTTTTGCTGACGCAGGCCCGGGGGGGGGGACCCGGCCTGGCATTCTGGCACACCGGGGCCGTGCTGGGACAGTCTGCACCTTCCCGGGCCCCGGAGAGCACAGGAGGCCTGCCCTGTGCGTGCGCAGGCTCAGGGACACTGAAGGTGGCTAAGAGGAGGAGCCCTCTCAGGGTCCCCATGTCCCCAGCAACTCACACCTGCAGGGAACTCCTAGGACACCTGCCTAGAAACCAAGCACGAGCCCCCTCCTGAGGAGCTCGCCCGGAACCCCAGCCCTCCCCGCTGACCCTCTGGTGGCAGGGCGGGCGGGCGGGGCCCGCGTGGCTGGTCTTCTGCTTCCAGGAGGAACCGGTCACGCAGACACACTCCCAACACGCGAGGCCAGGAGCAGCCGCCAGGGCGGTGTGTCCAGGAAAGGCCTGAGCTGTTCCTCTGACCACTCACAGCTCAGGCTTCGAGGAGGCCGGCAAGAGAGCCTGATTTCAGGGGTGGCCCCGAGGGGAAGCACTCCTCGCCCATGCGGAACCTCCAAGGCCAGCTCCGGGCTGCCACCCCAGCCCCGGTCACTCAGTAGTCCCTTCAAAACCCTCCTGGCCCCGCTGGGCCCGCTCTTGTCCTGGCCGTCCCCCTGCCGCAGCCTCACGACCCCACGGCCCTCATCCCCGCCCCCTCTTACTGCCCGCCCCCCTGCCCCTACGTCCATCCTCACGCCCTGCTACGTCCAGCAGGCCCCCGCTCGCCCCACCACCTCCGACAGGACCCCAGGGCAGGATCCGGGTGTAAATCCAACTGCACCACCCACCAGGGGTGGGACCAGAGACCCCCATGGTGAGGTTCAAAAGCACAGCCGCTCCGAGCAGCACCGGGAGGAGAACAGCCGCGGTCGCCCCACCTGGGGGCTCCCCTGGATCCCAACTGCCGGCCCCCTGGCTCGAGGGGGTGGGAGAGGGGATGAGGTCTGACCCTCCAGCGACGCCCGCGGGCCAGCCAGCAGGACAGAGCACAGGCACAGGCAGACACGCTCACACACGTGCCCTCGCACCGGCCATCACCCAGAGACCACACACTCACCGTGCGGACGTGTTTCTCAAAAGCACAGGGGCGATGATGGAAGCCGATCCCTGAACAGACAGACAGGAAACGTTTAAACCCCGCGTCTCTTCATAACCCCAAAACCATCCTCTGGAAAACAAGACCCACGGCATCCGGTTAGTGTGGTTTCTTTTTCCGCGGGCAGTAAGTAAAGTCTACACGCACGGCCTGATCTGGATAAACTCAGCTGGTTCTCTTAGTTCACCAGTAAGTTTTCACAACTTATTGGTCGTGATCACAGGCAGTGACCTTGTGGAAATCTTTAAAGAAACCACAAATTTCATCTGATCTGACGAGACCACGGAAGCTCTCTTCAGGAATCGGGACGGTACGCTGACAGGAAAGCAGGGGCGGCCCGGAGGGAGCCCGGCGGAACGAACGCTTACGGGCCAGGGCCAGTTCTGACGGTAACTGTCCTTAAAGCAGCTGTGCTCTCAGCAGCTTCTGAGCTGCTCCAGGTCTAGAACCGGATTACTCTGGTCCCCCGTGCGGGGGGCGCTTTGGGCGGGTTGGGGAGGACACAGCAGCACGTCCACAGGCAGCTCTTCTGATGACAGCTCAGTCTGGGGTGACAACACCGCCATGATCACGTTCAAGTGCATTAAACAGCACGGGAAAAGGTAAGTGTGTCTCAGCCAGGTATTTCTAAACCAGCCTGAGTCCCCGAACGCGGTGGTACCTGTAATACTCGTGCTTGTCCTGCGAGTAAAGGGGCGGCTCGATGCAGGGCCGGCTGTCAATCTTCTCCTCCCAGGCCCCCTCCTTCCAGCCCTCTGCATAACCTTGCAGGACATAGACCTGGTCAATGAAGGGCCCACCAGACTCTGCAGGAGACAAGGACCGACAGGAACGGTGACCACAGCACACACTGCGGTGATACAGAGAAGTTCCACTGTATTTAACGCCACCGCTGTCCCACACAGGACTGGAGGAAGCTCACAAGAGCAGAGATGATGGAACAAGTGACCTCGGGACATGGGGGTCCTCAGGGGACGGGAGGGCTGCCTGGGGGGGGCTGTCCAGGAGCCAGCAGCTCCTCTGGGCCGCTCAGCGCCCCGACCTCTTACAGCATCCGGCCTTGCCTGGGCCCCCCGTCTCTTTCCAGCCACACCCCCACTTCGCCGTGGGCGGGGCCAGTCCCCACGACGGCCGCAGGCTGCCCTCGCTCTGCCCCTCTCCTCTCCTGCAGCTGCCCGCCTGTGGTGCCTGAAGCCCATGGGGGTGCTCCTTCCCCGGGACGCCTGAATAGCTGACCCGCCTGGACCGTCCCCTCCGGGGCTCGTTCTCGAACGAACAGTTTGAGTTCGCCACTCAAACTGCATCTCCCCGAAAAGGATGCCTTCCCAGTCCACGGCCACCGCCCAGCACTCCGCACCCCTGCCTGCTTTCTCGTCCTGTGGCTCTGGTCACTGCCACGAGCGCTGCGGGTCCCCGCCACTTACTCATGCTCTGCCCCCGCCCCCAACAGGAGGCCCCGGAGAGCAGGGGCCTGTGTCCCCCTCACCCACTGCTCTCCCACACCTGGAGCCTCCCAGCCACGACTCGGCGACAAGTGAAGACGTGCTCACAGGTGCGACGATGGAGCGCACTGACGAGAGAGCCACAGTGAGTGACCCGGTGTCTCGTCCACACTCTCTCTGGCTTGGGCACGAGGCCCGGGCTCTGGGGCTCCTCCTACGGCGGGGCGGGGGGATGCGACACCGGGGCTGAGACGCCGGCCTGGAGGCCTTCCGGGCGTGACGCCCCATGCCTGTCCCCTCTGCAGCGGGAAACCTGAGCTGGTCAAGGCCGGTCTGCCACCGCCACAGTGTCACCCGGGGGCTCGGTCCCCACCCCCACTGCCTGGCCCGAGGGACACGGCCTGCAGAGCGGCAGGGACGACACCTGTCTGCAGTCACGAAGCACCCCTCGTGGCCAAGGCGCCACCGCGCTGGCAGGTCAGGGGCCGGTCCCCTGGGCGCCAGGGCCCGCGCAGACGAGGCCGAGCCTGCTTCCTGGGCTGAGTCGGGTCAGGCAGGCTGCTCCCCAGCCGGAGCGCAGACGGCAGCAGGTCGCCCGGTGGCCCTGCAGCCACAGCGGAGCCCCACACGGAGAACGTCCCCGCGGGGCGGGGTCTGCAGTGCGGTGAGAACAGAACCTGACAAGGAGGACGTGTGGGCCCGGCCTCGGCGGGAGCAGCGACGCTCAGGCCGCCAGGCCCTCGCACAGAAGCGCTAAGACCGCCACTTGGGATCTGTGACTCGCTCTTCCGGGCCGCTCCAGGGATCGGGGCAGAGGTGTCCCTGACCGTTTATGTCTTCTCAGTAAAGCAACGGTGAGCTCTAAGAACCTTCATTCTAAGAAATCTTCAACTCTTTCCTCTTAAAAACACTAAAATGAGAACGTTGACCAGAACCAAATGAGACAGGACGTGTGGTCACACGTCTCCACCAGCACCCAGCCAACGCCACACACACAACATGTCTTCCTTCAGGTAAGAACAGCCTGGCCTGCGTAGGGGGAGCCCTGTGGTCCTGCCCCCCGATCACAGCTCCAGCTCATCAGGCGGCCGGGGTTTTCAGAGGCGAGGGGACACATAGCTCACATGCTTCAGATCTATTTCCCTAGAAAAACTATGGAAAGGTCAAAATCGCTGGTAGTGGGGGAAATGGAAGCAGGGCCCCTAGGCGGAGCAAAGGCCCAAGGGGAGACGACCCAGCTGGCCGAGGTCTCGGGCCTAGCCTGACGTTCACGCCCAGACCAACGCCCGCCCAGCCCCAGTTACAGGACCGCCGCCCGCCTCACCTGCAATGAACTGCTCATACTCAATGACGGGGATGTTTCTACTGAGACTTGGAAGGTCAAAAAAGTCGGACCAGGGAATCCGGACCTGGTGAATGTCGGGGCTCTTCCAGTGGTAGAGACGGCCCCAGGGGGGCAGCACCAGCACCCACTCCTCAGTCTTCAGCAGAGTCTTCAGGAGGGAGGCGACTCGGATGTAGACGTCCCTGCGGAGGTTGAAGCCCTCCGGGGGGTTGACGTCATACAGAAGATACCTGGCAGGGAGGGCAGGAGAGTGGTTCTTCAGGGCCAGGGCTCTGCACAGAAAACCCAACACCCCACGTCCACGGCCTAGCGCCCGACTCCAGGCACGGTCAGTAGCTTCTGGTCTGTAACGTGGAGGCAGCGGCCCACCCGTTTCTAGGGGACCAGCCACTTAAAGAGCCCGCAAGTAGGAGCAGAAGACATCTCAGCACCTGTTTAACCACCAGCAATAATTCACAGCTGAGACCAGCAGAGTCTCGCAGCCAGAATCTGAGCACTCACCCTCCAGGAGTTCTCAAACTTCTTGGTCTACAGACCCCCGCACACTCTTAATGATTACCGAGGACCCCAAAGGCTACTGTTTATGTGGATTAAATCTATCGATAATTCCTGATTTAGAATTTAGAGCAAGAACTTTAGAAAAGTATTTATGAATTCCCTTAAAAATAACAAAAATAAACGTATTACCTTTATCATTAGCATTTCCAAATTTCCAAATGAAAAATAAGTATATTTTTCAAGACAAAAATCATGAGGGACAAGAATGGCACTGTTTTTAATTTTTGCAAATCTCTTTTTGGTCTGGTGATTGCTGGATTCTCCTGTCTGCTTGCTTCTTCATTCCCTGTGTTATGGTATCACAGGCCAGGTGGTCTCTGGAAAAACTCCACAGTAAACTCTCGAGAGAGTGTGTGCAAAAGGCAGATGATATCCTGGCCTTTCTAAGAAAACGGCCTGGCACCTCTGGGATCCCTGGACACACTTTGAGAACGGCTGCCCTATGTAAAGCAAGACTTCTCTACACAAGCCGCAGGCAGGAGACCTCAGCTTCTGCTATGTCCTCACAGCTCCCTTCTCTGCATCTCCGTTACTACAAACGAGGCCATGCTGTGATCCCTGGCGTGAGCCTCCAATCCCCCAAGCCTGCCAGGAAGAGGCCCATCTACCATCCTGACGTCCCACACCCAGCAGTCTGTTTTCGGTCAAGCTCTCAGTAACTGCTGAATAGCACTGACGTTTGTCTCTTATTCCTGAGACTTATCTATGAAACAACCAACACCTGGATGGGACGGATATTCTGCAGGTAAACAAAGCTGGGCTTTCTTAAGAACCACCCCATTCGAACATCTGATTCGGGGGCTCCTCGAACTCCAGGGAGGGCCCGCATCATGTGACAGGGGCCCCCGGCCTGCCCCCTAACGCGGACCTGCAGCCTGCCCTTCCGGGGGGCTCGCGGCCCCAGGCCAGGGGTCCCGAGAGGCGAGGGGAGACCGAGGCTCCACCGCTCCGTTTCCCGGCCCTCCGAGCCCCGCCTCCCGGTTCGCCGGGTCCCTGCCCACCGGCCCAGCCGAGGACGTTTACCGTCTGCGGGACGCCGCCCCCGACAAGATGTCGGCTGCCGACTGGCCGGGCCAGAACTCCTCGCCCGAGGCCGAGGCCGGCGGCCAGGATACCGCCCCGAATAGCAGGCAGAAGACGCCGAGCGCCGCCATGGCCCCGGGCGGCCACGCACTTCCGGTGGCCGTGCCCCGCCCCGGAAGTGCAGCCCGCCCTCGTGGAGAGCTTCGCCTGTATCACGGCAACGCCACGGGGCCCACCTAGGGCATGAGTCCTGCTTGATCCCGAGTCGGGAAGTTCCTGCGGCAGAACGGGCGGAGCTGCTGGGGGCCGAAGGGGGGCCGGGCCGAGGGGCGGGGGCGGGACTGATGGACGGGTGGACTGGGCCGGGGTGTGGGCGGGGCCGAGACGGGGGCGGGGCCGCGCGGACGTCTCCTCCCGCGGGCCGCGCTGGGTACAGGCTGGGGCGGGGCTGGCGCCTGGGGGCGGGTCGGGGGCGGGGCCACGCGTTCAGAAGCGCGGAAGTCCTCACCTGCGGGCCGCGCTGGGTACAGGCCGGGGCGGGGCTGGCGCCGAGGGCGGGGCCACGCGGCGTGGGGCGCAGACATCCTGACCTGCGGGCCGCGCGGCCCTCCGCCTGGGGTCCGCTGCTTCCCCTCGCGCCGGACGCGCACAGGGTCAGCGTGCGGGCTGCGGAAGGGCAAGCCAGAGGACTGACCCCAGGCCCGCACGGCTGGCCAGGTGGGGTACCCGAGCCGCAGATCCGGCAGGCCCGCCCGACGGATGGTTCCCAGCGACTCCAGCCAGTGCAGCCACCTTGCCTGTCAGGGCTTCACTCTCTGATGGGGGTCCTGGGGAGCCCTATGCAGACCGAAACCAGCTCTCACACCTGCTCCCTCGCCACAGACCAGGGCTGGCCCCAAGGGCCCTACAGCCCCCTGGCCCGGGAAAGACCACCACGGGGGCTCTGGGAAGTCCAGAAGCCTCCAGTGTGCAACCCCCCAGCCCCCTGAGTTCCCCTCTCCAGGGACACAAACAAAACCCGCATTCCTCCCTTGGACAAGACTGAAGATACCCCCTTACAGACCTGCACGTTCTCTCCAGGATGGGTGGCCTGTATGCAACCCCCGGGAAAGGGAGGGCCTTTCCCTCACCCCTGAGAGCACAGAGCCCTGCAAGGTGGGATTCCCTGCCCGGCCCTCCTCGCCGGGTGCCCAGAGCGCTGCAGCCACACCAGGCCACAAGTGGCCAATGGCAGCTGGCCCCTCTCCTCCATCGCTGCCCAGGAGTGCACCACCCACACTGCTGGGCATTTGGGCCACGTCGGAAGAGCAACAGGTATTTTTGTGGGCAAATATTTGTTCTTTTGAAAAGATTTGAATGCAAAGGGATGAAGGATGCACTTTTTCTGTTGCTCTGGACCCAAACTGAAGCCAAAGCCAGTTTTAGAGAGAGTCACAAAACACCCGGCAACCAAAGATCAACGCTCCCCAGCAAGGGCCGCAAGACCAGGGCAGCCCCCGCCCCTCCCACTAGACGTTGGGAGCTGGAGCTCCAGCTGGGACGGAGCTGCTGGAAGACCTGTGATTTCCAGTGCAGGTCCTGGCCCTGCTGCAGACCCTGGGGCCAGCATGGTGACTGCCCCGCTGTTCATTCACGGAGGTCTAGGTGCCCTCTTTGGCCCCTGCACCATTGTTTCTTCTGGAAACACCCCCTGGTGAAAGAGTCCTGGGGACAGGAGAGCCCCGCGGGGTGCCTTGGGGCTCCTGGTTCCAGGCATCCGCTGCCCAGTTCGTTATCTGAGGGAGGGGCGCCTCCTCTCCATGGGCCCCCTCCCCTCCCCTCCCCTCCCCTCCCCTCTCCTTCTCTCCTCTCCTCTCTCCTCCTGTATCTCCTGGTCGATCCCTGGATTATGGTCTTTACCAGGAATGACCCAGGAGAGGTTTTATGAGTCTTTAAGAGAAAAAAAGAGATCTTTATACAAATAACTGAAAGTAGGTTCCTCCTTCCCCCTGCGCCATATTCCTTCCAGCGGTTCAGGTTTGTTAACTGGGTGTCAAGTTTCCGAGCCCCTCACCCCTGAGAACGAGCTCCCTCTCGCTCCTCCCCAGGGGCGTGCACCCTTCCACCGGCAGCCTGTCCGCCCACAGCGGCTTGGCCACAAGAGGGCAAGAGAGCCCTTCCCCAAGGCCATCGGAGGGCCTGGAGGCAGTTAGAGGAAGGGCCCCGCCCTGGGCTCGTGGGAGCCTCCAGACACAGAGGAAGGAGCCGGGTCTGGAGCTGGGCCCAGCAGGGGAGCCCAGGTGAGTCCATCTGGCCCAAGTCTTCCCTGCCCAGCGCACCCAAGAGCTACTCCAGGCCCCACGGCCCAGTCCAGCGGACCGCAAAGAGGAGCCCAGGATCCACACCTGAGGTGGGAGAAGGAAGGCCCTTGGCGTGGGGTCCAGGCAGGTGTGTCCTGTGAGTTCTGGGGCCACACCTGTTCAAGCCGGTGCTTCGACCCCTGCTGGGCCCCAGGGCCTCGTTTCCCCAGGTCTCAGAAGGGTCAGTCCTGGGCACCCTGGGTCCCGGCACTGGTGGGGAAGACACAAGAGCAACTCCGAACTGGGAATCTCCAAAGGGGGTTGGAGAGATTCTTCTGGAAACCAGATTCCAGGGCGAGTCCCTGCCCAGAGCTGGGGACCCTGCTCCGAGCATACGGCCACGGTGGGGGGAGGTCCCTTTTCAGAGACGGGGGCAGATGGTGCTTTGGGGGGAGCCCAGTGCCCTGCACCGCCCCCCAGCTTTGTCTAGTCATGTCCGCAGTTTGACCACATTCACAAACACCCCCAGCCCACCTGGGGGCAGCCCAGGAGTGGGGGCAGAAGGTGACGGGGAAGGGCAGCCTCAGGGCTGCCTGGCCCTGCACGGGGCAGGGGCGCCGAGGGTCAGTGAGAACGGGGCGGGGCCAGGTGCCGGGCAGCAGGATGGGCAACCAGCGATGAGAACATGCCAAGGCTGCAGTAAAGGGAACCTGGACCACGGGACACGGGCAGCCTCCACCCGCGGAGGGAGACTGGACGTTTGGGCCCAGCCCCTGAGAAGCCTGAGGGCTGGTGGAGGGTCCCGGGATCCCGAGGAGCAGCTCTCCTGGGGTCGCAGACACCCCAGTACACACATTTCTCACTGACGCTTTCCAGGGCACAGAGTGAGTTACCAGATCCACGTGTTACGAGCTTCTTGGCCACAAGAGCTTCAGGACTTGGTGTGGAATCCTGCCCCCCTTGCTCATCACGATTCCTGGAAACAAAGCCCTGGCGTTTGTCCCTGGACGGGCACAGGGGAGCTGACCGCTGTCGGAGTCACTTCTGGGCAGGGAACTTCTGGGTTGGGCTCTGTGGCCATAAGCCACGTGCCAGAAGCATTTCTTAACAGGAGCACCTGGGGGTCGCCTGCCAGGACCTCCCTAGTGGGACAGCCGAGGTGCCCGCGTGACCCAGGCCACCAAGTGACCAGGTGTGAGGCTGCCGGGGGTTTCCTGGGGGCGTGTGGGTTCCTGTGGTCAGCACGTGGGCCCAGCATCCCTGGGGGCCTGCCCTCCAGGGTGGCGGCTCACAGCACGTGCAGGAAGGGTGCCCCGGGGCTTCCCGGGGGTCCACAGTGAGAGCGTGACGAGGTGCTGTCCCGCTGGCCGCTCTGCAGGGCTGCTGCGCCTGGGGGTGATGCTGCAGCCTCAGAAGCCCCCCGGCTGGGCCGGGTTCCCCACCTGGCCTTTCCGTGGGATGGAAGGGCCTCTCCTTCTTGGGGTGCAGTCGGGGGAAGCTAGACCCAGCGTGAAAGTCAGCCTTCATGTCCCCCCTAAACAGAGGCTGCGCTGTGTCAGTTCATGGAAACAAAAATTGGTCACCCCCAACACAGGTGACTCAGAAAGTTATTTAGTCACGTTCTGGGTCCCCAGTTCTGGCTCTGGATGCCGGATCCCTGTCCAGTCCTCAGGAGTGGGTTTTCTGCTGGGGGGCAGGACCTCTCCATGGGAGCCTCCCTTCCGGCCCAGCTGGGAGGTGGGCTGCAGTGGTGGGAAACCGTGTCTCCCCCAAGCAGAGGGCTACCAGGTCGTGGGGGACAGGGGACTGTGAGAATTTGTCCTACAGCCTTTCTGGGATAAAAACACCAGCAAATGTCAAAAAGTGCGTAATTTGTTTTATCAAACGGGCTGCTTATTTATGTTGGGAGGGCGGGGTTCTCTCAGATGATTGTGTCAACGGAAGCACAGGCAGAGCCGAGAGGGGGGCCTGGGGCTCCTCCTTGGAATGAGGCAGAACGGGGACTTCTGCAGATTTTCGAGGAGGCCCTACCGCAGAGCATGGGGTGACAGCTCCACGTGACCCCTGCCCTGTTTGGCTTGTGCTCTCAGTCTGGCCTGGATTGCACATTCTTCCAGCTGAGTTCCAGAAACTCAGAGGGTGGACTTTGGGGGGTGGCTTTTAGACCAGCCCTTGAGAACTTGGACAGGGGGTGGAGGGGCCTTTGTCCCGAGACCCCCCCGGCCTAATCATTGCAGCTGAGACACAATCCCCCCCAGACCCCCCAGGTGACCCCCACTGTGGTCCCCATTCCTTCCCTCTGTTCCCTCCTCACCCCAGATGGAGTGGCTGTCGCTGTCTGGTGTCATGGTAACCCCCCATCGCGTCCCCGTGTCCCCCCATCAATCTCCCTTCTCCATCAGGGCGTGTCCCCACCCCTGCTCAGCCTTGTCTCTACAGGTGCTGGAGGTCCAGGCTCGCCTTAGGGTCCGAGCGCCTGAGCAAGAAGTAGAGAAGCTGCCGGAGGCTGTGAGGAAGGGCACCTTCGGCTTGGGCCCTGTGTGCTGCTGGGGTTTATAATTTTCTTTTTTCAGACGCACCGACAATTGTCTATCATCATCCACTGAAAAAGGTATCCTTTCTTCACCGACGTGAGCCGCTACCTTCATCGTGAGCTAACTTCTCACAAACGTGGTTCAGTCTCTGGTCTTTCAATGCTGACCGATGTGTCAATTTCTGCACAATGACAGAGCGTGAATTACGATGGTTTTTACAGCAAGTTCCTTCTCATGTCCTTTTAAAAATAAGTCTCAACGGACCTTGCACATTTTCTCTTCCATGTGAAGTTTAGAATTAGCCGTTTCAAACCAACCCTGTCGGTAGTTTTATTGGGATCACACCGAGTGTGTGGGCACAAGTTAGAAAACTGACATTGGTGTGACAGGGAGCCCTGCTCAGGAAGGGGTCTGTCTGGCGGCTTGTTTAGAACTTCAGTAATGTTTCTAGTTTTCTTTTAAGTCAGAATTGCTCATTTCTTGGTTTATTCCTGGGTTTTGTTGCTATTACAAATGGGACCCTTTTTCTCGTGAAAGGTTATAATTATATACTGCCGTTTTAATAAATGCTATTGTTTTTGTAAGTTAGCCTTAAAATTGGCCACTTTTGATTCTGATGGTTTGCCAGTTGATTGTTTTGGACTTTCTAGACAAATAGTCATATCATTATGCAAATAATTATATTTTTATCTCTGCCTTTCTAGTATTTGTACTTCACATATATATTCTGGTATTATTATATTCACTAGGACTCTAACATGAAATCGAGTATCTTTCTTTTGTTTCTGACTGTAACGTGAATGGCTCTAATGCACGGGTCTGTAAACTGTGGCCAAAAGGCCAAACCCAGCCCACGGTTGGTAGTTTCTCTTTCTCAATAAAGTTTTATTGGCACAGAGCCACTTGCACTCATTTGCATATTGTCTAATGCTTTGTGCTGTAACAGTGATGTCACATACTTGGGACAGTGACCATGTGGCCCCCTAAACCTAAAATGTTTGCTATTTGACCCTTTATAGAAGTTTTCTGACCCCTGTTCTAATGTATTAAGTACAATGTTTGTTAGAGGTCGAGGAATTTTCCTCCCATTCTTGGCTTCCTGAAGATCTTGCAGTTGTGTATGCTTGAAATTCGGTAAAGAATGTTAACTGGTACCAAATGCTTTTGGGGGGACTGACTTTCTTTTGAGATGATGGAGGATTTTCTTCTTTTTCATCTCTTAAAGTAGCAAATTGAACTAACAGATTTTATAATGTCGACTTATCCTTGCAATCCTGAGATAAGCTTTACTTGCTCCTGTATTGGATTGTGTTGGATTCTGTCGATGCGTTCATTTAGAGTAATTCTGTCCCTTTATAAATCATGTGTCCCTATTGACATGTGTGTGTGATCCCCACCATTGGTTTTTCAGGGTTTTGACTAGCTATATAGAATAAACTGTGATGCTTTTGTCTTTTCTGTGCCTTGGAATAATGTTAACTCTTCATAACAATTCATCTGTATCGAGCTCTTACTCTGCAATAGGGGCATTTCTATATATTTTACATGAGTTAATAGCCTTCAGGTCAACCCTATGAATTAGGCACTATTTTCACGTCCATTTGACAGATGGGGAAACTGAGGCACAGAGCGTTCCAGTGGCCATCCCAAGGTCACCTTGCTGGTAGGAGGTGGAGATGGAATTAGAACTCGGCAGCTGGTCTCCAGGGCTTACATTCCTAAATTCTGTCCCTCCTTTGCAGAGAGATTATACCTTAAAGGTTTTGGAAACACATAAAATTGCCTGTGCCTGGTGGCCTTTTTAAGCATAAAATTGTGGCTACTTTTTTTTTTCTGTGCCCCCCCACCATTGGAATGACCAGATCTCCTGTTTCTACTTGAGTCAATTTTGTGCTTTATATTTTCCAAGAAAATTATTCACTTAGTCTAGATTTTAAAATTTATCACTACAAACTGGAACATGATAGTTTCATAGTTTTTAAATCCCCCATTCTCTTTTCTCCTTTCTCCCTTCATTCTGGGGATAGTTTGTGTGTCCCAGGTGTGGCCCCCTGTCACCCCCGAGGTCTCCTGAGTGAGATTTGGTAACAGGGACAGTGGTTGATTGTGAACTGCAGCCAGTGGGCTCTGTGGGTGCTCTCACATTAATGCCTGTTCCGCCCAGCAGAACTTGAAAGGAAAATTGCTATAATTACCGAGTCGCTTTGGTTTTCAACATTTATCCAAGTTACCTTTATTCCAGAGTTTAGCTTATACATCCAGCAGAGAATGTGTCCGATGGCACAGAGGAAAAAAATTGTCAACATGAAGTTACTGAACATTTTAAAAAGATGACACAGATGTGTTTTTAATAATAACCTGTCTAAAATTACTTGAAAAGTTCCCTTCTCTGAATTTTGTTAATTGATGGAAATGTGCTGAGAATGGTGCTTTTAAGAAGGATATAACAGGTTATGTCTACCAAAACCAGTTCAAAATCTGGGCAGCATCTGGGTAACTGAGTGATGTTAACACCCTGCAAAACCGTGATACAAACAAGGTCTCAGAAGATGAAAGAGATGGCAGTGTGAGCATGCAGTTAGCTGTGGTCAGTGCCTGGGGTGAGGCAGGTCTGCAGACCATGTGGCCTGAGCTGTTTCCTTTGGGGAAGATGGCATGCTTCTGGCAGGAGCCGCCAGAGCAGAGCCAGAGCTGGAGAAAGCAGGCCAGGCTCTTATCGCAGTCCTTGTCTGTGGGAACCTTCTGGAACAGAGAGTCACATCTGGGCCAATATCTCCAAAGGGGCTTAGAGCCAGAGCCCCAGACAGGACTGGGAGACACAGGGTGCTGGGGCGACTTCACAATCAAATAGAATTTGTACCAAATATCAAATATTAGAATACAGTAATTAAAGCCAACACGTGCTAAAGGCTTGTCAAATGCCTGGCGGGGCTGGTGTTCACAGGCAATGGCTCTTTGAGCCTCCATGTGTTGGTGAGGCCTCTTGGCTGCAAAGACAGACCTGAACTCCTAGGGACTCGAGGTTAAGGAAGAATGTCCTGCCTAATCAAACTTAAAAGCTTTTGCACAGCAAAGGAAACCCTCAACAAAACAAAAGGACAACCTAGAAAATGGGAGAAAATATTTGCAAACGATGTGACTGACAAGGGGTTAATTTTCAAAATATACAAACAACTCCTACAACTCAATATCAATTAGAAGATCTAAACAGACATTTCTCCAAAGAAGACATACAAATGGCCAACAGGAACATGGAAAGATGCTCAACATTGCTAATCATTAGAGAAATGCAAACCAGAATCACAGTGAGGTACTACCTCACACATTTCAGAATGGCCGTCATTTAAAAGTCTACAAATGATAAATGCTGGAGAAAAGGGAACCCTCCTACAGTGTTGGTGGGAGTGTTAACTTGGCAAGCCACTGTGGAAAAACAGTATGGAGCTTCCTTAAAAAACTAAAAATAGAGCTACCATATGGTCCAGCAATCCCACTCCTGGCTATATATCCAGACAAAACTATAATTCAGAAAGATATATGTACCCCTATGTTCATAGCAGCATTATTCACAGTAGCCAAGACATGGAAACAACCTAAATGTCCATCAACAGATGAATTGGATAAAGAAGATGTGGTACATATATACAATGGAATACTACTCAGCCATAAAAAAGAATGAAATAATGCCATTTGCAGCAACATGGATGGACCTAGAAATTATCAATATCATACTAAGTGAAGTAAGTCAGAAAGAGAAAGACAAATACAAATGATACAAATGAATCTATATACAAAACAGAAAGAGACTCACAGACAGAAAACAAATTTATGGTTACCAAAGCGTGGGGGGAGGGATAAATTAGGAGCTTGGGATTAACAGATACACACTACTATATATAACAACAAGGATTTACTATATAACACAGGGAACAATATTCAATATCATGTAATAACCTATAATGGAAAATAATCTGGAAAAAAAATATATATATGTACACATAACTGAATCACTTTGCTGTACACCTGAAACTAACACAATATTGTAAATCAAGTCTACTTCAATTTTAAAAAAAGAGAAGAATGTCCTGGGGTCTAGAGCAAACAGGCAGAGTGGGAGAGAGGAATGAAGTCTGGGGGCCCCTCTGATGCTCCCAGGCCTCTGTGTGTCTGCCTCCCCGTCTCCCTCCCCTTCCCCCGTTCCCGTCTTCTCCCCCAACCCCGCCTCACTTTGTCTCTTTCTTCCTCTCTCTCCATCTCTCCGTGTCTCTCTCCTCTCCCCGTGGGGGCACTCACGGCTCAGCCACGTAAGCTGGCAGAACACACTTCTAGAAGGATGGGGTGAGCACTGAGTAGAGAGGCCCAATGGAACCCCTGGGAGCCAGACGTACAGGAGGCGGAGGTGCCAGAACTCGGTGGCCTTTAGAAGCCGCCTGGTTTTACAGATACAGAAAAGTGTAAAGTAAGCACCAGGCTCCTGAACATAAGAAGTTTTTGGAGACAGAGGTCTGGGCCTGGACTCCTGGGAGGTGTGGGTCCAGCATTTATACTCACACCGTCACCACCCCACTGAGCTTCCTGGGACCCCCAAACCCCCCAGAATGATGAGAGTCTGGGTCTGGGAGAATTTCCCAGAGCTAGCTGGTCCATCTGAACCCCTGGAGACATTTGAGAATTATCCCACCAGAGACCACAGGGGTGGAATTTCCATTGTCTAACCAGACGACTTACAGCAAACCACAACTTTCTATCTTCATCTCACGAAACTGGGAAAGCCTAGATCATGAGAATGTCCGGAAAATTCCTTTGAAAGCTAGCAGGAGCTGTGCCTGCAGCTGAGGGCGGTCAGCGCCCTGGGAATCTCCTCTGCCCGGATTCACCCCCAGGCATCTAGCTTGCCCCTGTCCCCCCAGAACAGACCCCCCGAGGCCCCATCCGTCCATCCATCAGCACCTCCTGCAGGGCCCTCCCTCCCTGTCTGGTGCCTTACTTCCCCCCAGGGAGGCCCACCAGCAGGTTCCAGCATGGGGCTGGGGCTGGGGCTCGAGCCCTGTGGCGGGTCAGAGGGCGCCCAGGTCCCCGTCTGCCCGAGGCTGGGGACAGGCTCTCTCTACCCTCCTCTGGGCCCGGCTGGCCCCGAGCAGCCTTTAGCTCAGCCGGGACCTGCCGTGGGTGCTGCCTGGTGCTGCGGCGGATGCTCTCGAGTCAGTGTCAGCCCAGAGCCCAGGGGCCGTGACCCCCCCGGCTGGGACCTGCGGGAGAAGCCGCAGCCAAGCAGAGCCGGCACCGTGAACCCAGTGGGTGCCTGGCGCTTCCCGTCCTGCCTTGTGGACGCAACCAAGGCCCGTCCAAGGCATTGGTGTCGCCAAGGGGAAGGGACGGATGTGTCTTGGGGGGTTGGGGGGAAGGGGATGGAAGACGGACGGCGGGGGAGGGGTGGGAATTTGGGGTTTCGACGTGAATTCTAATAATCCTGGCCGTGCCGCCTGCACTTAGCAGTTAAAATATTTGCTTGGAGATGCCGACGTTTTAAAGCTCAGCCTCCCAAGACCTTCAAGATGGCAGAGGAGTAAGATGCGGAGATCACCTTCCTCCCCACAGAAATATCAGAACTACATCTACATGTGGAACAACCCCTGCAGAACACCCACTGAACGCTGGCAGAAGACCTCAGACCTCCCAAAAGGCAAGAAACCCCCCACGCACCTGGGTAGGGCAAAAGAAAAAAGAAAAAACAGAGACAGAAGAATAGGGACGGGACCTGCCCCAGTGGGAGGGAGCCGTGAAGGAGGAAAGGTGTCCACACACTAGGAGCCCCTTCGCGGGCAGAGACTGCGGGTGGCGGAGGGGGGAAGCTTCGGAGCCACGGAGGAGAGCGCAGCCACAGGGGTGCGGAGGGCAAAGCGGAGAGATTCCCGCATGGAGGCTCGGCGCCGAGCAGCACTCACCAGCCCGAGAGGCTTGTCTGCTCCCCCGCCGGGGCGGGCGGGGCTGGGAGCTGAGGCTCGGACTTCGGTCGGATCGCAGGGAGAGGACTGGGGTTGGCGGCGTGAACACAGCCTGAAGGGGCTAGTGCACCACAGCTAGCTGGGAGGGAGTTCGGGAAAAGGTCTGCAGCTGCCGAAGAAGCAAGAGACTTTTTCTTCCCTCTTTGTTTCCTGGTGCGCGAGGACAGGGGATTCAGAGCGCCGCCTAAACGAGCTCCAGAGACGGGCGCGAGCCGCGGCCATCAGCGCAGACCCCAGAGACGGGCATGAGACGCTAAGGCTGCTGCTGCCGCCACCAAGAAGCCTGTGTGCGAGCACAGGTCACTCTCCACACCGCCCCTCCCGGGAGCCGGTGCAGCCCGCCACGGCCAGGCTCCCGTGATCCGGGGACAACTTTCCCGGGAGAATGCACTGCGCGCCTCACGCTGCTGCAACGTCACGATGCCTCTGCCGCTGCAGGCTCGCCCCACCTCCTCCGTACCGCTCCCTCCCCCCGCCTGAGTGAGCCAGAGCCCCCGAAGCAGCTGCTCCTTTAACCCCGTCCTGTGTGAGCAAAGAACAGACGCCCTCAGGCAACCTACACACAGAGGCGGGTCCAAATCCAAAGCTGAACCCCGGGAGCTGTGCGAACACAGAAGAGAAAGGGAAATCTCTCCCAGAAGCCTCAGGAGCAGTGGATTAAATCTCCACAATCATCTTGATGTACCCAGCGTCTGTGGAATACCTGAATAGACAACGAATCATCCCAAAATTCAGGCAGTGGACTTTGGGAACAACTGTAGACTTGGGGTTTGCTTTCTGCAACTAATTTTTTTCTGGTTTTATGTTTATCTTAGTTTAGTATTTAGTTTTATTATCACTGGTAGATTTCTTTATTGATTTGGTTGCTCTCTTCCTCCTTTTTTAAAAAAAAAAAATATATTTTTTCCTTTTTCTCTTTTTGTGAGTGTGTATGTGTATGCTTCTTTGTGTGATTTTGTCTGTATAGCTTTGCTTTTACCATTTGTCCTAGGGTTATGTCTGTCTATTTTTTTTTTTTTGTTCTTTGTTTGTTTTAGTATAGTTTTTAGCACTTGTGTTCATTGGTGGATTTGTTTTTTCATTTGGTTGCTCTCTTCTTTCTTTTTTTCTTCTTTTTATTACTTAAAAATTTTTTTAAATTTTTAATGATTAGTTTTTATTTTAATAACTTTATTTTCCTTTCTTTCTTTCCCTTTCTTCCTTCCTTCCTTCCTTTCTCTCCCTTTCTTTCTTTCTTTCTTCCTTTCTTTCTTTTCTTTCTTTCTTTCTCTCTTTCTTTCTTTCTTTCCTCCCTTTTCTTCTGAGTTGTGTGGCTGACAGGGTCTTGGTGCTCCGGCCGGGTGTCAGGCCTGAGCCTGTGAAGTTGGAGAGTCGAGTTTAGGACATTGGTCCACCAGAGACCTCCCAGCTCCACATAATATCAAACAGCAAAAGATCTCCCAGAGATCTCCATCTCAACACTAAGACCCAGCTCCACTCAACGACCAGCAAGTTACAGTGCTGGACACCCTATGCCAAACAACTAGCAAGACAGGAACACAACCCCACCCATTAGAAGAGAGGCTGCCTAAAATCTTAAGAAGGTCACAGACACCCCAAAACACACCACCGGACGTGGTCCTGCCCACCAGAAAGACGAGATCCAGCCTCATCCACCAGAACACAGGCACCAGTCCCCTCCACCAGGAAGCCTACACATCCCACTGAACCAACCGTAGCCACTGAGGGCAGACACCAAAAAACAATGGTAACTACGAACCTGCAGCCTGTGAAAAGGAGACCCCAAGCACAGTAAGTTAAGCAAAACAAGAAGACAGAGAAGCACACAGTAGATGAAGGAGCAAGGTAAAAACCCACCAGACCAAACAAATGAAGAGGAAATAGGCAGTCTACCTGAAAAAGAATTCAGAGTAATGATAGTAAAGATATCCAAAATCTTGGAAATAGAATGGAGAACATACAAGAAACGTTTAACAAGGACCTAGAAGAACTAAAGAGCAAACAAACAATGATGGAAAACACAATAAATGAAATTAAAAATTATCTAGAAGGAATCAATAGCAGAATAACTGAGGCAGAAGAATGGATTAGTGATCTGGAAGATAAAATAGTGGAAATAACTACTGCAGAACAGAATAAAGAAAAAAGAATGAAAAGAATTGAGGACAGTCTTAGAGACCTCTGGAACAACATTAAACGCACCAACATTTGAATTATAGGGGTGCCAGAAGAAGAAGAGGAAAAGAAAGGGACTGAGAAACTATTTGAAAAGATTATAGTTGAAAACTTCCCTAATATGGGAAAGGAAATAGTCAACCAAGTCCAGGAAACACAGAGAGTCCCATACAGGATAAATCCGAGGAGAAACACGCCAAGACACATATTAATCAAACTACCAAAAATTAAATACGAAGAAAAAATATTAAAAGCAGCAAGGGAAAAACAACAAATAACATACAAGGGAATCCCCATAAGGTTAACAGCTGATATTTCAGCAGAGACTCTGCAAGCCAGAAGGGAGTGGAAGGACATATTTAAAGTGATGAAAGGGAAAAACCTACAACCAAGATTACTCTACCCGGCAAGGATCTCATTCAGATTCGATGGAGAAATTAAAACCTTTACAGATAAGCAAAAGCTAAGAGAATTCAGCACCACCAAACCAGCTCTACAACAAATGCTAAAGGAA
Organism: Balaenoptera borealis; assembly: GCF_965194805.1. Taxonomy (NCBI): domain Eukaryota; kingdom Metazoa; phylum Chordata; class Mammalia; order Artiodactyla; family Balaenopteridae; genus Balaenoptera; species Balaenoptera borealis. The sequence goes on along the minus strand of NC_138862.1, from coordinate 1,360,213 downwards.
CTTCTCTAAGTGGGAAACACAAGAGAAGAAAAGGACCTACAAAAACAAACCCAAAACAATTAAGGAAATGGTAATAGGAACATATATATCAATAATTACCTTAAATGTAAATGGATTAAATGCTCCAACCAAAAGACATAGACTGGCTGAATGGATACAAAAACAAGACCCATATATATGCTGTCTACAAGAGACCCACTTCAGACCTAGGGACACATACAGACTGAAAGTGAGGGGATGGAAAAAGATATTCCATGCAAATGGAAATCAAAAGAAAGCTGGAATAGCATTTCTCATATCAGACAAAATAGACTTTAAAATAAAGACTATTATAAGAGACAAAGAAGGACATTACATAATGATCAAGGGATCAATCCAAGAAGAAGATATAACAACTGTAATATTTATGCACCCAACATAGGCGCACCTCAATACATAAGGCAAATGCTAACAGCCATAAAAGGGGAAATCGACAGTAACACAATCATAGTAGGGGACTTAACAACCCATTTTCACCAATGGACAGATCATCCAAAATGAAAATAAATAAGGAAACACGAGCTTTAAATGATACATTAAACAAGATGGACTTAATTGATATTTATAGGATATTCCATCCAAAAATAACAGAATACACTTTCTTCTCAAGTGCTCATGGAACATTCTCTAGGATAGATCATATCTTGGGTCACAAATCAAGCCTTGGTAAATTTAAGAAAATTGAAATCATATCAAGTATCTTTTCCGACCACAATGCTATGAGATTAGATATCAATTACAGGAAAAAAATCTGTAAAAAATACAAACACATGGAGGCTAAACAATACACTACTTAATAACCAAGAGATCACTGAAGAAATCAAAGAGAAAATCAAAAAATACCTAGAAAAAAATGACAATGAAAACATGATGACCCAAAACCTATGGGATGCAGCAAAAACAGTTCTAAGAGGGAAGTTCATAGCAATACAATCCTACCTCAAGAAACAAGAAACATCTCAAACAAACAACTTAACCTTACACCTAAAGCAATCAGAGAAAGAAGAACAAAAAACCCCCAAAGTTAGCAGAAGGAAAGAAATCATAAAGGTCATATCAGAAATAAATGAAAAAGAAATGAAGGAAACAATAGCAAAGATCAATAAAATTAAAAGCTGATTCTTTGAGAAGATAAACAAAATTGATAAACCATTAGCCAGACTCAGTAAGAAAAAAAGGGAGAAGACTCAAATCAATACAATTAGAAATGAAAAAGGAGAAGTAACAACTGACACTGCAGAAATACAAAGGATCATGAGAGGTTACTACAAGCAACTATATGCCAATAAAATGGACAACCTGGAAGAAATGGACAAATTCTTAGAAAAGCACAACCTTTCAAGACTGAACCAGGAAGAAATAGAAAATATAAACAGACCAATCACAAGTACGAAAATTGAGACTGTGATTAAAAATCTTCCAACAAATAAAAGCCCAGGACCATATGGCTTCACAGGTGAAATCTATCAAACAATTAGAGACGAGCTAACATCTATCCTTCTCAAACTCTTCCAAAATATAGCAGAGGGAGGAACACTCCCAAACTCATTCAATGAGGCCACCATCACCCTGATAACAAAAGCAGACAAAGATGTCACAAAGAAAGAAAACTACAGGCCAAGATCACTGATGAACATAGATGCAAAAATCCTCAACAAAATACTAGCAAACAGAATCCAACAGCACATTAAAAGCATCATACACTATGATCAAGTGGGGTTTATCCCAGGAATGCAAGGATTCTTCAGTATATGCAAATCAATCAATGTGATAAACCATATTAACAAATTGAAGGAGAAAAACCATATGATCATCTCAATAGATGCAGAAAAAGCTTTTGACAAAATTCAACACCCATTTATGATAAAAACCCTCCAGAAAGTAGGCATAGAGGGAACTTACCTCAACATAATAAAGGCCACATAGGACAAACCCACAGCCAACATCGTTCTCAATGGTGAAAAACTGAAACCATTTCCACTAAGATCAGGAACAAGACAAGGTTGCCCACTCTCACCACTATTATTCAACATAGTTTTGGAAGTTTTAGCCACAGAAATCAGAGAAGAAAAAGAAATAAAAGGAATCCAAATTGGAAAAGAAGAAGTTGTCACTGTTTGCAGATGATGTGATACTATACATACAGAATCCTAAAGATGCCACCAGAAAACTACTAGAGCTAATCAATGAATTTGGTAAAGTTGCAGGATACAAAATTAATGCACAGAAATCTCTTGCATTCCTATACACTAATGATAAAAAATCTGAAAGAGAAATTAAGGAAACACTCCCATTTACCACTGCAACAAAAAGAATAAAATACCTAGGAATAAACCTACCTAGGGAGACAAAAGACCTGTATGCAGAAAACTATAAGATACTGATGAAAGAAATTAAAGATGATACAAACAGATGCAGAGATATACCACATTCTTGGATTGGAAGAATCACCATTGTGAAAATGACTATACTACCCAAAGCAATCTACAGATTCAAGGCAATCCTTATCAAACTACCAATGGCATTTTTCACAGAACTAGAACAAAAAATTTCACAATTTGTATGGAAACACAAAAGACCCCGAATAGCCAAAGCAATCTTGAGAAAGAAAAATGGAGCTGGAGGAATCAGGCTCCCTGACTTCAGACTATACTACAAATGTACAGTAATCAAGACACTATGGTACTGGCACAAAAACAGAAATATAGATCAATGGAACAGGATAGAAAGCCCAGAGATAAACCCACACACCTATGGGCACCTTATTTTTGATAAAAGAGGTAAGAATATACAATGGAGAAAAGACAGCCTCTTCAATAAGTGGTGCTGGGAAAACTGGACAGCTACATGTAAAAGAATGAAATTAGAACACTCCCTAATACCATACACAAAAATAAACTCAAAATGGATTAAAGACCTAAATGTAAGGCCAGACACTATAAAACTCTTAGAGGAAAACATAGGAAGAACACTCTATGACATAAAACATAGGAAGATACTTTTTGACCCAGCTCCTAGAGAAATGGAAATAAAAACAAAAATAAACAAATGGGACCTCATGAAACTTAAAAGCTTTTGCACAGCAAAGGAAACCATAAACAAGATGAAAAGACAATCCTCAGAATGGGAGAAAATATTTGCAAACGAATCAATGGACAAAGGATTAATCTCCAAAATATATAAACAGCTAATGCAGCTCAATATCAAAAAAACAAACAACCCAATCCAAAAATGAGCAGAAGACCTACATAGACATTTCTCCAAAGAAGACATACAGATGGCCAAGAAGCACATGAAAAGCTGCTCAACATCACTGATTATTAGAGAAATGCAAATCAAAACTACAATGAGGTATCACCTCACACCAGTCAGAATGGCCATCATCAAAAAATCTACAAACAACAAATGCTGGAGAGGGTGTGGAGAAAAGGGAACCCTCTTGCACTGTTGGTGGGAATGTAAATTGATACAGCCACTATGGAGAACAGTATGGAGGTTCCTTAGAAAACTAAAAATAGAACTACCATACAACCCAGCAATCCCACTACTGGTCATATACCCTGAGCAAACCATAGTTCAAAAAGAGTCATGTACCACAATGTTCATTGCAGCTCTATTTACAATAGCCAGGTCATGGAAGCAACCTAAGTGTCCATTGACAGATGAATGGATAAAGAAGATGTGGCACATATATACAATGGAATATTACTCAGCCATAAAAAGAAACGAAATTGAGTTATTTGTAGTGAGGTGGATGGACCTAGAGTCTGTCCTACAGAGTGAAGTAAGTCAGAAAGAGAAAAACAAATACCGTATACGAACACATATATATGGAATCTAAAAATAAAAATGGTACTGAAGAACCTAGGGGCAGGACAGAATTTAAGACACAGATGTAGAGAATGGACTTGAGGACACGGGGAGTGGGAAGGGTAAGCTGGGACGAAGTGAGAGTGGCATGGACATATATACACTACCAAATGTAAAATAGCTAGCTAGTAGGAAGCAGCCGTGTAGCACAGGGAGATCAGCTCGGTGCTTTGTGACCACCTAGAGGGGTGGGATAGGGAGGGTAGGAGGGAGACGCAAGAGGGAGGAGATATGGGGATATATGTATATGTAGAGCTGATTCACTTTGTTATAAAGCAGAAACTAACACACCATTGTAAAGCAATTATACTCCGATAAAGATGTTAAAAAAAATAAAGCTCGGCCTCACCACAGCCCGATGCAGGGGCAGGAGGAGGGGCTGGGAGGCAGTCCTGGGTACTTTTATCCCCAAAATATGAGGCAGAGTAGCCACCCTCCCACTCAGAGGAAGTGCCTCTGCCCTTGGCCACGGAAGTGTCCACCAGCCTCGCCCGGTGCTGTGATGTGGCCCCGGGGGCTGGTCTCACACCCTGGAGCGTGGACAGGCCCTCCGCCGTCCCGAGGGAAACAGTTGTCTCCCTAATCAGAGGCGGGTGGCCAGATGCGGCCCTGGGGTCCCGAGGAGAACGGAGAATCCATCAGTGTCCGCGGTGGAGAGCCTGCAGGCCGGATGGATTTTCCTTCCGTTCCCGTGAGCTTGGCGTGTCCCCCGAATGTGCTCACGTCCAGCGGCGGCCGGCTGCTCTTTTCGGACCGTCCGTGTAGTCTGCGGAAGGAAGGGCTGGAGGTTCCAGCCGGGCCGGCCCCTCTGGACCGCAGCTCGCGTCCCCGACCCCAGCCCCCGTGCTGGACCGAGCGCCTTTCACTCTCCCTCCCAGACGTGCGGTGCCGAGTCGCCCCGTGCACTCCTGGACCCCAACCCTGTCTGCGCCATCTGAAGGGTCTGCTGTGCCCAGAGGTGAGCGGCGTCCGAGGGCCGCGCAACGGCTCTCAGACGCCAGGTCGCGCCGCCCCGGGCTCGCGGTGGCTGGGCCGGGGCAAGGACAGTCGTGCCTCACAGCCAGGACGGCAGCCAGGGGGTCACGGTTTCTGTGTTGTCCTCCGAGCCCAGTCCCCACAGGGTGACGCGACGTGGGCCAGGCGACACCATGCGCGTGTCTGTTACAGGAGAGGCGCCGGGATCAGGGACCCGACTCTGCTGGGGGCAGCGCGTAGGCTGCCCTGCCCTGTGACAGCCGTGAGAAGGTCGCCTGGAACAAAGGGCCGTCACGGTCACCTCCCCCCCCCCCGGGCTCTGCGGGGCCGGGGCCGGGTGCGCCCTCCACAGGCCGGCGCCAGCCTCAGCGCGGGCTCCCTGCGGCTGCTGCCACAGTGAGCGGCCTGTGTGCCCGTCCTGCCTCCATGGCGCATCCCAGGCGCCGGCGCGCCAGCTTCTCACTGTGGCTTTCCGCCTCCGTCGCTCCCAAACAGCCCAGAACCAAAGCAGAGGCGGCTCAGCGCTGCGCTCCACGCGCGGGATCAAGTCCAAACTCGGCCCCGCGACCTTTCTAGCCGTGTGTGCCCCCGTGCCCTCTGACCCCCTGTGCCAGCCGGACCTCAGGCCTTCCTGCCTGTCTGCAGCGTCCCGTCCCAGGCCAGCTCCGCAGCCCTCCATTCAGGTCGGGAAACACTGCTGTGAAAAAGCATGGACGCGATCAGATTTACCTGCAAGGGAAATGCGTGTGTGTGTGTTTGTGCATGTGTGTGCCTGTGAGTTCGTGTGTATGTTTACGTGTGTGTGTGAGAGCAGGACCCCAGGTGGGTGGGTGTCCACGGTGGGCTTTCGTGGTGGTGGGGCAGGAGCAGAGGAGGCCCGGGGCTAGGGCACGCGGTCACTGCCACCCGCCCTCCATCTGGGCTGCGGAGGGGCAGTGGGCACCGGAGTTGGCCCCCCACCTGGCCACCCCATGGGCTCCGAGTCCCCTGCTGCGTCCCTGCCGCCGGAGCTGCTCTCCCCTCCCTCTTCCTGCAGAGGCCCGGGGAGGGGGTCCCGGCTCTGCCGCCCTCCGGACCCTGTGGACCTGCTTTCCGAGGGCCGGGCAGGTGCAGGCAGGATCAGACGGTTCCAGGCCCTGGAACCCGGACGCCAGAGCGACTGCCTTTTCTTCAAATTTTTATTTTTATTTTGAAACAATGTCAAACATATTGAAAAGTTGCAAGAATAGTACCAAACTCTCCTTCACCCAGAGACCCAGTTCCGTTTTGTCAGTTGTCCCGGTAGCGTCGTTTGCAGCATAACAACCCACCCTAGGTTCACGCGGTGTGCCCAGCGGCCGTGCCTCTGTCCTCCCTCAGTCAGGAACGTCCCCAGTCCTCCCTGGGCTGCCATGACCTTGACGTTGCTGAAGAGTGAAAAGTCCCCAGTTTGGGTTTTCTGACACTTCCCAGACTAGACCCGGGCTGACCCTGGGGTAGCACCTCATCTGGGTGTGTCCTGTCCTGTCCACGGGCTGTGGATGCGTCCCCACGTCACTCCTGGGGCGGCAGCCCTGGCCATCTGGGGACCATGGCCCTGGAAAGGTGGCTCCTCTCTGTAATTCGTGCAGGTTTTGCGGGAACACGCGGGGTGGGTTCAGTTCACTTCCATGGCTGGTCAGCATCTTCCGATGTTCTCACAGCCTGAACTCGTCACTATAAGTGCGAAATAAACCAAACAGTGAATTTCTAGTCCCATCGTTCGTCAGCTGGAATTCTACTGTAGGGAAGAGCTTTCTCTTTTCCCCATTTATTAATAATTAAATCTATTTACGCCACTACAGTCTCATTTCATGTAATGGGTTCTCATCTGTTATTGTCTTTGTTTTTTTGATGCTTGAATTTGTCCCAGTGGGAGTCCCTTCAGGCTGGTCTCTCTGTCTTTTCAATATGTGCCCGTGTCTGTAGCATTTTCTTCCCAGGTTCGAACCCACAGCTCGCCCAGACCCCCTCCTTTGCACTGGCTTCTTCCCTCTACCAGAGAGAAGCCGGGTCCCAGAAGCCTCCACACGTGTGCTCTTTGCTCAGCGTCCCCACCCCACTCAACCTGTGTGTAGCCAGGCTCCTGACTTTGCCCTGTCTGTGTGGCCCCCTCCCCTGCAGGTTCCTCCCTGCCCCGTCCCCCCCCGCCCGATGGGGGCCTGACCACCACTGGACTCCCTCCCTCCCTGCCCGCATCTCAGCAGCAAGGAGACACCTGGGGACCCGAGGGCAGAGGTCCTCGTGCGGAAGAGGGGACGCTAGCTCTACACCACCCCTGGGGGCGAGGGGCTCTGCTGGTCCCAGGGCAGCCCATGGTCAGGCCGGCAATTGAGGAAGGGAGACTCTGGGGGCCGCAGGGGGACGGCAGGTGTAGGGCAGGGGCAGGGCCACGTCCTCACTGTGCCCCGATCTCCGTGAGGCCGTTGGGGAGAACAGATCCAGGCTGGTCTGCAGACCCTGGACTTGGCCTCAGCCAAAGCTAATTTAAATCATCCACTTCTAATCGTTCTGGCCGCTCTGAGCAACCACCGGAAATCATCATATCTGTGACCATCTTGGCCTGGAAATGCTCCCCTGGGGAGGGAGTGGCCCGTGCCCGCAGCCAGCGTCACGGCTCCTGAGCGGGTCCACGGGCAGGGCCTGGCATGACGGGGGGCCTCAGACTCTGAGGTGACAAGTAGGAGGGCCGGGTGGCCAGACAGCCGGTCCACTCGGCTCCTGGCGTGGCCACAGCTGCCCCACGCGCACAGAGGGCCCTTGTTCCTTCCCGTCATGGCTCCCAGGCCCCGCTCCATCCTCTCTCTCAGCACAGGATCAGGTGTGGGAACCATTTCCCTTGGGGCTGTGTTTGACGTTTGACGTTCATTCTGGACAAAGGGGACCCGGGCGGCCTCCCCAGCACTGGCTTCCTGACGCCCAGCGAACCCCCCAGGCACCTCCCCGTCGTCAGCTTCCCCTCAGGGCACCAGAGGCAGATGGAGCTGTGCACACACGCACACGCACAGCAGGAATACACGGGCACTCACCTGCACACACACACCGAGAACACGCGCATGCACAAATACACAAAAAGATGGACGTTCTGTGCACACTGGCGGGTGCAGAATCCACTCCTTAAGGACATTGGTGCGCACGCACGTGCACGCACACGTGCACGCACGGCCCCACAAGCCCCAGCAGAGCTTCAGTCTCGGTGAAATCAGGCTCGCTGTGCCCCGTCCCCGCCTGCTGCCCGCCGCACGGCCCTGCCCTGGGCTGGGGCTTGGAGGGGCCGGGCTCCACCCCTGCTCTCAGGAGCGGGACCCGCGTGCGACCCGAGATGCTGCCAGGCCAGCAGGACGGAACGTCCCCCAGCCACCGGGGCACGGCGGGAGGGGCGGGCGGGCCGGAAGGGGGGTCCTGCGAGCTGCCACGCTCCCCTCCACGCGGACCCAACGCCTTCCCGGAGAGGCGGATAACCACGGGGCTGGGAGCGCATTGTTGGAACCGGCCACCAAACCGCAATTCCGCAGCGGAGAGCCGGGCCTGTGTGTTTACAGCACGCGGGGGCAACGGGAAGAGGCTCTTGTAAACATTGCAGGAAAATTGCAAAATCGAGCTTTCCAGCATCCAAATGTCGGGGGGGCCTTCCATGGGGAGTGAGGGCCCCGGGGGCCTGAGCTCTCAGAGGGCAGCCTCTCTGCAGGCCGGCGGGTGGGCGCCCTCAGGACCCTGGGCCGGGCTGACGTCACCTGGGGATAAACCCGCCTGCCTCGTGCGGCTGGGCTGGTGGAAGGGGATGAAGCACAGCGGGCAGGGGTCTGGCCCTTGAGGGAGGGCTGAGCAGCCCCAGCGCCCCTCTAGCCGAGCCCCCTCCTCCAGGCAGCCTCACCCCTCCCTCTGCAAAGGGGCCTGTGATCTGCGGGCAGCAGGGCGCTTAGGAGAAAGCTTTCTGGTCCTCAGCCTGCGGTGGGCCGAAAACTGCCCCCCGCCCCCCCAGTATCCACCTTCAATCCCTGGAACCCGTGACCGTGACCTTACAGAGTCCTGGCTAAGCGAAGGCCCTCGAGATGCGTTCATCTGGGATTATCCAGGGGGCGCTAAACGCTGCCACCAGGGTCCTCAGGAGAAAGGAGGACGCCCCAGCCCAGGACCCAGGAGCTGGAGAGGCCTCGCCACACCCAGACAGAGGGCTGCCAGGGGTCCAATTCTGTGGTTTGAGCCCCGGTTTGTAGTCTTCGTTGGGGTGACCGTGGGTCACTGAGCGCCTCTCCCCTCTGGACCGGAGACACCCGTTTTGCTCGAATTCTTCTAAACTAAGGGTGACAGGACGAGGGGATGGTCAGGCTGCTCAGAGAAAGGTCCACCTGACTCTTCTGTGAGAAAATTAATTGCTGCCCTCTTTTGGTCAGGCCAGCGCCAGAGGAGAGCCGGGTGGCGCCAGGACCGACCACGCGACACCCCCTGACCCCCGTGGACCAGCTTCCTCCCTGACCCGGGGGACTGGGCTCAGGAGACCCGCTCGGCTGTAAACTCAAGTGGGCATCTGTGTCCCTGATCGCAGCCGGCCTCACATCCGGCCCTTGCTTGTCCTCAAGTGGGGAGAGCAGAGTCCTGAAAGGGGACAGCAAGCTGGCTGAGCCAAAGGGCTGCTCAAGGGAAACCAGCCTCTTCCAGGAAGGTCCGGGCCTCCAGCATTGCCTTGGCTGGAGACGCTGAGCTCTGTCCTGGTGATGGAGCTGCTCCAGGACCACGCCTGAGCACGTGAACACACACACACATATACACACCTGCATGCACCTGCGCACATGCTCATATGCAATCACACACACGTTCTCACGCTGACACACAATCGCACAAGCCTGCACAGATGTGAACACGTGCACGCATCTGCACACGCACACACCTTCAGCATGTCCGCAGGAGGAGGTGGGTGAGGGGACGTTCCAGGCTGGGTGACAGAGCACAGGTGTGCAGGGCACAGCCGGGCAGGTGGGGCAGCCCGTGCTCCACCTGCTTCAGCTGCTGGAAGTGGCCAGACCACTGGCTTCTGGGGTGCATCGGCGCAGGTGGAGCTGGCTGAGTGCCCTGGGGAGAGAGACGGGGTCCCGAGTAGGCTGAGGACCCCCACACCGGGGAGCTCCCTTCCCGGCAGCTCCTGACCCCCGCTTTGTGGCCCGGCACCCTGGCCTTTCCCAGAGCCAACAGAAGGACAAGACTAAACAACCTCGTCCACTTTTCATTTCCTGAAAAATCCTTTCTGCCAAAATAAATAGATGTCTATCAGCTGCTCAGTCGGCCACAGAAGCCCTGGTCCACCCCAGAGACAGAGGCAAACAACGAAACGATGGAAGAGCAGGGTGGCACCTCATGGGCCGCGGCTCCTGTGAGACTTGCTTCTGACCGTGGAGCAGGTAGGAGCCGTCTCCCCAGGCGCTGGAGGCAAGAAGCATCAGATCAAGCAGAGGGGTTCCTTCCGGGGCTGCAAGGTGCCCCAGCAGGCTTAGAGTCTCCAGGAAACTTGGCGGGAAGGCTTTGCACCAGCCCATCTGAACAAGCCCAGCCTCAGCGTCCAGACCCTATCAGAGGCCCTGCCCACCCACTCCTCCAACCCCTGGTGGGACCTGAAACAGAGCAAGGGTCCCTGCCCCTCAAGGATGCTGGCATTCCTAACTGATCTGTAGCTCTGGGTCCCATCCAGATTGGGGGCTTCCCCCTGTCAGCTCAGAGCACTCGCCCCAATACTCCCCCCAAAGACCACTTTGCAAGGTCCCCTTGGTGGCTTGTTCCCTTCAGGGAGGGTGGCGGTCAGGACAGCAGAGGACTTTGCTCCACAGCCCAGGACTCCAACTACAGAGTTATCAGCTCTCCCCATACTGATTCATACATTAAAAGCAATAATTCCCCCATACCTTAGCCAAATCCCCCCAATTTTTGATGGAACCTGACAATTGGAAACACTAAGTGTATATATAAGAAGAACAAAGACAGTTCTGAAAAATGACCAAGAAGGCAACTCAATACTGAAGGGGAAGAACAAAGTTGGAGGAGTGACAGTATCTGACTTCAAGACCTACTCCAAAGCTATGGTAATCAAGGCAGTGTGGTATTGGGGGAGAGACAGACAAATAGACCAGTGGAGCAGAACAGAGAGCCCAGAAACAGCCCTGCACAGATAGAGTCACCTGATCCTTGACAAAGGAGCAAAGGCAAAACCACGAAGCAAAGACAGACTTTTCAACAAATGGTGCTGGAACAACCAGAAGTCACATAAAAAATAAATATATCTACACTCACACCTTACACCCTTCACAAAAATTAACTCACAATGGATCACAGACCTAAATGTAAAATGCAAAACTGTGAATCTCCTAGAAGATAACATGGGAGAAACTCTTGATGAGCTTGGATTTGGCAATGACTTTTTAGATACAACACCATAGGCATAATTAATGAAAGAATTGACAAGCGGGACCTCCTTAAAATGAAAAACTTCTGTTCTCGAAAAGACAATGTTAAGAGAATGAGAAGACAAGCCACAGACTGGGAGAAAAAATTTGCAAAACATGTATCAGATACAGGACTGTTATCCAAAATATACTAAGAACACTTGAAACTCAACAATGAGATTAAAAAATGGACAAAAGACCTGACCAGACAATCACCAAAGAAGATATACACATGTCCAATCAGCATATGGAAAGATGCCCCACATCAGCTGTCATAAGGGAAACTAAATTAAATTAAATGAAATTAAATTACATTAAAACAATGATGAGTTATCACTACACACGTATTAGGACATCCAAAATCCAGAACACAGACAACATCAAATGCTGGTGAGGATGTGGAGGAACAGGAACTCTCATTCACTGCTGATGGGAATGCAGAATGGTGCAGCCACGTTGGAAAACAGTTTGGCGGTTTCTTATAAACCTAAACACACTCTTAATATAGAATTCAGCAATCATGCCCCATGGTATTTATCCAAAAGAGTCGAAAACTATGTTCGTACACAAGGATATTTATAGCAGCTTTATTCACAATTCTCAAAGCTAGGAGGCAACCAAGATGTCTTTCAGTAGGTAAATGGATAAATAAACTGTGGTCCATCCCAACAATGAAATATTATTCAGTGTTAAAAAGAAATGAGCTATCAGGCCATGAAAAGGCATGGAGAAAACTTGAATGTATATTATTAAGTGAAAGAAGCCAATCTGAATAGGCTACATACTATATGATTTCATTCTATGACATTCTGGAAAAGGCGTATCTATGACAGAGTAAAAAGATCAGTGGCTGCCACAGGGTTGGGGGGAGGGAGGGATGAACAGGTGGAGTGCAGGGTATTTTTAGGGCAGTGAAACTGTCCTGTGGGATACTATAAGGGTAGATACATGTCATTGTACACTTGTCAAAACCCACAGAATATACAACACCCTGCACTGTTGGTGGGAATGTAAATTGGTGCAGCCACTATGGAGAAGAGTTTGGAGGTTCCTTAGAAAACTAAAAATAAAACTACCATATGACCCAGCAATCCCACTACTGGGCATATACCCTGAGAAAACTATAATTCAAAAAGAGTCATGTACCACAATGTTCATTGCAGCTCTATTTACAATAGCCAGGACATAGAACCAACCTAAATGTCCATCGACAGACGAATGGATAAAGAAGATGTGGCACATATATACAATGGAATATTACTCAGCCATAAAAAGAAACAAAATTGAGTTATTTGTAGTGAGGTGGATGGGCCTAGAGTCTGTCATACAGAGTGAAGTTAAGTCAGAAAGAGAAAAACAAATACCGTATGCTAACACATATATATGGAATCTAAAAAAGAAAAAAAAAAGGTACTGATGAACCTAGTGGCAGGACAGGAATAAAGACATAGACATAGAGAATGGACTTGAGGACACAGGGGGTGGGGGAAGGGGAAGCAGGGTTGAAGTGAGAGTAGCATCGACATATATACTATCAAATGTAAAATAGATAGCTAGTGGGAAGCAGCTGCATAGCACAGGGAGATCAGCTCGGTGCTTTGCGACCACCTAGAGGGGTGGGATGGAGAGGGTGGGAGGGAGACCCAAGAGGGAGGGGATATGGAGATATACGTATGCATAGAGCTGATTCACTTTGTTATACAGCAGAAACTAACACAGCATTGTGAAGCAATTATACTCCAATAAAGATGTATAAAATAAAATAAAATAAAAAGTCATTGCCATAAAAAAAGAGAGTGAACCTGATGTAAACTAAGGACTCTGAGTGATTACGATGTGTCAATATAAGTTCATTGATTGTAAACATTGCACCCTGGTGGGGGGCGTTGATAATTTGGTGAACTATGCAGGTGTGGGAGCACGAAGTCTATGGAGAATCTCCATAGCTTCTGCTCAATTTTGCTGTGAACCTAAAACTTCCCTGAAAGCCTATTAAAGAAAAAAACCAAAAACAACAACAACAACAAAATACCAACTAAGAAGAAGTTGTCTTAATAGACATCTGGACACATAAGAAAACCAGAGTAAATAAACAGGGTTTTTTGGTTGCAGGAATAAAAAAATAACTCAATGGGACAGAATCGAGAAGGCAGAAAAAGTTTCCTGCATCTGTGGGAATTCTGTACACGGGGGGAGGGGCATCTCAAATAAGGAGAGAGGATGGAAGAATGGAATAATTATATGTGGAGTCAGACCATTCCTCACATCACTCAAAAAATATGTAAAACAAATGACGTGAGCAGAGGAAGGGATCTGGGAAGACCCGGGTTTTGACCCTGGAGTAGGAACAGCTTTCCGAAGCCGGGACACACCCACACGGGTCAGGAAGGAGAAGATGGGTGAATCGGAGGACAGCAGAGGTTAAATTTTTATGAAAAAAGACCCCATAAACGAAGTAAAAGGTAGGTGACAGACGGGATGATTGTCAGCACTAAGGATGCCTCAACGTCATGTAAACAAGGGAAAATGTCAGCAAAGAGGAAAAGTGTGACCACCTGAAGCTTTGGCAAGAGCGGGTAGCTGGCGGTCGGGTGGCCCTGTGGTTTCCAGCCGTGACTGCGGCCTCGGGGCCTCCTCTATCTCGGTATCCGGAGCCAGGAGCCACGGGGGCAGTAAAGATGTCCATCTTTGTGCCCACATTCTCATGCAGCCACTCTGCCCTGCCCTGTTCTTTGATGCTCAGTGTAAAGCCAGCTGTTCTTGGCTCCAGACGCAGAAATGGAGCTCCTGTATCCACGCCCTCGGGCTGCACTGAGAGGCCTCCGCACCCCTGGGTGCAGCTAGAAATGCAGACACGGTCCCCACCCACAGGGAGCAGGCGGGGCTGGCACTCCCTCTGGGATGCGCCCTCAGGTCTGCCAAGCTCTGAGAAGGCAGGCCGGGGAAGGAGCCGGCATGGGCGTGCGTGGGCGTCCCTGCACTGAGGCGGCAGTGCCACCAGACACTTCCCGGGTGTCCGTCCTTGGGCGCTCGGGCCCCAGCTCTCTGTCAAGTGCAGATTCTGACTCAGCAGGTCGGGGTGGGACCCCAGGTGCTGCGTTTCTACCCAGCCCCAGGGAGGCCCAGGCTCCCTCAAGGGGACCCCCCCGCCGTTCTTGCTGCTGCCTTGTAAATACCCACCACCAGAGGGGTGTGCAGAGGACGAAATGTCGGGGTGGGTGCTTGTGCTGGCCGGGAGAACCCCTCTTCTCCTACTTGGCATCTGAGAACCTAGTTTTGAGCAGGAGGAAGAGTGGGAAAGCAGCCCGGGGAGCGGGTGGGAGGACAGGTCCCCCTCCCCGCTGGTCACGCCGTGAAAAAGCAGTTCTTGTAACGAAAGCCCACCTGTCCCACTCGTGTGGATTTGCTTCAGTTCAAGGGGACCTGCTTCAGCCCGGACGCTGCCACCCTGCGCCTTTGATAGCACTCTCCGCCTCCGGATGGGACCTGGGGTGGCCGCTGTGTCCCCACCCCCATCTCTCGGGTCCCCCAGCTGCGGAGGAAATGGACGCATTGAGACGGAGGCCAAGCCCGGCTCTTCAGATCAGGCTGAGGGCGCCCAGGGTGGGGCTGGGGCCATGGTCACCAGACCCTCGTTTCAGGCTGGCCCGGAGAGAAACCCACCAGAGGGAGCATGTCCCGGTGGGGGCCAGGGGACTCCCCACAGCCTCCGAGGTAGCCCACTGCCTGTGGGTGCTGCCAGGGCTTCTGGAGGCTCGGTGCCCAGGGCGGGGCCCCCGCGGACAGTCCCCTGGGGACCACAGTGCCCCTTTCTGCTTCAGAAGCTCCCAGGTCCTTGCGTGAAGCAGAACATTTCGCAGGTTTCGGTGGTGGCCGCTGGGCTTCAGACCTCCTCTCGAGGGGCTGCCCGCCCCCCGCTGCCCATAACCTCCCATCACCCACACCCCAAGCCCCTTCCCAAGTCCAGGCTGCCCGCCTCTATCTGGAGCAAGCTTTCTGCCCCCTGCAGTGGCCTCTGGCCTGGGCTGGGCGTCATCCGGGTTGCCCCGGGCTCTCGGGGACGCGGGATGGCATCTCTGAGTGGCCGGCACCAGCCTGCGACCAGCTCTTACACCAGTTCCCAGGACACTGGGCCCCCTTGCCCCCCAGCTGGCCCCCACGTGGCCCAGCCCCTCACCCGGATCCCTGCCCACAGTGACGTCCCGGCGGGCTCTGCCTGGAGGCGTTGGTCCCCAGGTGCCCCCACCCACCCAAGGCACGTCCACAGAGGGGCCCGGGCCACCCTCTGGCCCCCACGTGGCCCAGCCCCTCACCCGGATCCCTGCCCACAGTGACGTCCCGGCGGGCTCTGCCTGGAGGCGTTGGTCCCCAGGTGTCCCCACTCACCCAAGGCACGCCCACAGAGGGGCCCGGGCCACCCTCTGGCCCCCACGTGGCCCAGCCCCTCACCCGGATCCCTGCCCACAGTGACGTCCCGGCGGGCTCTGCCTGGAGGCGTCGGTCCCCAGGTGCCCCCCCCCCACCCAAGGCACGCCCACAGAGGGCCCGGGCCACCCTCTGGCCCGCTCAGGGGCTGGGCTGCACTGTGCAGCCCCTGCACCACCTCCAGAGCCCCCTGCTGGGGCACCACCTGGTGGGCGCCTCCGTTCCCCCGACCCGGACCCCAACCATCCTCCCTGACTCACAGCTGGCCCAGGCCCCCTACAGAAGAGTGGGGGGCCGGGTCTGGAGGGGGACCAAGCTGGGGGCAGGCGCAGGGGTGCGCAGCTGCCGCCCCTCGCCGGAGGCCACTGCTATTTAATGCGGGGACCCCCTCCACCACACGCCTGCCCAGAAACAGTGTGTGCCCTTGGGTCTCGGTCGGGGATGCCAGAGCCCTGGGGCCCAGGGAGCCTCTCAGCCCCTCCCTCGGTCACCGTGGCCTCCAAGTGGCCACCAGCTGCTGACCTCCACCAACGGCAGGCAGGGCCTGAGCTCTCAGAGGGAGCCCCGCCCCAGGGCAGAAGTGAGCACAGGATCTGGACGGCGTGGACGGGAGGAGAGGCCCCTTCTGGGTTCTGGCTTGAGGCCTGGGTCTGCCTTGGGGGTTTCAGAGGAGAGGAGGAGGGTCCCCTCCAGCCCCACCCCAGCCCCTCCTACCCTCACCCCGGTGCCCCCTCGAGCCTCACCTTTGCCCACCCCCTGCTCCTGCACCTATTCAGCATAACCTGTGCTCTGGGACCCCCTCAGGGTCTGTGTGCACCCTGACACTTCCCCGAGGCTGGGATCCGGGATTTGGGGTCCCTCCTATCCTGAGGTGGAGTCACTGCCCCCCGTCCTGAATGGCCAATGGCCAGCTGGACAGGACGTGGCCCAACGTCCTGCAGATCCCGGGCACTGGGCGGCCTTCCTTGGGTGGGAGGGCAGGAGGGGTCTCTTGTCTGGATGGCGGGGCTGTCGATGACTCGTTTCTGAGTCAGGCCAGGGTCAGAGGGCACCATACGGCTGGCCTTTCATGGGCACAGAAGACAGGAAGGAGCACCAGGCCTTGAGTGGGAGGGGTGGTGTCAGGGCAGGGGGAGGGTGTGAGTGTGTGTGAGTGAATGCCAGCGTGTTCAAGCCCGTGTTGGTGTAAATGTGAGCGTGTGTGCAGGTGGAAACAGGTAGACAGACAGGAAGTGGGTTTGAGTCTTTCACGTGACAAAGCCCTCTGAGGTGTCAGGTCTGAAAACTCGAGACCCCAGCCCGCCGGGGGTCCCTCACCAGGGTTCCTGGGTGGGATTCGGGGTGTGTGTGCGTGTTCGCGCTGGACGCGCGAACGTGGCGGTGGCTTCTGGACTCAGCTGGACACTGCTATCTAGTGCCCCGGTGGGGAAGCACACGTATCCGATACACACCGCAAGATGTGTCGCGGCTGTGTGTCAACACGACTTGTTTATAATCCTTTGTGTTTGGTTTTATGCATTTTAAAACAGCGTTCTGAGAGCAAACAGGCTTCTCCAGACGGCCAGAGGGACCATGGCTTGGAAGAGGCTCAGAGGCCCTGGTCTGGCCCCGTCTGCACTGAGCAGTGCCCGGTGGGCAGCGACCAGCCCAGATGGGGCCGGGACAATAGCCCACGTCTGCATCTGCGGGCCTGCCCCTCTCTCCCCTCCCTCCCCGCGGCCCCCAGGAGGAAAGAAGCCAATCTGCGTGTGGGCCGGACCAGCCTCTGGTCTGGCCTCCCCAGCAGTCTCCTTGGGACCCTGGCGCCAGCCCGTCCAAAGGCCAAGCCAGGAGGCTATTCTGGGAGCTTGTGAGGAGGGCCCGGGAGCTCCTTATAAGGCTCTCTCCAGCAGCCTGGTGCCGTCTGAACCCGAGGTCTGCTCTGCCACCCCGCCTGCGTCCGGGCCTGATGGCTGCAGAGTCCTCACTGCCCTTACCCACTTGACCCGGTGTTCCAAATTCCCTCTTGTCTCCAATGACGCTCTCCTGAGAGGTAAATGAAATTTAACCAACATCTGCGCCTTGGGGGGCCTCGGGAGAGAAGTGGGGAGCAGAGCTCCCAGCTGGCCAGGCTGGCCCTCCACACCCTTATATGATGAAGCGCCTGGCCCTAGCTGAGTCACCGGCATTTGCAGACTCAGCCGTAGAAGCCACTGGTTCCGGCTTATTTTTAGAGTCTTTTTACCGGAACACCTGGGTTGGGCCCAAATAATACACGTATCTCAGTGGTTCATAAACATAACTTGATGGCCACTCATTCACCGGGGAGACAATGCCCAGTGAGTGAGCCTGGCGAGGTGTTTCCTGAGATGTGTGCATTCCCCTCGCCCGCTGTGCAGGGCCGGGGCCCGGCTTGTCTGGATGTGTCCCCAGGAGGACATGCCGGAACCGGGTCACCCCGTCATTTCTGCTCTTCTTTCCAAAGGGGGTCGGGAAAAACATGGCGCTAGAAACGTGAGACCAGGACCAGATTGTAACGTCTTCCCAGAGAGGGTTTATGGCTGGACCCTGGCCCGGCCTTGAGCCTGGCGCCCGTGGCGCTCTGCTGGCGCTGGGTGTTCAATGTGCAAACAACACAAGGAACGCGCGAGCGAGCGGCGGGTTGTGGTCGGGGCCCCGCGTGGCGGGCAGAGCTGGCTCTCACACCAGCCATGCCCAGCATGGTCCCGCGGTGGCAGCTGCCCAGGCGTGTGGCATGACCGCCTGTGTGTGGCAGGCCCGGGACACGGGGTAAGGAAAGCACGCAAGGTGCTTCCCAAGTGTTTTCACAGGATGAACGGGGCCGGCCTTGCTAGGAAGTCCCCAGGAACAGTAGGTGACAGGGACGGGTTGGCCCCCTCCCCTCGCCCCCAGTTTTAGGCTGAGCCCTCTGGACCCTGCCAGGCGGCCCCTGGCATCACCAGGAGCCCCTTAGAGACGCGGCTCAGCCCTGGCAGCACCTGCTCTCTGGCTCTGCCAGCTGACTGGCTCGGCGGGGCGGAGTCCCCCGGAGGCCGGGCTCTGAGACGGCTCCTTGGCAGGGACTCAGGCCATGGAGGCTGTCAGGTGTGGGCTCGGCCCAGGCCGCACGGTCACTCCGCGTGATTCCTGCTTCTCCCAGCACGTGGCTGGGCCTCAGAGCTGGTGTTCTAGGAGACCCAGGTGGGCGCCCACGACTCCTCACGGTGTGAGCTTGGGAGCCCCCAGCCCCCTGCACACCACCTCCCGTCCTGCTCAGCTGTACCCTCTCCATCAGGCCATCCCCACCCCCCTCGGCCCCGCACGTTCGGACCCGGTTCCCCAGTCCCCCTTCTCTGCAGCACACATCACCTGTAATACAGGACGCGCGCTACCTGTGTGTGAGGCCTAGGGCTCGTGGCTCTCCCCTCGCTCCTGGGTGGTTGGGGATCTGTGTCTGCTTCGCTGGCGGCTGCGGCCCCGGTGCCAGAGCATCCCCTGCCCACGGAGGGACTGATCCAAGGCCGCATGCAGCCAGCAGACATTACACCATGAGTATGAGCCCCGGGGCTACTTCTTCGGTGCGATTGCAAACGCTCAGCTCACCTCGCTGACCACTGACCGGCTGGGCGCTGAGCGCCTGGGCCAGGCTCTGGGGACTCAGGGATCCTGCTGCCCTCCCTCCCCCGCCCCCGAGCCACAGACCACTCTCCAGGCCTTTCACAATCAAGGTGCTCTGAATGCTGTGCCCCATCCAGACCTGGCTGGCCTGTGTGGGCTCAGCACTGGCTAGGGCGTGTCCCCCCTGCCCGTCCCTCACCAGCCAGCGGCTAACTGAGGTGCCTGGGCTTTCATGGTGTCAAAATCCCCAGCTTGATGATTATGGTCTAGAAGGTGCTGCTCCTATGAGACGCCCTTGTGACCTTTGCACACCACTGCCGTGTTGTCCTTATGATGTGAACCGCCCTGCTGTAGCCCGCGGACTCCTGAGGCACTTGAGGCGCTAAGTAGGTGCTCAGCAAGGATTTCAGCCAAATAGGGGCAGCCCTTGGTGGGAAGCTGGCCTCGCGTGTCCCTCTCGTTCTGGGGGAACCTCAGGAGGAGAAGTCCCTGAGTGTCTGGCAGACGCCGGCCCACCTGCGGGGAGGTTGCCCGCCACGCCGAGGTCCTGAGTTATCGCCCCGGAGGACCCTCACTCCCATCCCAGCCACCCAAAGGGGTCCTGGCAGGGCCATGTGGGCTGGGCCCTGGGCCTCTCAGGGGTACTGGGATCACCTCTTCTTGCTGGATCGCAGGCTGGGCTCACCAGGGTCACCAGCCCCTTCTCACCCGCTCTCTGTGGGAACACTGCACACGTTCTTTCCCACGACAGGTTGGGTGCTGCCGTGCTGGGCCGGAAGGTCTCCGGCCCCGGCTGGTCAGCCTCCAGGGCACCACCCACCCCTGGGCCGCCTCGCAGGACTCATCCAGAAGAAGCCCCCTCCCCCTTCCCCTTTCCAAACCTGCTGTTCCCTGGCCTGTTCGTTCAGACACCATTGAGCTCCACCGACCGCAGGCCCGCCCCGCCCGGGGGCAGCAGGGTTGTGGGGGAGGGCAGTGAACGGGCGCCTGCGCTCGGGGAGGGGTGGCAGGGAGCCAGACCGTCCCGGGCACCAAAGGAGTCCAGTGAGGGCTCAAGCAGGGAGACGGCAGAGCCAGCGCACGGGGGACACGGCGCAGACGCCGACGAGTGAGGGACCGTCCTGGCAGACATCGGGACACCTGGCTCGGGAATGGGGAGGGGAAGGCACAGACCCCCAGGCCCGGCCCTCTGGGCGTGGGCTGTGTCAGAGGCACAGGGGCTGGCAGCCGGCCCCGAGGGCTTTGCGGTTTCCTCTGAAGAAAGGGCCCCTGCAGAGGGCTTGAGAGGAGTCGAGACCTCACCTACTTAAACACCTGGCTGCCTTTGGGAGGAGAAGGTGGGGGGATGTGGGGGGAGACAGGGAGACTTGTAGGGGGAGAAAGGTGCTGGGGGCCGGGCGCGGGGCAGCCAGATTCTGGAAGTGTTTGGGAGGTGCAGCATCGGGGCTTGCTGATGGATGGGTAGGGGTGGGCAGGAGACAGAGCCTCCCTGGACAGACTCAGGGATGGGCCCTGGGGCCCCCCGGGGGGCGGGGAGGGGGCACTGAGGCCTGGGGCAGGACTGGTTCGCGGCGTGGTGTGGGTGAGGTCAGTGGACCCAAGAGCAGGGGATGTGCGGGCTTCTTCCAGCTCTGCCCCGAGATCCGCTCTGGCTGCCACCTCGTTCCCCGAGGCCCCCTCACTCCCGCCGTCCTCCTGCCCTCCCGCCTGAAGCCGCGGTCCCGCCCCGCAGGCCCCCTCCCCTGATGCCCCTCCGCCTAACCGCAGCGCCCCAGCCTGGCCTGTCCGCCACCTGCCACAGACCCATCAAGCCAGCCCCTAAGCTGTGACCGAGATCCATCACGGAGGACCGGGGTGGGGGGGATGAAGAAGTTAATGACACACATTTCCAAGTTGTGTGAGACCTGGGGCTGCGAAGGGCCAGAGCAGGGCGGGGATCCGGGCAGCCGGGCCACAGGGAAGGTCCTCCCGTGGTGGAGGGACAGGCCCCGGGGGCAGTTAGAGGAGGTCGTGTGCCCGAAGAGGCAGGGCTGCGGGCCGGGCAGGGCCAGCGCCTTCTCTCCCTCAGACTAAACACCCCCTTGCCTGGGAACCCCGTCCCGGCCCCACCACTGTCACATCCCACCTTGTCCCTACGATCAGGCCACCATCCACCGCCTGCGGGGGGCGTCCAGCTTCACCTCCACGGGGAGGCTGGTGCCGCGTGGCCGACGCCTGGGCCATTGGGGCTGCGCAGGGATGGGGCTGGGGGTGGCTGCCGACGCAGATCCTTCACACAGGGCCCTTCCAACCTGCACAAGGGCGCGTCCTGGGCAAGACGCTTGTGTCCCCACCGCTTGTTCAGACATTTGTATTCCTGACCTGACTCAGCAAGGACCCTCCTACCCAGCACCACAGGGGCCGTAGCACTGACCCTGTACTTGCAGCTGCTGACCTCGTCCCAGGCTCGAGGCAGACAGTGCCCCTGGGTTTCCGTCCTGCCTGTACCTGGCTGCATGATGCCACCTCTCCCCCGTGGCTGTGGTCCCGTGGGCTGTGGTCCCCCCGTGGGCTGTTGTCCTCCGTGGAGGGCTCTGGTCCCCTAGGGGCCGTGGTCCCTCATGCCCTCCGAGGGGCTTGGTCTGGACCGCCATGTCCCGTGGTTCTTCAGCCTGCAGCCCTGGCCCCCGCAGAGCAGACCCTGCTGGAGGCAGCTCCTCACCTAGCTTCTCGCCTAGCTGACGAGGCCATCGCCCTCTGGGGTCTCTGAGCAGCCCTGCCCGTCAGAGGGCCTGCTCTGATCTTGACTGGAGACAGAGCTGATTGGACGGAGCTGAGCCCATTCCCAGGAATGCTCGCTGGCCATGGCCCGTCGTGTGGCTATTTCTGACTCAGTTGCGTCACCCACGCCGCTTGCCCCGGGAGCCAGAGGGCTGAGCCGGCCTTGGGCACCGAGGGGTCAGGGCTGGCATTGAAAGGGGCTCTGTCCTCCCCGGGGCCTCGGCCCCAAGCAGCACACAGGGGCTTTGTTCTCCAGCCAAACCCCGGAGGACCCCTCCTCCAGCCGGGGCCCGCAGGGACGTCTGGCAGGACGCGACGTGTCTCTCCAAGCCAGAGCCCAGGCCGACAGGCCCTTCCCAGAGTCACTGCCTGGGAGTCCACCTGCCTCGCCCCTTCCCCGGAGCCCCAGCCGTGGGCCCTGCCTGTCTGACCCACTGCGGGTGGGACCCACCGCCCTGGGCAGGGCGCGGCGCACCAGGACGGGGCACTGCACGGAGCGTGCGCTCGGACAACTCAGGACCCGCTGGAAGAACAGGCTGGGAGGCTGCCTGGGACACCCTGCGGGGAGAACGGGGCCCCCATTTCTCTCTCTTGCGCTTCTCTTACTTCAGCTGTCAGTATTTTCTAATTTTTCTTCAAGATGCACACCGTGTCTTGTTCATCGGGTCCGACCCCCAGGTTACCCAGCATCTGCTGCCCCTGCCTCACCCCCTGGTTCTGTCTGTTCTGCTCAGTAATGCTACAGCTACGGCATTCATGGTCCCTGGACCTCTGGGACCCACGCCCCCCCGGCCCCTGGTCTTCCCCCCACACTGTGCTGCATTATTCAGAACCCGTTCCCTCCAGACTTGGGTCATGTCCTCTCTTAGTCACCTCTGGTGACGCCCACTGCAGTCCCACGCTATGTGCTGGGCACCGAGGTCCTTCCTCTCTTGTCTTCCCCCCTCCCCTGCCCTGTCCCCTGGCTATAGTGACCGCAGCTGCATTCCACAAGCATCACTGCTGCTGACTCTGTCCACAGGCTGCTTCCTTACTCTTTGCTCCCTGGCAGTAAGTTCAGCCTTCAAAGCCCAGTTCACATGTCACCATGTCACCTCTTCCAGGAAGCCCTCCCTCCACGACTGTCTGGGAGAAATTAATCCTCCCCATCTAGATGTAATGAAGAGCTCAGATCTGGGAGTCAAACAACCAGGTTTAAGGCCTGCTGTACCATTTTTGCCCAACATTCCATGAGGATTTGTGAAGCACCCACTGAGTGGCTAGTTCTGTCCTAGGTGCTGAGGATGGCTGGAGTCCAGGCCAGGGGCGGGACACATGGAGCTGCCCTCTGCAGAACACGCTGTAGAGGGCAGATGCCACCCAAGGGCGGGACCCAGAGTTACTTAATGAGAACCATGCGGGGTGCTACCTGGGAGCAGTGCAGGGCGTTGGGGGGGGAGGGGTGATGGGTCAGTGTGAGAACGTTTAGGTGAGGCCCAGGGCAGAGTGGGAGGAATAGAGGAGGAAAGAGCATGTGCAAATGTCCTGTGGCAGGAAGGAGGGTCTGTGGGAGGAAAGAGGTCCGTGAAGCAGAAACGGGGAGCAGCACGGGGACCCTGGTGGAGAGGCCAGGGGCCCAGAGACCCTGGGAGGTGTCCTCAGGGTGGGGAGCCAGTGGAAGGTCCTGAGTACTGGGATGCTGGGGGAGATCACATGGGATGGGGGGGTGGGAGGGTCCAGGTGGGGAAGCGGCCGACGCCCAGGTGAGCGGCTCTTGGACCAGGTGGTTTTGAAGACCGCACGGTGGATGGACCTGCTTGGAGGCTGAGCTCATTGGACGGAACTGGACAAGGGAGGGGGAGGGGCGTCTGGCATACTTGGCGGCTCTGGCTTTGGCCATGTGGAAGTTCAGGACCCTCGGGGACGAGGATCTGCGGAAAGAGGGGGGCGTTCATTCTGTGCACGTCCATTGTGGTGTCTGGGCCGAGATGCCCTCCTTTCCTGGGACTCTGAGGGGTCTGGGTTGGGGAGAGATCCAGGGGAAGCCCTCGACCCCCAGGAGAGTGGGGAAGCAGCACCCACTCCCAGATGCACAGGAAGCCCACGGCTCAGAATCTCAGGTTCTTCATCTGTGAAATGAGGTAATAATTCTGGACTTGCTGACTTTGTCTAGGGATGGGGCAATTACAGCTTCTGAAAGCCCCGCGGCCTGTGGCTCATAACACAAGCTCAGCCTACGTTAGCGCTTTCCGACCTCGCCCATAGGCCACAGCAGGTCCTGTCTGCGTGGCCTGGAGCCCGGGAGTCCCTCGAGGCTGCGCCCACCCGTGCATCTCTGGGACGCCAGCCTCAGCAAGGCTCCCTGCATGGGGGGCACTCGGTTGACCGCTGGCTGCTCAGATGGGGCCAGCAGTGCAGACCGCTGGGGGCGGCCAGAGTCGAGGGGGGTCATATCTGGGGAGATGGGGCATCTTCAGGAAACAGGAAATCAAGAAAACCAGGTCTTGCCAAAACACAGAACCCCCTTTGACATAAAGAATCTGGCTAACATGTGGGCTGGGGGAGGCGCTTTGCTCCTAGAAAGACATTCCTGGTTTTAGAGAAAAATCGCTCAGGCCCCGGGGCCTTTTCTGGGGAAGAATAATCATCTCATTGTTACGAAATGCCAGGGAGTAGGAAATATTTTCAGGTATAATTGCCCAAATTACGGCTTGCTGCCCTGTGAAACACGAAATCCTCTTGGATTTGGTTTAAATTGTCTCAGACCACAGATGAAACGTGGGATTCGCTTCAAAATTAGCAAGAAGAAGCTAACTCACTACAAAAAGAGATTGTTTCCCTAAACACCTGTTGTCTGAAAGATTTTTAGGAACTTTTTATTTTGAGATGACTTTAGCCATCCAGGGGCGCTCCAGGGACCCTCTGCAACCTCCCTGCCGGGGGATTGGGGGGGGGACTTGCACAGGACCACAGCCCACAGGTAGACGCCAGGAAGTCACCACCGGTCATCACTGTGAATAAGCCACAGACTCCATTGTAGAGTTTCAGCAGCTCTCTCTCCTGCCCTTTCCGGTCCAGGGTCCCGCAGCCCACTTGCTGTAGGTCCCCCGCTGGGGGCGCCTCCACCCTGAGCCCAACGCCTCAGCTCTCCTTGTGTTCCAGCACCTGGGCGCTGGCCCGGGGCTTGTGGACCGTCCCTCGCTTCAGCCTTGTCTGATGGTCTTCTCACCGTTGGACCAGAGTCAGGGGTGTTTGGCAAGCACCCCGCAGAGGTGGGGTGCCCTTCTCGTCACATCTCATCAGGGGTTCCTGGCATCATCCTATCACAGGGGCTGTTGACCCCGATCACTCATTAACGTGGCGTCTGCTGGCTTCTCCACAGTAAAGTTGCTATTTTTCCCTTTCCCCACTTTACTCGCTGGAAGCCGGTCACTAACCCAGACCACGCTCACGGGGGGGACGCTAGGCTGCACCTTGGGAAAGGACGAGCATCAGAGAAACTATGGGCACAGATTAAAACCACAAGCGTCATTAATAAATATTTTGGGGAGATGCTTTAAGTCTTTGCAATGATCTTCTTGCTCCTAAAAGTTCCCGCCACTAACTTCTGAGCCCACCGACGGCGGAGAGGTTTTGGTGCTGATTTTCTATTTCCCCGCTCCTTCTGCATTTATACTTGGAGTGTTTCTACAAGGAATGAGAATTTGTTCTTTCTCCCCTGTTTGTTTATTTCATCGTTGTTATCAGTGTGTACTGAAGAATGTTTATTTTATTCTTTGTTACCACCCAATACTTGCTTGTTTGTTTGAACTTATACATAGCTTTACCGTTTTTCATGTGGGTACGGTTCTATGAATGTAACATATGTATAGATTTGTATGATCACGACCGCAATCAGGGTACAGAGCAGCTTTGTCACCCCAAAACACTCCTCACGGTATCCCTTCATATAACCTCCTCCCCCAACTCATAACCCCTGGGGACCACTGACCCATCTTCCTCACTGCAAATGTGTCTTCCAAGGGTGACTGTAATTGGAATCACATGGTGTGCAGTTCTGTCTTCTTCACTGAGCCTGATGCCCTGGAGAGCCATCCAGGTGGCTGTGTGTCAAGAGCTTGCTCTTTCTTGTCACCGAGTAATATTCCGTGGTGTGGATGGACCATGGTTTATTTACCCACTCACTGTTGAAGAACATCTGGGCTGTTTCCAGTTTGGGGTTATCACAAAGAAAGCTGCTATGAACATCCTCACACAGGTTAGTGTACAGACATATTTCGTGTGAATGGTCTTCATCTCTCTGGGATAAATGCCCAGGAGTGCAGCTGTGAGGTTGTATGGTAGTTGTGCATTTAGTTTTACAAGAAACTGCAAAAGCATTTCCCAGAGTGGCTGCACCATGTCACATCCCCACCAGGATGCAGAAGGCAGCCAGGCTTGGGGGTACACAAATCTCACACTTGTGGTGGAACACACCCCCTTTCTCCATCCATACGTGTGTTGGTCCCCCCTTAGCTTTGGGGTCTTGCTTCCTGAGAGAGAGTCTGTGTCTCACAGCCATACCAGCTGGGGGCAGGAAGGAACATGCTCTGAAGTTCTGACCCCACCTCAGCCCTGGGCATGGGAAACCTGGTCTCAGGTGTGACCTTGTTGGAGGCTCTCACCTCTGCCAGGTGTCCTTGCCCCCTGCTTCCCTCCCCTGCCCCAGCAGGCTCTAAGGGGGCCATGGGGAGGGGGGCTGGGGGACCCACGCTGCCAGCACATGGGGAAAGCTCTCGAGGGCTCTTCCCATCTTGTCCCCAGATCTGCACACCTCCCCGGCTTAATAATCTCGGCCTGACTCTGCTGACCACCTTATGTGGCATCCGTAGCACCTGCTCTGAGAGGCAGCTGCTCTGGTCCCACCTGGGGGAAGCTTGACTCTGACCAGATTTCAGGTTCCCTGATGGGCTCGAGAGGTTTTTAGTGTGCAGTTTGTCCAGCTTTGTTCTTGTTGCACAGGCAGGAGTGCAGCTCCCGCAGCTGGACCTGTGAGTCTGGAAATCAAACTTCAGCGAGCTTGATGCCATATTCCCATTGGAGTCACGCATTCATCTGGTCCCAAAACCAAATGTGACCCGGAACCTAAGAGGCACGTTGTCTGGACCGAGGTCCCCTGAGGAGACACATTTGCCTTCTGGTGGGGACGGTTTCCTTCACCCCACCCCACCCCCAACGTGGGTGAGCCTCGCAGGCTGCCCTGCCCTGGTGTTTCCAGCTGACGCTTCTTCAAATGCCTCCACTGGGCCCTGGGTAGTCAGCCCTAGACAAGTCAGGGTGGGTTTGGCCAAGGAGGTCTTGAAACAGGGAGATGGAGCATTGTTTAATGACCCCAACTGCCCAGGTTCTGCTGCAAAGGCGGCTCTGGGCTGTGGCCCGGGCTGGGTGACTCACGCTCGTGATGGACGCTGATCTGAGCCCTCAGGGACCGCGCACTGGTCAGGGATTCGCCTGGCACCTTCACATGCATGTAATTCGAGGAGGAGCCTTGGCTGAGGGGCCTGCGGGGTGTAGGGTGGACCCACAACAGCACGCCTTCATGGTCAGAGGTCAGTTTCCAGAACCAGAAGCTGAGCGTGCTGGAGAGGCCGGGTGGTGGGACCACTGGCCTTCATCAGTAACGCAGCCAACCTGGGGCCCTCACTCACTCTGCCTGTCCTCTGCTCTCTGGCCAGGGCTGCCACGGGCTGACCTGACCAGGCCAGAGGGTGCAGGACCTCAGGGCAGGGGGGCCCAGGGGCTCGCACACGGCTGGTGGGCTTTCCATCACATTTTCCTTCTTTTCGTCCAACAACAACAAAAAGGTCCATGAAGGAAGTCCATGACTCCAGCAGTCCAGTGGCTGTGGTCCCCCGTGTCCCCACCTTCCTAGCCACAGCGGGGAAGGACCCTCCCAGCGCGGGGACTTTGGGCTCAGCTGACCCGAAGGGCAGCCACAGGGGCACTGCTTCCTGAAGAAGCTGGGAGGTGCTGGTGGGGGACTGGAAGACTTCCCTCGGAGGTGCGGGGTCTCCAAGCGTCGGGGGAGGCCCCCCCCAGAAGGGGCAGCAGGGCTTCTGGAGGTGGAACCCGCACTAGGCAGTAGAGGGGAGGCCCCGGCCTCCAGATAAAGCAAAGCCTTCATTTGGTGCCAGGCTTCCGTCCGCAGACGTGGCCGCAGCCACTGGGCCTCTCTTCAGAGTCCTGGCCCAGGTCTCCTGCCCCAGTGCAGGCGGGGCCCCCTTCGGGTGGTCAGAGATGCTGGTCTAATGTCCAAAAGGCTGGGGGCTCCTTCCAGGCTCCGGAGGACACAGCTCCACCTTCTCCCCAGTATCGCCCTGGGCAAAGGACCCTGGCAGCGCCCGCGGTTCTCAGGAAGGGCTCACCCCAAGGGGTCTGGCCTGGAAGCGGGACAGAGGCCCAGGGCCTCTTTGGAGGCTCAGCGTCCAGTAAGGCTGCATGCGTCACAACCCAGAAGGAAAGAGCAGCGAGGGAGGGGGCTGGGGGCGCAGGAGGAGGTGGACACGCCCTGGGGGGGGTCCTGTGTGGTCACCACTGCGGCGTCACTGGAGCCGTGGCCACCGCTGCCCACAGGGGATGTTGCTCTGGATGCTGTCTGAACGCACAGACTGAGGACCTGGCTCTTCTTCTCCTCCCTGGACACCCAGGTGACAAAGGCCAGGAGCAAAGAGGAGGGGAATGACCGACAGCAAGCAAGACGTGGCCTTGGACTTCGGAAAAAGCAATTTGTCTTTTAGAAAGAAGAATGTCTTTCTTCTTCTCTTTCTTTTTTATCGTGGAAGTTTTTGCATTAATTTGATGCAAATTTTGATGACCGAGTTTCTTGG
The DNA here is from genome assembly GCF_965194805.1 of Balaenoptera borealis. NCBI lineage: Eukaryota > Metazoa > Chordata > Mammalia > Artiodactyla > Balaenopteridae > Balaenoptera > Balaenoptera borealis. Next base: position 1,331,253 of record NC_138862.1, on the reverse strand, counting down.
TACCTTCTCCCTGAAATTTGCCCCGAGCAGGTGTGGGGCATACGTGTAGGCAAGTGTGCACACGTGTATGCCTCTGCGTGTGTGTGTGTGTGTCCATCCCCTGCCCTGCTGGGATGTGGGGCGCGGCCGGGGGCCGTGAGCCTGGAGCCGGAGCTGGGGCCTCTCACCTGCTGCAGGTGAGCAGGGGCCGAGGCTGGTCATGGCCTCTGTGGGCCTCAGCCGTCTGCCTCTCCGTGGACAATGCAGTGGGGTGGCCCAGGGGCCCCACAGCTCAAGGCCTGGGGCAGGAAGGGTGGGCTTCCTCCACATTCAGGCCCCGACAGGACCGACAGGCTGCCCTACTGCGTGCTACCAGCTGCGCAGTGGGCCATCGGCTTTGGGATTCGCCCTCTCCCTCCCCAGCCCCTGGCGATGGCACCCATAGACGTGCTGCCATCCACGGTGAGGCCCGAGGTGTGGACGCAGCCCTGGGGGCCAGGCAAGTTCTGGGCGAAGTGGGTGCAAACACCTAGCAGCCCAAGCCCTGAGACAGGTGGTGGTAGGTGGCCCCCGGGCAGGCGGCTCTGGGCTGGGATTGGGCGTCGTGGGCCCTGACCCTGAGTCTGCGTTTTCCGGCCACTGTGGACGGGGCGGGCCTTAGACACTGGGCCTCGGTGTCCCGTGGACGTGGCAGGGGAAGCATGGGGAGCGCTCCCTGCCCAGCTGTCAGGTCCTTCCTCGCAGGGCAGAGCTTTCTGGCTGGCTTCTGCTGGGCAAACTGAGGTCAACCCCGCAGGTCCAGCTGGGAAGGCAGCAGCCACGGGTCCCAGGAGACAGCTCCAGCCTAGGCTGTACGAGGCCGAGTGTGTCGTCAGCCAGACCAGAGTCGGCACGTGGAAGGATGTTTTCTTCGTCGTCCCGGAGGGGAAGGAACCCGGAGGGGCCGAGCCCGAGCTCTCTGGCCTGAACGGTCCCTGGGCTGGGGCTGGGCCTCGGCCTCCGTCAGGCCAGCGCTTGGTGCCCGCAGCTGAGCCAGCCCCCAGCTCTCACATCCCCCTCCCCTGCCTGGGCTGACCCTGCGCCCGGCCGTGGCCTGGGAGCCCCGACGCCGACCCCGCCTTGCTTGGAGGGAAAGATGCAGGACTGGAGCCGGGCAGAGACCGCCACCCGGGGCTCCGGCTTTCCTGGGTGACACCCGTGTAAAGTCGAATTTACCCAGACTGCACCATGGCAAGAGAAGGTGATTTCTTTATTTTGTCTAAAACTGGGCCGATTTCTCTTGCGAGCCTCTCCCCACCAGGGCACAGAGGAACCGAAACCAAGTGAACAACAACATCAAGTCCTCGACTGCTTGGGTCTAACTTAGCAACATCGGGGTGACTGCTCCAACCTTCACACGGGCCCCCTCTCCCCCTCGGAGGCGAGGCTGGGTCCTCTGCTCACCCCGCCCACGTGACCCCACAAAACAGACCTAAGTACGTTGAGTCTGAGGCTGGGTGTGAGGCAGAGAAAGTTCGAGCGCAAGCAGAGGCGGTGGAGGGGCCGCCGTCGGACCTGCTGTTCTTACCGCTCGGAGCTGCCACCTTTGTCTTCTTCTCGGGACAGCCGACCTCGGCACCGACCACTGGACGCGGCGGGTTCCAGGGCCCCTGGGTGCCTTTCCCATTCTCCCTGGACCAGCGTCCACCGTGAAGGAGGCCTCTGCTGGAATCTCAGATATTTTGGAGACCGAAGCCACCTCCGGCCCTGGAGAAACACCCGTCTCCTGCCACCTGAGCCGTGCACGTGGCTTGTGTCCTGGCTCCACTGGGTCGTCGGCCGCGCCGCAGAGCCGAGGGCACCCCTCCCTGTGGAAGCTGCCCACCTGTCCTCCTGTTCACGGGGACTCCAGGGGCCCTGCGGACGCAGCAGGTGGTGGGCCACAGGAAAGGGGGAGGTGGTTTTAAAGCTGTGGGTCTGCTCACCGAGGCCCCGTCCTGCTTCCTGTGCCCCGACCCCGCTCTTCCCTCGCTAGGGCTTCCCTTCCTCTGCCCGGGGGTTCATTTTGTTACTCTTTGCCCACATCCTTAAATTACGTGCCTGGCTTATTTAATTCCTATCTTCCTTGATTTCTAATGAGACACGCTGAGGCCCCTGGTGTTAACTGAATCCTACAGAATCCACTGGGAACAGTGCTTTTCCCGCTGTGGGCCTGGAGCCACACCCTCCATTCTGGTCACACGTGGACTTCAATGCACGCATTTATCCCCGTGTCCCCATCGAGTCCAGAGCCCAGGTTCTCCCCGGTGAGACCAGGCCAGGCCCCGTCCCAGTGGAGAGCGGCGGTTGGTGATACACTGCCGCCGTGTAGACTCAGCTGTCAGCTCCGCCGCCTGCATGGGTTCTGCCAGCAGGTCGCCGCCCGGCCGCAGGAGTGCAGGGCGGGCTTGTGTGAAAGGCCGCGGCTTCGCATCCACCCAGCGCTGGGTCTGCCTGCACGTGGGATTCCAGGCCCGAATCACCTCCCCTCAGATGCTCTTTCTTACCGAGGGGAATCGAAGGAACCAGGTGGGAAGAGCTCCCTTGGGGTCCCTTTCCCAAGTTTTGCAGGACTGCAGACCAGCCCGAGGTCAGCCGCGGGCTCCGATCTTGGGTGAATGATTCTGGAGGGGCTGAAGGAGCCGGCCTGCGCCTCTGAGCCCCCTGCCCTCCCCTGCCCGGCCACGGGGCACAGTGTCAGGACCTCAGAGAAGGGAGGGGGTGAGGGATCCAGGATCCCGAGGGGCCGTGAGAGCAGCGGGACGGCAGGTGCCAGCACTGTGTCCCCACCCCCCCAAGGTGGGGAAGCGCCAGCTGTCCCTCCCGCCCTCCACGGCCCAGAGGGGAGCAGTGATTCAGGGGCAGTGACGGTGGGCACCGTGACCCCTGCCCTCCCTGCCCGAGGTGGACGTCAGGCCCGATGGCCGAGAGGACCCCCAGCAGCCGGTGGGCAGGGCCGAGGAAACCACAGGTGGGCATGCAGGCGTCCCTCAGCGGGCGGGACTGAGAGCCGCGCTGGGGCCGCTAATCAAAAGCCCCACGGAACCTCGGTCGTGCCCTGGTCTTGTGCGGCTCCAGCCCCTGAACCCACCTGCAGCCCCGGGGCAGCCCCCGCCGGGGGCCACGTCGGTAGTTGATCACAGACGCGCCCTTTGCCCAGTTGTCCTCCAGACCCTCCCCAGACCTCCTAGTGCGGTGTCTCCATGCCTGTCCCCGGGCACGTGGGGTCCTGGCCACTCCTTCCACTCAGACCCTGGGTGGCAGCACCCACCCTGCCCATGCTGTGGGCCCGATTCTGCCACCTGACACCCCCGGTTTTCTCTCCTCCCTCAGCCCAGGCCGCGTGCTGTGACCCCAGGATTTCTTGGCTACTTTTAATTAGCTGCAGCCACACGGCTCTCAGAAATGCAGCTACGGACGCCTGCTCCCACGGGGTTTCCAGTTGTGATCTGGTTTGACACATTCCGGCCCTCGGCTCTCCTGGGCAGGGGCCCTCACCCCGTGGCCCCCAGCTCGCCGGGGGGAGCCACCACCGGGAGGTCGGCAGGTCAGCATGTGGCGGGGGGGACACCAAGGAGCCACTCTCCAGGGACGGGAATTTTCTGGGATCCCAGGAATGGAAGCTCCTTTCGCATCAAGGCTGTTCCCAGAACCAGCAGAGCTTGGACAAATAAGCAGCAGCGCTGCCTGTGGCAGCCCCCAGCCTTCCCCAAATCCCAGCCCTCTCCTTCCCAGGCCCGTGGGGCATCTCATCCTCCTGGAAGCCAGGTGTGGCCACATGACAAGTTGGCCAGTGGACGCGGTGTGCAGGGACCCAAGTTGTCCCTGGGGGCCCCTCTAGCTGGTGGGATAAAGACATGACAGAAATCTGGAAACCAGTGGCCCCTGGAGGGCTGCCTGGAGGCAGAGGCCCAGCCGGCCTGTTCCCCACCCAGGGCGGGCATCAGCGACCATCTCACCACGTCACATCCTGCCCATTTGTTACCGCGACATCCAGCACCCTCAGGAGTTCTGGCCTTTTGAGAGAACGGATTCTGAGCCTTCCACTGCCCGAGTCCCTGCTCTGCCCCCTCCACCCCCAGTGCACAGGAAATGAAGTCACTCAGGAAGCCTGGCCCATCGTGCGGTGGGATGTGGGGCGGGCTCTGAAGGATGACGAGGCCTGGGGGTCCGAGGGTGTGTGGGGACCCTGGGGAGGGGGTTGCAGAAAGGAGAGTGGCCCCAGGGGGGTGGGGGTCTGGGCCCTGGGGAGCCCTGGGCAGGGCGCCGTCCACGGCAGGTGAAGCCTGTTTGCAGGGGACAGAGAGATGCAGCCGCAGAGGGGTCAGCGGGGCCGACGTGTGTCAGGAGGGGCTGAGGGTCTGTACCCGTCCTACCCTTGAATCTCCGCAGACCCCATGAGGGGACACCCTCATGGCCCAGGTTCAGGGCCCAGGACAAGCAGGGCAGGGTGCTCAAGGCAAAGCGGGCTCTTCCCTGAGGCCACTCTGCAAGATGGGTCTGGGGGCCACATGGCAGGCAGGGCTGCTGGATCGACCTCCCCGGGAGCTGATGACACACGTCGTGTGTCCTTGAAAACACTGTGGCTTCCCCACCCCAATCCATTGGGGTCAGAATGTCACCAGGATGAGGCAGCCTCTGGGAAGGCCTTGGGTTTGGAGTCAGAGCTGCTGCCTTCCTGACACCTGATGCCACAGGAGCTCAGCCGGCAGCTCAGAGGGGCTCAGGTGTGCTGGCGACAGGCAAGAAAGACGAGTCTGTAAAACAGCCTTGTAAGCTGCAACCTGAGGCCTGTGCTTGTCTGTCTGCACGTTTATTCAGGGCCAAGGGTGCTGGGCGGAGAGGGGGCACTGCTGATGGTACCGAGACCCTGGCCCCTCTGCTCCTGCGCCGTCCCCGAGGTGTCAGCCCTGAGAGAGGTGATGGCTTAGTTCATGATCCTTTCTGCCTGCCCCACATAGGGTCTTTCTCCCCATTTCTGTGGCACATCCGAAAGCGAGTGGTTGAAGGTGAGAGCCTTTGGAGACTCCCCCGCCGGGGGGCCACCTGCAACCCCGGCCCAGCACTCCAGTGGGAAAGACTCTCCAGCCACGGGGCCTGCGGTCCCACCGGCCTCCAGCTGCCTGTGCAGCTGGGCCTTTGCCCCCTCTCTGGGCCAGTTTTTCCCCAGAGATGGGTCCGGGCCTTGGAGATCCAGGACTTCGAGACTGCTGGGTCACCCAGGTGGGGAGGGGACCCAGACGTGCGTGAGGAGTGCCAGACCCGGCCGCCCCAGCGGGCGAGGCCCAGGAAGGTCCCCAGCGCTCCAGCCCCTCGGTTCCAGTGAGATGGGTCTTGGTGGGCGTCCACTAGGCAGGCCTGTTCCCAGGGGTGTGGTCCAGGCTCTGCCTCGGCCCATCTGTCCCCCAAAGGAGCAAGAACCTGGCACTTCATCTAAGAGCCCCCCACAGGTGTCAAGTGCCCTGTGGTCAGCCTTAAAATCGGCGCCCATCACCATGGTCTCCGGACAAGGTGCCCTCAGCGCAGTGAGGCCTCTTGCCTACCTCTGAGCCACAAAGACTAGAAGCTTCTGTGGTTTTTCACACCTGGCAGGAAAAAAGGGAAATCTCCCAGGTGTTCTCATTGTTCCAAAAAAGGAGAGATCCCTGGCCACAGGAATGTCTGGAAACCGGGCCGTCTGCACAAACTTTCTTGTGGAATTAGCTGGGAATGTCACCCTCCCTGGTCCTGGGACAGCAGAGGAGGGGTGAGGCCTGGTCCTCTTCCCAGAGGACAGCGGAAGGGCCCCACCTGCCGCCATGGGAGCCCGTCTCCCCAGTTAGCCCTGGGGTGACACGCCCCAGGGACCACCTGCTGCAGTGCAGAGAGGTCTGAGCCAGGACCCACAGCTCAGCTGCTGCGAGGACAGTCAAGGTGATGGGCGGGGAACAGCTTGTCGCACAGCAAGAGGTGACTGACACACCGCTGGTGGGAGGTCTCCCCAAACCTGCGGAAAAAGTCCCTCCAGAGCTTTGCTCACAGGGACTGGGTCAGCCCTGCACACAGATATGTTTGTTGTAGGTTGAATTGTGTCCCCCCCCAAAGATGTGTTAACGTCCTAACGCCACGTGCCTGTGACAGTGGCCTCACCTGGACATGGGGTCTCTGCAGATTTAATCAATTGAGATGAGGTCAGGAGGATGGGCCGTCATCCAGTATGACTGTGTCCTTAGAAAAAAGGGAAATTTGGACACGGAGGTGCACGCACACACCACACACATACATACACACACACACACAACACACAGAGGAGGCCACCTGACAATGGAGGTGGAGACCGAGTGATGCGGCCGCGAGCCAAGAACGCCTGGGGCCACCTGGAGCTGGAAGGGGCAAGCAAAGACCGTCCCCCCTTTATTTCAGACCTCTGGCCTCCAGAACTGTGAGAGGATAAACGTCTGCTGTTTTAAGCCGGTATGCATGATATTTTTGTGTGATTATGATGTATAAGCCCTTCTGTGGATTATGCTTCTGTCCAGTTATAAATGTGTCCTTTGAAGGCGTTGGCATTTGAATACCTAGAGCTCATGCCTGGGCCATGGCAGTTAGTTCCTGGTGGCGGTCTGTCTCCACCCTCTGTCACACGGGAAGCCTCACTCAGAGTCATGGGTGGGATTCCCAGGCCCTGGGGGCCACCTGGGATGGCTCCGTGGGTACACGGTCCACTAGACAAGCCCACTCTATGCTTCTCTGTTCACAGGACTTGAGTGTCTAGTAGAATCATGGAAACGTACACATTTTTAGAAAGGGAGGCGCCATACATGGTTACAATGGGCTGCAAGACGGGGCAAAGGAAGTGTGTCGATTCTTTCCTCATTTTGTTTTAATAAAAGTACTTTCATTTATTGCTCCCACTTTTCTGATTAATCAGCCTTTTCCTTCGCGGTCCCATTTTACTGCTTTCTTATTAATGGTCACACGACACCTTACACATATAGGGTCACAGCGAACAGTCTGTTTAGATGACACTGGTAAAGTGGTCGGGGCCTCAGTTTAAATTGTAACTCATTACACACATGGCCCCGCACGCACTGGTCTCACTGCCTCCTAGTTCTGCTTCAGAAGGAGCCGTGAGGCTGCCACGCCGACGCTGAGAGCCTCTTCCCTTCGTGTTGTCCTGATGTCGTGGGATCGGAGTCACAGCGGATGGCTGTGGGTGGTCATCCCCGCGGGTGTTTTAAATCAATACCGTTCGGAGGAGAGAGGAAAAGACGTCTTTACCTTCCGAAAGGCCTGGATGGATCCCCAGTGTGGCCACAGAACGTGGAGGGGTCAACAAAAGGGCCAGACACACGCGGGCCTGGGAGATTTGTCTGGAATTTCTGATTTTTAAAAAATAACCCACAGTTTGGGTTTGAATTCTAATTTTTAAAAGGAACTCAGGTGTTTATTCCCTAATGTTGCATTTGTGCAGAGTGCAGAGTGAGACTGTTGAGGATGTCAGAAACTGTGATGAAATCAGATCAAAAAGCGATGGTTCACGCCAACATCCCTGGTGATGTTCACCTTCAAGCTCCACCCCGAACGTCTGTGCTGTGGTCAGAGGCTCCGTGTCACCCAAATCCACGTGTTGGGATCCAGACCCTGTGTGAAGGTGTTAGGAGGTGGTCTGGGTGTGAAGGGGGAGCCTCAGGGTGGGATTAGCGCCCACTCCTTCCCCACGTGGGTGCCCAGGGAGCCATCTGGGACCCCGACCCCGACCCCGACCCCGACCCCGCCAGCACCTGGCCTCAGCCTCCACAACCATGACCATCAGAATGTGAGAAATACGTTTCCATCGTTTATAAGTGCCCAGGCTGCAGTATTTTGTTACAGCAGCCTGAACAGGCAAAGACAATTCAAGTAGAGCTGTTCTTAGGTCTTTATAATATTATAATATCATAATATCATCTGTGTGCCTATAAATTCCTATTTATAAACTAAAGAAAAGGGAGCAGCTTTGTATGTTACAGTCATTTACAAAACGTTTAATTAGCAGCATTGGGTCGGAAAATGACCAAACAGGGAATTGTTAAAATGCCAGGCTTCTTAGACCATGTGTTTCCAAAAGTTGACATGAAAGACTCCAAATTTGACATTTAAAATGATTAATATTATTATTACAGAAAATATATAGGGTTTATTAGAGACGTGGACTGCGGTTTGGCTCCTTTAAATTTTTTTAAATGAGTAAAGGTTATTTTTGGAGGAGCTTTAGGTCTACAGATAAAGCGTGTAGAAAGAGCAGAGTTCCCACGGGTCCCGGCCCTGCAGGCAGGCAAGCTTCCCTCCTGCTCAGTGATGTCCATGTGCTGCATTTGATACAACCGAGAGTGATATTGACACATTATTATAAACGAAAATCATACTAAAATCCATAGTTTACTTTGGGGCTCACTCTTTGTGACAGACATTCTTTGGGTTTTGAAAAATGTATAATGACCTGTCCACTAGTTTGGGACCTTTTTATTAGGTTAAAAATTAAATCAGGCCTAACAGAGATTTAAACGTCACAGTAATAAATTTTGCCATGTTTTTCCTTCTGAAAACATTAGCCTTGGAAGGAAATGTTTTCACAACCAGCCACTGTTCTGCATCTCGGGCACACATCCAGAAGCACGTTATCTTATCTCTCGTGGTGTGTGCCAATTTACAGACGAGTAGCTCAGGAGCTGTTTTTTTCTTCTGAGTGTAAGCTTGTACTCAAAGCAGGACCTTCGATTCAAAACAGTTTTGTTTCACAAGAGCGTTTTAGTTTTACTGGTTGGAATTCACATGGAAACAGATGAAACTTACAGTCTCTTCCTTGTAAACATTTGTCCACCCATTTCTTCATTTTCTCACTCGTTTACTTGTGCGAGCGCCCAGGAGTCCAGGAGTCCATCATCTTTCAAACTGAGGTTTCAACACCGTTTCTTCCTCTTAGAAAGCGCAAGCTCTGTCGAAACAAAGGAAAGCTGAGCTCTGGGCCAGGCTGGAGACAGAGTCGCGGCCTCCGCTCACCTCCCGTGGGAAGTTCCAGGACAGGGGACAGGAGAGGAGGAGGGAGGGCAGGAAGGAAGGACTTGGCGAGTGGGGGATTTCCCTGCACTGGAGGGACTTGCCCAGGTGTCCGTGGACACTCAGCTCTTAAAACCTGACGCTTTATACCAGTGTGAACATCACAGCTGTAAACCATGCGAACTTGTCTAAATGAAAATTCCTGCGTTGCTGTCGATGTGATTTTCCCCTGAAAAGCACAAGCTTCGTGATACCATGTGCTCCTTACTCCAGCAGAAATTTTCTTAAACAGAGTGTCTTTCATTCCCAACGTACCTGAGGTTGGTGCAGAAAAAATAGTTGAGGCAGAGAGAACTTTTATCTCTTAGTTGTTGAAGGCACCTGGGGGTTGTGAAGCAGCCCGTCTGCTGAGGACCACGGGGAACGAGGCTGGAAGGCCCTCTGGTTCCTCCAGATGGACGAACCCCATCGGCATTGCCCCGGCCATCAGGTGCTGAGGTTGCTCAGGCCCCTCACCTGCTGGCAGCACAGGTGAGGGGCCAGGCTTGGCCACACTCATCCCACCTCTCCATCAGTCTCCTGCGACCTGGCAGGTTTAATCTTCTTTGGGGAGGGAGGGGTTGTATCCGGAGACGCCTTTGCAGGAGAGGCCCTTGGGAGCTTGTACTGGAATCACTCAAACCTCCTGATGCTGTTCATATCTGACTGATTCTCAATCCACACCTAAGATTAGAAGTGCGCGCGTGCGCATGCACACACACACACACACACAAACACACGAGCGTGCGCTGTGCCGCCCACTTTGTTCTGGCTGCCTTGTTCACGTCAGCACATATGCAAACTCTGGCTCTTCTTAAGCACAGTTTGTTTCCATCACTAGCAGATGCGTGTTTTTATTAAACCTTTACTTCTACAGGTCCTTGCAGGCTTCACGACCACAAGCACAGCAGTTTGATTCTGTACATAGAAAACCCTAAAGAATCTATAGATAAGTGCTTTGATTAAAAGTGAATTTAGCAGAGGTATGAGGTTTCTTTGAGGAGAGGGTAATAAAACTATTCTAAAACAATTGCAGTGTTGATTGCATAATTCTGTGAATATGCTAAAAATTTACACTTGAAATAGCTGGATTATATGGCATGTGAAATATATCTCAATAAAGCTGTATTTTTAAAGTGAGTTTAAGAAGGACACTGGATACAAGATAAATATACAAAAGTCAATTGTATTTATATAGACCTTCAACAAACAATTAGAAAATGAGAATTTCTGAACAAAACCATTTCAATAGCATTCAAAAACATCAAATATCTAGTAATAAACCTAACAAAATATTCTGAAAACTAAAACAATTATTAAGGTATTAAGGAAGACCTAAATAAATGAAGGTTTATGACATATTCATAGATTAAAAGACAAATGTTATAAATATATAAAAATGTACTTATCGATTTCATTATAATCCCAATTAAAATCCCAGCAGGGTTGTGTGTGTGCATGTGTGGGTGGGGTTACTGAAAAGCTGATTCTGAAGTTTACATAGAAATGCAAAGGGACCAGAATAGCCAAGACAATCTTGCAGAAAACCAAACTTAGGGACTCCACCACCAGATACCAAGACTCAATACAAAGCTCCAGAAGTTAAGATGGAAAATAGGTGAAAAATAGATCAATGAGATGAAATGAAGTGTCCACATAAAGACACACACATATGTTGGACACTTGATTTATAATAAACTGGGATTACAGAGCAAGAGACAAGGAAGACCTCTTTAATAAATAGTTCTGGGTTAATTAAATATCCACATGGAAAAACGAAATCAATTCCCAGGTGGGTTGTGGGTGTGAACATGAGAGCTAAAACAATGATGCTTCCAGGCGTCTGCAGTGGTGGTGACATCCCCAGGGCTGGACCCTGAGGTCCGTCAGTAAACAGGACAAAGTCTCCATCCTTCACGGGTGGGAAGGACACGGAACCAACCCAAACCAAGCCGATGACAGAACAGAGAGTGTGGAAGCTTATCGTGGGGATGGATGTAGGTGGGTGCAAGGACTTTAATTACAACGTCAGTAGCAGAGCAAAGAGTGGCAACAACCCCAATGTTAATCGATGAACATTGCCATAGCCCGATAACGGAATAAAAACAGGTCTACATCTCCTGGACTGTGGAAGGAACCCACATCTGGACGGTGTTGGGTGCCTCAGGTGGGGCTGAGAGGGCCCCATGCCCTCCGAGGAGGTGAAGGAGGCAGGGGGCTTCGTGGTCACTGAGCGCACCCCTGGGTCGGCACAACCATCCTCTGAACCCACTCTGGGCTCCGCACTCCACGGCAGAGCTGTTCTAATTCAGTCACAAGGATGAGAACGGGAGCTGCAGTGGGGTGCAAGAGCCCTCCGTGACGATGCTGGTGGCCTGGTGGCCTTTGCGCATGTACACTTAAGTATCTGCCCCATCTACCCACATCCAGGTTCAGCCAATGGCAGAAGCCCTGGGAGGTTTTTCTGGTGTCTACAAGGTGGCCTGTGGAATGTCCAGCTCATCGGTGGTCAGCTGGAGGGAGTTTGGATTTAGAGGCAGATGAAGAAAGTCGGGCTCATAGCAGAGTAATCTCAGGCTCCTTGTGGTCAACCATTGGCTCAGCTGGTCCAGCCTCTGGCCCTGCCCATGCCCTGCACCACGCTGGCGGCTGGGAGAGGCAGGGTGATGGGGACCCAAGCTCCCCTTTTGGAATCCACCTGCTTGTCTGGGGTTATCACTCAGGCTCTGTATCTCACTTGATTCTGGGCTTCCGTGACCCCTCACAGGACCAGCCCAGCAGTCACCGTGTGCTTGTTAAATAGAATAACACAGGGAACCAAGTCCCAGCAGAGGCACCGAACGTCCATGATGACAGTTAGAGGCTGAGGTGACAGTCCAGCCACCCCCAGAGCAGGGACCTCTCAGATGTCCTACATGGGCTCACGAGGCCGTGGTCCCAGCTGGCCGAACTGGCCTTCTGGCCAAAAAGCCAGGTTAGACTGAGTAAGCCTTAGTTGCTAGTTTTGCCTTGGGAATCATATAAATATATAATTCAGTTATAAAAGTAAACAAAAATGAAAAACAAAGCAATCCCTAAAAATCCAAAACAAATGAACAAATTTTATATCATATTGGTGGCTTAATCACAGAGAATAGTCTCATCCGAATTTTAAATACAGGGAACTGGAGTATACACCCCTAATGGCACATGTCATAAGGATAAAAGGAATCATACAGAAATATTAAACTGCATTCATAATCCAATCTTTGGCAAGAATACTGCTTTTATTAACTTTAAACTACAAAAATACAGTTTCAAATAAAGCATGTAAGGATGAAAAGAAAAAATATTATGTTAATGCCATTAGGAACCAAGATTTCAGGATTAGAGAAAAATAGATACAAATATAAAATCAAAGAAGTTGAGAAAACTCTTGCATTCGAATTGGAGGTGTCAGTATAAACTCTTGGACTCACACTGTATTTTTCTCTTAAAAGAATAAGTCTTGGGACCTCCCTGGTGGCCCAGTGGTAGAGAATCTGCCTTACAATTCAGGGGACCCAGGTTCGATCCCTGGTCTGGGAACTGGGATCCCACGTGCCGAGGGACAGCTGAGCCCATGAGCCACAACTACTGAGCTCGCGCGCCTCAGCTAGAGAGCCTGAGTGCTGCAAACTACCCAGCCCACACACCCTGGAGCCTGCGTGCCACAACTAGAGAGAAGCCCGCATGCCGCAGGAGCTTGCCCGCCGCAACGAGGGATCCGCATACCTCAACAACGATCCCACGTGCTGCAACTAAGACCTGACGCAACCAAAAATAAATAAAATAAACAAATAATAAATAAATCTTTAAAAAGAAAAAAAAGAATAGGTCTTTTCCTTTCTGCCCCTGGATGGTGGGTAAGCGAGGACAGTTCGGGGGCTGAGGCCCCCAGCACCCAGATTGTGCCCTCCACGCACCTCTTCCTGCTGTAAGGACCAGGGCTTTCTGGAGACGTGACCAAGCGCGGGGCTGGGCGGGACAGGAAGAGCCCTGAATGCTCTTCACCTGCAAGCAGGGTGTTCTCAGCACCCGGGGTCCCGCTAGACGGACGAGGCGCCAGCCTGAAAGGCCCCCACCCTGGCCAAAACTGGGGCATTTGACATCAAATAGACCAATGGCAGCAATGGGCTGCAAAATATCAAACGTTTTTAAAACTTTAAAATCTCCCGTGGCCCTCGCAAGCTGTCAGGGCACGGAGATTCTGCAGACCAGCAAATAAAGAAAAGGTAAGGAAAGAACAAACCAGTAGTTTGCCCTGGTTTCCTGCAGGAGCTGCCTGCCTCCAGGACAAAGCTGTTTAGAGGATTTCCAGCTGATACGTTCAGAAGGAATGGCGGGAAGAGAAACCTACCCTTTGCTCCCGCCGTGGAGTATGGGGGAGGCCAACGTGCCATGAGCGGCGCCGAAAGCTCCGGGTTGGGGGGCTGCCATGTGGATCAGGCTGACCCCACCCGCATCGCGGCCCCCGAGGGACGCAGCAGGAGGGGGTCCCCACTGCCTGTTGACCCCAATCTGATCGGGACTCTAGACCCAGCCCCGGTTTTCAGGAAGTGCGGGGACAGAGCAAGTTTTGAAACCACACGAGGTGGCCACAGTGACCGAATCCAGACGGGGCTCCCATGGGGCACAGGCCCAGTTGTTCACGGAACAGTCGTTCCCGGGACACACGGTAGTCACGGCTGCAAGTGATGTGGCGTCCCCAGTTTGACTGAAAATGTGCCATCAGTCCAGGTTATAAATCACGTTTCCCCACGATGCGTGGGTCAAGAGCCGAAGGGGGTGTGGAGGGCCCAGACCCTGGGGCCCTGGGTGGTCACAAACTCCCTTCTGGAGGGGTCGCCCGTCGAGGGACGGGGTGTCCAGGGACCCCTGCAGGAGCGCCAGCATCTTCAGGCCCGAGACACCACGGCGTCAACCCCCTGGGAGGCTTGGGGCAGGAGCAAGGCAGCGCGGAGGTGAAGGCCCCGCGTGCAGGGCCACAGGGTCACGCTCCAAACCGCTTACCTCCCCTCCGCTGTGTGACCTTGGGCAAGATCGCGACCTTGCTGGGCTTCAAAGTCCTCGTCTGTAAAATGGAACACTCCTCACAGCAGGGGGGTTTGAGGAGTGAGCCAGGGTTTTGCCCGGCACACAGCACCTGGTCTGTGGTCACTTGAGCCCAATTCCATGGACTCTGCCGTGTGAACCTGGGGTCCAGCAGCCAGGGCCACGTGTCTCAGACAGACAGACTGCCCGGGTCACCAGCAAGCCCTGGAGTCAGCCCTGCCCGCCCCACACCCAGGTTTCCACGCCATGTACTGCGAACATGGGGGAGATGGGTACCCCGAACGGCCCTGGGCTGATCCCCATGTCTGCTCTGACGGGGGCTGGGAGGGGTCTGGGGTCCCGCATCCCCGAGTGTCAGGGACCACCGATCAGTGAGACTGACCAGGTCTTAGCACCAGCAGCAGGACCGACTCACAACCCTCGGAGGTTCTCGGGCCAGAAGGCCCCTCCCGCCCTCTGGGTGCAGGGCAGGCTGTGGTTTGGGCTGCATCCCCCATCCCATTGCACACCCCACCCTGCAGAGGAAGCGCCTTTCTGCACCTCCTGGGGGCTTACGGGGCAGCGTTCTGTGCGGCTGTTAGCAGTGGGATCCGCGGCATATGTGTGCATGTGTGTGTGGTGTGTACATGTGTGCATGTGCTGGTGTGTGTGTGTGCACATCACTCTGGAACCCTCCAAATTGCCGGGACTCAGCATCTCCTCTAACGAGCCCGGGGCACATGCAGCCCTGGAGAAGGGAGGACAGGGGGGCTTTCCTGTCTCTCTGGGCCAGTGAGGGGGACACAACCCGCTTGAGGAAAACTCTGGAGGCTCTGTCTATGCTCATTTCCACATCACTGAAGTGAGTGGCCCTGAATTTTAAACGTACATGAACACATGCTCATACCTTATACTATACACATGTACATGTGCGCATACCACATACATGCACACACGCACACCTGCACATACTGTACACGCGTACATGTGCACTCACATACACAGCCCGGGACCCGACGCCGGCCTGCCCACCTGCACTGGGCTGGAAGCGTGTCCTCGGGAGCCGGAGCCCTCGACCCTCCTGCACGCTCCCCGGGCTCAGGACAAGCAGGCAGGTTTCTGCCACATCGGATCCAGTGGGGCCACCCCCACTCCCTCCTGGTCCTGACCTGTGTCCCTCCAGGGAGGGCCCTGCCTTGCAGCGGGTAGGGGGCTCCCCTCCAGGTGGAAGCGGCACCTCCCTCAATCCCTGGTGGCTTCACCCGGGTGGCCCTGCTAGGGCAGAAGCTCTGCTGTGCTTGGGGAGCAACAAGGCTGGGATTGTGGGTGTGAGGTTGGGGCAGGGGTGCCAGAGGGCAGAGGCGAAGGGGGTGTCATCCCAGGAAATTCGGGGGAGCAGCCGGAGAGCACGAACTGGGGGCCTGGCCAGTCCCCCAGTTCTCGAAGGCTCTGGCCACTCTGCACCCTTCCAGGCAAAAGAAAAGTTGGTCCCAAGGATTTCCAGGTCACAATCCGAACCTCGACACCCACAGCAGAGCTCCATACCACACCCCCATCCCCAGATGCCATCATCGACTGGTGCCCACTTCCCGGGTCTGGGGACACCTGGATCCCCCAGGCAGGACCTCTAAAATCAGGCCAAGGTGCACCTTGTGGGGCGGTGACTCACCCTGTGACAGCTCAGTGGAGCAGCGCTGAGTGCCTGCTGTATGCAGATGGATGTTACGGGAGACCTCAGGCTGGAGGTCCCCAGACCCTCATCCCATGGGGAGAGACACACAGCAAGGTCCCGGTGGGGAAAAAGTTGCCATCCACCCTCACCCCTCACACCTCCCAGGACACTGATCAAAGCACCAGCTGGAGAGAACCTCGCCTGGGTACCAATAAACAGGAAACTTTGTTAGAAAACTCACGGGATTGAAGAGCAGCGTTTCATCAGACAACAGGAGACTGGAAGTCAGGAGCCAGAGTAGGGACCTCGGGTGCAGAGCCCAGTGTCGTAAGGGGCTGGTGGCTGGGCAGACACAAGGGGTGAGCTGGCACAGAGGAAGGGCACACAGACAGCCTCAAGGTGGAGGACTGCCTGGAGGCGGTGAGACTGGATGGACGATTTGTCCCGGAGGGGCCATCCTCCCCCCCGGGCATCTGTGGCTCTTCTCTGGCTGCACGAACTCTGGGCTCCGGTGGACAAGAACCTGCCAGGACGAACTGGGGAGCCGAGAGGACCCCGGAGAGGTGAGAAAGGGGCTTCCAGACTCTGGGAGTTGTGAGGACCAGGGCTCGGCGGCAGCAGGTGGGGGTCCAGACAAGGTCTCCCTCCACCCAGGAAGGCAGCTGCTGAGAAATAAGAGAAACCCAGCAAACTTCTCTGAGTGACGGTTGAAGACCCCCAGCCTGGCGTGTGGGGTCCTGAAGCTCGTGCTGGGCCAGCGATCCGCTCACACTTGGGGCCTCCTGAGCAGTTTGGACCTGAGGCCAGCAGAGACCAGGCCTCCCTGTCTGCCACCTGCCTGCCTGCAGTGCTGGGGGCACGGGAGGGGATCCTTCTCCCTTCCCTGGCCCAGGAGGCCGAGTGAGGAGCCCTGCCTTGGGGGTGCACTGGGTCTGTGTGCAGCCATGCCAGCCAGCTGACCTCTGCGCCCACCCCCACAGGTGCCCTGGGGCTAACCTGGGCCCATGGTTTCTGGGGAAAGGAGGGTCCAGATGGAGCGTGCGTGGCCCACCCTTCCTGCGGGGGCAAGAGGGCTTATCTGCCCCTCCCAGGACCGCTTCCTTCCTCCCACAAGGTGACCCCGGGGGCACAGCCCTGGAACGCTGACTAGCTGACCGCAGCCAACCTCCTCTTTCCATACATCGGGGGGCTCACACCCAGCCCACTCAGCAGCATCTGGGACCCATTTCCTCCTGGTCCCACACGGCGTGGCCTGGGCCATGGCCAGCTGGCGGGCTTGGGGCAGCCCCCGGCCAACAGTCAGCCCCGCGCCCTCTGCACGGACACCACCTGAGGCCAGGCCCTGCCTTCTCTCCAAAGCGGCCATACGCATGCTGGGGGTCTGTGGGCCTTGCGGAGGATACGCCAGAAATAAAAATGTCAGAAACCGGGGGAGAGGAGGCCAGACCCCAGAGCAGGACCAGCCGTCCCGATGCAACACCCTGGCCCTGCCGTCCTGCCCTAGGTGCCCTCAGGCTCTGCCCTCGGCTGGGCTCTCCCACCAGCCCCTCTCACTGGCTTCTTCTGGCTCTCAGCTTCACAGCTCTGTCCTGGTGCCCAGAAGTCACCTCTATTGCATCATCACACTCCTGCCCGTGGGGCCCATCCCCAGCTGCAGTGGGTGACCCACTGCCTGTCCAGGTGCCCACAGCCAGGGCGGCAGGGACCCATCACCTGACCTCAGCAGTCCGTGGGAAAGTCACCTCCAGGATGGGTGGGGGCCAGGCAGTGGCAGCTGAGGCCTCAGGGTGGGGTGGGGGCACCATAAGGGGAAGGCCACTTGCCCAGCCTCCTGGGTTTCCCCAGCAGGTCCCATCACTGCACTGGACCCAGTTTCTTCACCTGTGTCCTGTATACACAGAGTCATGTGGTTTCCCCACATAGACATACACACATGTATACATGTACACACATATACATGCTGTCATGGGCTGAATTGTGTCCCCCACCAGTTTACATATTAAATTCCTGGCCCCCAATATCTCAGAATGTGACCTTATTTGGAGATAGGGTCTTTATAGGGTGTCTTAGCTTGGGCAGCTGTAACAAACACCACAAATGGGGGGCTTAAACAACACATATTTATTCTCTCACAGTCCTGGAGACTAAAGTCTGAGATCTAGGTGTCATGTGGCAAGTTTCTACCGAGACCTCCCTCCTGGGTGTGTAGACGGCTGTCTCCTCCCTGTGTTCTCACATGGAAGTCTCTCTGTGTGTGTCTGTGTCCTCATCTCCTCTACTCATAAGGATGCCATTCATACGGGATCAGGACCCACCCCCAGTGAACTTATTTTACCTTAATTACCTCCTTAAAGACCTTGTCTCCAAATAAGTTCACATTCTGAGGTGCTAAGGGGTCAGGACTTCCACATATGAATTGGGGGTGGGCAAAATTCAGCCCATAACACAGATAATCAATTTAAGATGAGATCATGAGGGTGGACCCTAAACCAATATGACTGCGTCCTTATAAAAAGGGGAAATTTGGACAGAGACATGCAACTGGGAGAATGCCATGTGAAGATGAAGGCAGAGACCAAGGTGATGTTTCCACAAGCCAAGGAAACCCAAGGATTTTCTAGAAGCTACAAGAGAGGCCTGGAACAGATTCTCCCTCGGAGACCTCAGAAGGAAGCAACCCTGCTGACACCTTGATCTTAGACTTCTGGCCTCCAGAACTGTGGCATAATAAATTTCTGTCATTAAAGCTGTCATTTGTAGTACTTTGTTACAGCAGCTCTAGCAAACTGATACACAAACATGAGCACATACATGCACATGTGCACAGGTACACATACGCACACATGCAGGTGCACAGGTACACATGCACAGGTATGCATATACATATAGGTACACACATGTGCATACACACAGGTACACATGTCAGAACTTATAGAAATCAGCCAAAGAAGTGCTTCAAGGGAAATTCATAGCTTTAAATGTTTACATTAGATATAAACAAACAAAAAGGATTAATTATCTAAGTTTTCACCATAAGGAGCTAGAAAAAGACAAGCAAATTAAATACAAAAAAGTAAAAGAATAATAAAAATAATAACAGAAAGTAATGAACTTGAAAACAAACAGAAAAAATTAACAAAGCAAAAATTGATTTTTTGAAAATTGTAAAAATTGATAACTCTACAGCAAGACTTTTAAAAAAACAGAAGAGACAGAGATCAAGAATTAGAGGAGGGATATCAATACAGATCCTTCAAATAATAAAAAGAGAATGAATAAATGTTATGAACAACTTTATGTCAATAAATTCAACTTAGGTGACACAAATTCTGGAAAAATACATCTTATGAAAACTAACACAAAATGAAATAGAAAATCTGAATAGACCTATGATTATCTCTAAAAATTGAATTCATCCTCAAAACTGTTTCTACAAAGAAAACTGTATGCCCAGATGGTTTCACTGTGAGTTTTATCAAAGATTTAGGGAGGAAATATTATGAATCTTACACAGAATCATTCAGAAAATAGAAGAGGAAACAATTCCCAACTCATTTCATGAGGCTGGCATAACCCTGATCCCACACCTGACAAAAAACATTGTAAGAAAAGAAACTTAGAGATTAATAACATTCATGAACATAGATACAAAATACAATACCTAACAAAATATTAGTAAATTAAATTCAGTGATACATGTAAAATGAAACCACATAGTATGATCAAGCATAGTTTAGCCCAAATTTGCAAGATTTGTTTAATACTTAAAAATCAATCAATGTAATTCGCCATATGAGTAGAATAAAAAAATGAAATATATAATCATCAATAAATGCAGAAAAGTCATTCAACAAAAATTTAACACTTGGCTTCCCTGGTGGCGCAGTGGTTAAGAATCCACCTGCCAATGCAGGGAACACGGGTTCGAGCCCTGGTCCGGGAAGATCCCACATGCCACGGAGCAACTAAGCCCGTGCCCCACAACTACTGAGCCTGTGCTCTAGAGCCCGCGAGCCACAACTACTGAGCCCGTGAGCCACAACTACTGAAGCCCGCATACCTAGAGCCTGTGAACTACAAGAGAAGCCACTGCAATGAGAAGCCCATGCACCACAATGAAGAGTAACGCCCCCTTGCCTCAACTAGAGAGAAAGCCTGCGCACAGCAACAAAGACCCAACATAGCCAAAAATAAATTAATAAAATAATTAAATTTTTTAAAAAATTTAACACCTATTTATGATAAACGCTCTATATAGACTAAGAATAAAGTGGAACCTTCTCACCTGATATGGCCCCTCCATGAAATACCTACAGCTAAAATCCCATTTCTTGGTGAAGTACAGAATGTTGACCCCAGAAGTCTGGGAACAGGCAAGGCTGAGTGCTCTGACCATGCTATTCAACATTGTACTGGAGATTACAGCCAATGCAATAAGGGAGGCTGAGAAATCAGAGGCACACAATTAGGAAAGTGTGTCTGTTACTAAGGGACCATCTTCCACCCAACCCCTCCCCCGCTCTCACCTTGGGGTTGCCAGGCTGAGACTCTGCAAACAACAATTCCCCTTTGCCCACCGGCTCTCACCTTACATTCAGCCAGCAGCAGATGCTAGAGAGAGGCAGGAAGGGCCCAGCACCTGGAGGAGAGGTGACAACCAAGTTTAGTATGAGCTGCCAGACATTACCTGCGATGGGAAGGAACACTGTTGGAACTTTGGCAAAAGCTGAACAGGGACGTTTGGTCATATGATTGTGTTATATTATCCGACTGTTGCCCTGAGGATTTGTAGGGGAAAGTCCATGCTCCCAGGAGACGCACACCGAGGTACTCACAGGCGAAGGGACATGGGGTCTCCCTCTTACTTTCCGTTGGTTCTAAAAGCACTTCAGAGAGAGTGTGAGTGTTGAAGGAAATGGGATAAAATGTAAGAAATCAGTAAGTCAGAGTTAAGCTACACAGAAAGTCCCCTCTTTATTCTTGCAACTTTTCTTGAATTTTCTTTGTTTGAAATTATTTCAAAATAAACACTAAAAAAAAGAAGAAGAGCAGTTAAATCAGGGACAAACTCTGTCTCTCTCAAGGAGGTGGCCATATGCTCACAAGCACAGCAAGCAAGGCCCCGGCTCCATGCTTATGAGGCTGTTTTGCTGTCGAACGAGCTGAAGCTGCACATTTCAAAGCTGACCTTAGGTCCCTGGAGCTGCATTTTTTTCCAATCAGATGTTCTTTCACAGAGAAAGAATGTCCAGTTCCTCGCGTTTGGTCTCCCTGTTAATGATGCTTTCCGGGTGCACACACACTTCTCTACAGAGAGTTCAGATCTCTCGCCCACGGACGCAGGTGCCGGGCACTTGCCGGGCACAGGGGGTGTCATGGGAGACATGGGTGAGCTCTCCATCCTTGTAGCAGCTATGGGCGGTGGGTAGAGAGTCCTAGCTTATCATCTCCTGTCAAATATGGAAAGAATAGTCAAATCGCCTGGTATCTTGCAGTTTTCAAATTTTTCAATCCATCATGTAAACAACAGCATGGGTGTAAATGAAGCCCATATGTAACAGTCACAAACACAGACCATCCCGGCTGAGTCGGGGAGCTGCCCTGAGCTCCTCGTGGTTCTGTGGCCGCTCTCCCGAGCCCTGTCCCCAGGCGGGAGGGCCCCCGTGGCACCCGAGGACCGGCCCAGGACCCCAGGAGGGGTTCCGCCAACAAATGTCACCGGACAGCTGAGGCTCCAGAGCAGGGAGACGGCCTTCGCTGCGGGTCAGTACGCAGACCCGCCGAGACCTGCTTCTCGTCCAGCCCGTCTCCCTGCTGTGAGTGTCGTGGGTACCAGTAGGCCCCTCCTGCCAGCAGATCGGACCAGGGGTGACCAAAACTGTCCCGGGGCCACTTCCACACCACTCCTGAGCAAGGCAAGGACCTGATTCACATCCATTTCCAGGACGGAGATGGGCGCTCGGATCAGAGCCAGAGTCCCCGGGTCCTGCCATTTCTCCGTTCACCGGACTCCTCAGCGCAAGACAGGGCTGGACTGGCCGTGGGCACAGAGCCGGACGAGAGCTTCATGGCGGGGGAGGGAGTGGGTCAGCTCAGCACTAGCCTGTATGTAATTCCAGTAGGTGCAGGTGCTAATGCAGCGCTCACAGCGACCCCGTCATAGGCGCCGCCATCATTCCCATCAGATGGGGGAGGAAACCGAGGCACGAGGAGGCCCCTCGGCTGGGAAGCTCAGAGCCTGGACTTGAAGCCCTGATTCACCAGGCGTCCAGCTGCCCTAGGACCCGTCTAGGAGAGTATGTCAGGGCTCCCGACCATCGGGACCTGGGGCAGTGCAGGAATGAGCATCTGGAGAAGGGCTGGTGGGTCCTGCAGCAGGGTCTGTGTGTGCAAAGGCCCTGAGGGGACGGGGCCAGCTCTGCAGACCCTGGGAAGGCATGCCAGTCTGGGTGAAGATGGCAGGGGCTGTGCTCGGAGGTGGCCTGGCAGCCGGGGCCAAACCCACAGAGAGTGCACGCCCCAGGGGAGGGACCTCCTCAGCTGCGGTCAAGCCTGGTCTGTCCCCCCCACCGCGCCCGCTCTGCCCCGAGTCCTGCAGAGGTCGCACCCCACCTGCCCTCACACCGGCCAGAAAAGGTACGGGAACAAACAGACCCTCCTCACCAGGCCATTAGGAACAGGCAATCCAGTGTGTGGGGTCCGATAAAAGGGGACTTTTAAACTGTACTATGAGCTTTCCAAGATTTCAGCCGTGGAGCCTTTGTCCACTTGGGGGTGGGTGATGCTGGAAAGTTCACCGGCTTCAGCCGCGTTTATGGAGCCCCTGAGGGGGGTGGGGCGGCCCGGGGAGACCTGGGACACTGGTCGGCCCTGCCCGGCTTCCTGGGCCCCCATGGCTACGTCCTCGTGAGCGACAAGGAAACAAGAACGGAGCGATGGTCCTGCTTGGGATAGAAGGAGGTGAACGGGGGCCACTTTGGATGGGGTCAG
Organism: Balaenoptera borealis; assembly: GCF_965194805.1. NCBI lineage: Eukaryota > Metazoa > Chordata > Mammalia > Artiodactyla > Balaenopteridae > Balaenoptera > Balaenoptera borealis. Next base: position 1,308,485 of record NC_138862.1, on the reverse strand, counting down.
AGGCCCCTCTGGGGAGGGGACATTCCCAGAAGACCCAGAGGGACAGCAGCCCTGGGGCCTCCGATGACCCAGCACCGACTTCCCCTGCAGACGGGATGGTGGAAACCAAGGAGTCCCTTTGAAATGAAGACAATCCCCAAAGGAATCCTTTATGAGCTGAAAGTGACTTTGAAACCTATTTTATACCTAACAGCTGGAGATTATAAAGGAATGTTTTAATGACAAGGACACTGAGGGCAGGCTAGCCTCCTCAGGTGGAGAGCACCCTGAAGCCCAGTGTGGAGGAGGGTGGCCTTGCAGACGGGAGCTGGCTGCGCGGTCCTGGGATGGTTGTAAGGCTCATCCCCTTGGACCAGCCGTCAGCCATCCCCTCATCCCTTCTGGGGTGGGAGCAGGGGGCTTCCAGAGCAATGGGACCACGTTGGAGCACGCAGCGTCGGGGGCTTTATGAGGTTAACTCAGCCAAGCTCTCCCCCCCCTCCCTGTGTGCTGGGAGCCCCGGGTGCAGCGCCCCCCCCACCGCCCCCCTCCAGCCTTGAGGGAAACGTGAGCATCTCAAACCAGAGAGAAGCTCAGGGAGGCCGATGGCCGGGGAGCATAAGTCACCAGAGAGACAGAGCCATCCCCCCGCAGAAAGCTTCCGTAAGATGTGATGGAGTTCTGTTAGAACCGGGGGGTCAGCAGAATAAGTCCCCTAAAGAGACCCTGGCCCGAGTCCCTGGAACTGTGAGCAAGTGCCATCGTTCCGCAAAGCGACTTTGCAGACGCCATCAAGGCTGGGGACTGTGGGACGGGAGATCATCGTAGGTTAACCTCACGCGACCACGAGGGTCCTCACAGAGGAGAAGGCAGTCAGACAGCAGAATGCAGGCTGGGGCAGGGTGGCCGCAGCAGGCTCTCCCGGGAGCCTCCAGGACCGTGGCCCGGGAGACTGTCAGATACCTGTGCTGTTTAAGTTGCTAAATGTGTGGTCTTTTGTCACGGCAGCCGAGGGAAACTCAGACAGATTTGAAAGCAACCCATCTGGGGGAAATTGCAAAGAAGTTACAAAGGGAAAACTGTCACAAGCAAAATGTTTTAATTCAATGAACATCGCCCAGATAGGTAAATAAAACCTTAACATCTGTAAAATAGGGTGGAGGTGGGCCACAGATCCGGAGGCTCAGGATCCAGTCAGGATTTCCAGGTTCGGGGTGGGAGCACAGGGCGGGTGGCGCTGGGGACCTCCCAACGGGGTCCCCAACTAGGTTCCCGGTGTGCCCAGGGTGAGGGGCCTGGGAGTTGCAGCCTTCTGGTGGCTGACGCCCACGGCCAGTCTTGGCAGAGTCTCCCTCTCTGCTCAGGCAGGAACCTGGGGCCAGCAGGAGGCCAGAGTTCAGTGCTGCAGAGACCCGGCGACCACTGAGGAGCCTGGGGACGCCATGCTCGCACTCAGGGCCCCGTGACGGGTGTCTGAGTCAGGTGGTGCGGGCCCCTGACGCTCTCAGCTTCCAGCCCCACATTCCTCCTTTAACAGAGATGCCTCCTGCTGTGCCTGCCACCCGAGGAGGACCTCAGCAGGAGCTCCAGCCGGCGTGTGCCGGGGACTGGGAGGCCCATGCCTGGCCCTGGCCCCGCTGCTGCCATCTCAGCTACCCCGCAGCAGCCTGTGCGGCCCCGGTCACCCACAGGGAATCTGGCCGAGTGGCTCGACATCCAGGTCACACTGGAGGGGCCCTGGTGCAGGGCATGCGGATGGCGAGGGGGCACAGTGAGATTCGGGGCCGTGGCAGGAGGTGACACAGGCCTGCCTCTGTCCGAGCCCTCCCAGCCTTGGCCTTGGTGACTCCCGGCCCAGCAGGGTGGGTCACAGGTCCTGGGCCACCTCCTCCCTGAAGCCACCCTGCCTGCTCGCCCACTGCCCCTGGTACTGGCATTTACCCCACCGTCACCCTTGAACCTTGACTCATCCAGTGCTGTGTCCACCCCCGAAGGGGGCTGGAGAGCAGGATGGGTCTGCTGCCCCTTGGGAGCAGGGTGAGGAGTTGGGCGGCACCAGAGCCCCTTTTGGGGGAAGCCCCCGACCACCGCCCCAGCTGAGGGGCCCACCCGCTGCTCCTGGAGCAGGGGGCCCCTCCCACCCTGCAGGACCCTGAAGGCGTAGCCCAGGCTCTTGGCCATTTGAACAGAGAGGCAGGTGGGGGCAGCGAGAGGGGAAACTGTGTCTCTGGGTCGGGCGTGGGGGATCTTAGTTTCTGCAGAACAGCTCAGAGATCTGCGTCGGGTTGCTGTGTGTATCCCTTGAGGAGGAGCTAGGGCTCTGCTTCATCGCTGACTATGGTTGAAGCTATCATTGCTGCTCTGGACTGACTGCTTCTCCTTTGTTTCTGGTTCCCTTACTTCTCTAATTAGTAACTGCTCGAGTCTGCTCTTTGGAACTCGGGGAAGGCCTAGGAGACTAAAGCTTCTTTTACAAACAAGAAATGGGGGACAGGGAGGGACTTTTATGCCCAGGAGGGCCCTGCAGGGTCCCGCTGGGTTTCAGTAGCCACCCCTGGGACACCCCGTCCTGCGCTCCTGACAGGCCCACACCGGGCAGGCTTCAGGAGGCGCGAGGTGACCACCAGGCATCCCTACCTGCCCAGGACAGGTGCAGCCCGGTGGGTGTGAGGGTGGTGGGCTGGTTGTCGGGTGCTGCTCGGAGGGATTCGTGTGACGCCCACAATGTGGGCCCCCCAGGTATCCTCACGCATTTCGGGGGGGGAGCTGCAGAAACACCCTGGGCCGGGCTCTCTGAGAGGCAGAGTGGGGGGAGGGAGAGCTGGGGTGACAGCGCCCAGGACCAGAGGTCACAGGAATTGCCTCCGGCACCTCCAGGGCCAGAGCACAGGCCCGGGGCAGCTGGAGGGCGATGACCACAGAGAGAACAAGTCCCGCTAAGTCACAGAGCTGCCTGTGGGTAAATCTGTAGATTTTTCTTCCTCAAAGTTTCCTTGAACTTATTTTCCTTAAAAACTCTGATCTGATTTTGGACTGAAGGAAATCAGAACATGCCACCCCAAAATATGCCACTTTGGCATGAAGATTATTTTGAGCTGAAGGTGGTTAAGAAACAACAAGCACAGGAGGGGTCTCTGCCCTCCTCCTTTCTTCCCTTTTATAAAGATAATTTCCATGTGCAAAGGTGTCTTCAGGAGATCATTCTTGGGCTTGAGTCTGTATAACAGACCTCACTAAACAACCATGTTTCCATAGTTTCCTAGTCACCTTCCCACAACTTACCCGCCTAGCCCACAACCCCACCCCCCCGCCCCCGTCTCTTCTCCATGAGGGCTGCCCTTTGTTAAAATGATTGTGTAACCACCACCCCCCGCCCCTGCACCCTGCCTCTTTGGAGTTTTCTTTTCTGTGACGCAACCCCACCCCCATGTGCATGTGAAATAAACCTTTTCCTCTGTTAATCTGGTTTTTCTCAGTTTAATTCGCAGGCCTCCGGGAAAGAACTTAAGAGGGTAGAAGAAAAGCTCTTGTTGCTCTCCTACGGTATGTTTAGGTACACACATAGAGTTCTCATTGTTTTTAAACTTTGAGAAACCCTCAAAAATCTTTTCTTTTTAAAATTGTAACAGCCCCCCAGGCCAGATGGCAGGGTGTCCCATTAGCTGATGGGGTAGCAAGAAAGTCCGATGTTGGCCCACTGTCCCCATAGATGTTCTGCAAGGTTGTCCTGACCCACAGAACCCGCTTCTCGAGTATTAGAGGCTGCTTCATTATCCCAAAGTACATCATGTCCCGTGTCAGGGAGTTCACTTCCAACTTTTACAGGAAAAGATACAACACAACTGGCCATGCAGTGTGTGGGTGGACGCTCCTTCCCCACATCCTGCAGTCGACGGTGCAGGTCTCCATCCCAGCTCCGGGCCTGAGTCACGGCCTGCTGGGCCTCCACACCCAGGCCTGGGATTTGGGGAGGCAGTTTTTGTTGGATGTTGGTCTGTTACAAGGAACACGCCTTAGTCTTTTTCCTGCGAGAGAATGTGGGCTGGGGTGAGCAGCTGGGCAGTAGCCCCAGACGGGTCCCTACCGACCTCTCACAAAGTCCTGCAGCCACGCGGCTTAATGCCCTCAGGGCTGGGGTCCCTGCTGCAGCCGCTGCGCCCCACGTCCTGAGTGGAGCCTGGGCCCTGCCCTCTGCCCCTGGTGCAGACCTTCCCAGCCGCCCACACCCTCGCCTGCCCAGGGGCCACCCGAGGGCTGGCAGTGGGAGCTGCCAGGGCAGATGCGAGCCCCTCCCCGCTGAAAATGAGAGATGAGACTCCTCCTTCCCTCCCTTTCCAGAATGTCTTTCTCTGTCCTTTCCAAATGTTTGTAAATCTTTTTAATGGGCTGTCTCACCACTCAGGAATGTCTCCTCAAGGCCTGGGAGCCAGCTATTTGAACTGTGATCTTCAAGGAAGGTGCCTCCCCGACACCCGTTTCCTGGGGGGCGGGGGGCGTGGGGAATGGGCTGAACGAGTCACGGACTCCAACTGCAGAGCCTGCTTATTGCAGAGAGTCTGGTTTCCTTCTGCCTTTGCAGTGGCTTCAGCAGCGGCCGTGCTGTGTGTCCCGTTCCGGTTTAACGCCAGCTCAACGTAGACTCGTGTCCTTCTCTCCTACCCTTACGGAGAGGTTTCCTGGGCTGGAAAGAGACTTGGTTTTAATTCTGTCCCCCATGGAGCCCTGGCAGTGGGAGGAGAGAGGGGTCAAGGCGTCCCCCTCCCTGGTCACTCCCTCGCCTGCAGGCCCAGGCAGAGCCGCTCCCACTGCAAACCCTGGCTACTGCACCAGTCCTTGTAAACAGCCTTTGCCAAACTCTCCTCCCCTCCTGGGCGTGTTTCCCTCTGCTGGGCACCCATGCCCCACAACCTAGGGCCCACCTTTGCCGAGGTGGCCATCGTGTCGGCTGCGTTTGGTCCTGGGGGTCAGGAACGTCCCGGCAGATGGGAGGCCACACAGAGTGTCAGGGGTTCCAAGGCCCGGAGGGCAGCCGCACTTCTATCCTCCTCCCCCTCCTCTGCCCCTACACCCGCAGGTGCTCTGCGAGGCCGGGCCTCGCAATGGGCCACATCCCCTGCCTGCTCAGCTCCCACGCCTGGACCGCCGGGGGCCAGGACTCTGACCATGCCTTTCCGTCATTAGGGGCGTGAACCTTTCCTTTTCTGTGCAAGTGCCCTTGCACAGCCGTGGAGGGTCAGCAATTTAGACGGGCTGTCCCCGCCGTGGACGGTCCCAGGTGAACCCCGCCATCCCGCTCACCAGCCAGAGCCCCACACGAAGCCGGCCGGCTGCCGCTCCGCCTCCTCAAGCCCTGCACTCAGCCTGGCCGCCCTCCCGCCTCAGGGGCTCCCAGGGATGCTCTCCCGGGCCCCCCTTACCTCCTTGGGTCTCTGCTTGTGAAGCAGAAGGCGGGGACGAGCACCCGCAGCAGAAGGGCCCCCACAGACCCCCTCGGGAGGCGTAGCCGGCCTCACACCCGGCACGCGTGCACGTGCACACGCACGCACACACACGCACGTACACGCGTGCCCGCGCACGCACGCACATGCACGCCCACGCACGTGGATCTGGAAGGAGCGCTGGGCAGCGTGCCCGCCTGGGAGCTGGTGCAGAAGCCCGGGAGGAGCCCGGCCCTGGGAGGAGGGCACCACCACCGCCCTCGGCCAGAAGCGACAGTGACAACAGGAGCCCCTGGTGGGCCCGGGACTCCCACGGGCCTGCACTACGGGCAGGGAGCCGGAGGGGCCTCAGTCTCCAAGGCTGGGGCGGCGCGGCGCTGCCCTCTGGGCCACAGCCCCACCGTCCAGGGCAGGAAGGGCCAGAGCGCGCCCTCCCCCGCCAGGCCGGCCCAGCCCCCAGGGCCGCTCTGGTTCCCAGGCCCCCTGACCTGCCCAGCCCAGCTGCTCTGAGCCTGGAGGCCTGCCGAGTACTGCGACCTTCCTCCCCCGGCCCAGCCCTGCGGCCGGGACCTTCTGCCCTCCCTACCCCGCGGGCTCTCCCCGGCCCACCGTCGTAAAGGACCCGAATCCCCGGAGGAGAGAGGCTGCCTGTCCCTCCTCCCTTCTGTCTGTGTGTGGCTAGCACATCCGAGGCCACGGGCCTGAGGGAGTCACCTGAACCGGCAGGAAGGGGGCTGGGCAGCGGGGCCAGCCCCTCCCGCCCCTACCTCTCCATCTCCCCAAGGGCCAGCGGGAGCCTCTTCCCCCAAAGCGCCCGTCCAGGCCCCCAGCCGTGTGCCCCTGGCTGCAGGTCTCGAGTCTCAAAGGAGACAAACTGGGAGGCTGGCCAGCCGGCCTCTCCCCATCGCTGAGTCCACGGGGAACTTCTGGGCCGCAGACGTGAAGCAGACACAGGACCCAGAGCCAAACGACGCTTGGCCCGCTGGTCCCCAGTAACCGCACCTTGAGTTTCTCTTATTTACTCAAGTCAGAGACAGAAGAAAGCTGAAAGGCAAACCCACGGGCACAGAACTTTCATTTTTCACGTGGAGGATAAAACACCCAAATGTCATGAAAGGTACAAGTGAACGGAATGCAGAAGTGGCTTTGACTTGACGGAGGAGGGTTTTCTTCCAGATCTCCTGGGGCTCTGAACTCTGGGGATCCCATGAGAACTCCCCCAAACCACTCAAGCTTAAAGGAACTGAAAAGACAGCCCCTCTTTCGGTCCCTAATTTGTCTGTCACAGACCCTGAGCCTCAAGGCATAAACGGAAGCTGATTAAATGGCAGCAGACAGTGGAGACTTTCTCACCTTCCCTCTTGTCACCCAAACCAACGAGCTCACGGTCAAAGGTGCTTCGTGGACCCAGACGTCGGGTCGGTTCCCCGAGGTGGCTTTGATAGCTCCGCGCAGAGGTCACATGTGCATCAGGGGGTCTTTATTTTCTATTCCTGCCCTCAGCTCCCTCACAGACCCTCTCAGGGCAATCGAGTCTCCTCTGGGTTAAGGTTTGGTCTCTCTCGGGTTCGCACACCCTCCCGGATGATTCTGGATTTCTCCTCTCTCAGGGTCTCCACTCCAGGGTGGGCGGGTGGGGTCGGGGGCAAGGTGTCCTGTGGCCCTGGCGTCCCCCTCCCGGGGCGTGGTGCGACACTGTGAGCTCCCCCAGGACTCAGAACCCAGAAGTCCTTCCTCCTTCCACAGACGTCCCAGCCTGGGCTTCTCGGAGTTGTGGAAGGCTGGCATCTCCGCCTCCTCAAGTCGGGGCTCAACCCAACTCCAAGACTGTGGGGCCTCAGCTCCCACGAAAAGACGGGCTGCAGACAGCAACAACAGGCAGGAATGGAGCACACACTGGGGAATACTTTGGAATATCGTGGGCTGCTCTCCTGTGAACCCAGAGGGCGTGAGGACAGAGTGACCGGCTGTGACAACCGAGTGGGTGGCGGTGGCTTGTGGCAGCTCTGCCTGTCCCCTCCCATCGTTGGCTGGACTGAGCTGGTGGAGGGGCTGCCTGGGTTCCGCAGGAGGAGAGCAAGGCTGGTGGTAGCAGACAGCTGCCCCACGTCCTGTCCCTCGCGTCCGTCAGTGCCGCAGTCAACGTGGGCCCATGTGGCCAGCCTCAGGCATGCCCTTGGGAGCACAGTTTGGCTGCAGAGCGAATCCCAACTTCACTGTGACCCCTGAAGAACGTTATGGGGGTCGGATCCTTGCTCTCGTCTCAAACACCCTTGTGCTGGCCTAGGCAGCCCCGGTGCAAACCCCAAGCTGTCCCAACCAGGCCTTTGTGCCTCCCCTGGCCCCAACCCCCTGTCGCTGGGCCGTGGGCCACCGCCCCCCCCCCACCCCCCCGCTGTCCCTCTGCAGAAGATCAGGCCTGGCTCTCCTCCCCGGGAATGGATTGCCCAGGACACACCTAATTGATTGCCAGTGAAAATGCTGATGGGGTGATTTTGTCAGCCTGAGACACTCCAGGGACATTGTCACGGGCTCCCCGTGTAATGAGAAAGAAGCTAGAATCGGGCCATCCAGACTTTGGCCAGCCTCCACCCTTCTGTTCACGCTTCAGCTCCCAACTTCCTCTGGTTCTAAATGAGCAGAAGTCGTTGGAGGCTGTTTACCCCATCTGCACTCAGATGGGCCGCGTGAGTCACATTCCAGCCACTTCCTTCTGGATGCATGTACCAAACATCCACTGTTTCAGTCCCAGAGGCCAAGAAACTTCCATCTGTTCAGAACATACCATGTAAAACACATCCAAGCCCAAAGGAAGTTATGATTCAGGGGAACCCCCGGGAGTTACTCACCAGCATTGAGTGAATCTGGCTGTGACGCGTCTGGCTCAACATTCCTCTCTTAATTCACTCGTGCAATCCTCGCCAAGCAGCTGCGACCTGCCACACACCGTGTGCAGTGGCTCAGAAAGTCCCCATTCCCGGGAGCTGGTGGCCTAGCGAGGGAAGAAGCCGGCTGGTATCACCTGAGTCCAGCTGCAGTGAGGGCAGGGCCGGCACAAGGAGGGGCGTGGCCAGGCGCCTGCGCGATGTGGAAGGGGGCACCCCTCAGGCTCCAGCCCCCACCTGCACCACCTGAGGGGGAGCCTCCTTACATCCCGCTCCTTGTGAATGGGTGCTGTTGCCCAACTGTGTACGTGCGAGGTGCACACGTTGGTGTCCAACCGTAGGCAGTTGCCTCTCAGTCCTGCGCGGAATTCCGTCAGATGCACATACTGCAACCAGCCCACTGTGGACATTTGAGTTGTCTCCAACGTAGGGGATCATGGGTCATGCTGCTATTAATAATCTTTGGGTGAACTTGAGTGGGTGCTTCAGTAGGGCACCTACCAGGGAGTGGAATTGCTGATCACACCTTAGAGGAGGGTGACCACCGGTTTCCCGGAGTGGCTGTAGCAATCTGCCCGTCTACCAGCACTGTGTGAGGGCTCTGGTTTCCCATGTCCTTGTCAACACTTGGGTTTGTCCATCTTTCCATTTTAACCATTCTGGTAGGACAGTGTCTCATGGTCTGACTTGCATTTCCTTGATGCATCATGAGGCTGAACACCGCTCCCCATGCTTACGGGTCTCCCCCGTTGTGAAGGGACTAAGCCCATGCCCGTGTGTCTACTGGGCTGTGCACATGATTCCTCTTGATTTGCAAGAGCACTTTACGGGTTCTCTACACAAATCCTCTGTTAGTTCAGCGACAGGATATGTACAGTAACTCCTCTCACTCAGAAGGTCACATTTTCCACATGTCTTTATAACACACACTTTTTCTGGTCTATTTAGGATACCATGATTATACATTTCCTTATGTCATATCCCCAGATCTTTGTTGTTTACCTTTCACCTTTAGAGCAGCAATCCATCTGTAATTGACGTGTCAGGGTGATGTGAGACAAAGTCCCGGACAGACATCAATCAGCTCAGCACCGTTTGTTGACAAAACCACCCTCCTAACTGTGTTGCAGGGTCATTTTGGTGACACAGCCCTGCTATTTGTGTAACTGCACCAGCTTTCTTTCAATTAGCGATTGAACGGTATATTTTTGCATCTCTTTACTTTCATCCTTTCTGTGTTTTTTAAGATGTATTCCCTATAAGCAGGATATAATTAGATTTTGTTGCTTTTTTAATCTAGTCTGACAATCTTTGACAGTATTTTGTTCAGCTGCCATTAATGTAATTTGTAAGATATTTGGGGTCATAACCAGTGTCTTACAGTTCATTTCCTCTTATTCCCATCTGTCCTGTGTTCTGTCTCCTCTCCTTAAATTCCTTAATTATCCTGTTTTTAATTTTATCAACTATCTTTTATGTATGTAGAAGAAATAAGGAAAATAGAAAATCATCATTATGATACTACAGAAATGATTGCTGTAGGCAAGATGCACTGATAAATGCTAAAGTCAGTGGGCAAAACTTTAAAGAAAAGCAGGACATTTGCATAGCTCAAAATACTAAGCTCTGCAATGGTTTGGCACGAATCGCTAACCAGTTTATCCTCTCTCCAGGAGACAGAGATGAACTCCCCTTTCCTGGAGCGTGAGCTCGACTCTGTGACTGGCTTCCGATGGACAGAACACAAAAGGGGAAAAAAGTGACTTTGTGTTGGAGACTCCAGGCAGACGCCCCAAAGACAAGTGACCAAGTTTAATCACCAGTAACAAGGCATCCTGATGGCCTTGTCCCCTGATACGATGTGCTGTGGTGTGGTCTTTCCAAAACCCATGAGAAAACATCAGACAAACACCAATTGAGGGTCATTGTATGAAATGCCTAACCAGTACTTTTCAAGAGTGTCAAGGTCGTGGAAGGCAGGAAAGGCTGAGAGACTGACCAGATTGGAGGACACTAAGGAGATGTGATAATAAAGAGGGGATGGGATCCCAGAACAGAAAGAGGACATTAGTGAAAAACTGGTGAAATCCTCTGAGACTCTGCTGTTTAGTTCACAGCATTGCATCAATGATCACATCTTAGCTTTGACCACTGAGCCAAGGTCATGTAACATGTTAACATTAGGGGGTGCTCAGTGAAGGATCTATGAGGACCCTTGGTACTATTTTTGTAACTCTGCTAAAGACTAGAATCTAAAGTTATCTCAAAATAAAAATTAAATAAATTAAGACCTCAAAAAATTCTTGGGTGGAACTGATTTTCTTCAAAGATCTCTTCCATTGTCTTCTGATTTCCATTGTTTCCTTAGGAAAGTTAGCTGTGATCTTGGTTTCCTTTGACAGAAGTTGCCTTTGTTCCTGCTTTTAAGATTTTCTCTTTGTCTTAGTTTTCGGTAGTCTGGCTCTGAGGTGTGTGGGTGTGTTTTTCCTCACATTTACCTGATCTTGCCTGGGTTTGCTTGCACGCAAGGGGTGGCTGGCTGAGGACTCAGCACTGCTGTAAGGCTCCCCCTCCTCCATCAGACCGGCATGGGCATGGTCTAATGGTGGTGGCAGAGACACCAGACGAACACGCCCAGCTGCACGTGTGCCCCTAAAGCCTCTGCTTGCATCACCTTTGCTGACACCTCAGTGGCCAGGGAGTCCTGTGGCTGGGCCAGTGTTGGAGCATGGGGGACCTCGAGTCACACAGCAAAGGTGGGGACCCAGGGTGGGGAGTGTGGTCCATCACTTCAATCTACCCGCTTCTTCCTCCTCAGAGCAGCCCTTAGGGCAGGTGTTATCAAGCACTCCTGTTTGTCAGGTGGCCGCCCACAGCACACACCAGCTGGAGCAGGACCGGGACCCCACGGTCCAGCCCCAGAGCTGCTCCCTCGGCCACCACATTCAGCCAGGCTCTTAGCAGATGGCTGCCCCCACCCCGTGGTCCTCTGTGAGGGTCACACCCAAGCTGGCCAATTGAGAAGGGCCACCCCAGCTTCATCCAAGTCCAGGGGCGATACCCACACTCCCCCCACTTCCGTCATCCTTTTTCAAATCCAGACACCACGGTAATGTGCAGAAGCTCTGGGTGGTCTCCCCCAGGGAGCTGCCCACTCAGCTGGCCACGAGTCCACGGGCCTGCAGTCCTCTTGGCCTGAGGTCAGGTCAGCAGGTGTAAGAAAGGACGAGGCTCCTCTCGACCCCCCACCAAGGTCTGTGGTCACTGCTCCCCACCTGGCCTGGGCCAACAGAACCCTCGGAGCTGGGTTTAGCTGTGGACCTCTCCCACGGGAGGAACTTGGGAAGGGGCCTGGCAGGCCATGTGGAGAGACAGTGGCCAGAGCCCCGGGAGCTGAAGCCCCAGAAGCCCCAGAATTTGTGGGATGCAGGCCGGCAGTCCACAGCAGATGCCCCAGAGCCTCCCATGGGACAGGGCGTCTGTCAGCCCTGGATCACCCCGTCCTCTGCCCCTGCCTGCTCCAGGCTCCTGGCCCTCATGAGAGGGTCCAGTTCCTTGGTCACCAAGTCAAGTCAGGCTGAGGCAGGGAAAGGGGTGGGATTGGGCTTTGGGAAATCTGAAGAATCCAGGAGGGGGGCACTTCCTCAGGACTGGACCCCAGCCTGGGATGGGGCCCGGAGAACACACACGGGGCCACCGTGAGGCTCCCAGCATTGCCCGGAGCAGAAGGAGACCTGGAGGGGGCACTGTCCAGAGGGCTCTCGCGCCCACACAGGAGCTCTGCAGGAGGGAGAGGAGATGGAGCGGTGACCCAGACCCCGAGTGTCCGTGCTCTGCGTGATGTCACCCCTCTCACTCCCACGTGGAGCCCAGAGAGCTGCTCAGCTCCTTCCAGATTCCAGGGCCCAAGACCCCACACGGGAGATGGGGGTCACACCATGGAGCTTAACATCACAGTGGGACAACTCTGTCCCACACTTTACCCCTCCTCAAGTTACAGAAGAAAAAAAGGAGGCGGTCACTCAGCAGACTCCCAACACCCGACCCTGGACGAGGATGAGGGCGTCCTGGGGGGTCTCAGCCTCTGACGGTGGAGGGATGACTCCACGGGGCCCGCGGGTCATCGGGAGGGCTGTGGTTTCTGCCCACCCCAAGTGTGAGCTTCAGCTCCTGAGAAAGAAACTCAAGCTCTGGATTGTTTTGAATCGCTGACCACAGGCCCCGGGAGAGGCTGGGAGGCCAGCAGTGCCCCTGGGGATGGGTCCAGGGGCAGCACAGGGGCTGACAACACAGGTGTTCCCGTTGTGTTTCCTCCAAGGAGGGGAGAGCTGGCCGCCCACTCTGCTGCTGCTGTGTGCACGTCAAACCCTGCGCCTGCTGGATAGTCCTGTGTCCCTTTGTCAGTGGTGGTGGTGTCACCCTGGAGCTTGGAATGTCTCTGTCTCTCGTTGTCTTAGCTCGGGGGGGAGGGGAGGGGAGGAAGGGATGGGGGAGGGGAGGGGAGGAAGGGATGGGGGAGGGGAGGGGAGGAAGGGATGGGGGAGGGGAGGGGAGGAAGGGATGGGGGAGGGGAGGGGAGGGGCCATCTCCTGGAATTGTTTGAGGCCACCTTAAAGGGGGACGTGCTCACGGGTCTGGGGGCTGCAGTGTCCTCACAGCGACCCCAGACTCCTGTGACAGCGGCCGGGAGCTGGGAAAGCCGGGAACGCCAGCCAAGGCAAGCGGCCAGGCTGCTGGTGTGTGCATGTGCACGTGTGGGTGGGTGTGAGGATGTGTGTGTGTGTGTGCATACCTGTGTGTGTACACGTGTGAATGGGTGTGATTAGACCAGACGCCCACACTTCCTTCCACACAATCCTTCACTCTTGTTCAGGCCTGGTTTTCCTTGAGGAGACCTCCAGATGGTGACCCAGATCAGCAGACACACAGGCCGTTTGGGGGCATCCCCCCCCGGCTGAGGCCAAGGCCCCTCGGACAACCTAGGAGGTCTTCGTGCGGGGCTGCCGCTCAGCGGGGTCCCGCAGGTCAGTGGGGAGATACATCTGAAGGCCCGGCCCCCCTGTTCTGATGGGGGTGACTTGGAAAGAACTACGGCCCCCCCAGCAGCCCGGGGGCTGGGGATTAACTCGCGTGTGCTTTTTTATGTCCAAAAAATTCTTATGCTTTTTTAGACACAGATGTGACGTCAGGCACTGGCTGCCTGCAGGGCCCTCCCTGGAGCTTAGGGGGCTTCAGGACAGGGTCCCCCAGGCCGGGAGAAAGCGCTCACTTAAAAGAACGGAAACTGACCCGGCTTCTGAAGGGCTCGTGGAGGAGACTTTCCCTGGAAAAACCCACTTGGGGACCGATCTGGGAGAGGGGTGGGGGGGTGTCATTCTTCTCCCTCCATTAATCATCAACACTTGGGTTTATTGTTGTATTTTCTCTGACATTTGCTGGAGCCAATGTTTATTTGTTAAAGGAAAACAAACATTAAAATATTTGCTTTGTTACAAAATAAAAGCCACATTCCAGGAAGCATACAAAGGCCTTTACCCACCAAGAGGACTGTGGAAGTGACCCCCTCGCTGTGAGCACAGCCTCCCTGACTGGACAGAAGAAAGAGGCTCCAGCCAGCCCCGCACTCTCCTTTTTTCTCCCTTAAAGACCTGGAGGAGAAAACAATCTTCATTAACAAACACGTCACTTGAGCTGGACTCGTACAGAAAATTTAAACCAGCCCCACAGAGGACCTTGAGTCAATCAAGTGCACAAGCCCTTGGGCCAGTCCTGGACACTTGGGGCTGCAGGGGGAGAGTTCCCTGCTGTTTTCACCCCAGTACCCGCCATGGACAACAGGAAAGGGGCTGCCTGGGCCCTCCAGGCTCCAACTGCGCACGACAAAGGGCTGTGGCCTGAGACCCCGCCGGGCTCACAAACCAGCTCCCAGAGAGGGTCCAAGCCCGACTCCCCCAGATCCCCCAGATCCTCTCCCAGCCCACCCAGCCCCACCCTCCCCGGGGTCCAGGTGAGGGAGCCCCCGGCACTCAGGTCACCACGAGACCTCCCACCCGCTCCGCAGACCTCCACGAATGTCCCCATCCTGGGTCACCCATGACAGAGTCCGCTCTGACTTCCGCAGCGTGAGGGCCGTGACCTGCAGCCTCCCCACCGAGGACTCCTGTCGGCCCCTTGGCCTCGACCCCGCCTCTACGCCCACGTCTCGGGGCCCCTCTGGGACCCTCTGTCCAGCTGCCATCTCGATTTCCTCGCCCACACCTCCCCAAGCCCCTCAGACCCCACAGACCCCAACACACCCTCCCCTCTGCCCCGAGCCCGGCATCTGCCCACCCAACCGCACAGCTGTGGATGCGGCTCCCGCCAGCGGCCCCACCAGGGGGGCGAGGAGGCCGAGGACCCCACCCGGGGACGCGGAGTGGGATCGGGGGCAGTCTGGCTTGCCCCAGACCCCCGATCTCACCGCCTCCCGGGGAAAGCACAGGTTCATTTCCCGTCTGTCTTCCCCGATTTCTCCTTTTAGCCAGTAACCTCCGTGTCTGATCCGGGCCACCTGGGAGCACAGCTGACATTCCCCACCTCCATGTGCAGCCCACCCCTTTTCTCTCACAGCACGTGGCCCCATGTGGCCTGGTCCAAGCCTCGGGCTTCACCCTGGTCTCCAGATGCGTCACTCATGGTCTTGATGCAGGGGAGACTCAACTCACGACAGAGCCCGCAGCCCCCAGGACAGGATGCGCCCGGGGCTCCACGGGGCCCAGACGGGGAAGGTCCCTGTTCTTGCCCCTGCGCCGGTCCCCCTCCCAGCACGCCTCGTCACACAGGCAGCTGCTGCTAAAGCGTGAGCCGCAGATTGAAGACAGAATGGGGGGCAGGGGTGCAGGGGCACGGAGGGGGAGTGCAGAGGAGGGCGCGGCTCAGACAGGCAGTGAGACCCGCTGCGGTGCCGAGGAACCAGAGTCCTTGGTGGAGACACAGAACCCGGGGCCGGGTTCAGGGAAACCTGTGTGACACTAAAGTTTCAGCGGACACGCGCTTGGCTCCTAGAGAGAAGCCCAGAGCCTGAGGAAGCGCACGGTGGCCACAGCTGGGATCTCAGCCACCAACCACCCTCCGAAAGAGCCGCCCTCCCCTGGGTGCCACGGGCCCCGCAGAGAGTCAGGGGCGGGAACCCGGCGTCTGTGCGACCTGGGAGCTCCCTGAAGGGAGGTCCCGCAGGAGCGCGCACCTGCCCCGGCAGAGGACAGGGAGTGGCCGCCCTGCAGGATGGCCCTCTGTCCCGATGGGAGCGCCCGGGAGTCCTGTTGAACTGCCAGGGGCCGCTCAGTGGAAAATGGCTCCAAAGACACCAAGTCCTAACCCCCTGGACACGAGTGTGACCTTATTTGGAAAAGGGGTCTTTGCAGATGGGATTAAGTGAAGGGTCTTGAGAGGGGAGACCACCCTGGACTGTCCGGGTGGGCCCTGAAGACCATCACAAGTGACTGCGAAGAGGGTCGCAGAGGGAGACGTGACAGATGGAAGGGGCAGGGCTGCGGGTCCGCGGGGTGGGGGGAGACAGGCGAGGACCTGCCTGTGCCGGCCGGAGCCGCTGGGGGCTGGAGACGCAGGAAGGACCCTCCCCGGAGCCTCAGGGGAGCGCAGCCCTGTGACACCTTGATTCTGGACCTGGGGCCTCCAAACAGTGAGACGATAAATTTCTGTCATTCCAAGTCACCTGGTTTGTAGTAATTTGCTGCGGTCCCAGGATGCTCACAGGACAGAGAGGCCGAAAGAGGAGGGTCTCGGCAGAGCCGTTGGGGGTGGAGCGGGTGCTAGGGGGGCAGAGGAGGGAGCTGGGGGGAGGGGCTGCAGCTTCTGTGACCGTGAGGGGACGTACCCTGCCTCCCGCCCCGTGGATGGGAGGCTGGCTGAGGAGCCTCGGCCCATCTCTCCAGCCGCCTGTTTCCCGCCTCAGGCCCCACCCCCCAGGAGGGATCCACGGGCCACAAGCTTGTGCGCTGCTCCCAGCTGGCCGAGCCCTGTCCCTGCTGGGCCAGGCCTGGCTTGACCTGCACTTTGCAGGAGTCAAGGTGCAGAGGTGCGCTGGCCTCTGTCCCTCTGTCCCTCCCTCGGGACCCACTCCTCTGACCCACAACGCCCAGGCCCCTGTGGTAGGCCTGGCTGAAATGCTGGCTGGTCACTGGTCTCTCCGTGGAGATACACACAGGCTAGTCCCCGCGATGGCACCGAGGCCGGGCACCCAGCGCCCCCAAGCTTGACCCGTAAGGAATCCAGTCGGCCACTGAGACAGAGGCAATGAGCCCCACGTGGGGACCGCGTTCACCGAGGATGACGGCAGGGTGAAGCTCGAGGGAGTCCTTCCCCACCTCCAGCTGGCCTCCAGCGGGTGGTGACGGCACAGTCTCCATGAGGGGCCCTTCCCTTGCCCTGTGTCATCCTGAGGTCACACTCCCTTTGGTCCAGGGTCCTCAGCCCAGGCTGCGCAGCACCTTCGCGGGGCTCTTGTGAAACCACTAAAGCCCCCCCACCCAAGACGCCACTCCTGGGGGTGGCCCGACTTCGGTGGGCTTTCAGCTCCCAGGGGACTGCCCGCTGTGCCCCGGGGCCTGAGCACCAGGCCAGGCTGGGCCTCAGCTTCAGTGGAGAGGACGCCGGCGCAGGAGGGATGCACCGCAGGGGACGGAGCAAAGGCCCAGCGCCCGGAGGCCCCACCGCCTGGACTGGGGTCTCAGCCCTCCCTCCCTCCCCACGCCCTCCCTCGGCCTCTTCCTCTGAGAAGGCAGATAATCCCTCTCACAGTTCCCGCGAGGGTCAGCAAGGGCGTGTGATGGAGTTTCCAAGAACCAGAGCGGCTTTTTTCCTGCCTAAGAGGTAAATTCTTAGATGAAATAAAACAACAAAACCAGATAGGGATCGGAAATCTCTATCACTGAAATAGAGGTGTCTGATTTCTCTAACTCAGTTAAAAACAGTGCCAATAGAAACACGGTTAATGCTGCAACTATGAGAAAGTCTGGAAACGGTGAATGATGGAGGAAGTGTGCTTGGGGCCCCACCTTACTTTGGCAGTGGTTGCCTGGGGGTGCTGGTCACCTTGGGTAAATGGCAGATGCAGGCACGGGCACAGCTGGTGAGGAGCAATCGGGGACGTGAGTGGCTGCCTTGTTGCCCCAGGACCTGCTGCGTGCTGTTCTGTTTATCTGCCCTCAGCTCTTGGTGGAACAAGTTCTCTGGTTTCACTTTTCAGGAAGCACAAAATGTACTTTCTCAGTAAAGACAAAAGCAAACTTATGTTCTGACGCACAGATGCCTCCAAGAAGGAAGAGAAGAAAGTGACCTTTATCTTCCGGGGGCTCCTTCAGCTGGGCCCGAGGAGTGACGCGCTGGGGTCAGACCCAAACTGCCGTGGCTGGCATTCATGCCATCCCAGCGTCGGTGTTTCCAACTCCTACAGGACACTCTGGCTCCACGCTCCCTCCTTCCTCGCCAAAGGCTTTCACCACGCCCACCTACCAGTTCCCTTGCCCCCTACTCTCTACCACCAGAGCCAAGGATGTAGCCACAGGGGTGACTGTGGCCAAGTCACAGCCTGGGCTTAGCCATCGTAGACCATTTCCAGGGTCTGCCAACCCCAAAGCATTTGTGACCACATCTGAGGACACTTATTGCTTGATTAAGATAGATGGAAAGAACTAAAGATAGAACTAGAAATAGGGATACAGATGGAGATGAAGCCAGAGATGAGATGGAGAAGGAAGTTGAGATGGAGAGAGATGGGGATGGGGATGGGGATGGAGGTGGGGGTGGAGGTGGAGGTGGGGTTGGGGATGGGGATGGAGGTGGAGGTGGAGGTGGGGATGGGGATGGAGATGGGGATGGAGTTAGAGAGAGACAGAGGTGGAGGTAGGGATAGGGATAGGTGTAGGGGCAGAGAAGAGGATAGAGGTGGAGAGATAACAGGGTTTGTGGTAGGGTAGACTTGGGAGAAGATCCAATCAGCTGAGCAGTGCCTGCCCCTGAAGACTGTGGGTGTCCCAGTGGGGAAGGCTGGGAGGAGTGGAGGTGAGATCCTGCCTCTGTCCTGCCCAAGGCAGACCCCCTCCTTGTGAGTGAGGGATGCTTTCAGGCAGGCGTCTCTAGGCAGGAGCCATCCAGTCTGGAAGGGAGCAGGCTTTGTCCTCCCACTTCAGTAGCTGCTTTAAGGCCCAGTGAGGGTGCGGGCCAATCAGACTGTGCTCTCATGGGCCCCCAGTCAGATGTGTCACACGGCGTGGGGTATCTCTACAGAAGCCATACACTTCTCAAGATATGCTGTGGACGCACCACCGTGCCTTGCCGAGGGTGGTAGATGTGCCAGATTGTTCCCTGGCGCGTCAGAGGCTGACCTGGCACGCGCATCCCTGCTGACTCATGCAGACAGATGTGTCTCTGCATGGACTATGCTTTCTCTTTCCATGGAACGGGACAATTCTGTTTTAAAAGAATGGAAACAAAAGCTGAGAGACTATTTCCTACACAGATTTTATCAATTTCTGCATCTCAATGGCTGTGGCCCGTGACTGCTGACCCTGATGTGGGGAGGGGCCCGAGGTCCGGGAACAGGAGCACGTTTAAAATGCACAGATGTGTCCTCCAAGGAGCCGTTAGTCCCAGGAGGCAGATTCCAAGCACCGCCCCTGCTCTGGGCTCCCACCCTCCTGGGGATCCTAAGCTCTGGGCGGAATCCGGCCCGGTGCAGCACCCCCTGCATGCACCAGTGAGGTTGTCCCTGGGAACGGGCACTGTGGGGTCAGGCGCGTCCTTTCAGAAGGAATTCCCCAGCCAGCAAGTCGGGGCTTCCAGGCAGGTGGGCAGGCGGCCTGGGGCGGCCACCTGAGCTGGCCCTCACCTGCTGGGCTCACAGCTGCGGCTGCGGCTGCGGCTGCGTCAGGTCTGTGGTGCCAGGTGGGGGGACACACCTGGGCTGTCCTTTTACCGGAAGTGCTTTTACAGGAAGCCCTTAACCTTCAAGCTTTCAATCCTGTTTCCCCACAGCAGCTCCATAAGGTGCTGTGCAGATAAAAGATGTTCTGAAACCAAATCTAAGTATCAGCTCAGCCCAGGCGAAGAGCTGGGAAGCACCCAGGTCTCCTCTGCAGAGTCCCATGTGCTCGTGTATCTCAGACCTCACTTCGCCCTAAAATAGACCTGGAGAAGCACTGTGACCTTGAAAAAGTCCCGACTATTTTTGCATCAGCGTCTCGGGGGACTGCGGCAGATGACTCATCCGTGACAAATCTTTCCTTTATGTTCCTTTGAAACCCACCCCCCACCCCTTCCAGAGATACTCAGCTGATGCGGAGCCTGATGGTGTTTGAACCCAGCACCACACGCTGGCTTTCACACGGGGGGAAACCCGCTTCATAAGTTGCACAAGAAGGGTGTCCCAGCCGGGCCCGTCCCCGTCTGCCTGCACGGCTGTGTCCAGGCCCCCACTGACTCCTGCTGGTGGACGGAGCCCCAAAGCCTGTTTCCTGGGGAACCTCCCCGAAGCCTTTGTTTAGTTAGAGCTCTTAGAACTCGGCGCCTCTCAGCCACTGAAGACCTTGGGGTGGGGCCCGCTGCCCCCCGCCCGCCAGGCCCACCAGGCCTGGGTTTCTGATGGGTGTAAGTGCAGGGGAAACATGCCTTCCCATAAAGCTGTTGCCATACTGCTTCTAATCTCTAAGTTTTCCTTCAAAGGAAATACTCTCAGTTCCATGGTTCACAAATTCTGCTCTTGTAAATTCGCCTACTCCCTGAGACTTATTATAGCCACAGATCGGTACTGTGTGCTTCCGTGGTCATTGGCCACAGTCGTTGCAGGGAGCGCTGGTCAGCTCGAGTCCCAGCGCCCGTTCCCAGCTGGGGTGGAGCGGCCAGCTCTGCCTTCCCAGTTCAGCCCCGACTGTGGGGTGTCCTCTTCAAGGTCTAGGTGGTGCCCGCCTTCTGCATTCGCTGGTGGTTTCATTTTAAACAATCCGCCCCCCTCCCGACCTGGAGCAGGGCTGAAGCGCTGGACTCTGGGCGCAAGGGTGCACCTCACGGGGAAAACCCGTGTTAGAACAGGCTTCCTGCAGCCGCGTGCATGTCACCACACCAACCGTACATTAATGAGGAGGCTTTCCATAGCGACAGGCAGAAAGTAGGTCATCTGTTGGCGGGTTGATAAAAATGTGACTGTTTCCCCCAGAGCTGAGGTTCAGCGACAGCTGATTCACTGTTTGAGGCCACTTTCTAGAACACAACGCTACCAACTCTGAATCGACCCCACCGAGGACTTCTGAAACCTCACAGCTTTCAGTCTTCCATCAGAGTTAACTATTTCCTGTTCTGTTTCACCTTTAACCCCACGGTGTGTGAAGCCAGAGGGCTGACCGGGGCCGGCCTTCTGGGCTCAGGGTGCAGGTCCTACGGAGGCAGCTCCGGCAGGGCCCTTGGGGGATGAGTGTGTGTGGACGTGTGGGTGAGTGCGTGTGGGCCACCACTCATCGCGGCACAGACACCCCCCGGTGGGCACCTCTGGGCACACGCAGACTCCCCCTCTGTGCCGGAAGCCTCTGGAATAAAGATCTGCTATGCTCACCAAATCAAACTGAGCTCGAAGAGAAATCAAAGATGAGCACTTTACCCCTCTTTCTGGGCCAGAAGGAAGAGTCTACACATCAAATCATGGCTCTGGGGATCCAGAATGTTTCCTGAAAACCTCAGGCCTCTGAGCTGATGTGACTCGCCTGAGGATGGTGACGGGGTCCAGGCTACGAGCAGTGCCAGGGCTGGTGACCACTTCTGCCCACTTCTAGCCTCACTGTGTCTTCCGAACACTGTCCCTGGTCCCTGGGGAAGGGGGAGTCGGGGCCGTGTGCAGACTCCCAGCTTCCCGCTCCTGGACCAGCTGGGCCAGCCCTGTCCTTATCAGAGCACCCCCCCCCCTCCTCCAAGAATGGCCCAGCTGGCCCCATGGCACCACTGTCCTTAAAAGGAGCTTCCCCCAGGGACCCTTATGTTGGGAATCCCAAGCTGGAGCTGGAGGCAGGAATCCAGGGCCTGGGCGCATCCGTCCTGTCCCCAGAGATCTTCTCCGCTGAGGTCACGGCTTTCTCCAGCTCTGAGGCATTCGGGATCCTTCCCAGGGCAGAGGCTGACAGGCAGGATTGTTCCAGGACAGGAAGAGGCCGTGGTCTTGTAATCCTGCCTATAGCAGTGGGGAACGGAGGGGGCACTTAGCCTGGGAACCGCTCAGGAAGTGAGAACAATGGGGAAGCCACCCCTGCCCACCCACCTCCAGGCTGCAGTGCAGAGGTGGTTCGTGGGGGTCCTTGACCCCAGACTCTCCCTCACGTGGTCCTCACGTGGCAGCGGCTGGGTGGGCGTGTGTTAATTTGCCTTAAGCCTCAGAACAAGTGTCCACCTGAGGTAACAGGGTTTGCCCTTTTTTATTGGGGTGACTGTGATCCTGGTTCCTGGGCAGTCACCGTGCCCCCATGACCCCGCCCATATTCAGTTGTGTGTGTTGTCAGCCTCTTCTCCCGTTACAGCCTCTTTCAGCTTTCTCCGGGGTGTCTTTACTAGCGGTTCTTCCTGTAACCCAGTGCGGCCAGCTGACCGCTCCCTCCCAGGTGTGCGGGTCACTTCTGGCTGCTGCTCTCCTCTGCAGCCCCTCACACCTGAGGTGAGGCGTTGACGGTGGCCTGCGCCCTGGCAGCTGCACTTTGGCTTCTGGTGGGTTCCTCCCTGGGAGGCGCCAGCAGGAGTCAAGACTGGGAGCTGGGTGAGGTCAGGGACGGACTCCACAGGTCCCGCTACAGCTCACTGAGGGTCAGCGAGTCCCTCCACCAGGGGCCACGGCTTCTTCAGGACCCGCTCCCCACAGCTCCCTCTGGGTTCCTGAAAAGTCCCTCCCTTTCCCTGGTGTTACCGCCCATTGTGCCCTGCATCCTACATTGGGTTCCTTACACGCTGCCCACATCCTTGTCAATGATCTCTTCCTAAAATTCTCCACAAATGATTTGTTCTGAGTGTGCCCTGTTTCTTGCCAGGGCACTGACTGGTACAATAGTCCAAACCTGTGTGCCATGCTTGTGAAATCTTTTCCAACCTCAATGTCTAAAAGAGAGTCATGCATGTTTTCCACTTAGAATTTACTGCTTTGTTTTTAACATTTACGTCCTTAATCCATGTGGAGTTAGTTATATCTTTTTTGATGTGAGTAGCCCTTTTTTTCTCGCTCTGTTGACTGAGGGTATCTCCTTCCCCCTCCCCACCTTGCTCTCTCTTCTACTCACATGTATGTCTGCTTCTGGGGTCTCTATCCAATCCCGGTGCCCAGTTGTCTACCCTCACAATAACCTTGAATCACCTCAATTACTGTAATTTCATGGGGATCCTGACATGTGGTGGGGAAATCCCCACTTCCCTTTCAGAAATGCCCTGGATATTCCTGGTCCTTTATTCGTCTGTGTACATTTTAGCCTGATCCCAGCACGTCCCATGAAATACCCTGTTGGAATTTTGATTGGAAATGCATTGAATTTATGCATCAATTTGGGGAGAATTGTCATCTTTATAACAGGTGCCCCTATCCATGAATATGGTATGCCATTCCATGTATGACTTTGAAATTTTTATCTTGATGAAATTTTATAATTTCTACTGCAGAAGACTTATACTTTGTTAGATTTATCCTTAAATACTTGATATTCTGCGATTCTATTGTAAATATGTTTTCTATTTATTCCTTTTCTGGGGAATTGTTTGCTACTCATGTACAGAAATCCAGCTGACTTTTGTACATTAACCTTCTATATAGTGACTTCACTAAGCTCTCCTATTTATAATAATATGTTTGTAGACTCAGGTTTTAAAATACACAACCATAGCACCTGAAAACAACAGCTTTACTTCCTCCTTTTCAATCCTTGATGGTGTCACACTGAATGTTAGAGGAGGTAGAAGTTACAGGGTGGCAGATTGAAAATTCATACAAGAAGGAGCTTTCTAGCAATAAAGCAGCACAGAACAGGGGGGCCTGCTGATGTCAGTTGTTTTCTTTGTGAAGGGAGCACAAGTGAGGTTGGAGCATCCCATTCCTCAGAAAGCAGGAAGGAGTCTGGTGCAAAGGTAAGGCAGGTGTAGGTGGTGCTTAAGTGCCTTCCAACCACCCCCCCCCACCGCTTTTTGGGGTCCTGGTTCACTTCCTTCCCCCAGGGGCATTGGCAGTGGTTCTCAAGTCCAGTATCCAGAAACCAGAAGTGCTTGGGGCAGCTGCCTAATGTCTGGTTCACAAGTTCCCTGTCTGCCCAAAGAGCAGGGGATGCAGAAGGCTCTGAAGTCCTGCCACACCCTGAGCCCAGTGGCCCAGCCGGAGGCACACTCCCCCCGGGCTGTGGCATTCACGCCTCCCTGCCATCCTGCACCCTCGGCATGGAGGCCGGACACTCAGGGCACTCTGCTGCTGGAACCCTGCCCAGCAGCAGTTCCCCAGGCTGCCCTTCATCAGAACCACTCAGGGCCCCATGGGACACCCAGCCAGGCCTCTCTCTGCAAATTCTCATGTTACAGGGTCTTGGCAAGAGCCTTAGAATCTGTACTTGTAGAAGTAACACTTGGGTGGTTCTGACAACCAGGACGCAGCCCCTGGTAGGGACCACCCCGTGGCCATCCTGTGGGACCACCCATGGTGAACTGACGGGCTCCAATGGACTTCCCACCCACAGACTGCACCTAATGAAAGGTTCTTATCTGAACTGAGAAGTTCTTATCTTAGTGTGGTCCACCCTTGCCTATGAGGAGGTTTCTGGAGACCTGGGAGAGGGTCCCAGGCAGGCAGGAGGAGGGGTTTAGGGCAGGGTTCAGTCCACGGGCTGGAGAGGGGAGAGAAGAGTGATAGTGTCCTCAGCAGAGGTACTGAGCCCTGGGGTGCACGTCTCATCTAGTGATGGAGGGCTCGGCTGAAGGGAAGGGAAGGGAAGGGAAGTCAGGGCTGAAGAGGTAAAAACAGCCAATGCCAATCAGGCTGGTGTTTGAAGTCCTTCAGCAGGTCCCTGTCAGGATAAAACCCCAACTTCTCAGCAGAGCCATGAAATCCCGAAAAACCTAGGCTCTGCTTGGTCTGCAGCTTGGCTCCACCTACTGCCTCACCCCAGGCCAGCCGGGCCCCTGGCAGATACCCAGGACACGTGCTGTTTTAAGGGCATCGGGACTTGTTCTAATCCCATGTGGTACAATATGCAGACACAGAAATGATGTCACGAAGGAAGAAGTTTATACACACAGACCCCAAGAATCAGGAGACACGTCACACCACTCAGTGCCACATGGGGAAGCACCAGGGTCGGTCAGGAAGCAGAGGGAGTGAGAGGGAAATGTGGGCAAGTGTTAGATGGTGGTTTCCACGGGAAGGACGGGTGAGGCAGGGTCAGCAGGCTTGGGATTGGCTGGTCTGAATCATTCCAGCAGGTGCTGGGCGCAGGGGCTGTCCCCAGGTATCTGGCACCTGCCCTGGGTGATTAGGGCAGGTGGACACTGGCCCAGAGTGAGAGGGCCCTGCAGAGGAGGGGGTTGCGGTGTGGGCTCTGATTGGTGCCTTTGCATTTGAAAGAAATGTTTTCTGTCTCTAGGATTAGCTAATCTGGGAGGGGCAGGCCCTCCATGGGTGGCAGAGCCCCGATTTCAAAGCATCTGACAGAAAATAAAAGGCGTACTCAGCACACGTGCACACCAGGACATCATGCCTCCTCACGGACGTTCCCCTCTCGGGGCCTGTTCACTGGACCGATCAGGTGCAGGGAATTTAACATCAGCTCTGGCCTGAGCTCCATGGAGCTTAATATCCCGTCCCGGTGTCCCTGCTTCTGTGCTTCACAGAGGCCCCCTTCTTCATCTGGAAGGTCCTCTCCCCCTCCCTCACCCCGTCCACCTGGCGTCCACCTGTGTGCTCTCCAAGCCCAGGTCAAGCGTGACCTCTTGGGTCGAGCCTTCCCGGGCCTCCATCATGTGAGATGCTGCCCGTCGGTGTGGATTTCCAGGGACAGGTCGTGCGCATTTTTCTGGTGTAGCTTTTAATAGTGACCCCTTCACTCTCCCAGCTGTCTCGGTTTAGACAGTGAATTCCATAGTCACCTTACCTGATTAGGACTTTGTCACGACACTTGTCATTTTTGAAATTGCATATGAGTCTCTTCTAACCGACTGTAAGTTCCTGGAGACGGGGTGTCATTTTCCATTGTTTTACTCTGGACCATAGTGATGCACACACAGTGGAATCAATAAATATTTATAGTTCTCAAGTGTATCTCCACTCCCCTTCGTGCGAGAAGGTGGGGGAGGGGAGCACGGAGGGGAGCATAGGGGTATCCCCCCTGCCTCACACCCGCAGTGCGTGTGTGGTTGTCTCTGACCTCCACTAGTTTTTCTGTGTCCACATGTTGCTATAGTACTAGACATACTGTGGGCTCACTTTTTTGTTCTTTTTTATTTAATAGTAAGGTGTGATCCACATATTTTATAGACTTTATTGCAGTAATTTTCAACCTTGCATCATGTTCCATTATCGATGCGCCCTAACTGACCCAAATCATTTCCAATTGTTGGTCGTTCGCATTGCATTTTGTAGGGGTAAATAACGTCCCTCTGAACCTCTCTCTGAATGTGTCTTGAGAGTCACCTGAATCACTTCTTCACGATTCAGCCCAGGAACGACACGGCGTTAGAGAATCTGAACATTTGTATGACTCTTAATTTATGTTGACAAAATGTGCTCTCAACATAAAGAAAGAAGGAAGGAAGGAAGTAAAGAGAAAGAAGGAAAGGAAAGAAGGGAGGGAGGGAGGGGGGAGGAGGGATGGAAAAGAAACCAGGTTACATGGCTGTTGGGTTTCTGGGTGTGAGAAGAAAGACTTCATGCCATAAAAAGGGTGGTAGAGCTCGGAGTTACTATAAGAAAACCAGAAAACATTCACATATCCACACACGCACACACATGCACATGTGCACACGCATGCCCATTTGATTACCAGGCGTGGTCCCTCGCAGCCCCCAGAACCCAGGCAAGCACCACGGCCATGTCCCCTGTCCCCACGGGGCCCTGGGCAGTGCTAGCCACAGATATCCCCTGAGCTCGGGGGTTGGGCGTGCTCGTTTGCAGGTGAACTGACGGTGGTTCCCCTGGAGGTGCTGGGTGAGTGGGAGGGTTGAGGCCCAGCTGTCCCTGAGGGAAGGGGTCCACCGTGTGTTTGGGGATCCCGGGCACCCATCTCTCCACCTCCAGTGCCACCTGCGTGGTCAGAGGGCGTTCTCCCTGGCCTGTCCCCACTGGGCACCCTGGGAACCTTCACCATCACTGGGCCTTCCTCTCCAGGCCTCCTCAAGGGGCGCAGCACCTCTGCCACCAGCACAAGAGGTGGGGCCCGCACAGCCAGGAAGGAGCTCACACCTGCCCGGGGCCCAGGCGGCTCCCTGTCACGGCATTTCTGTAGCCCGCAGCCTGTGACTCAGGGTTGGCTGGCTTCCCGGCCTGGTTTCCTTTTCCTTTTGCCATAAATAAGATCAAGACGAGCTGAGGGCGTCTCTCCAGGGTCTTTGTACAGGCTTGTCAGGGTGCAGACAAGGGCCCTGCAGCGAGCGAGCAGAATGGGACCCTCCAGAGCCTCCTTCCCGCACAGGCGGAGTCCAAAGCCAAGTTGGCCAGAGGGAAGGGCCGAGCCTGGCATCCTGCAGGCCTTGGAAAGAGGGCACAGCTGGCCATCGGTGTCCTCTCTGCCCACCAGGCCCTGCACCCGCCCTTTCCTCCTCCTTCATCCGCAGAAAACCCAGAGGGAGGCTGAGGCAGAGAGAAGGGCCCCACAGAAAACAGGAAAAGGGGAAGCAGATGGGGAAGTGGGTGTGAGCTCAGAGGAAGGGGGACAATGGGGGGGGAGGGGACAGAGGGGGCTGGGCAGGGCGGGGGCAGGCAGGGGCTTCTGGGTCCACCCCCTCCTGGGCTCCGTCCTGGGCCAGCTCCCCCAGGTCTCCCTGCATGACTCAGGAGTGCTCATGTGTCCCGTCACGGGTCCGGTGGCACAGGACGGGAACTGGTCGGGATGCCCCTCTCCAACCAAGAACTTTCCTGGAGAGTCCACGTTGTATCACAAAAATTCATCCCCATTTGTAATTCTGGTCTTACACATTTTTATTTACTTTTCTTGTTGTAAAAGACATCATACTCCCAGAAGTATGTTTATAATACATACATGGAGTTTAAAGAATAATAACTTAAAAATTGCACCCAAATTCACCACTGTCTCTTCCGGTGGCTCCAGAAGCCACTCTGAGATGAGGATTCTAGCCAAGGAGATGACCCCAGGAGATACAGGCAGGTGGGCAGTGGGGCAGGAGGACGGGAGGGAAGCAGCCATCGAAGGGCTGGTGACCAAGCCAGCCTGGGCCCTGGAGACACCTGTGGACCCCGAGGCTCAGGGACGCGCCCCACGATGGCGAGGGAGCCGGCACCCTGACTCGCTGTGTGCGTCTGAGAAAGCCCTCGGGCAGGTGAGGTGCCGCTCTTGAATTCCCAACGGGGTGCCCTGAACTGGCAAGGCCCCAGGATGTGGGGGGTCCAGAGGTGTCTGCTGCCCTCCCACCTTGAGAAGAGGGACAGTCCCGTCCCCCACGAGCCTCTCCCCGTCACTCTTTATAATGAACACCGTGTGCATGGAGACTCGCAAATCACTTGGTTTCACTTTCAGAGCTTTATAAAGAATCGTACTGCATGTCGTCTGCTCGCTTTCCCCACTCGGTTATTGGCAGAATTTAATGAGGGGAGCTGGATGTGAAGGGCAGAGGGCTGAAACCTCAAGCAGGCAACTCCGGGCTGCCAGAGATGAGCAAGGGAGGGGGTTGTCACCAGAACGGGAGCCAGCTGGGCAGGGGTCCTGACCATGGAGGGGCTGCAACTGCCCACCTACCGGCCCCTTGAAGCGAGAAAGATGGAAGAAGCCCTGGCTTTCCCCTCCTCCCACCCTCCCATCTCAGCCAGCACCTCCCATGGGCTGAAGCTCAACTGTAGCCCCTTGATAAGGGAGCCCGGGAAGCGTGGTTTTCAGGTACAGAGCAGAGGGGAGGGTGGGGACGTGTCTCAGCAAGAGCAAGCACTTGTCTGAGTTCACATGCACGTCTGCAGAGTACTCCCTGCCGGGGGACTTTGGTTGGTTCCAGTTTTTTCTCCTATAAGCCTTCTTGTGCGTGTCACCCAATACACACGTACCAGGTGAAAGTGTTTCTCTAGACAGTGTATTCCAAACTTTCTGACCACAATATTTTCATGGTGACACAGGGCACACCCACGTGACTGAAACCAATGGTTATGAAGGAATAGTTACCCTAGACTGTGCAATGTTTGCTGACATTTACTGCCCTATTTTCTATTACTGTTGTTGTTCTTACCATCATCACCAGCATCATCACCAGCATCACCATGACCACCATCATTATGACCACCATCATCACCACCACCATCATCATCATCACCATGACCACCATCACCATCATCACCACCACCACCATCATCACCATCACAACCATCACCATGACCACCATCACCATCATCACCACCACCATCATCATCATCACTGCTTTCATCATCTTATGAAATTGACTTCATCACTCACTAATGGGTGTACAGTTTGAAAAACACTGGTCCAGACTACGTGTCTAAGAATGGCATTGCAGCATGATGTGGCAAGTGTATCTTTAATTCTACTGGGAGATGTCAAATAGTTTTCCAAAGCAGTACCACCCCACACGCCCATCGGCAGTGCAGGAGAGTTCCAATCGCTCCCCATTCTTACCAACGTGGGGTGAGTACACAGTGGAATTTCTTAGTAGGTTTAATTTGCATTGTTTACTAATGGGGAAGAGCAATTTTTCATTTCTTTATGAGCCATTCCTACATCTTTTCTGTGACATTTGTTTTTGTGTTTCTCTTATGTTATTTGATTTTCTCCTTTTAAAATGTGTAGATGTTTTTTATGTATTCAGGATACTAATCTTTTGTGGCAAATGTCTTATCTCAGTTTTCAGCTTGTCTTTTCACTTTCATACTTGTGTCCTTTTATGAACAGTTCTTTAATGTAGTCGTATGTATCAATCTTGTTATTTATAGATGAATGTTTTGTGTTTTAAGAAATCCTTCCTCCCCTTGTGCTCATTAAATATTCTTCTATATATTCAGTTTAAAATACTTTTCCATTTGCATTCCTTTAATGTATTTGGAATTTATTACTATTTTTGAATCACATTCTGAGAGCAGGATTCAGTTTCCTTCTTAACTACGTATGTACTAATATTCCTGCACCCTTTGTAAGGCCGATCCTTTCCCGCTGAGCTGTAAGTGCGTTAACTGCATTTGTTTCCATATCTGTGAGGGTGGGCTTTGGGGCTTTCACCCTGTTTGGTTAATCTCTTTGTCTATCCCTCTGCTGATACTACACTGCCTTAATTACTGTATCTTTTAATACATCTTGATACCTAGCAGGGCAAATTCCCCACCTGGTTCTTCTAGATAACTTAACAATTCGTGGACATTGGTTCTTTCATACAAATCTTGATTCAATTTGTGAAGTTCCAAAAACTCTGGCACTTTATTTGCATTGCATTGAGCCTGAACATCTTTAGAGACACTGGACATCTTTATGAAGATTTGGTCTTCCTATTCATGAACAGGGTATTTCTCTCCATTTACGAATGTCTTCTTGAATGAATTTCCAGGGGAAAGGGATCTGCTGTATTTATTAAACAGCTTGTAGGGTGGGTATGAGGGTGTGCTAATTGCTCAGCACTTCCAGAAGAAGCCTCAGGCCAAGAGACACAGGTGCTGGCGTTGCATTTTAGCGGCCTGTGCTCAGCCTCCAGGGGAAACAGGGGCATCACAGCATCTGCTACCTGCGAGGAACAGGATTTTAAAAAAGGAGTTCCTGTAACTGCAAGAAAAATCCACTTGTTCCAAGCCCACTCATTTGCTACGAGCTTTTTATTTTTCCACATACGGATGCAAATCAAACATTTCATTTGTCATATTCTCGAAGTGACCTTCTAGAAAACAGTAGTCTTATTTGCCCCAATACTGCTGTGCCTCGTCAGTGCTTGGTGTATTGCGTTGAATAGTGTCCCCACAAAATTCATGTCCTTCCAGTAGCTGAGTACGCGGCCTTACTGTGAAGTAGGGTCTTTGCTGGTATAATTAGTTAAGATGAGGTCACACTGGAGTGGTGAGGCCACTAATCCAATATGACAGGTGTCCTTGTACGAAGAGAGAAAGAGACACTGAGAGACACACAGGGAGGAGACACCTCGTAAAGACAGAGGTGGGGATTGGAGTGATGGCTCTAAAGCCAACGGACTCCAAGGATCCCGGAAGGGAGGCCTGGAAGGACTCTCCCTCACAGCCTCAGAGGGAACCAGCCCTGCCAGGGCCACCCCCAGGCCATGGTCCTGTCATCAGTGTCCCAGTGTGGGTCACGATTGCTCTGGAAGGCCAGAAATTCTGGGGTGGGGGTGAGGCGGCGGCCAGCATCCCAGCTCCTCCCGGGGGCCACAGGGAGAGCCATGGGGTGGGAGCTGCCCCCCACCCGGCCCCTCTGACGGTGCCCACATCAGTGAGTGGCACTCGGCTCTCTTGTGTGACACCAAGACCTATGCTGGCCACTCGATGGTCGTCACGCGACATGGAGTCAACTCCAGGACACTGGACCCCTCAGGACATGTCCCTTTGGGGTGACAGTGGCTGTGCTTACAGAGGTGTGGGCACCCAGGGACCCCATCCTGGCAACTGGAGTCTGGGGGACACCAGTTGGGGAGAGTGAGCCCCGGAGGGCATCTGAGTGCATCGTGCTGGCCACCGGCTCCCCGGCGCTGGCTGCACTGACCTCCTGCCCGTGGCACAGATGGGCCAGCGTGGCATGGGGACCCCACACGTGCCGGCGGGCGGCTGCTGGACCCACCGGCATGCTCCTCGGCTCCTCCTGCCGCGACACCTGGAAGCCGGTGCAGGCCAGCCGCGGCACCTCGTGCTCAGTGTCAGGAAGGGAGGACCCAGGAGCAGCTGGCTTCCCTCCTGGTGCCGCTTCAGAACCAGCGGCTTCAGCCCAGTCGCTTTCAGGCCGGGCCTCCCACAGGTTCCCTGGGCCCGCTGCCCCCGAGCCCATATAGCCCCTTACCAGGTGGTACCACATCCCCCAGCCCCTCACCAACACGTGCCCACAAACCCTGCTGCCCTGGGGTCTCTACGCCCCAGGGTCCCTCCTTTTCCCTACCTGCCCTCCTGCTCCCTATTCTCCATCCTATGCACCAACCTCCCCGTGTAGCCCCGGGTCTCTCAGCTGCTCGACTCGTCCTAACCACACGCTGACCGGCCCTACTGACAGCCCAACCTCCCAGCCACTCCCAGCCTCTCCAAGCTCCTCCCCTTCCAGCCCACGTTACCCGCAGTCTCCAGCCCACGCCCCAGGCTCCCCAGGCTAAGCCCCCCTTTGCCAAAGTACAGCCCACCCTTTCCTTCCTGCGGCCCCAGCTCAGGGGAGCAACCCCCTCCCCACACAGTCTCCTACCAGCCCCACCCGGTCACCCACCACCTCAAAATACTCCCCACCCTCCCCCAAGTCTTCTCGCCTACCAGCCCAGCCATCAGCCGATGACAGTGAGGTGGATTTGAGGGTGGGCAGACACAGCAGCCGCTGGCCGGGGCAAGGGCGGCCTCCGCGGTCCTCCCACCCCCTGGCAAGGCATTGAAGGAAAACCATTCCTCTATGCACAGCAATTCTGACACCAAACATGTGGGTTCCCCCACCAGGCAACGCTGACACTAACCACCCAGAGGGAGTGCAGACCCCACGGGGTGAGGGCTCAGTCCCGCAGGACTGCCCCCCCCAGACACCAGTTGCCAGGATGGGGTCCCTGGACGCCCACACCTCTGTCCAACTTGGCGACAAAGCAGAGGTTCCCACGAACCCCTCTTCGGTTTCAATGATTTGCTAGAGCGGCTCACAGAACCCAGGAAAGCACTTTATTTGCTATAACTGGTTTATTATAACGGGTGTAAATGAACAGCAGATGACGGGGTCATAGGGCGAGGTCCAGCAGGGTCCCGAGCACACGAGCTCTGTCCCCAGGGCGTGGGGGGTGCTGGCAGGTGGGTGTGTTCTCCAAGCCAGGAGCTCTCCGAGCTCTGAACCCTTTCGTGTAGGGCTTTTATGGAAGTTCCAGCACGCAGGCACGGCTGATTAAAGTATTGGCCTTTGCTGACTAATACAGTCTCCAGCCCCTCTCCCTTCCCTGGGCTGAAAGGTCCGACCTCTAATCCTGTGGCTGGTTCCTCTGGCGACAGCCCCATCCTCCCAGGGTCACCTCATTAGCATGAGCTCAGGTGTGTGGATGAAAGGGCTTGTTATGAAGAGCAAAAGACCCCTCTCTACCCCACTCAGGGAATTCCACGGGTTCTAGAAGAAGCTCTGTGCCAGGCCCAAACGTCACAGGTATCACAAAGCCCTTTGCGACAAAGTTCCCCGTGAAGTTCTGGGTCCATTTCCGATGGGCTTTCTGTTGTGGTCCCACATGTGCCATGTCAGAGCCCTTGGCCCAGCCGTGGGCGGCTCCCTCCTACCCCACCCCGGTGTCCCCTCCTGGCCTGCGGCTTGACGGGTGCGGGGGGGGGCGACTTGAAGTTCTTAGGGGTGATTCCTGCTCAGGGTCCTTCCACCTGAGCCTCAGTAGGAGCAAAGCTAAGGTTGCCTTTTACCTGTTATTTTACTTTTTGAAGCTTAAATAAAGTTTACTAATTTTGACCACCACCATCAATGACACAGGGTGGCGTTTAGTTATAGCTCAGCTAACGGCTATTTACCGTGTGCTCCCAACCAGGGTGCACCTGTCTCTAGTGAAGTGTTTTTCATAGCTTTATTGACATGTAATTGACATACGATAAGCTGGAGATACAGTGTGCATTTGATGTGGGTGGCATCTGTGTACACCTGGGAACCCGTCAGCACCATCCACATGGTGAACAAATACATCAGTGTGTGATTCGCAGGGTGTCCTGGCCATCTGTCATCTGTGCTCCCTGTACCCGCCCAGCCCAGCCTGGGCACTGGTCCCCCTCTGGTGCTCCCAGGACCTCACAAGGACGGAGTCATCGTATGTACATTCTGTCTGGCTTCTTTCACTTGGCACGATATTTTGACGTTTACTGCTTTTAGTGCAGATCAGTAACTAATTCCATTTTATTGCTGAATGGCGCTCCTCTGCAGAGAAGTTCCGCAGCCTGTTTATCTGCTCACCTCCTGGTGGACACTTGCTTGTTTCCACATTGGGGCTATTGCGCACTTTTGGGTAGGGTCTCTGTGTGGACAGAAACCGAGGAGTGCGTGGTTGGATCATAGGTAGGTGCATGTTTAACTTTTTAGGAATCTGCCAAACTGGTTTCCAAAGTGTTTGTTCCACTTTATACCCAAGATTAGTGGCAAGAGTTCCGGTGCCTCCACACCCTTGGTGACACATGGCCCAGTTGTCTTTAAATCCTGGCCCTTCCAATAGGGGTGTGGGCATCTCCTTGGGCCTCAGCGCGAATCTCCCCAACAACGACGATGTGGGGCATCTCCCGTGCTCCCCCCGCTCTGTAGCCATCTCTCTCTGTCGGCCCTCGCTCCCCTTGCCTATATTCTTCTTCTCAAAAAGTACTGCTGGGTGGAGGGTTCAATAAATATCAGTGAAGTCTAGGTAGGTGACAGCATTGTTCACGTCTTCTGTGCCTTTAGTGACTTTTCTGTCTACTTGTTCTAACAACCACTGAGAGTAGCGTGTTGACGTAACTACAGTTGGGACTTTAGTTCTCCTTCCAGTGCTATCAGGTTTTGCTTAATATATTTGAAGCCTGCTGTTCAGGTACACACTCATCTATGACTGTGATGTCCTCTTAGAGACCTGACTCCTTCACCATTACTGAATATCCTGCTTTATCTGTGATAATATTCCTTCTTCTAAAGTCCATTGATGTCAAGATAGCTACTCTGACTTTATTTTGGCTAGTGATTGGCGTATATTTTTCATCCTTATACCTGAAACTTACATGTGTCTTTATATTTAACATGGATTTCTTGTAGACATGACATACTTTTTTTTTTAATCCCATCTGACCATCTCTACCTTTTACCTGGTACATTTAGACCGTTCACTTTTAATGTGATCATTGATGATTTGATTAAAATTGTAATTTTGCTAGCTGTCTTCTACTTGTTTTTTTGTTTCTCTTTTACTCTTTTTCTGCCTTCTTTTGGTTAATTGAACATTTTTTTTATCATTCTGTTTTATGTCCTCTTGACTTACTACTTTTACCTCTTTAAAAAAACTTTAGTGGTTGTCCTAGGGTTTACAATATAAATCTTAAATTAATCAGAGTTTACCTTCAAATAGCATTAGACATTTCACATACATTTCAAATACAATATTTTCCTAATTCCTCCCTCCCACCCTTCCTGATGTTACTATCATACATTTTACTTTCATGTATGCTATCAGTGCAATACAATGTTACTGTTTTTCCTCTTGATGGCAGCTATAATTTATAGCAATTAAAAATAAGGGAAAAAAACTTTATCTTATCTTCATTTCTTACATTTTTGGTACCCTTCATTTTTTGGTGAAGATCCAGTTGGCAGACTGATACCATATTCTTTCTGATTGAGGAACGTCATTTATCATGTCTTGTAGAGCAGGAATGCCAGCAGTAAATTCCCATAGTTCTTGTTTATCTGAGATGGTCTTTTTTTTTTTTTAATCCTTAATTTTTAAAAGATATTTTCACTGGTACAGAATTCTGACCTAACACTTTTTTTTCTTTCAGGGTTATAAAGATATCCCTTCACTGTCATCTAGCTTGCATGGTTTCTGAAGAGAATTCTGCTATAACTCTTATCTTTATTTCTCTGCATGTAATGTATCTATTTTTTTCTCTGGTTCCCTTAGAGATTTTTTTCTATGTCTTTTTTTTCTCAGCAGCTTGAATATGTTATGCATATGGGTTTTTTGGGGTTTTTTTGTTTGTTTGACTTTGGGGGGGCATTTATCCTGATGCATCTGCTCTGGGCTTCTTTGATCTATGGTTTGGGGTCTGTTGTTACCCTTGGAAAACATTCAGCCATTTTCCTCCAGATATTTCCTCTATTCCTCCCACTGTCTCCTTTCTCCATAAAATTTGATTCCAATTTTATGGACATTAGACTGCCATTGTCCCACAGCCCTTGGATGCATTGCTCTGTTCTTTTTTCATTCTGTTTTCTCTTTGTTTTTCAGTTGGGATAACTTCTGTAGAGCTACTTTCAGATTCACGGATTCTTTCCTTGGCCAAGTTGAGGTTACTGTCAGCCTGTCAAAACCATTCTCCATCTGTTTACTGTGCTTTCCGTTTTCAGCATTACTCGTTTCATTCTGTCTCACTGTTTCTATCTCTTTTCAAGGAAGTACGTTATTTTAAGCAAATGATTGAAAACAACTTAAATCTCATTAAGGTGGGATCACTCAGTATGCTATGTCCATGGAATATGTGTGCAGTCGTTTAAATAAACTTGTATATGGGGATTTCCCTGGTGGTCCAGTGGTTAAGACTCTGCACTCCCAGTGCAGGGGGCCCGGGTTCGGTCCCGTTCAGGGAACTAGATCCTGCATGTTGCAACTAAGACCCAGCACAGCCAAATAAATAAATATTTTAAAAATAAATAAACAAATAAATTTGTATATACTGATGTGTCAAGAGTTATTGTGTTAATGAAGCAAGGTTTATTTATTTTTTAATTAATTAATTTATTTTTGGCTGCATTGGGTCTTTGTTGCTGTGCACGGGCTTTCTCTAGTTGTGGTGAGCAGGGGCTACTCTTCATTGCAGTGCATGGGCTTCTCATTGCGGTGGCTTCTCTTGCTGCGGGGCACGGGCTCTGGGTGCACGGGCTTCAGTAGTTGTGGCACGTGGGCTCAGTAGTTGTGGCTCTCGGGTTGTAGAGCTCAGGCTCAGTAGTTGTGGCACACGGGCTTAGTTGCTCCGTGGCACGTGGGATCTTCCCGGACCAGGGATCGAACCCGTGTCCCCTGCATTGGCAGGCGGATTCTTAACCACTGTGCCACCAGGGAAGTCCCTAAAGCAAGGTTTAGAACCACGAGCATTATCCCATGTATGTTTTTAAATTTTCACAAAACAACTTTCTACATTTCTAAAGTAACAAATATCTATACAATGTATGTTTAAAAGCCAGCAGAAAGATAGTGACAAGGACTAACTTGGCAGGAGGCTGAGGTGCAGAGGCGGGTCAGGGCGACCTTAGCTTTATTTGTAACATTTGGGGTTTTTAGTGAGCTATAATCGAGTCAATTCAATGGGCTCTCACTCTGATTGGGGGTGAGGGCAGGTGGAGGAGGGGTGCCCCAGCAGGTTGTGCGGGGGAAGGAGGTTGGAGGCTGTGTTAGGTACAAACCGGTCCCACCCTGGAGGTTCCATCCTGGGGCTCTCGTGTCACTCGTGAGAAGGAGCACTTGGAACTGCCCTTCTCAGCTGAAATATACCTGTGTTCCTTCCTCCCTCCCTCCCTCCCTTCCTTCCTTCCTTCTGGTCTGTGGTGCACAAAGCAAAGACACCATCCCTTATGGGGGCCGGGGGCGAGGCGGAATTCTACTGGAAGGAAGTGGGAAAACCACAAGCAAATAAACGGACAAGTGAACAAATAAAGGAACAAGAACATTAGTGATAAGCGCTCGGCAGGGAAGTCAGCCAGCCTGACGCGCTGGTGGCTGGGACTGCTCTGAGGGCCAGGCGGTCAGGCTGAGGTCCGCGGACACTGAGGGGGGGGGGGCAGGGAGGGCAAAGGCCGAATCCCTGGCGGAGTCAGGGCTGGAGATGTTCTAACGCTGATCCTGAATGTGAGCAGACCCAGGCTGTGTGTGTGTGGTGTTTAGTTGGGGGTTGGTTTGCACTCAGCAGTCACCCTAGCTCACGTGGAGGGGGGAAAGCAACCCTCCGATTAACTTGTCTGAACGAAGTGGCTTTGTCGTGGTCACGCCCCAGGGAAGGGAAGGGGCCGGGGGTGCTGTTTGTGCTGGAAGGCTGCCATGTGGGCAGGAAATGGGGGGCGGGAGAGTCGCCCAGACACCTTCCTTCCATCTGAGGGAGTTGGCAACATGCGTTTCCTTTGTATTGATGAGCCTCAGTGGAGAGGAGGCAGTTCTCGAGAAACAGACCATCCTGGGCCATTAGATGATGCACTTGAGAATTCGGGGACCCCTCCCCTTCCCCCGTGACTCAACAGGAGCTGAGGCATTTCCGTGCAGCAGTGAAATGAGGAAGTGGCACGGTCCAAAATTAATAGAAATGTGTGTTATGAACCTTCGACAGTCACTTCTCACAGCTGGCTCGTCACCTCCTCACATGCGTGTTTCCTATCACGGCACCACGTGGCATCCGTGGCGTGGGACATGGCTTTTCCACATAAACATTTCTCATTTAATTAGATTTTTCATGGGGATGTGGTAGTCTATTTCATGTTTGTCTCATCATTCACTTGCTGTTTCCAAATTCTGCTCTGACAAATCCCCCCATGAAAACCGGCTTCATCAGCTGCACTGCCCGGTGCCCAGGGTTCCGCCAGTCAGAGATTGAAGTCCAGGTGAAGCTGAGGGGAAGGGCTGAGATCCACAGGCTGCAAAAGGCAGTGGCAATTCCCATCTTTCATTTGGCAGGTAATTATCCGACATCCACCAGAGGCAGGTGTCACCCCAGGAGCTGCAGGTGCAAACACAAAAGGTGTGATGCCTGGGCACAAGGTAGGGGGCTGACCTTGAGGGCAGCAAGCATGGAAACCAATAAATATACTCTCACTCACATAGTGACCAGTGAGGCGGAGAGAGGAAACTGGGCAATGGAGGAAGTGGGGGGGGCAGAGTCCAACAGAGGTCAGAGCCCAGGGCCAGGGTCAGCCGGTCCATTCACTGTCAGGCCACAACTGCGTCTCAGATCCAGTGGACCAGCCATTAGGGCCTGAGAACTGACGTGTGACTAGATATACTTTTTGGATAGGCTTTGTGTTTTTCACAGCGGGCTCTGCCTACCATGTAACTTTTCTTCCTCTCCTGATGAAAAGTTACTTTTGTAGCACAGCAAGCCCCATGGTATCTCTTTGGACACAAGGAGACGGGACAGCCTGGGCAGGGGTCAGAGGTCCTGCCCTTTCCTCGTCCCTGGCCTTGCTCTGTGCCCCTGGCCCCGCGGCCCCTTCCCTGTACACCCCCTCTCTCCCTGCACCAACCCACAGTCCCCACCCAGGACGCGCCCACGGAGCAGGTGGGCACCCGCTGCACAGGCCCCAGACTTCAGCAGGTCCACTGTGGTTTTGGAAAACCCTGTGTCGATTTAAATCACAAACCAACCCACAGCCTTCTGTGGGTGGGCGACGTCAATCAAGCATCCTGGGCTTGCGGGTCCCTGCTGGACGAGTGTCTGGGAGTCCCCAACCCTGCGTGTCACCAGGATGAGCTGGGACGAGCACAGCACTTCTGTGGCATCTGTCATTTACTTCTGCGTCATTTGTCATTTCTCCCTGCGGAAGGAGCCGCGAGACCTCCTGCAGTGGAGAGGGATGGGAAACAGCACGAGGCACAGAGGAGAGAGGCCTGCACCTGAGTTCAGGCGGGTCAGCACTTCTCTCTAAGCTCCAGCCGCCTCACCAGACGCACCACGTGTCCCAGAACTGTACTGCGCTTGGGTTGGCCCTCCCCCGGACGCGCTCTGCCCCCAGGCCTTTGCTCCTGGATGTCGCCGCCACCCCCCAAGCCCCTTGTGGGGCACCCACAGGCCTGGGCCACCCCTGCTGCCCAGATTGTGCCCCGAGGACCCTGCCCAGCACTGGGCACGGCTGGGGTCCTTCTCTGGGGCGAGTTGATTTGGGTCTGTCCCCCCTGGAGGGTGGGGTCCTTGTGGAGGAGGGCGGGAGGACACACAGCCCAGTGGTGCTTAGTGCTGCTTGGA
Source organism: Balaenoptera borealis (assembly GCF_965194805.1). Taxonomy (NCBI): domain Eukaryota; kingdom Metazoa; phylum Chordata; class Mammalia; order Artiodactyla; family Balaenopteridae; genus Balaenoptera; species Balaenoptera borealis. The sequence continues at coordinate 1,269,132 of NC_138862.1, read as the reverse complement.
GGTCTTCTTTTCTTTGTGTGTGCATACGGTTTGTATTTTTCTACAGTGATCACTTATTACTTGTGGATATAAAAGAAAAAATAAAACTCTAATAAGAAAAAGATGAGAAAGCCGTGGGAACTGTGGAGACACATAGCAGTGAGTCTGCAATAAGACATTCAGTGAAAAAAATGAGCACAAGATACGTACTTTCACAGCTATAAGTTCAGCAATCATAAGTGTTTCACGGTAAAAAGTCTTACTTTTGTATTTTTTGTTGTTGTAGCACTTTTCATGACACAGAATGCCCCTTGAAGCTGGCCCTCCCCCCAAAGCCGAGAAAGGTGGGCTTACCCCTGCTGTGGGGCTCCCAACCTGAGAGAGGAGAGAGATGGTAAATCCCAGGCCCCAGTGTGGGCAGGGACACAGCACTGCCCGCCCTGGTCCAGCCTCTCCTTCCCAAACCCACAGTCAGGCCCAGTGGGTTGGTTTGGGAGGGCAGGGGAGAGGGAAGAGGTTGAAGAGCCCTGCCCTTCAGCTTCCTCACCCTGGAGCAGGGCCACAGCCCATGGACAGGTGGACAGATGGGCCACAAGGCACAGGAAGGGACACCATCAGGACCCAGGACATGCCCACCACACACATGAACACACCACACACACAGGGGCATGACACACTGAAACCGAGCAGGACCCTGCAGGGCCCTCCTGGGTACAAAAGCGCCTCCGTGTCCCCCATTTCTTGTTTGTAAAAGAAGCTTTAGTCTCCTAGGCCTTCCCCGAGTTCCAAAGAGCAGACTCGAGCAGTTACTAATTAGAGAAGTAAGGGAACCAGAAACAAAGGAGAAGCAGTCAATCCAGAGCAGCAATGACAGCTTCAACCATAGTCAGCGATGAAGCAGAGCCCTAGCTCCTCCTCAAGGGATACACACAGCAACCGGACGCAGATCTCTGAGCTGTTCTGCAGAAACGAAGACGCTCACCCAGGAGGAGGATGGTGACCACATGCTGACCACAAGCATGCAGACCCCAGACTGGTTGGAACCAGAAGATCGATGATACTGACTCCTGATTACCTCACCACCAACCAATCAGAAGAAAGTCCATGAGCTGCAACCCTCACCCCTAACGCTGCCTTCCCTGAAAGCCATCAGTGAGTTTGGGTCTTCTGAACATGAGCTGACCGGTCTCCTTGCTTGGCGCCTGCAATAATAAATGCCGCACTGTTCTTCACCACAGCCCAGTGTCAGTCAGTTGGCTTTGCTGCAACTGGGCGAGCAGACCCAAGTTTGGTTCGGTAACAACACGAACAGACACACATGCAGACACCACACACAGTCACAGAAACAGCTCCATCACAGACTCATGCATCCCCTTCACACATACCCGTCGGCAGACACACAGAGCACATGGACCCCACCCCACCCCTCCATCCACATATACAACAAAAGTTTTGCATTTCTATTCAATGCTGTTCTTCTTCATTTTAAAAAAATGAGGTCACAATCCTCTAAGCTGCTTTCTCTCCTCGCCATGGACCATGAGCACACTTTTCTCTGGACCTGGAGGTTCGAAGTCAGGTGAGGACGGAGGAGCGAGCAGGTGGACGGGCACAGCAAGGTGGGGCAGGCAGGGCCCGGGGTGCGGGGCAGGCAGGGCCCGGGGTGCGGGGCGGGCAGGGCCCGGGGTGCGGGGCGGGCAGGGCCCGGGGTGCGGGGCGGTATCCATCCGCCTCTGAGGACTAAAGCAGACAGGGGAGGCAGGATGACGCGATGGGATTGGAATCCCAGCAGGCCCTCTGCTTAGGCTGGAGAGCCAGCAGGGGCAGAGGGAGGGGCTGCGAGCCGCTGTCAGGAGGGTCCAGGAGAAGCCCGCTGGCCGGGGCCTGGGGAGGTGGTGGTGGAGGATGGGTAGATACGAGAGGTGCCTGGAGGGCGCCCGGCTTGGACCAGGCCAGGGGCTTGGCCTCTAGGCCAGGAGAGGGTGAGGCCGGTGCTGTCAGTGCCGCAGGGAGTACCCAGCAGGATGCCTTGGGTGGGGGGTGGTAGGAGAGGGGTGTGGAGAGGCCCAGAGAGTCTACGCTGCAGACACTGCTCAGGGGTCAGGCAGGAGATGAACCCGGATCAGGAGGTGGCAGTGGGGAAGGAGGAGGGTGAATCCAGAGGGCTTAGCAGAGATACTAAGCCAAGGGCGATGGCACTGGGGCCCTTGGTTTTGACGGCACTGGGGCCCCTGTTTACTGCACACCATGAGGGGACCAGATCCAGGGAAATGCGAGTTTACTTTAAGAGGTCGATGTGAGGGGCTCTGGTTGCCTGGAGAGGCCTGTGGGTGGTCTGAGGAGTGGACCCCTTTCGCAGCTGCCTGGAGGAAGGATCTGGGTCCTGAGGTCAGGCGGTCAGCTGGGGGTTGGGGAGCAGTGGCCTGCGGAAATGGAAAGGGCCAGACCGAACTCCCAGAGCTGCGGGGGGCGGGGGGGGGGCAGCTGGACCTCCAGCAGGGGGAGGGGCCTCCTGGGCCAGGTCTTGGAGGCAGGAGCGCCAGAGCAGACACCTCGTGGGGCGCAGGGCCCATCCCCTGGGGGGTTTCTGGAGTGCGCGCAACGTGGGGAGTGGGCCGTGGGGAACGTGACCCTTCTGGGCCCCAAGCCCGTGGAAGCAGCGAGGCCGGATGGGCTGCCACGACGCGGCCACGGCGCCCACGAGGCTGGGCAGGAGAAGCCCGGCTCCCCTTTCCTCCATCCGTCGCCCCCTGGCGAGGAACGTCTTTGTTTAAATCGCCCGCCTTCCTGCTGCCCCATCGGACTCAGGGCCTGAAGACGAATCCCCTGGTTACGGTCACCTTCCCGAAGAGACGCCGGGCTGGACACACTGCGTGTCTCTGGACCTTGCCCCGGTTTGCAGCCCGAGACCCCAGGTGCCGCCTTGGGCAGCGACAGGGGCACCTCTTCCTGAGGCCGGGGCTCGGGCCGGCCACGCTGCCTGGGGACCGGGGGTCGGGGGAGAAACACTGCGGCTGCAGCGCAGCGGTGCTAGGACCCGGGGAGCGGCCCTTGGTCGGGTTCCGGGTCCGCACCCCGCCCCGCGCAGGGTTTACTCCGCGCCAGGCCCTGCCCCCTGCCCGGCCCCCTTCCCGCCCACTGCCCTGGCCCGTCCTGCCCCCTGACCAGCTCCGCCCCCGCCCGCCCTCCGCCTGGTCCCCGCGGCGGTCAGAGCGCGGCCGGCCGAGCCGGCGCACCGCGGCGGAGGCGCAACATCCCGCGGCACAGACGGTCCGGCCCGCCGAGCATGGCGCCGAGGTGCGGGCCGCGCGGTGCCGGGGACGGGCGGGGGCAGCGGGGGCTCACGGGCGGGGGACGGGGGCGCGCGCGGTACCCTAACCTGTGGCCTGTGCCCGCAGGTGGCCCTGGCTGCGGCCGCGGCGGCGGCGCCTCCTGGACTTGCTCGCCCCCCTGGTCCTGCTGCTCGGGGTCAGCGCGGCGTCCGCAGAGCCAGGTAAGACCAGCGGGGACGCGAGAGTGCTCGCACCTGGCCCGCCCGCCTCCGGCCGCACTTTGTGCGGGACTCTGGCAGGTCCCAGGCGGCGACGTCCTCACCCCAGCCCATCTCGGCTTCGGTCCCGGAGGCGGCCCGGCTCTACCCACGCGCGCAGGTGGCCCGCGGGGGGCGGTCGGAGGGTGGACGGGGTCGGGCCGGGGCCGTGTGCCCGAGCGTCCCGCGACGGCCATTCATTCCTCGACTGCGGGGGTTCGCGCCACCTGGGCGCGCCCGGGACTCGGGGAGCGGGACGGGCTGGGGATGGTGCGGGCCAGCTGCGTCCTGAGACCCTCGTGTCGTGATCAAACTTCGGCGACTCTGCGGGGAAGTTGGTGCGCTAGACGGACAGCGCTGCGGGCCGAGGGCCAGTGAGGTCCCGGAGCCGAGGTCGTGGTGACGGCCGTTACACGCACGGTGGCTCGGAGACGCCCGGGCATCCGAAGCCTGACCGCGGGCCTGTGTCGCCGTCACCGGCCTGGTGCCTCCCAGCGCCTCTGGGCCCCAGCGTAACCGCGCGCGGAGTCCAGCAGGTCTCGGGGAGGACGGTGCGGTGCGGGGCGCAGCAGTGTTGTTTCCAACCTGTTGAGGCAAAACTGCCCAGGTTTCCCCGGGGCCAGCCTTTGTGCGCCGCCCCGGCCGCCAGGCCTCTGCCCCCGCGCCCGCCGCGGTGTCGGGTTGCGCGCGGTCCCTTTGATGCGGCCGAGCGCCGAGCAGCCGCCGGGAGAACAATGCGCAGGGGTCCGTTGTTTGGCGGCGCCCGCCCGCCGCTGCTCCAGCGCGGACCGCAAACTGTGGTCCGGAAGTCCGTTCTTACCGCGCTGAAACTTCCTCTGCCCCCAGCTCCTGGGACCCCATTCCCAACCACACGGCGGCCCACGTCCTCTTCCCAACCGGCCCAGCAAGGGCCCGGGAGGAGGCGGTGGAGGTGCCAGACCCGAGGGGAGCCCCCGCCCGCAAAGCGTAGGTGCTTTATCACAGGTGGAAATAGACTGCCTGCCCTGACATCCGTCCCGGGCAGCCGGCTCCCCGCGGCCAGAGTGACTGCTCGCTGTGGTCAGCACAGCACTCGCACACCTGCTGCCACAGCTGGGGGGGGGTCGCTGGAGGGAAGTGTTCTGGGGAGAGAGCCATAATAATTTGTTTCATTGTTTCCAGTCGGCTTGGTCATCGTTAAACGGCAGCACAGACCTTTTAAAAAAGTAACCACCTCATAAATAGATGTGCGGAAAGCACCTGTTTGTAGTGTAGCAGATAACGCCTCAGGTATTTGGGTTAACTCTGGGGGTGGGGCACTTAGGGAGTGTTTGTCCTTATAGGGTTCTGTGGTCCCCGGGGTTCCTGGGGTTCTTATGACTGCCGGGGACCACGTCGTGGCTTCAGGGGCCATCCCCTCAGACATGTGCAGGAATGCGTAAGCCTGAAGGCTCTTTTATAATTATGTCTAGTCGGGAAAAGGAAAGACACTGAAGCATCCACACCCCAGCTTATGAAACTTTGTAATCAAGGAGAGGAAGTCAAGGGTGTTGACTTTGAGCCTCACGGAGAAGAAAAAATCAAATGTTGTGTTCGGGAGCTTGGGTGAGATGAGATCTCTAGGTGTTCAAGTTAATGCAGACTCTGGGGGTGGTGGATGGCGGAGTGACAGTTCAAGAAATGGTGTTTTTTAAAAAAATTTATTTATTTTATTTATTTATTTTTGGCTGCACTGGGTCTTTGTTGCTGTGCGTGGGTTTTCTCTAGTTGCGGCGAGCGGGGGCTACTCTTCCTTGTGGTGCATGGGCTTCTCACTGCAGTGGCTTCTCTTGTTGCGGAGCATGGGCTCTAGGTGCACGGGCTTCAGTAGTTGTCGCATGTGGGCTCAGTAGTCGTGGCTCGCAGTCTCTAGAGCGCAGGCTCAGTAGTTGTGGCGCACGGGCTTAGTTGCTCCGTGGCATGTGGGATGTTCCCGCACCAGGGCTCGAACCCGTGTCCCCTGCATTGGCAGGCGGATTCTTAACCACTGCGCCACCAGGGAAGCCCTAGAAATGGTGCGCTTTATCTTCTGTCCTGCCACGTGGCTGCAGTGGGGGTTTGCCGTAGTCTCAGGTCCCCCAGAAGGAAGGGAGCCCCTTGCAAGGTGCCTAACAGAATGTGCTCTTTTTGTTCCCCGGAGCATAAAGCAGGAAGCACTCTCAGCAGGGCTTGTGTGCCGCCCGCCCCTCCCCCGTGCTGGGAGAACACAGGCTCCTTTCCCTGCTGGGACCAAGTCCCCTTGGAATGGGATAATAATTGCCTCTCTAGATGTTGGAGAAGAGCAAAAGTATGTGAACGCCTGACTTAGCAGGGGCTCAATTTGTTCTAGAAACGCTTCAAAATTACCCTTGGGAGTCAAAAACTTTAGCCCCGTTTGCTGATTAGAACATTTTTTTCTGACCCCAAATGATGCATTTTCCCGAGTCTGTCTCTGGGCTGTACTTGACCAAAAAAATAAATAAATAACGACTTCTGCTGTTTTGTTTAAGCTTGGCCGCTGTCCTTCCGACGCTCTTGAATGGCATCGTGTGCTTTCCCCCATAGCCAGAGACCTGGGGGGACCTTGGCTGGGCGGGCTTACGAGCCTGGAGGCTCGGTGCTACCTGCGGTCCCCTCTCCCGGAGGAAGTACCGGAGTCACATGTGCTAAGGTGGCATCTGCCCATGGGTCATTCCTTCAGGGCTGAGGAAGAAGGACCTCGCCCTGTGGACATTTGCAGGACGCCTGTGGCCACGCCAGAGCCCTAGGCTTTGAGTCGTCTTGTCTCTGGCCCCTCCCACATGTGACTTCGGGCTCAGGCTCCGTCAGCTCCCTGCACACCCCCGCCCCCAGACCTGCGTGTCCCACCCTTTCTCACCACTAGGGTCCATCAGTGGGTCCAGGTCTCCGCTGATGGCCGTGGTCCTGCCTCCCCCCAACTCCCTCGGTGGGCCTGCAGGGTTTAGGCTTGAACAGGACATGGCCAAGACCCTGTGGGTCCCCGTGTCCGGGGGCGCCTGTCATCCTGGGGTTCACGGGCACCTGGTAAGTGATCTAAGCAGAGGGTAGGAACTTCTGTCGAGGCAGGCTCGTTTGGAGGGGCAGCACAGATGGGGAGTCTTCAGGGTTCAGGAATAAGACCTCTAAGGTAGTCTTGAATTTCAGCAAAACTTGTTTTTCAAGGCACTCTTGTTTTCCTTTAAAAGAAGGAGGAGGGGGAAGGTCCTTGCAAGGAAACCTAGAAGGAGAGAAACTGACTCCTGAGCTGTCCAGAGCTGGAGGGGCCTAAAGGGCCTGCCCCACCCGCCCTGCTTCACCCTGAAAATACAGCTGCGCGTGCACTCAATGAATGCGCACACACACGTGCACACACAGATGTACACACGTGCACATCCGTGCACACACTCGCTCTCTCCCCACCAGAGTGCCTGGTCTCTCTTCAGCTGGGTTGTTGAAAACGTCATGGCGCTCCGTGGGTGACGGAATGGGACAAGACCCGTCTTCTGACACGACGGCCAGCGGACTTCCCTCTCGCATGGCCTGAGCACTGCGGGGAAGGGCCGGTCAGTGGAGGGGTGGGTGAGGGGCAAGCGGGTCTTGCTGCAGCCGTGGCTGACGAGCAGCCCCCAGGCCCGGCTCTGTCTGCAGTGGCTGGCCTATGCCCCACGGCACATGCCCGTCTGCAGTCCTGGTCGAGGCGTGGCCACCCCCGTGCCGGCGAGGGTCGGACCACAGATGGCACACTCTAATCTCAGCTCTCTGCTCGGAGGCTTGGAGGCTCTGGGTTAGCTTTCATCTGAGAGAGAACCCCGAAACGGCGGCCCCTCTCCCCAGAACACAGCTGGCCAAGCACCAGCTGTCTGATGTCTGGGTAGAAGGTGGACATTGCAGGATGTGACATGTGAAACTACCCGAAACTTGATGCTGTTGGCGGGAGGGAGGGATATATTATTGGGAAAATTAAAATACATGTTTGGCACGCTCATAAGATGATTGCATTTGATACATTTTGACGGCAGGGGCCCAGAAGGACAGTGAGAACGTTGTGGGAGGTGCCTGCAGTGTGCCCTGGGTCCCCACAGCTCTGCTCCCTTGCCAGGTCACGTGGCTTCTCTGGACCCCGCGCCTCCCATCCCTGATGGCTTAGGGTCTGGGATGAGCTCTCTGCCAGGCCCGGCTCCTTCGCAAGAAGGACTGGGCCTCTGAGCCCCTCCCTGCCCTCCTGCCAGTCTTGGGAGGGGCACTGGGGTGGTGGGCGCTGCCTTGGTTTCCTGCTCTAACCCGGGGCGGGAACAGCCCCTCCCCCCCGTCTGGGTGCCCTGAGCAGCAGGTGGTTGCTTTGTGAAGCTCCTCACAGCACCCGTGTATGACGTGCCTTGTGTTGGATGCTGCTCGTGGTATCTCCACCCGTGTCCGGGACCTCGCACCGTCCCCTGCATCCCTCGGGGATGCTTGGTGGAGACAGGGAGCTTTCTCTGTCCCGCTCCCCAGCGCTTCCCGGTGCCGGCAGGGTGTGGCTGGGTGACGTGGGCTGGCCCTTGGGGTCATGTGTTCGATTGGCGGGTCTGGGCCGTGCAGAACGGCTGTCAGAAGGAGCTTTAGATCACGGATGTGCTGAGTCAGACGAAACTTGGGGGCCGCAGGGCAGTGTCTGTGCTCCGCCTGCCGGCCTGCAGGGGCGCGTCCTACCCCCACCCCAGCTCCTCTGGCAGAGACAAGCCCCGGCACGGCCTCCTGGCTGTCTTCAGCGAGTGCCCAGGAAGGAGGACTTGTTCACAGGCCGGTACACCTTTCTGGAATTCCATGCTGGCAGACGGGGACCCTCCCGGGCTGATGCACCGTGACGAGGCCGATGGCACAGGGCAGGGGCACCCAGCGCTGAGCTGGGGTGATGGGCAGGGCTCTTGGCCACCCCTGGTTTCTGCAAGACCAAGAGGCTCTGTGGTGGGTCCAGCTGGCCCAGGCACTGGCCACGGGTCAAGGTTGACCTTTACAGGGTGTTTCCCCACAAAGGACATGAGACCAGAGCCAAAGGCTCAGGGATGAGGCTGCAGGGCGAGGGGATGGAGCCTGTGTGACCAGAGCTTGGTGGTGGGTTACAGTGGCAGGGCCTGAATGGAAACTGCAGAGACCACGCACGTGCTTTTGATGGACTGGTGTTGGTGGTTTTCGTGGAGCCCGGACGGAACATCTGCAGATATTGCATGTTACTGATTTATTTTTTTATTCATTCAGTCATTCATTTAAGTTTGGTCCGAAGTACTCGTTTCTACTTTTTGCACTGTTCCTTGAGTAGATTCAGAATTAGGCACGGTCAGGCCTCCTTGTTTTGCATCCAAGCTCAGAAATCTTGGAGACGGTACCAGGCTCCGGCAGCTGGGTCTCCTGTTTGCACGGAACCTGCTGGCACAGGCTGTTCTCAGTGAGCATGAGAGGCGCCCTTCTGCTTTGGGGAGACTTGAGCCGATGCGAAAGCAGTGCCTGGAGGGCACATCCCAGCAGCGGTTGAACCGCATCTTGGTGCCCACCGTGCAAAAAAGGAAGCTTCTCTCATCCTGGAAACGGGGAGGGCCCGGGGAAGAGCACCGACCCAGCTGCTGGGAGCTGGAGGCCGAATGCATCTCTGCTGGGGCCTGCATCCAGACCCCCGCATGGCCTCTAGGGCGAAGGGACACCTTTCTTCCCCGTTTCCATTTAGGCAACCAGGGGACTTCATCCTGGAAGGGAAACCGTGATTTACGTGGGTGCTGCTGCTTTGACAGTGTGAGGCGGGAAGATTCTCCCCCTCCCCTTGCAGTCGGGAGGGCAGGGCCACGGGAGGAGGGGGTAATGTTCCGCAGGCCGACCGAGCGCCTGATGCAGGGAGGGCCTGAGCCCCTGAGGTGGCCCTGCCTGCCCCTGAGCTGCCCTGGACCAGCCAGTTGGCCCATGGAACCAGGGTCTCTTCCAAGCTGGGGCTCACGCATCTGGGGCCGGGGGTCGGGGTTCGCATTAGAGGAGAACTTGGGAAGGCGTTCCTTTCGCCCTGGCTGGTCTGGGGCTGGGAGGTGGTGAGTGGTGAACCCAGCCACCTGGCCCCTTGGTCCATTGACTTCCTCTTTCCTGAGTCATTTTTGAGCACCTCTGTTTGTGCCCTGCCTGCCCCAAACAGGAAGGTAAACAGCAGTGTCCCTGGGGTCTGTCCCTGTCCCCGAGGGCAGGGCAGACCGTTATCTCCCCAGCAGGCCGAGAGCATCCACTCTGGGGTCCGGGCTGCCTATCTGGGGAGGCCCCGTGGCAGTGCTGGGGCTGAGTGCGGGGGGGGGCTGTGGTTGGGACCTTCGGGAGGGGGGTGGACATCCCTCCAGATGGATATTAGTTCCGTGCAGCTTTTCAGCCCAAACCGCCAGGGCTGGACACTGTCACTTTGAAAATCCTGCTAATCTGATAAATGGAGAAATACCACTTCTGTGCTCTATTTTGTGAGTTTCCGTCCAGTGAGGGAGCAGGTTCTGGAGTGTTATTTGGCCTTCGCATCTCTCCTTGCTCTGACATCCATCCTCTGTCTCTGCGCTGTCTTCCGCCTTGTCATGCCTGCCTATGGTGTCACCTCCTGGGGGGCATATTTGGCATATTTTCTAGTTTGTGGGCAGGCTTTAATTGGGAACGTGTAATTTCTTAAAGCAGGGTGTTGTTTTCTTCCCTTATTTTTATGGCCTTTTCCTGTAGAGGTAGGACACGCGTGACGATCGCAGCTCAGGGACAGCGGCCTGGGCTCATCTGCATTGCAGGGGTGATGTGGGGGTCGGGAGAATTCAGAGAGGAAAACTGCGCGCGCCAGCAGGCAGAGTGCTGGGGGGCCACGTGCTGCATGTGGCTCTTATTTTCTTTACTCGGCTTTGGTGGGCGTGGAGTTAGAGCTAGTCCTTGCAGAAAACAAGCATGGAGTCACTAAATCGTGGTCTATTATAGCTGGCAGGCAACCTAGCTGGCCACTTTGTGTTTGTGGATGGGACATCATCTGCTATGTGGGTTGAGAGCCCAGGCTCCAGGTTTTAACTCCAGCTTTGCTTCTGAGCGCTGTGTGACCTTTGGCAGATTCCTCACCCTCTCTGTGCCTCTGGTCTGTAAATTGGGGAGGGCAGTGGGGCTCTGTGGGACTGAATAGGGCATTCCTGCAGGGAGCTTCCTGGGATGTGTCCTGACAACTCCTCCTTGGGCTCTCGGGAACACCATCAGGGATGGCCTAAGCCACCCGTCAGGGCGAGGCCTGGAAGGAGGGCCTGGTGAGCACCAAGAATAGGAAGTGGGTCCTCGTGACCGGAACACAGTTTTTGTGCTTCTTACTTGGCCATGGGCTGCGCCTGCTAAGACGATCATGTGTTTTAGACAAAACAGCCCACTCACGCCCGCAGCTCCGAAGTCCTGCAAGTGTTCTGGGCCCGGGTGCCCGCGTGGTCTCGCCCACCCACGTGTCCCGTGGGGGTGATCCAGGGATCGCAGACCTGCCTCTGCCTGTTGGATCTTGTCACGAGGCTGCTGTATTTTGAAAAACTCTCCCGCTGAGATTCCACGGAGCCTCTTGTTCTCTGCGAGCCAGGCCGGTTCCTGGGGTTCCCGGATTGAGGCCCTGTCTGTGCTGGGAATCTGAGCTCAGCCTGATGGGGTGTCGTCCGGGCAGCGCTTGCTCAGAGGACAGCAGACAGGACGGCGTCCTTTCTGTCCTCTGTCACCCCAGCCTTCCAACCAGAATGAAGGGAAGCCACCCTTGATCCCGTCCACGCTCACCTTTGGGGTCTCCCCACCTGGGGTAGACCCGCTCCCTCTCCAGCGGCTCTACCCCAGGCCGCCAGGCACCGCCCACAGGCCCAGCTCAGACCCTCCTTCCCCTCACACAAGGCCTGAGGGCTTTGAAAGGCAGGCCCCTCAGGAGAGGGCGCAGCTAGCCCATTGGTGGAGCTGGGAGAGGCTTTTTCTACCATAAATGATTATTTCAATTAGACAGCTTTCCTTCTGCCGCCCTGGGCGTGTCCACACCTGGCCCTGGGCCACCTCTGCTTCTCATCCTCTTGCCCCTGGAGGGGAGGACGGCCCTTTCTGAGCCCAGGTGCCTCTGCAGGGCCCGGCCCTCCTGCCCCACTTCAAGGTTCTGGCTGTCGCTTTGCTCACTTCTCTGGGTCCCAAGGCTGACCCAGGGTTGCGGGCTTACCATGCTTCCGCACCGGCGGGTAGTGTTGGCAGTGACCTCTGCTTGTCTTGGGTCCTCACATCTTGGCCTTGTCCCCCCGTGGCACCGGGGGACCCATCTTGGTCCAGGTCACCGGTGTCCTTGGGGCAGCCAGGACCTTCCTGTTTTCTGGCTAACATGAGCCTCCATCCCCAGGGGACTCGGGCCCAGCCGGCGCTGACTCAGAATCTGCCATGCTCTGCTGTTTCTTCATAACCTTATATTGTGGCAATAGTTAAGAATGCCGCGGAGGTTTGGAAACCAGAAAGAAAACCCACCCATTCCAACACAGTCTTTACTGTCAGTGTCGGGGAAATGGGACATCTTAAACGGACCTGGGCTGCCCTCCCTGCTGACTCCACTCCCGGCCTGTGTGGACAGCCCCTCTGGGTGCAGAAGCCTCAGGGCCCCCGGAGAGCCAGCCGCAAGCTGGTCTGCTTCCCAGATGGGAAAACATCCCCACCCCACCGCCCACTCCTGGATGGCCAGCTGGCCTCCCAAGCACCTAACTTCCCCACATTTAAGAACCTAGACAACCCCACCTCCCAGCGTTTAAACTTTTTCTTCCCATGGCATATGGTCTGCTGAATGTCAGCCCCCAAAGACCTCCCCATCCTGATCCACAGGACCCGTGAACGCTGCTTTACGTGGTAAAAAGGACTTTGGGTGGGATTAGGCTCTTGAGCTGTGGAGATTACCCTGGATTATCCCGGTGGGCCTACATGTAATCCTAGGGTCCTAAGAAGGGATGGGGGAGGCCAGAGGGTCAGGTCAGAACAAGGAGACGTGGCGATGGAAGCAAAGGTTGAGGGAGAGATTGGAAGATGCAGGAAGGGGCTACGAGCCGAGGAACACAGGCGGCTTCTAGATGCTGGAACCAGGGACTGGGTCCTCCCCGGGGCCTCCGGAAAGGAGCACAGTCATGCCGACACCTGGGTTTTGGGCCTCTGGCCTCCAGAACTGTGGAGCGCAGCTCGTGTGGTTTCCAGCCCCTGACTTTGGGGTCATTTTCTCCAGCAGCTGCAGGAGACTGTGCAGCGTGTGGCTAGGTCAGCGGCAGGGGTGGAGTCATGGTGACGCAGATCCCCTCGTTGGTAAAGTGCTGCTTCTCGACAGTGTGAAACCTCTGATGCATTCAAAGGCCTTGGGACCCCCACGCCCTTTACAGGGCCCCTGAGTGCCCTTCCGGACCCCCAAGTCCCGAGGGTCGACTCCCCGTCCTGCGCACCCAGCACCCTGGGCTGGGGACTCTCTGTGGAGAGGTTAGAGGGGCCCCATCCTAGGAACCTCTTAGGGCTCAGCGGGACCCCATTCTCAGGCCCCAGAATGACCTCCGCGTGTCCCCGGGTGGCACCAGGAGCTCCGACGTGCTGGCTCTGGGCTCCGACGGGCTGATGGAAGCTTGAACGGGGGAGGGAGGTGGGCGGACAGAGGGCAGGTGAGCGGGGCCAGGGCAGACGTCGGGACGCCCGAGAGTGCCTGGACGGGCCTGTGGGCAAGGGGACTGTGTGTGTGGGGGGTTTGTCCTGGGACTCTCTCCGGCAGGGCCCTCGCAGGGCAGGGGCGGGTGTTATCGTCCACAAGGTCGGACAGCAACCCGCTCTGTTCTGTTTTTGGAGAATGAGGCAAGTGGCACAAAAGCACATTCCCAGAAAGTGCCAGTTCTGCCTAGTGTCCTGGCGTGTTGCAGAAAGGGTTTATAAAGTAAAGCTGACCAGTTGCCGAGCAGGTGGACAGTACTCAGTACTCGTGGAACGGACCAGTGCTTGTCAGCCTCCAACCATCTTGGGTGCTGGCTGGACCTTCAGTTATCTGGGTGCTGGGTGGACCTTCAGTTATCCGTATGCCGGGTGGACCTTCAAGTTAGCTGGTGCTGGGTGGACCTTCAGTTATCCAGGTGCCGGGTGGACCTTCAGTTATCCGAGGTGGACCTTCAGTTATCTGTGCCAAGAGACTTGATGGCCGGTGGGAACTGGTGGCCAGACTTGCTTCGCTTATGAAAACGGCCAGACTGGCCCATCTGTGAGGTGGCTCCTGACGTGCAAACTACATCTTCATTTGCCGTCACGTACTGCGTGTTGTCACCTCTCCTCCGGCACAGGGACCTTTCTCAGACCTCACGCACTCAGGGAGAGCCGGGACGTCCGGGCAGGGCGTGTGGCTGAGAGCTCAGCCTGGCTCCCGCAGGCCTGGCTTTGTACCTTCTGGGCGGCCAGAGACGGAGCCCGGGGTGGCGGGCAGCCGGGAGGGGTTGGGGGCTGTGCCCGGGACCCTTGGGTGCAGTTTGCTCTTGTTCCCGTCCCCCGACTCCCAGAAGTGGACGGGCCCCCCGCCTCAGGCCCTCTGTAGGCCATCTCAGGAGCGGCCAGGGCTGGCCCAGCCCAAAGGTCACTTCCTCAGGGGACTCTGCGGGGAGGCTGTGCAGCTCCCCCCAGGGTCATGGGACAGAGGAGGGGCAGGGCACATGTCTCTGCTCGGATTCAGAAATGCAGGGCCTTTGGCGGCAGCATCGTCCATCATGGCTGGTCACCCTGGTCTGTTCAGTCCCAGCCGAAGACCCTGCTCACCAGGTCTCAGTGCAGGTTGTACTGGGTTTTGAATCCTAACTAGCTAGTAGGCAATGGGGAGTTGGATTCTAAAGCCGCAGCCCTCACCTGCCCACTGGATTGGACATCAGCCCCGCCCCCCATCCCCCTTTCCCTGCGTTTCCCCAGTTACATACGTGCAAGCATCCCTTGGGGAACGATCCAGGATCGAAGCTTCCAGGGGCGCCGGCTCACTCTGAGTCTCAGGTGTGTGGAAGCATCTGATTTGACCTTTGCCTTTCTCTTCTACAGAAACAACCCTCGTGCCTTAACGTGCTTTTACTAAAGGGCCTTTTTGAGTGATGAGGAGTGTCTCCTGTTTTCCTGGCTCAGGACATGCATGTTTGGGGAGCCACTTCTTAAAGGGCAGCCCTGGGCCTGAGCTTCTGGGAGACCCGGGTCACGGAGACGGGGGTGGGATCCGCGGACACCCCTTCCTTGTGCCGTGGTGTCCTGAGCGGACTCCGACCTATCAGCGGTGACGGTCGCTCGCTGTGACTGCCCGAGCTTCGGGGCGCCCCGTTCTCTTTCCCTGTGCCTGTTAACCAGCCCCCCTGGATGCCCCCCACGCGCCCTTCCGTGTGCCAGGGCCTGGGGTCCCTGCGACCTCATTCTTGGGTGTCCTTGCTCTTCCCCATGGTTCACGGCTCTGGGCCCTGGCCCGGCCGCCCCCCTGTGCCAAGGGGTCTGGGCTGTGCGTCCTGCCCCCCGCCGTCCCTCTGCTCCTTCTTAGTGGTCAACATGCCGACCCTGCCGTTTCGTGAGCCCCGGCTCACCCGGGACCTGGGCGGGAAGACGCCGCACAGGCCGTGGTGTAACCCGCTCTCAGGTAAAGCTGTGCCTCTGTAAGTTGTGGTTGCGTCGGCCCAGGTGAAGCCACACCACCTCCACCCCGGCCTGCGTCACACCCGAGGCCAGGCCGAGGTGCCGCTTTGCGGCCTGTGCCGTTCCCGGGCCGGTGGCTGACTGTGAGGTGGGGGGACGCGCGTGATGGGGGGTGGGGCTCCGGCTTCCGGGGTTGGGGTTGGCTGCTCACACCTGCTTGGGCCCCAGGTGGGTGCACAGGTGCAGGTTGCCCTGACTTCATTCTGCACCAAGCACAGGAGTTTCCCTCTCACGATTCACATCCCCTCCACCTCTGAGCTCTCTCATCGCTCATCGAGGACGTGAGGCCCCTCAGATGAAAGCCCCTTTGTGCGCAGCCTGCAGCTGGCTCCGCCCTGGGCTGGCGCTCACGGCCTGAGCAGGTGCGATGGCCCTCTCACCACAGGAATGTCCCCACGAGGCCCCGCGAACAGCTTCCTCCTTTATTCGTGCTGTCAGCTCATGACGTGCGATTTGGGTCCAGTTATATCTGGAGGAGGTCGTGCCGTCGAGACGCTCGTCCAGCACGGTTGCGGCTCCTCCTCGCTCGTATCCCAGCAACAGGATCACGGCTGGCGGGATGGCATTCCTGTAGCCCTGAGAGAGCGGGTTCCCAGTCCGCCCACTCTCCGGAAGCTTCTGGGGCCAGCGGTGGGTGTGGGACCCAGGGGCCTCCGTGGGGGGCTGAGCGCGGCGAGTTCCGTGGTCCTCTGCACACTCCTGCCTTTTACCAGGAAGAGCAGGGCTGCTGATGGCCCGCCTGTGCTTCTCAGCGTGCCCCCCCGCTCACCAAGCTGGCAGGCTGGCCCCTCTCTGCGGCTCCCGACGGGTTGCCCAGCGGCGTCTGCACTGGCGCCTACTCTGTGTTAGGTTAGCTGGTGCCTGTGTGGGTCCCGCTCAGCACACTCTAGGCTCCTTGAGGACAGACGGGCAGATGGAGGGCCTCTGGGTGAGACTGGACTTTGTCCCCGGAAGCGTTGGCAGCCCCGTTTCATCCTTACTGAAATTTACAATCCTGTGCCATGCGCTTAGTGCCCCTTGCGAGGAGACCCGTGGCCCATGTACAAGGACCACCTGTGCATCTGACCCCAGGAGTTGCAGTGGGTGGGCTGAGCAGTAGGAATGGTCCCATCGCAGGGTCAGCAGTAGTCGGACGGGAGGAGGAAGGAGGTGAGCCCGGTGAATGGGGGGTTGAGGTCCGGTGTGCACAGAGCAGCAAGGCTATGCTGAGTGAGGAAGGGTCCCGACGACTTTACCTCGGAGCAGAGTTCCATGCGGCCGGCAGGGCCTTCCTCCATCTCACTGTCCTTCTGGGGCCTCGGTCAGGGGACGCTCCCTCCTCCCGCTCTGTCACATGGCCCCCGACACAGCCCGGGAGGGGGGGAGGGGTAGGGAGTACAGGGTCCCGAGCACACCCTCCTTCCCGACCACAAGGGGGTGGGTGGAGATTTGAGTGCAGCTCCCGTCTGTGGGCACCAGATCCCTCCGCTTCTGGTGGTGAGACTAGTTTGCAGTTAGCAGATTCCAGAACCACTCACAATGAGAAGCTAGAGTCCCCACATGTGGCTTATTATGCTTTCATTTGATTAGCAACAGTCCCTTCCACCTGGTGATTCCTGCAGGTGCCTCCCACGGGGTTGAAAGGGGTGGGCGCATGGCAGGGAGTGACAGGTGGCGTCTTTGCTCCTAGCTGACCGAGGCTCATGTCATTTTAAGTTCGGCCACGTGCGGGGGGTGCCTTCCTGACACGAAGCCCCAGGTACTGGGCAGCGACTGGCGGGCGCTGGGGCTGGGAGGGCCATCAAGATCTTCTGGGCACCGGACGCCGGGCACCTGCTTGTACTGGAGGAGCGAGAGCTCCGTGCAAATGTCCTCGGCTCCGAGGGCCCTGGGTCACCGGCCTGTGGGACTTCTGGGCGGCTGTGACCCTCACGCCCACGGTGGGGGGGGCCCGAGCCCACCCCACACTCGACTCGGCCCACGCCTCCTTTCCTTCCACCCGGACAGCACACGCTCACAGGCTCACCCTGAGGTTTAACCGAGTGGCACCCGCACCCCAGGTCAGCTCCTTACAGGCGCGCCGCCCCCATCCCCACCCCCCACACGCAGCTTCCTCCCGAGCTGTCCAGCCGCCATTCTGCCCCTCATCCTGCAGAGCCTGGGCAGGGGTTCCTTGGCTGGCCACTGGTCCGGCCCGGCCCCCTCTCCCCAGCCCTGCGTCCACCTGGAGGGAAGCGGCTACAGGCCCCTCCGGGCCCCCCACTCCCCACTCCATGCCAGCCTCTCTGTGGCCTGGGAAGGAGATGGTGTCGTGGCCCAAGGGGCACTGGGACTGCCACCCCCACGGGACACCCTCCTGTTTGACACCCTCCTTTGAGTTTCCACCTGCTTCTCCTTCTACCCCTTCCCTGCCTGGTGGACCTCATCTACCCCCTGGACCTGACACCTGCACCTCCACTGCGGCCGCTGACCTTTCCCCTGCCCAGTGCCCTGGGCATCGATGTCTGGCTGCCATCCTCCCCCAGCGCGGGGACCCGAGGCCCCCAGCACCTAACGTCATGCCTGGCGCACAGCTGGGGCTCGTAAATGCTTCCCAGATGCATGGATGGACTTTTGAGGGCTTCAAGAGAATGATGGCTCATGAATTTGGCCAGAGCGCATGGCCGGCCCTGCCTGAGGTCTTGGCGGTGCGGTTTCGCAGGGTGAGGGCCTGGCTTAGGTGCGCAGTTACTGGGGATGCAGAGGCGTTCCTGCGCCCACGGGTCACCAGGGGGTTTGCCCGCTCCTGTGCGGGCTTGGAAGGTGTGCGGACGCTGGTAGCCGTGGAGCTGCAGGAATGGGAGAGGGACGCTGAAGCCCGCGGTCTGGCCCGGCTCCCGTCACCGGCCGGCCACCGCGCTGGATGCTGGGTGTCCGCAGACACGGAGCAGGCGAGTGGGTCCTGCTGCAGGAGGCCACGCGGCGCCGGGAGGAGCTCGGATGGCTGTCTCGGGGTCGTGAGGCTCACGGGCTGTCCCTGGCCGAAGGGCCGCCGTCCCCACAGGGAGATGGGGGTCTGCGGGGGAGACCCCTCCAGCCTGGAGGGCAGTTTCCAGGAGGTTCGGGAGATTTTAGGGGCCCTGACTTGTGGCCAGCCGTCACTGCTACCTCTTCCTCGTCCTCAGGGCAAATCGAGCTGGGAGATGGGGTCACTGAGCCTCGGGGTCTGACGATGAAGTCTTGCTGGGGGTGGGCGCCTTCGAGAGCTTCCGTCTGTCCTGGGTGTCCCCAGGCGGGACGGAGCATGGGAGGCCAAGGCCGCAGACCGGCCTGGGCACCCTGCCTCGCTGGGTGACCGCCGGTCGCCTCCCCTGAGTCCTGGTCTCCCAGGGGCAGCCTGGGGCCGCCCTCGCTGCCGTGTGGGCACCTTGTCCCGGCCCTGCTGTGGGACCCAGTCCGCGCCGAGCTCCTCAGCCTGAACGCTCAGGCCCCCCTGAGCCCCTCCCCGTTTTTGGAAGAATGACTTCTTCTCACCCCAGATGTATGGTCGGCAGCTGCGGTGGCACCTTCCCTCCGGCCCCGTGGTCCCCAGGTTGAGCCAGCTCCTAGGAGCCGTCTGAGGACCAGGCTCTGCAGCGCCGTCCCTGTGGGCAGCGGCCGGGTGCGCCCAGCGTCCCCAACCCAGACGTTCCTGCCGCGCGTCTGATTTGGAGTCTAAGGTGGAGAACGCGCGTGAGGCTTGAGAGGGTGGACGGAGGAGGCGCCCCTCCCCGCCGGGGTCTGAGTGCCTGGGGAGCCCATGTCCAGCCAGCCGTTCAGCGGCCCTCTGGCCGGAACCGCCAGGCAAACTGCACTGGGCCTGGGGGAGCTGGGCTGCCCCTGCCACCCTGGTGGGGCAGCCCTGAGGGCCCGGCGCTGGTGCCATGGGGTCGGGAGAGAGTCGCCGCCCGAGGACCCCGGTGGGCCACCTCCTTGTCTGAGCGCCCGCCGTGACCCCCGCGGTAGCACAGCCAGCACCTTACGGGGCAGGGGATGTCGAGTCACCCAGCAGCTGAAGAGCGCGCCCACACCCACTGAGCGCCTCCGTACGGCGGGGTCCTGGCCGTTGCTGGGCTGAGCACACTCGGTGCTGCCCGTGGCGGGCCTGTCAGTCTCGGGGAGTGGGCACGAGAGCCCTCTCGCCGGGAGGCCCTGGAGTGGGCGGGGAGGTGGGCAGGCTGCCGGTCATCACGCCTGGTGCCCAGCTCCGCCGTGTGTCAGCTGCGGGGCCCGGGCGCGTGTTCAGGGGACGCCGCAGCATGGTGACCGCCCGGGGCCGGCCCCGCGCTGGCCTGGAGTTCCCCGCAGAGTGTCACCGGACGGAAGGGACACTCTGCTCCCACTCTCACTTCAGAATGTCCCCGTGTCTCGTGCTGCTCTGGCTGAGAGGGCTCAGGAGGTTGCTGTGGCAGAGCTGGGGCCCATCGCTAACGTCGGCCCCCGAGACCCGGCCCAAGGTGTGGCTCGAGCCCCTCAGTTCAGGGGGCACGGGGGGACTGTGGCTGGATGCCTGTGGTTTCCGCCCGGCACTTTGGAAGGGCAGGGCGCCGTCCTCCACCCGCGGCTCCCTCTGTGGGGCCCACCGCTCACGGACCCCCCAGTCTCCCACAGGTCTGACGAGGCCCGAGGCTGTTTGTCCCCCTTCCCGCCTGGTGACCTGGTTCCGATTGACCCGGGCAGTCCCCGGAGGGTCTCAGGTTACTGGCCCTCCCTCTAAAGCCCCCTGAAAACCCTGGTGTCACAGCAGGATCTCCAGGAGGTGGCTGGCGCCAGCCCAGGCCTGGGACACTGCCCAGTTCACGGGCGTCCCTGAGGGCCACGGGCAGGGCCTGCGGCCCCCGGTGGTGGCCTGGGCTGGGCCGTCAGGTGGGCCCCGGTAGAACCCGTGCTGATGAAAACAATGACAGCAACAAACCCGAAACTTCCCAGATGCCAGAGGCTGCAGCTGGCTGCTTTCAGTTTTACTGTCACTTTGGGAAGGAATTTAAACTGTGTGACTGTTGGCCTATTGAGCTTCATCCCGCGTGATCCCGTCCCTGCCTGTGGTTTCTCATTTTCTAAACCTCATTTTTCTGCTGTCAGGATCCCCCTGTGCTCTACTGCCTGACGGCCCTGAGGGGCCCGGGCAGGGCTGGTCGGCATGTGTGGGAGCTCGGCTGCCCCCAGGGGCCTCCTGCAGGGGCGAAGGTCCCCCAGGTGTGTCCTGCATCCCTGCCTCCCCCAGCTGTGGCCCTGGTCCGGGCGGCGTGCAGAGCTGGGGCCCCAGACGTGGGGTGCCAGGAAGGAAACGCCCCCGCCTGAGGACTTGGCGTGGGGTGACTGGGGGCCTCTGGGGAACGCCTGCTCCCCACAGCATCCAGGAGGGCTCCTCCCAGGGCCCGAAGGACGTGGCTGTGCGCTGCTGTGAACCTAGTTCTGTCTGACTTTAAACGCTGATAAATTAGGGAGAGAGAGACAGAGACGGAGAGGGACAGAGAGAGAGAGAGAGAAGAGCCTGAGCGTCCAGCTCCAGGCCCCAGGATTCCTGTTCGTCGATGCAGAAACGCAAACATCAGAGCCACCTGCGACTCCCGCGTGGGTGAAGCACCTGCTCCTGACACAGCGACATCCTTCTTGCCTGAACGTCGTGGAGCATCGTCTGTGGTTCTGTTCGCCTCTTTAACCTGGACGAGAATCGGGAGGGGCTGAGCGCGCGTCCCCTTGATTTTCCCGCCTTTCTGCAGGCGCCCTGCCCGGCGTAAATGACAGCGAGTGTTCTTAAGCCGCTTGTCTTTGTCTGCGTCTTTCCAAAGCCCTCAGCCTCTTAGGGCCCTGCCCAGGTCAGGCCCAGTGACTGTGTCAGGAAGGGCAGCGGGGGCAGCTGGTGGCTTTCGTTCCCCCCAGACCCCGAGGAGCCTGCAAGTGCCCCGGGAGCAGCAGGGGTATTGGCTGCACCCTGTGGACCGAGGTGCGTGCCTCTGAGGACGTGGCCTTGTGCCCTCCGTCCCAGCTGGGGGCTGGCCTCGAGGCAGCTGGCGAGGGCCCTGCAGCTTGGGCTCAGGGCTGCCTGCAGCCTTTAGGGTAGGGGTGTCGGGGCAGAGGCATCCGCAGCCGGATGGCCCACGGTGTCCCCGGCCGTGGGGGTCAGCGTCTGAGATGGCGGGGGCAGGGGGGCTTGGCCTGGAGGGCGCGCTCTTCCCGCCTTTTCTGTGCACCGACTGTGCACGGGGCCCGGCGTGTTCCCTGCTGGATTTCAGGGGCCCACATGCCTCCACGAACAGTCCCTACCGTTTCTGCAGCAGCCAGGGCTCTGGGCTCCTGGTGAGCCGCATGGGAGCCCCTGCCTGTCTGCTGGCCGCAGAGGTGACATCCCTTGGGTGATAACTCCGGCATCCCTGGATTTAAGGCTAGGCTTCAGATTTGTGGGTTCCATTGTCTTCTTTCCTGGCTTGTCCTGTCCCCCAGCAGACATGCGCTGCTCAGGCCGACTCTCTGCCTGCCTCCTCACCGTGGCCAGTGGCCCCAGGGCTGCTGGCTGCGGGGGGAGGACCCCAGACCCTGGGAGTTGCAGTCTCACCCACAGTCCCTGGTGGTGGAAGGAGCTGCCGAGGGCCGTGCAGGGAGCTCGGGGCTGAGCAGAGGTAGGATGGTGTGACGGTCTCTGAACACAGGTGTTCCTGAGCAAGCGGGCGTCTCCCGTCCTGCTGCCAGACAGTCCCTGAGGAAGAGAGTGCCCCTTGCTTCATGAGATCTCTTTTTAAAGACCGTGAGTGTGTGCTTGTATGCGTGTGCATATGTGTGAAGGCACGTGCACGTGTGCATGTATGCGTGTGCATGTGTGTGAACGCACGGGCATGTGTGCATGCAGGTGCATGGGTGTGCATGTGTGTGAGCGCAGGTGCATGGGTGTGTGTGTGTGCAAGTGCATGTATGCACACGTGTGTGTGTTAAATGAGGCTTCTCTGGATGGAGCATTCGTAGGGCCGGGTCTGCTGAACCTCCTGGATGCTGTGTGACCATGTGGTGCCCCGAGCGGGGAATGGCCAAGCTTGTCGTCTTGATGTTTCCTCCCGTCTGCTTCCATCTCACTGGAGCTTTCACTTCAGAACGTCCCCCACCCCCCGCCCGCCGTCCCCGTCCCTCTCCTTCCCATGTACGCACACGTTCCCAGAGACTCGGGGCCCAGAGACTCGGGGCCCAGAGCCCCCTCCCGCCCGCGCCTTCTGGGCTGGACCCCAGGAGGCAGGTGCCCCTCGCTCACGGCAGCCCAAGGCACCTGGCTCCTCTGGCCTCTGCGGCAGTCAGAGCCCAGAGCCCACTGCGCCCGTGCCGCTGGGGCGCTGCTTGGTGAGGGCGCCGCACCCTCTGGGCAGGCCCCCGCTTGCCCTGCCCCCACCCAGCGTGATCTCACCTGCCTGCTTGCGTGTCGGGACCCCGCCGGCCGAGCCGGGCATGTCCGGGTGGAGCTAACCACGTTGCACTGGCCCCTTTGCTGGATGGTGGGGTCTGAGTGGCCCGAGTCCCGCTAGGATCTGGGTTCTGATTTCCGCCTCCAGACACGTGGGCCCTGGCTTGTCTGCGCTCAGCTCGGGGCTCGGGGCTGGGCACCCCAGGCCTGACGGGGAAGCAGAGAGGGCACGGCCTTGGGGTGCAGGCTGGCACCTGGGCGATGAGCTCATGGCTGAGCAATGAGGCGTAGTGACTCATGGCCCCGGGGGCCCCCAGGGGTTCTGGCCCCTCTGTGGCGAAGGCTGCTTCTTGCCGTCGTCCCGGGAGCCAGAGGATCCCAGGGCTCCTGGGTCGGAGCCGAGGTGGGCGGATGTGCCCACACCACCTCCCTCACACAGCCCTTCTGAATGTCCCCTCTGGTCCCCCCAGGAGCTCTGAGGGTGCATCTCACCGCGCGGTGCCCCTCAGGGCTTCAGGAGCATGTGGGTGAGCGCGGCTGGGGGCCGTGGATGTGCTGCGTGATGGGGTGGCCTCCCCAGACAGGGGCTGAGGAGACTGGGGGAGGTGGGCCACCCTCACCCACCGGGTGCAGGTGGTGACCGGCTGGGCGTGGCCAGGGCTGGGACTTGAGATCAGGAGACTTCACGACACGGGTGTCATATGCTCTTTCTTCTTTAGTCTTGGGACCAACTAGATTCCTTAACTTTTTTTTAACTTTTGTTTATTTATTCACATAGCATTAAAACTAACCATTTAAAGTGAACAATTTGGAGACATTTAGTACATTCACCATGTCATACAACCATTGGCCCTGCAGTTGGAGAACATTCTTGCCATGGAAACCCCGTACCCCCTGGCGGCCACTCTCCCCGCCCAGCGCCCAGCTCCCCCTTATCTGCTTCCTGTCTCTGGATTCGCCTTCTCTTGACATTTCACGTGGATGGAATCCTACAGCGTTTGTCCTTTTGCGTCTGGCTTCTCTCGCTGAGCATCATGTTTCCAGGCTCATCCACGTTGGAGAGTGTCAGTGCTTTGTGGGGTTTTCTGTTTGTTTTGTTTTAATGGCTAAATGATACTCCGGTGTAGGTCCTTTCACTTTTAAAACATTTTCTCGTGTATCTGAACTGTCTCTGGACTTGGGACTCTGGACTCACGACTGGCTTTCCCTAAAAGCACCCAGGTTGTGTCTGAGGGTCCTTCTCTTGCGAGTCCCGCGGGAACGTGTGTGCACAGCACCCCGGCGACAGCCTCCTGAGGACCCTCAAGGATGGAGGGGTGTTTTCTGCTCACCAGCGCGGGGCTCGCAAGGCGCGGGCAGGTGGAAGGATGGTCGCTGCGGGGAGCGGCAGAGCAGGTTAGGTGGAGACTTCCCGCCGGCACGCGTGGCTGGCCCAGGGGTGTCTTCCTTCACGATCCTCCGTCCACTCGTTCGTCCACCTGTGTGCGCAGCGTGGCTGGAGCTGCATCCGGGGGCCTCAGTGCCGGGTCGCCCCGCCCGTGGTCCCTGGTGGGGCTGGAGGCGGCGTCTTCCAGCTTTAAGCCCTGAGCCGATGAACAGGCTGCGAGCAGGCGACCAGGCCCCACAGCCGTGGTGAAGCCCCTGGGAGGAGGGAGGGGGCGGGTGGGGCGGGGAGCGCAGTGCCTCTTGGGCCCAGGTCGCTTTTGTGCAGCCAGGTTCACTGCTGGGTGTCTGGTTCCCCGTCCCCAGCATCTCGAAGGCACTGTCTCAGCACCCCTTGTGAGCTGCGTGGCCGTGACCGCCGCTGTGGGACCTGGGCTGCCGGCGCCCCCTCTCCACCTCCCTGGGGCTGGCTCCCGGGGTGGCTGTGTGATCCCCCCGGACGGCCGCCCCCTGTCCCCCCGCAAGGGCTCCTGCTGCCCTGCTTGTCGCTTCTACTCTGATGCTGGGGGCCGGGGAGCGTCGTGACCGTGAAGTGGGGATGTGGGCCCAGGCGGTCCCGGTTGCATCCCTCCACGTTCAAGGACCCTCCGCGGGGGCTCCCAGCTGTAGTCCGAGCGGTGGAAGGTCCCTCCTCAGCTCCAGTCACTTTGCCCCCCGCTTAGGGCAGGCGGCTTGAAGCGATCAAAGTGGCAGGAATGGGGGGGCCTCCCCACCGCTCTGGGGGCCTCAGCCACCTGCCTGGGTGCCTGGGAGGGGGTTCCAGGTGGGGTGCCCTAGGCTCCTGCCCCACCTGGCCTGTGGGAGCTGCAGAAGGGGGCTGGGCCTGTGCAGGGCAGGCTCGGGGGTCGCTCCCGGTGACCCTGGGTCCGGCTCCAAGGCAGATGGAAGCCCAGGAATGTGCAGGCGGCTGGTCCGGGCCTCGGGCCTCGTGGTGCGGCGGGTGAATCTGCTTTCATGTCTAGGCAGAGGCCACACGGAGAGAACTTCTAGGGCCGCAGACCCTTCTGGCAGAGGCCCCAGGCCTGGCCCTTTCATGGCGCAGGCCGTCAGGTCAGCGGGGACTGACCAGCCGAGGAGCTAGGGTCGCCAGGCCCTGCGGCACCGTCACCCTAACCCAGTCATCCTGCACGGCGGGCCTGCCGGACAGAGTGGGCGCCGCGGCAGGGCATCGGAAGGGACCGACACGAACGAGTGGGGAGGCCACGGCCGCCGGCTCCACTGTCTGTGACCTGCGGGGACTGTTGTCATTTGTCTTCCAGGTGGTTTCTTTGCCAGGCTGGGGCCTGACGTCCCCGGGGAGGTCACATTCCACGCACAGCAGCTTATCTGGGCTGTCCGGCAGCCTGGGAGGCGACCTGAGACAGAGCAGAGCTCTCGCGGGGGCCGAGGGCGGCGGGCATCTCCAGGCACCTCCAGTGAGCGCCTGCTGTGTGCAGGGACCGCGTGCAGCCCCGCCTCGCATTGCTCCCCGCCCGGACCCCCCCACTCAGCAGCCGCGGGGGCCGGGGGGAGGCCAGGCCCTGATGGCCCAGAGTGGGGCAGGGGGATGGATCTGATGGGGGTTCCTGCCGCCCCCAGAGGATGGCAGTGTTCTCAAGGCCCCAGTAGTTGTGCTGGGTACGCTTCTGAACCCAACAGAATTCTCCCCGAGGTCTCTGGGAGCCCCCCGGCCGCTCTCTGAGCTTTCAGTGTCTGTTACTTGAGACAGTTTTGGACGCAGGCCCAGGACTAATGCAGAGGCAGATAAGGGCCAGGCAGCCGGCGGGGCTGGACGAGGCCCGAGGTGGACAGAGGTGGACCTTGGAGGAAGGTGAGAAGGGAGGGCCGCCCCAGTGGTGCTCGGCTGGCCCTGTGGGTCCCTGGCAGGAGGTGTTGATGGAAGGCCTCGGGGACCCCACCCTTCTTGTCTTTGAAGACTTGGTCCAGTCAAGTTGCTGTCAGGTTTAAATGGAGCAGATGCCTACCAAGGGCCCAGGTGCCTGCTTCTGAGGGAAGCTGAGGGACTCGGCCTTGGAGGGGGAGGGCATCCTGCAGGGCCTGGAGCCCCGGGGATGGGCAGGCCAACCTGACCCTGGGACCCCGGGGAGGAACCCCAGGGACAGAGGGAGCGACCCCCAGAGGTGCTTCTCGTGATCTTGGCCAAGGACCAGCTCCCCCGAGGCAGCCCCGCAGGTTCTGCTGCACCCGTCTCCAGGCTCCTGTGCCTCACGCTCCTTGAAGGGCCTGGAGCAGGTCACCCAGGGCCGGACCCCTCCCTCACACCCCTGGTGGCTCCGCGCTGTGAAGACGTGACGTGGGACCCACTTGAGGTGCCCCTGGGGAGGGCACGGTCTCGTCCCCTCCTGCCCGAGGCTTGCTCACCTCTCCGTGGACGGAAGCTGCACAAATCAGACTGACCCCTTGACTGCCCGCCCGACTTCCAGAGTGATGTCAAATGTGCCGTTGAGGGCCCCCGAGAAACGCCCCCTACAGGGCACCCCGGCCCCCTTCCTGTAATGACTGCGTGAGAAAACGCCAGAAAGGTTCTAAAGAAAAACAGCAGCTTGCACAGATGTTAATCCTCTTTGAAACTTGACTTAACGGCGTAGCCAAAGAAAATAACAACAGCGGTTTCGTTTTGAAAGGGGTCACAGACTCTTTTTAATGTTTGATTTCTTTTGACCTTCTGAGTCTTGTAGAAGAACACGGAGACAGAAACATGTTGAATTTGTTCAGATGTCGGTAGGAAGTCTGGCTGGTGAGATGGAACGTTTTGGTTCAATCTTTTAAAATTTAAAAAATGCTTCATTTTTAATAGGTACATTCTGAACAGACTTGAAGGTAGTAGGTTGTCACTACTTGCCAGGTGTGCAGATGGGACCATCCGGTTCCCGAGGGAGAGGGAGACTCAGTGGACGCCCCCCCGGGCACTCCCGGACTGGGCTACTCCGGGGGCTGGGAGGGCCTCGGACGGCCCAGACGCGCCCCGGCCTTGGCGGTCTTTGGGGCTGGATTCGGGTTCACAGGCCCCTTCCCCAAGGCCTCCGTGGCCTCCTCACGGGTCCTGGGAGGAGGGGAGCTCGTCCTGCTCGTCGGGGAGCAGATCTGGGGGAGCCTCTGAGGGGCCCCAGCAGGTCCCATTCTCTGGATGTTTCTTGACACGGCGACCGGCCGCGTGCCTGCCCTGCACCTCCGGCCGCGAAGGGGCTGGGAGGCCGTCGTGCCGGCGCTGAGAAGTGGGCGTCTCGGGGACGGGCTCCGGCCTCTCCAGGAGCCCCAGCCACACGGTCGCGTGCACGGCACCCAGGGGGCGTGGCCCCCCGGTGGGGGGTGCAGCAGCCTTTCTGCCCTTTGACCCCGGCCTCGGGGAGCAGGACGCAGGTCCCCCCACGTGGGCACAGGTGCGGGGGCTCCTGAAACCGCTGCTCTCAGCTCAGAGACCGTCTGACCCCAGGTCGAGGGTGACACGTCCAAGTGGGAGGATCTGTCTGTCCTGCTCAGCCCGCACCGCGACGGGGCCCCAGAGGGCGCAGCAGATGGATTTGCAGCTCGGATCTTCTTCCTCCGCCTCCTTCCTACCAAGGGGTTGTCAATGCAGGTGGTTTGGGGTGTGTCTGCGGGGGCAGGCTGGCAGCTGGGGCGGAGATAGGGGGCGTCTTGCAGGGTCCGGAGACTACACCTTATCCCGGCCAGGGCTCCTGGGGGGTCGCAGCCGCTGGAGCCCGGCTTCCTGCGGACGCTCATCTTCGTTGGGTGGTGCTGGGATGGCTCTGGGTGTGGAACGACCCCAGGGCCTTTGAACAGCCTGTTCTAGGCAGATGGGAGCTCTGCGGTCCGTGTTACACAGACAGGCTGTAGTTTAAGAAGAACCCAGGCGTGGGAACCCTGTCAGGGCATGGGTTAGGGGATAAATCGGGGAGGCAGTGTCTGACCCCTGTCTGCAGCCGTGCCCCCTTCCCTGATGGCACGAGGTGGGAGAGGAGCTCGTGCACACCCAGGTGGGGGCCATGAGAAGGTGTGGGTGGGGTGAGGCCCCTGTGGGGGGTGCAGGCGCAGGTGAGGGTCCCAGGGAGCAGGGTGGGGCAGGAGGGGGACAGGAGGGGACACACCTCCTCGGTGCTGTGGGCCCCCCACCCTGGCCCCCAGAGGGAGTGGTTTGGTCTGAGGGCAGGCGGTCAGGGTGGGTGTGGAGGCCCAGCGTCTGGCGCTCAGCGGTGGCCACAGAACCATCCAGAAATGGCAGCCCTGTGCTTGGTGAGCACTGGGGGCCAGGGTGCTCCCCATCCTGGCAGAGGGAGCCCAGCATGGCTTGAGTGTCCGGCAGGTACGGGCCGAGCCCTGAAGCCCTGCCCAGATCCATGGCCGTGGGACAGACAGGCCGGCTCAGCGAGGGACATCTGCGGGGTCTGCAGGGGGCGGGGTCTGCAGGGGGCGGGGTCTGCTGGGGGCAGGGTGGGGAGCGTGGCCCCCTCGCTGGGGCAGACGAGGGGGGCTGACACCACTGAGGAGGTTCCCACGGGGCCAAGGGGTCGGGTGTGGCCCAGGGCAGGGGCTCCGTGGGGGTCATGACGACACGTGGTCCCCCTCGCGTGGGCGTGTGGGTGTGAATCGGAACTTCTGTGAACACACTTCCCTTCCATCACCCATAGGAGCCCCTCCTGGCAGCCCTTCTCGGGGGAGGAGCAGGACGGGTGGCCTGGTCGAGGGCCAGCGTGGGACGTACTGGGGCCCCGGCTTTCCTTCTGGGGGTGCCCTGTAAAGCCAGGATGATTCGGGGCCCTTGCAGACAACGTCCTCTGAGAAGGAACGTTTTCAGAGGGAATTCATCTCCAATCTGACCTGCAGTGCTCCCATGTACTCTGTCATCTTGTTGGTGACACTTGATTTTAACCTTTCGTTGATTTCCTTGGGCCACGTGGGTGGGGACCTGGTTTGAGAAGCGACCTCTCAGGAAGGGGGGGCCCCTTCATCCTCCAGTGGAATGCGGCACGGAAGCAGCCGCTCTCCGTCCTGGACCCCGTCCAGCCGCGTGGAGGGGGAACGGCCCACGTGACGCAGGGTGGGCTGTGAAGGGGGCTGTGCCTGGCGCCCCAGTGAAACAAACCATCTTCAGATGAATCAACTTTCACTTTTATAACTTCCTGCAGACCACATTTCTCGTGATTTTAAAGCTTAATGGGATACCCATTTTCAACTTTCCTCTGGAACAAGAGAGGCTGTTAATTAGGGGACAAGGTCGCCTTTGTTGGACGCAGCCCACGCCCACCCAGGCTGCAGCCGGGAAGCGGCCGTTAGAGCTGATGGTGTGTCCCCGAGCGTCCATCCGCAGCAGCTCCAGGCCGAGAAGGACTGTCCCCTCCCAGGTTTGGGCCAGCCTAGCTGCCCGAGTTCTGGAGGTGGGATGTGTGTCACACACACACACGCACACACACAGATGCACATGCACACGCCCCGGGTGGGGACTCCCAGAGCCGGCTCACGGGTGCGGCAGCCGTGGGAGTGGGTGCGCCGGCGGTCCATCCTGCCCTTTCGGCAAACCCCTCCTTTCCCTCCTCCAGCTTCTCACGGCCCCGCCAGCCCCAGCCTAGGGCTCTGCTCTCCTCTAGGGCTGGTGTGTCTGGCTTGGGGGGCAGCTCTTCCCCAGGAGAGGAGGGGAGGGCCGCGGGGCTTGAGCCTGACCGCGGCCCCTCTGTGCTCGGCCTTCCGCTGGCCCCGCGCAGCGTGCCTCAGTGGTTGTTCTCTGGAAGCGGCGGTTTGCTTGCTGACCTGCGTGGGCAGGTCTGTCCCTGCAGCTGGAAAAAAACGACTCAGATGCCTCCGTACGTGGTGACCCAGGGCTCCCGGGCAGTTTGGGGTGAGGGCACTGAGCACAGAAAGCGACAGTCCCCGTGTGGAAACGCTTGTGTCATCTTGCATGACTGTGACATTTTTACTGTATTTTATAAAGTATTGGCCGCGACAGGTCAGGGGAAGCGGGTCCTGGCCGGCGGGTTGAGAAGCAATGGTCTGAAGGTCCCCATGTTAAGAAGGAAACTGCAAACATCAGGCTGTCATTCAAGACAAGGTCGGTGGCATCACAGTGTGAGGGCAGGGGGGAGCTAGTCAGAAGGAAGCCTGTGCCCCATAACAAAGGGGGCCGGCAACCCGTACCCCAAACGTGGAAGAACAGGGCTGGATGGAGGAGGGACCCCCGAACGTGGAGATGCAGGTGCTGCTGGTCGCAGGGGCAGGGCCCACCTCAGAGCAGGCAGGAGATGCAGAGCGGATGAGGGTCCAGCGGCCGCTGTGACCAATGACCACAAAGTCAGTGCCTTAAAACTACGCAGATTTATTCTCTCAGAGCTCTGGAGACCAGAAGTCTGACGTGGGTCTAGTTAGGTTAAAATCAAGATGTGGGCAGGGCTGATCCTTCCCGAGGCTCCAGGGGAGAATCCGTTTCCTGCCTTTTCCGGCTTCTAGAGGTGCCCGCGTCCTTGGCTCTCTGGGCCCCTCCGCCTTCAAAGCCAGTGACACCAGTCCAGTCTTTCTCGTGATGCCATCTCTTTGGTTGTGGCTCTTCCGCCTCCCTCTTCCCTACTTAAGGACGCTTGTGAGTCCAATGGGCCTGTCCAGATAATCCAGGATCGTCTCCTTATTTTAAGGTCAGCTGACCAGTAGCCTTAATCCACCGGCACCTGAATTCCCTGCAGTGTTCACAGACCCCGGGAACAGCATGTGCGTGTCTTGGTGATTCTGATTCTGTCTGCCCCGCCCTCTGGCCCACGTGCAGAATACGTTCATCTCCTGCCTGCACCCTGCGTGGAGGAAACACGAAACACGCCATCCCCACTGCAGGGTTGGCAGTGCCGGGGGCATGTGGATCCCGTGTCTTCATCGGAAGGTCTTGACCCTTTCTGTTACCCACATTCTGGGAGCTTACGTCTTTGACCCCATGACCCCATTTTTGGGAAGCACTTCCTGTCAGGACGTCAGTTCAGCAGCATTAGAGCAGCCAGACCAGACAAGACCCACTGGGACCCAGCGCCTGTGCCTCCCGGTGGGCCGGTGAGCCGGCTGGAGCTGGGTCCCCTCAGGCTGGCCTGGAGGGTCCCAAGGTTCAGAGTCACCGGGGGTCCGAGGGTGGGGACAGAGGAGTGGGTGTCACCGAGCTGTGGGCGGGAGGGGCTGCTTCCTGGGCCTTTGTGCATCACAGCATGTACGATACTTTTATTCTTTGAAAGGACCCCACAAAGTGAACTTTTTGGTTCCATTGCCACCGGGTCTCCCATCCCTGGGTCTGTGGCTCCCCCCAGTGGCCGGTCCCCCTCATGACAGCCCTGCGCCCGCGGGACCTGGGGCGTCTTCCACGCACAAAGCCTGTTGACAGCAGAGCACGGGACAGTCCTGGACGCACGGGGGGAGCTCAGCTAGGGGCTTAGGAGGCAGTTTATCTGCACCGAGCCTGGCGTTTGAAGGGTGCTCAGGACGAATGAGCCTGAGCGGGATTTACAGGCTCCGGCTAGGAGTTCAGCCGGAAGGGAGAGGGGGAGCCTGGTGGACCGTGGTGTCGGGACGCCTGCCCGTGAGAGTGGAGCCCCGAGCTGATCCTGCCACCCGTCCATGTGGCCGGCGGCCCTGAAAGGGCAGGAAGCAGGGCCCGCGGGTGGGCTGGCGGGTCTCCTGCCCCTGGTTCTTGGGACATCTCAGGCGGCAGAGAAGGAGATCATGGCCCAAACCAGCTGTCTGTTTCGTAACTGTTCTGGCACCAACTTACCAGTGACGTTTTCTGGATCCTGGGTGGACTTGATTGCATCCTCCAAGCAAGTGCCATTCGATGGTGGGGCACGGCGGGCGGCGGGGGCGGTGAGCAAAGGATCCAAAGCCATGGGGGTCAGGGGCTGAGATGTCCCTCCCTTTGGCTTCTCAGCCCGTGGAGTGGACCCCTGAGTGGGTGGCCCGTGCAAGGGGCGGCATGGGGTCCCCGCGCTCCGACCAGGGCCGACTCTCCCGCTGGGGTCTTAGCTGCGTGGAGCCCTCCCAACGGGCAGCCGGGCACGCGCTCTCTCTGCTTCCCCACCTGAGGCCAGAGCAAGGCGACCCTATTGTCCTGACCCCAGGGGGCAGCTGAGGCCCCTGTAGGTGAGGTCGCGTTCTTGCGACACAGATGGACGGTGACCAGAGGCCGCCTCTGGGAGAGGCCACCGTGGCGCCTTGACCTTCGCCAGGGGCCTGGGCAACCTGCATAGGCGGCTGTAACCAGACCACGTCCTCGTCTCGTGCCCAGCCGAGGGTTCACCTGGGGAGGGGACAGAGCGGGCAGTGGTGACCCCCAGCCTTCGCTCTGCCCCCGAGGGCCTTGGCGTCCTGTGAGTGATCGTGACCCAGTGCACAGGCGCCCAACCAGGGACTGTTTCCACCACGGATGTGGGACCAGCGCTGGGGGCAGGCAGGTCACAGGGCGGCAGCCCAACCACAGGGGAAAGCCATGGTGCTCTGGGTGGGCTTGCTGACCCCCGTCCCTTGCCCGCCCCCACTGTTCCCACCCTGGGGGTCTCCTGGGGTGGTCATCACAAATAACCACACACTGTAGTGGCTAAAACAACAGGGTCTGGGTGGGAGATGGCTAAGCCAGGGCTGACCCGGAGGACAGTCCAGGCAGGGGAGGGCCCAGCGCACGTGTTGCACCAGAACACAGGAGCCGTCCCACAGAGGCGCACCCACCCCTGTCCTTAAAATAAATCCGTGCAGTGCCCTCGCGTGGGCCGGTCCTGCCCAGGCACCCAGCCCGGCCACCTTGGGCCACCACCCTGAGTCTGGACGCCACTGGACACTGCCCACACACTCGACCGCACGGCGCCCATGTGAAGCAAACCATCAGCTTTCCCAGTCCCTGCACCTTCCTCTTTCTCCTTATTCTTCATTGTCTGTGAGTTTTGTGTTCATAATTTTCAAAAACGTATGCCAAGAGCAAGGATCAGGTAACCCGCGGCCATGCTGCACCCCGTTTATGTTGTCACGGTCACCGTGGGGATCACCCGTCCTTGCCTGGCACCCTCCAGCCTGGCCGGGTCCTCGGCCCCCCTCCCTGGCCCCCTACACCTCCTCTGTGGTTTGGGGTCCTCTTGCATCGGGCAGCAGCGTCTTGGCTGGCCCTCCGGTGGACGAGCACGCCTGGGCCCTCTTCCCCGAGGGCGCGGCTCTGTGAGATGAGTGAGGGTCCCGCCATCGAGGAAGTGCTTGTGGACGTGAAATCGGTAGGGCAGCTGTGCAGCCCCCGGGGCGTCGGGCTCCCGCCTTGACTGGCCGGGCCGTGAGTCCCGGAGCGTGGCGCCTGCAGGGAGCGTGACCCTAACCAGGGTGGGCACAGGTGGGGGCCAAGCAGGCCACCGCCTCCCCGCCCCTCCCGTGGGAAGCTGGCCGCGGGAGCCTGCCCTCCAGCCCTCCGTGAGAAATCTAGTTAATGAGCAGCCGTCAGGCCCTTAGAAACTAATCGGGCTGCTCGCTGCTTTAAAGGTCCCCTCGGGTCCTTTGCGTCCTTTCTGCTCCCCCCTTGGCCCGCGCCTGCAGGAGCCCAGCTCCCAGGTGTTGGGGGGCCCTCGAGATGCTGGGAGCCCCTGGCCGGGGCCTCCTGCCCCCCCAGCGTGTTCTCATGGGTTCTAGAAGGTCACGGGGGGGTTGGGGCTGCCCTGTGCCTCTATGAGGGGGCGGTGGGGACGTGTCACTGAAGAACGGAGCAGTGACGTGACGCTCTGCGGCTCCGAGTCGCTGGGACGCTTGGTGGAAACACTAGTCAAATACTAATTTCCTGGGTCAAGAGCCTTCATTTGAAACGCTGGCCCCCTTGTGCCCCGTCCTATGTGTCACGGACACGACACTGAAGCTGCAGACACTAGAGGACTCTGCAGCTGCTAAAGGACCTAGGTCTCACGGTGACATCGGCTTTGGTTGACCTCAAGACTCCTGGAAAGGGGACCGTCCTCCCCGCAGGCCATCAGGGGCCGCCTGTCCCCTCCTGGGTGGCCAAGCAGGTGTCTGGCCTTTCCACGGGGAAGGCCACGTCACTGCCCAGGACTTCGGTGCCCGCGTGCGGGGAGCCCGCTTCCCCGGGGGCTTCGGGGACGCTGCTGCGTTTATCATCTTCCGAGAGGCGCCCTCCCTCTGCCCCGCGTCCTGGTCTGGGCGCTCACCCCGTGTGTCCCTTGCTCTCCCAGCTGGTTCTGTTCCTTCACATCCTCTTTGTGGTGGACTCTTCCTGCCCTGAGGCTGACCCATCTTCAGCGCCCAGAGCAGGGCTGGGCACACAGTAGGAGCTCAGTGCGTGTTTGTTGAATGAAGGAAAGGACGATGTCCCACGAGGTGAAGAATTAGGGTTGTGGCTACACGTTGGGCCCCGAGCCGGAGCGTCTTTGCTCGCCGCCCCCGCTGGGCACCGGCCCACCTCCTTTCCTTCCCTGGGCTCCTGATGTGATGGAGGATGGTAGTGAGGTTGATGCCTACCAGGGCAGGAGTGTGGTCCAACGTGCCTTGTGCAGAACGAGCGCCCCGTGAGTGTCAGCCACGAGCCCGCAGAGCTGAGCACGGGCAGCTCTGTGGATGAGCCAGGCCTCCAGGCCCAGAGAGGCCCCCGGGCACAGAAAGAGTGGGAGGGGAACCTTAAGCTCATTAAAAGTAACAACCTGGGTTTTGTGAAAGAGGCTTTGTGATAAGCTTGAAAAACAACACTAGCAGCAAAGATGACCAGTGACCATATCCCTGGTTTTTTAAAAAATGGCAAATACTCCCTTAGAAAATGAGTAAAAGTTCATAGGAATTTATAAAGGAAAGAGGTATTTTCATTGATATATTCAAAACCTCAATCTCAGGAACAGTCAAATAAATGCAAATTAAGTAGCGTTTAGGGTTGTGTGGTTTGAAAAAGGTGACACAGTCTCCCTTCGTTCTTTTTTTAAACAGCTTTATTTAGCCATAATTCACATGCCATAAATTCACGAACTTAAAGTGTACGATTCAGCAGTTTTTAGCGTGTTCAAAGATGTGTGCAACCATCACCACAGTCAATTTTAGAACATCTCTATCACTTCAGAAAGAAGCCTTTAATTTTGTCACGTGCAACAACGTGGATGGACTTGGAGGGCGTTATGCTGAGTGAAATAAGTCAGACAGAGAAAGAAATACTGTGTGATATCACTTATATGTGGGATTTAAAAAATGTGACAAACTAGTGAATATAACAATAAAAGAAGCAGACCCACAGATGTAGAGAACAAAGTAGTGGTCACCAGTGGGGAGAGGGAAGGGAGGAGGGGCAAGATAAGGATAGAGGATTAAGAGGTACAAACTATTTAGGTATAAAATAAGCCATAAGGATATATTGTACAACACAGGGGTATAGCCAATAGTTTGTAACTCTAAATGGAGTATAACCTTTAAAACTGTGAATCACTGTATTGTACATCTGTAACTTATATGATATTACACATCAACTATACTTCAGTAAAAAAAAAGAAACCTTTTAGCTGTTACCACTTCCAGCCCTAACCAATCACTAATCTACTTTCTATAGATTTCCCTATTCTGTCTATTTCATGTAAATGGAATCACCTATATGTGACCTTTTGTGTGTGACTTCTTTCACTTGAACGTCACGTGTTCAAGCTTCATCCATGTTGTGTCGCGTGTCAGGACCTCACTCCTTTTGGTGGCTGAGTCACACTGCGAAGTGTGGATGGACCCCCTTGTGTATCTGTTTGCCAGCTGGGGAACACTTGTATTGTGAATAGTGCTGTTGTAAACATTCGTGTACAAGATGTTGTGTGGACGTATGCTTTCATTTCTCTTGGTATGTATCTAGAGTGGAATTTCTGGGGCATAAGGTAACTCTGCTTAATCACTCAAGGAACTGCCAGACTATTTTCCAAAGCGTCTGCCGCATCTTACACTCCGGCCAGGAGAGGATGAGGGTTGTGATTTCCCCACATCTTGCCAGCACTTGTGATTACGTTTTTGATTCTAGCCATCCTCGTGGGTGCGAAGTGTATCTCATTGTGGTTTCCATTGGCATTTCCCAGATGACTGGTGTTATTAAGCATCTTTTCATGTGCCTGTTGGCCATTTGTATGTCTTTTTTTTTGGATGTGGACTACTTTTAAAGTCTTTATTGAACTTGTTACAGTATTGCTTCTGTTTTTTGTTTTGGTTTTTTGGCCTCGAGGCATGTGGGATCTTAGCTCCCCGACCAGGGATCGAACCTGCACCCCCTGCATTGGAAGGCGAAGTCTTAACCACTGGACCGCCAGGGAAGTCCCCATTTGTATGTCTTCAGTGAAGAAATGTCTATTCAGGTTCTTTGCCAATTTAAAAAAATTGGATTGTCTTCCTATTGTTGGGTTGTAGGAGTTCTTTTTATATTCTAGATACACATCTCTTGTTGGATATGTGATGTGCGGATATTTTCTTCCATTCTGTGGGTTGTCTTTTCACTTTCTTGTGTCCTTTGAAGCATAAAAGTTTTCAATTTTGATGAAGTCCAATTTAGCTATTTTTTTTTCTCTTGTTGCTCAGACTTTTGGTGTCATATCTAAGAATCCTTTGCCAAATCCTAGGTCATGAAGACTTATTCTATGTTTTCTACTAAGAGTTTTATAGTTTTAGTTCTTATATTTAGGTCTTTGATCCATTTTAAGCTAATTTTTGTTTATGGTGTGAGGTAAGGGTTTAACTGCATTCTTTTGCCTGTGGCTGTCCAATTGTCCCAGCGTCATTTGTTGAAAATACTATTCTTTCCCCACTGAATAGTTTCGGCAACCTTGTCAAAAGTCAGTTGACCATAGATGTGTGAGTTTATTTCAGAGCTCTCAAATCTGTTTCACTCATCTATCTGCCTGTCTTTGTTCCAGTACCGTGCTGTCTTGGTTACTTAGCATTATAAAAGGTTTGAAGTAGGGAAACGTGATTCCTCCAGTTTTGTTCTAACCCTACACAATGTTCTAACCCAATACTGTGAACAACTGTATTTTAACAAATTATATAACTTAGATGAAATGAACAAATTCCTAGAAAGACACAAACTACTGAAATTCAATAAGAAATAGACTATTTGAATATATCTATAACAAATGAAGAGATTGAATTAGTAATCCCAAAACTTCCCATAAAGAAAAGACCAGCTTCACTGCTGGATTTTACCAAACATTTAAAGAAGAATTAAAACCAGTTCTTCACAAACTCTTTCAAACGATATGAGAGGGGGGAACATTTCCCAGCTCATTTTATGAGTCCAGTATTACCTGGATACCAAAACCATACAGATATCACAAACACAAAAAACTACAGTCCAACGTTTCTTACAACACAAAAATCCTTAAAATACTAGCAAACCAAATTCAGCCACATAGAAGAAGAATTATACATCATGACCCAGTGGGCTTTATCCCAGGAATGAAAGTTTGGTTTAATGTCTGAAAATTAATGTAATACATCAAATCAACAGAATAAAAAATAAAAATCACATGATCATCTCAATAGACACAGAAAAGGCATTAGAGAGAATCCAGCACCCTTTCGTGATAAGAACATTAAAAAAACTAGGAAAAGAAGGGAACTTCCTCAAGCCAATAAAAGGCATCTCGAAAAACCCATACCTAACATCGAACTTACTGGTGAGAGGCTGGACGCTCCCCCGAAGATTGGGGACAAGACAAGGACACCCCCTCTCACCACTTCTATTCAGTGTTGTACTCTGTTCACAGATGACGTGATCTTATATATGTAAAGTCTTAAGGAATCTGCTAAAAAACTGTTACAACTAACAAATAAATTCAGCAAGGTTGTAGGATGCGAGATCAATATTAAAAAAACCAATTGTATTTCTCAATAACTTGCAATGAACAATCCAAAAATGAAATTGAGACAAAATTACATTTACAAAAGCATCAACAAGAGTAAAATATTTAGGAATAAATTTAACAAAGAAGTGCAAAATGTATACTGTGAAAACTTAAAAAAACAACATAGAAAGAAATTAAGGAAAAACATCCCATGTTCACAAATTGGAAGACTTAACATCGTTAAGACGGCATCACTCCCACAAACAACCTCCGGCCAGTACAGCTCCTACCCGATCCCAGCTGACGTCTTTGTAGGAATTGGCAAACCGATCCTAATATCCATATGGAATTTCAAGGCACCCAGAATAACACTCTTGAAAAAAGAAGAACAAAGTAGAATAACCCCTTGGTTCTTAAAGGAGTTTTTAGAGCCTGTAAACGTATCTGCTTTGCCTTGGGGTGTAGGTTGGATGATTCCTGTAGAGTCTAAAACCTGACTGAGAGAAACACGTTTAGATCTTTGTTTTGTGAAAGTGAACCTAAATGACACCAAGTAAGAGAAATCGGCGACTTTGCTGCCTGCTGGGTGCTCAGGGAAGGCGGGAGCCACTCCCAGCCGTGTGGCGACCTGCCAGGGGCTTTTGAAGGCTCGGCAGAGATAACACCCACGTGTGGCCCCGGGGATGGGACGTGCCTGGAAAGCAGTTCTTACCACCCTCTGCTGCGTCACCTGCCTTTCCAGAGACGAAGCTGGTGGAGAGAGTGTTCCAGGCGGACACAGGAGGAGAGCTTTACTTTCCGCATGAACTTTTCTCATGGGAACATTTCAAACCTGCAGAAAAGTCGGAAGGACAGTGTGGGGTTTGCTCACGTACTTCCTTCACCGCGGTTGCCCTTGGCCTCCAGGTCTGTCCCTGTCTGTACCCAGGGGCGTGCACACCCGCACACCGTGTCCACGTGTGCATCCACACTCACAGCCCCGGGCAGGTGCACGCGCTCCTTGGGGACGTGAGCGCCGCGTCCTGACCCGTGTCCTGGTCGTGCACGTGCGCCCCCTGTCCACCTGTCCTCTCTCGTACAGGCCACGTTCAAGGGTCCTCCAGGTCCCAGTAACGTCCTTTATGAAGCTGGCCCGTCTCTGCCCGGTGGCCCTGGGGGCATCAAGGAACCACGTGGCACTTGGCGGCCGTGGCTCCTCTGCCTCTGAGTTTAGAGCCGCCCCTTCCTCCTCATCTTTCCTGACGTGGGCGTTTTTGGAGAGTCCGGCCGCTGTCCCGTGAAACGCCCTGTCTGACTTGTCCAGCTGTTTCCTCGTGTTTGGATTAAGGCTTCGGGCGCGCACCCTGGACAGGCAACCGCGTGTGCTCCGCGTGGCCCTCCCTCGGGAGGTGGGAGGGCGCGGTGTCTGGCGGTCATTGGGTGGCCCTGGGGAGGTGCCTTTTCCCCGAGATGTGTCGACGTCTTGAGAATCTCTGCTCCCAGCCACCTTTCACCTCCACTGCCGACCCCTCCAACCGGGGTCTCCACCTGCCACGCTCACCTCCCCAAGGGCCGGCTCCGTGGGGGCCGGAGGGTCCCCTGTGTTCTGTCACCCCAGACCAGTGGTGGGGTTGTGGGAACAGCCCACCCAGCTGAGTGCGGGGCGACGCTTGGTGTTGATCTGGGAACCAGAGGGTTCCCGTGGGCTCCACTGTTACCGTGGAGGAATCTGGGTCTGGGCTGGGACAGCCTCCTTCCCACCAGGCAGCACCTCCCCTGCCCGCTCTGCCCAGGCAGCGGGGTCTCGGCCCTCGCGGGAGCTGGGGGCTCAGCTGAGGGGGTGCACCTGGCGACCTGAACCCGGGTCTCCACTCTCCACACTGGGACGAAGTGGGTTAAAGGACACCTGAGGGCGGAGGGGGAGGGCTGGACAGCCTGGTGGTTAAAGATTAGACGGTGTCGCAACGTCCCCGCTGCCCACGGTCCTCATGTCTGTGTGCTCGGCTCTCACTGGCGGTGTGGCCAGGCGGGTCCTCGGGTGACCAACACCCAAGGGGAGGGGAGGCACCCGTGGGCCTTGACCTGTAGCCCCGGCTGCCCGGCCACCTCATGCCACTTAATCTTCACAGCAACCTGAGGGCGGGCAGTGGCCACAAGGAGAGGCCCGGGCAGCGCAGGAACCTGGCCAGCGGTCGGCACAGAGCTTGTCGTCAGCAGGCCCAGCAGCAGGACCTTCAGTGGGCATCTCAAGAGCTGTGGCCTTTATCACTGTGGCTCAAAAAAGTCACCATGAAACACAGGGTTGGGGCAGAACGTTTGGACACTTTGAACAGTTAAAAACAGAAAGATGAGAAGGTGTGTTCCATTCTGGAAGGGCTGTAAACGTGTCCACAATGTACGGGTCTTTTTCTTTTTAATTTTTAAAACTTTATTTATTTATTTTTGGCTGCATTGGGTCTTCGTTGCTGCACGTGGGCTTTCTCTAGTTGTGGTGAGCGGGGGCAACTGTTCCTTGTGGTGCGTGGGCTTCTCATTGCAGTGGCTTCTCTTGTTGCGGAGCACAGGCTCTAGGCGCACGGGCTTCAGTAGTTGTGGCATGCGGGCTCAGTAGTTGTGGAGCACGGGCTTAGTTGCTCCATGGCATGTGGGGTCTTCCCGGACTAGGGCTCGAACCCGTGTCCCCTGCATTGGCAGGCGGATTCTTAACCACTGCGCCACCAGGGAAGTCCCCACAATGTACGGGTCTTTACTGGACGTGCTGCCGCCCTGGGGGCTGTCCCCGGCATTGGGTGCTGGGACTGTGGTTTCCCAGGCCTGCTCCTTGGAGGCCGAGGACACCTGCCTGGGCTGGCCAGCTCCTCACAGGCCCACGCGTCTTGAATGGTCTCTAGTGTCTGGTCCTCGAGGGAGGAGCAGGAGAGGTGACCCTGGGCGACCTGAGGAGGGGTCCCTGCAGGACACTGCTGGCCTGGGGAGCATGGGGGCGGGGATGGTCTGAGGGATGGGCTGATCAGAGGAATCAGGGCCAGCCTTTGGGCCATGTGTGGGCAGGCGCAGGCAGACCACCCGGAGGGGCCCAGGAGAGACCCCGCCGTGGGCCCAGCGGCAGCACCCCTGAGACCCGGCAGACAAGGCCATCCTCTGAGCTCACAGCCCGAAGCCTCAGTCCTGGACACGCTCTCTGCTTTGTTCCTCGGATTTGCTCTGCTCACACGTGGGTGTTTTGTGCTTTTGAAAAAATGAAAATAAAAGACCACATTATTCAGGAATCCAAACCAGAAGGGCCAAGACAGAACAAACCCTGGCACAGTGCAGGGTGGGGCCGGAGGCGGGGCCGGAGGCTGGCGGGTCTCCCAGCAGCAGGAGGGCAGAACCTTCTGGAAGTTTTGGGTGCTGGGTCCTCTCGGAAGGGGTGACCGGCCCCCCCCCCCCCCAGTGCTTGTAGGGGAGTGATCCTGAGCCAGAGAGACCCGTCTGATGAGGCCGGCGCCTGGGTGCCCGTGGGGAGGCCGAGGCAGGCGTTTGAGGGAGCGACTTAGACATTTGCAGCTTCGGGACGTCATTCCAACGAGAATGTGCAAACATTGGCTAACAAGTTAGCAAGTCCTAACCCCCGTCCCCGGGTGGTGCAGACCCCAGGGGGTGGCCGGCAAACCCCGGCTTGGCGGGACTTTCCTGCAGCCTCCCTGGCGTCCAGGAACGCAGAGACAGTTGTGTGCACGGGAGTGAGTGGGTGCATGGGGGCACAGACCCAAGACGTGTGCACACATGTGTGTACACAGACATGCACATGCACGCACACAGAGACGTAATCACACGTCCATCAGAGAGACACAAACACACACCTATAGCCGCACATGCACCCGTGCACCTGGCGAGTCCTGGGGTGAATTAACAGGGGTGAAGGTGTTCGCTGGTTTGGGCCACGAGCCGCTGTGTGTGTCGTGGGTGGAGGAGAGAGGGGGGCCTTTCAGGAAGGCGGCGTGGGAGGAGTGAGGGCGTGAGGGGAGAAGGGGCATCGGGAATCCACCCAAAGCTTTGCTAGGGGCCACCTGGCACCTACAAAGCATCTACAGGAGTTTTGGCCAGTTCATTCCCAAGAAAGAGAAAGCCTCCTTGTTATTACCAGTGCCACCCGCATGTCTCTTCTGGGTCCAGAATTCTCTTCTATAATTTAATTTACCCTTGTTGTGTTGGATAGTATCCAGGAGCCTTCAGACAGAAATCCGATGTCCTCCAGGGGAGTTTTCAGCCACCAGAGACAGTTCTGCAGGCACGGGGAAGGCTGGGTGGGAGGAGGAACCCACCCATGCAGGAGAACTTGCCTTAAGTCAGGACACAGCATGAAATGCGAGTACAGGTGGACACCAGGTTAACAAAGAACAGAAACTACCACACCATGGAGGAGTGGGGCGTCGTCACCAAGGCAGAATCCAAGGCAAGAACAGCGAGCCCTGTCTGGGAGCCGCAGGACAGCAAGCATAGGGGATGGGGTCTTGAGGGATGTGTAAGAGTTTGCCAGATGGAGACCACAGCAGCATTTGTGCTGTCATTGGCTTTTGACAATGGACCTGGACCTGGTGAATTCCCAGCTCACCAGGAATTCCTGGATCCCGGTCGTTCCTGAACTGGGTGTTGGGGGCCCAGGGCTCCTTGCACGGGCAGGACTTGCCGTAGGTCCTCAGAGGACGGCCCTCTGGGCAGCCGTGGGCTTTCTCCCTTCTGGGCACCTGTATGTGGTCAGAGGGTCCTCCAGGGGCCGCTCGGGGAGCTTAGATCAATGCATGCATCTTCTCAGATGCATCTCAGGCTTCCCCAGAGGCCATCCCACCTGGGCGCCGAGCTGCTGCCTGCTTCTGAGTTTTGAGCCCAGCTGGCTGGTGGCAGGCAGTGGCGAGCCCACGCATGGGTCTGTGGACATCGAGGCCACTCCTTGGTGGGGCAGTGCCCTCAGGGTCCTCCAGGGCCAGGTAGCTGCTCAGACTCCTGGAACCCTCGTGGCCACACTTGGCTGGAGGGCCCGGGACAGAGCTCAGCTCTTGCGGGGGAGGGCCAGTCCTCAGGGCAGAGGGACCTTTAGCCTCAGGCCCCACGCGAGGTGGCTTCTCGGCCAGGGTCCCCCCAGGGGCCTGCCCAGCACGGAGTCACTGCGTGCAGGGAGCCGCCGCGACGGCTTCCAAGGGGCTGGCCTCTCAGGCGCCACTGTCCCCACCGACACCAGTGCCCGGGTTACCAGGGGTGACTAGAGGGTCACCCAAGGTCGGAGGGGCCCAGGAAGGCTTTAGATGTTGCTGGGCAGCCCATGGTCAGCTGGACGGCCCTTTGCCGGCTCTTCTCATAAGTGAAACCCGAAGGGAGACCACAGACCCTTGAGGGCGAGGAAGGGGCTCCACGGGGCCCACGGGGTCCCAGGCTGCTCTGGGCTCCACGGGGCCCACCCGTCTGCACGTGCTTGCTGGGGGTGTGTGATTAGGGGCTGGTTTGTTTCCTGAGCTCCCCGTGAAGTAACTGAGGACACGGCCTCCGTGCTCCTTGTCGGGAGCGGCTGGGAACCCTGGGCAGGGCACACAGGGTGGGTAGGCGGGTGGTCCACTTCAGCCCCGAGGCGATGGGGCGAGTGCCCTTAAGACCTGGACCTCTGCTCTCTAACCTGGGCTGAGGAGCTGCAGGGAAGCTGGCCAAGTCCCCGCCAGGAAGGAGGCTGGGACCCTGGAAACAGGGCCCCCGGGCTGCTCCGGGTGGGGGGCTGGGCGGGCCAGAGGAGGCTGTGCTCCCGAGCTCTGATTGGGCAGCGCCGAGGCACCATGAAACTTCTCAGATTGCACGGAAATGCCTCTGTGATACCCCGAGTGGTGGGCAGAGGGAGGAAAGGCCAGGTCACCGCTGGGGGGTGGGTGAGGGGATGTTGGTCTAGACGCGCCCCTGCCTGTGCACCCCTCAGCGTCTCGTCTGATCCCTCCCCCTCTAGGGCATGAGGATGAACGGGTGGGGGAGTGACCGAGGGACCACTCTGTACACGATGGGGGGGGCACATCTGCCGGGGCCACCTTACCCGGGGGGCCTGGGGTCGTTCCTCAGCACAGCGTTTGTGACGATTCTGAGGAGGGCTGAGGGCTCTCTGGGCCCGGCCTTGGAGAACAAAGTGCTTTCAGAAACGTGGCACCTGACCCAGAGGTATTTGTGTTTCAGTCTTTTCAGATGGTTTCCCTCGAAACCCATTTTCCCCTCCTTCTCCATCCCCACGAGTGACAGGGAGATTATCCAACCTCCACAATGAGCACAGACTCCATAGGGACCAGTGCTGACGGGACCCTGCGCACGGATGGACCGGAGCCCCGTGTGTCCCTGAGGGGCTGGGCCCGGGCGGGGTCTGCTGCAGCCACAGCCTGCTGGGGGAGCCTGGTCTACACCTCAGGCTTTCCGAATGCTGCAGTGTCCGTGTGAGTGTGCATGTGAGCGTGTGCACATGTGGGGCTATGCATGTGTGTGTGTGCATGTGCACGTGTGGGCACGTGTGTGCAGGGAGCCTCACGGACCAGCACCTCGGCAGGTTGCTTCCTGATGGGAGCCGAGTCCTGGGGCAGAGCTGTGCTGACGTTTTCCAGAGAAGGTGGACGTGTGACGTTCTAGGAGTGCCGGGGGGTGACCGCGGCCTCCAGAAGGTGGGCAGGAAGGGTGAGGTCTGGAGCGGGGAGGGCAGGGGCTGCCCACTGGATGGTGGTGTGTCGCTCAGTGCAGTGGGGTCACAGCTACCATCCCCCTTTCCCCCGCGGTTCCGCGTTCCTGGCTCTCCCGGGAAGCGTGAGTTGAGCAAGTGAATGCAGGGCTGGGGGCTGGCGAGTGGCCCCCAGAGAGTAACCGAGGGCATGGGGCCTTCGGGGGGGACAAGGGCAGGCCCACCCTGATGGGCTCAGGGGCTCTGCCTCAAAAGGGCCCAGAGTCCCTCTCCAGAACGTGCTTGGAGAAGGGGAAGGGCCTATGGAATATCTGTCCTGAGATTTTCCAGAGACTTCTAGGCATAAAATCACATTAGCAGCAGTGACTAGCAAGAAACTGTTCTCTAGGCGTTTCTCAGAATCCCGGGATGGACGGTGGGACCCAGATTCGGCTTACAGAGTGCCCCCCGCCTTTCGAGAGGGGACCCGCTGTTCAGCTGTCCTGACACGTGGGTTCGGATCCCAGACGGCCCAGCTCCGCCCTCGGCCAGCAC
This sequence comes from Balaenoptera borealis, assembly GCF_965194805.1. Taxonomy (NCBI): domain Eukaryota; kingdom Metazoa; phylum Chordata; class Mammalia; order Artiodactyla; family Balaenopteridae; genus Balaenoptera; species Balaenoptera borealis. Next base: position 1,224,151 of record NC_138862.1, on the reverse strand, counting down.
TCCCCGGCGGCGTCCTCGGCATCCTGAGCGGGGCCCCCCACAGCCTGGAGAGGACGGGGTTCCGAGGGGACTCAGACAGAGGGGTGGCTGGGCCCCCCCCACAGCCTGGAGAGGACGGGGTTCCGAGGGGACTCAGACAGAGGGGTGGCTGGCCCCCGCCACAGCCTGGAGAGGACGGGGTTCCGAAGGGACTCAGACAGAGGGGGTGGCTGGGCCCCCGCCACAGCCTGGAGAGGACGGGGTTCCGAGGGGACTCAGACAGAGGGGTGGCTGGGCCCCCGCCACAGCCTGGAGAGGACGGGGTTCCGAGGGGACTCAGACAGAGGGGTGGCTGGGCCCCCGCCACAGCCTGGAGAGGACGGGGTTCCGAGGGGACTCAGACAGAGGGGTGGCTGGGCCCCCGCCACAGCCTGGAGAGGACGGGGTTCCGAGGGGACTCAGACAGAAGGGGTGGCTGGGCCCCCGCCACAGCCTGGAGAGGACGGGGTTCCGAGGGGACTCAGACAGAGGGGTGGCTGGGCCCCCGCCACAGCCTGGAGAGGACGGGGTTCCGAGGGGACTCAGACAGAGGGGTGGCTGGGCCCCGCCACAGCCTGGAGAGGACGGGGTTCCGAGGGGACTCAGACAGAGGGGTGGCTGGGCCCCCGCCACAGCCTGGAGAGGACGGGGTTCCGAGGGGACTCAGACAGAGGGGTGGCTGGGCCCCCGCCACAGCCTGGAGAGGACGGGGTTCCGAGGGGACTCAGACAGAGGGGTGGCTGGGCCCCGCCACAGCCTGGAGAGGACGGGGTTCCGAGGGGACTCAGACAGAAGGGGTGGCTGGGCCCCGCCACAGCCTGGAGAGGACGGGGTTCCGAGGGGACTCAGACAGAAGGGGTGGCTGGGCCCCGCCACAGCCTGGAGAGGACGGGGTTCCGAGGGGACTCAGACAGAGGGGGTGGCTGGGCCCCCGCCACAGCCTGGAGAGGACGGGGTTCCGAGGGGACTCAGACAGAGGGGGTGGCTGGGCCCCGCCACAGCCTGGAGAGGACGGGGTTCCGAGGGGACTCAGACAGAAGGGTGGCTGGGCCCCCGCCACAGCCTGGAGAGGACGGGGTTCCGAGGGGACTCAGACAGAAGGGTGGCTGGGCCCCCGCCACAGCCTGGAGAGGACGGGGTTCCGAGGGGACTCAGACAGAGGGGTGGCTGGGCCCCGCCACAGCCTGGAGAGGACGGGGTTCCGAGGGGACTCAGACAGAGGGGTGGCTGGGCCCCGCCACAGCCTGGAGAGGACGGGGTTCCGAGGGGACTCAGACAGAGGGGTGGCTGGGCCCCGCCACAGCCTGGAGAGGACGGGGTTCCGAGGGGACTCAGACAGAGGGGTGGCTGGGCCCCGCCACAGCCTGGAGAGGACGGGGTTCCGAGGGGACTCAGACAGAGGGGTGGCTGGGCCCCGCCACAGCCTGGAGAGGACGGGGTTCCGAGGGGACTCAGACAGAGGGGTGGCTGGCCCCCGCCACGGCCTGGAGAGGACGGGGTTCCGAGGGGACTCAGACAGAGGGGTGGCTGGCCCCCGCCACGGCCTGGAGAGGACGGGGTTCCGAGGGGACTCAGACAGAGGGGGTGGCTGGGCCCCCGCCACGGCCTGGAGAGGACGGGGTTCCGAGGGGACTCAGACAGAGGGGTGGCTGGGCCCCCCCACGGCCTGGAGAGGACGGGGTTCCGAGGGGACTCAGACAGAGGGGTGGCTGGGCCCCCGCCACGGCCTGGAGAGGACGGGGTTCCGAGGGGACTCAGACAGAGGGGTGGCTGGGCCCCCGCCACGGCCTGGAGAGGACGGGGTTCCGAGGGGACTCAGACAGAGGGGTGGCTGGGCCCCCCCCACGGCCTGGAGAGGACGGGGTTCCGAGGGGACTCAGACAGAGGGGTGGCTGGGCCCCCCCACGGCCTGGAGAGGACGGGGTTCCGAGGGGACTCAGACAGAGGGGTGGCTGGGCCCCCGCCACGGCCTGGAGAGGACGGGGTTCCGAGGGGACTCAGACAGAGGGGTGGCTGGGCCCCCGCCACGGCCTGGAGAGGACGGGGTTCCGAGGGGACTCAGACAGAGGGGTGGCTGGGCCCCCCCCACGGCCTGGAGAGGACGGGGTTCCGAGGGGACTCAGACAGAAGGGGTGGCTGGGCCCCCCCCCCCACGGCCTGGAGAGGACGGGGTTCCGAGGGGACTCAGACAGAAGGGTGGCTGGGCCCCCCCCCCACAGCCTGGAGAGGACGGGGTTCCGAGGGGACTCAGACAGAAGGGTGGCTGGGCCCCCCCCACAGCCTGGAGAGGACGGGGTTCCGAGGGGACTCAGACAGAAGGGGTGGCTGGGCCCCCCCCACAGCCTGGAGAGGACGGGGTTCCGAGGGGACTCAGACAGAAGGGGTGGCTGGGCCCCCCGCCACAGCCTGGAGAGGACGGGGTTCCGAGGGGACTCAGACAGAAGGGGTGGCTGGGCCCCCGCCACAGCCTGGAGAGGACGGGGTTCCGAGGGGACTCAGACAGAAGGGGTGGCTGGGCCCCCGCCACAGCCTGGAGAGGACGGGGTTCCGAGGGGACTCAGACAGAAGGGGTGGCTGGGCCCCCGCCACAGCCTGGAGAGGACGGGGTTCCGAGGGGACTCAGACAGAAGGGGTGGCTGGGCCCCCGCCACAGCCTGGAGAGGACGTGGTTCCGAGGGGACTCAGACAGAAGGGGTGGCTGGGCCCCCGCCACAGCCTGGAGAGGACGGGGTTCCGAGGGGACTCAGACAGAAGGGGTGGCTGGGCCCCCGCCACAGCCTGGAGAGGACGGGGTTCCGAGGGGACTCAGACAGAAGGGGTGGCTGGGCCCCCGCCACAGCCTGGAGAGGACGGGGTTCCGAGGGGACTCAGACAGAAGGGGTGGCTGGGCCCCCGCCACAGCCTGGAGAGGACGGGGTTCCGAGGGGACTCAGACAGAAGGGGTGGCTGGGCCCCCGCCACAGCCTGGAGAGGACGGGGTTCCGAGGGGACTCAGACAGAAGGGGTGGCTGGGCCCCCGCCACAGCCTGGAGAGGACGGGGTTCCGAGGGGACTCAGACAGAAGGGGTGGCTGGGCCCCCGCCACAGCCTGGAGAGGACGGGGTTCCGAGGGGACTCAGACAGAAGGGGTGGCTGGGCCCCCGCCACAGCCTGGAGAGGACGGGGTTCCGAGGGGACTCAGACAGAAGGGGTGGCTGGGCCCCCGCCACAGCCTGGAGAGGACGGGGTTCCGAGGGGACTCAGACAGAAGGGGTGGCTGGGCCCCCGCCACAGCCTGGAGAGGACGGGGTTCCGAGGGGACTCAGACAGAAGGGGTGGCTGGGCCCCCGCCACAGCCTGGAGAGGACGGGGTTCCGAGGGGACTCAGACAGAAGGGGTGGCTGGGCCCCGCCACAGCCTGGAGAGGACGGGGTTCCGAGGGGACTCAGACAGAGGGGTGGCTGGCACGCAGGGTGCACGTGGGGTCTGGCGTGGAACGTGCGGTGAGACCCGTGCGTGTGTGTGTGGCTGTGTGAGGGTGCGTGTGATGACGCGAGCCTGCGGGAGGGAACACGTGTGTTTGCATCAGCGAGTGTTGGGCGTGTGCAGGCGTGTGCGGGCGCGTGTAGAGGCCGCCTGGATTCCACTCGGGATCCCCCTCTCCTGGGCTGGGACCCAGAGCCTCTGGTCTCCGGGCTGAGGTTTCCTCACCACGTGGTGTGCCTGCCACAGTGAAGGCACACAGTGAAGGCGTGAGCCGGGTCCCCGCCTGGCGGGCAGGCGCCAGGTGGGGAGGGAGCAGCTGTCATCCAGGTCAGACACCGGCACAGGCTGAGTCCCAGGCAAGGCTGCTCCCGGTGCCTGGGCCTTCTCCCCAAACCCCGAGGCAGGCGCTGGCGGGACTTCAGGCCCGGGCCTTCTCCCCAAACCCCGAGGCAGGCGCTGGCGGGACTTCAGGCCACGGGGCAGCATCCGATAGTGTTTTGGACAGAGGGCTTGTGTTGTCTCAAGTCTTATGAAGGGAAGGAGTCGGGGCTCGGTGGGAAGAGTCCAGCTGCAGGCCGGCCTGGCTAACCCGGTCTCCGGCGCGGTCCGCAGAGTGGGACACCCCCGGAAGGGGCGCCCGGTGATGTCTGGAGGAGGCTGGCGCCCGGGGGCTGCGTGAAGGGCTTATCCCCCAGCCACCCACCCTGCACACGGGCTGAGCTCTGAGATGTGGGAGTGGCTGGGGGGACCTGTGTCTGTCTGTCTGTCTGTTTACCGTTGGTCTCACCGAGTCCCTAATCTTCCTCTGCCTTTTGTCGCTTCCCAACTGCTGTGCTCTGTCCCTTTGGAGCAATTCTCAGGAGTTCATCAGCAACCCCCTCAGGCCTCAGCTAAGCGCTGATGAGAACTCGGACACTGGCCAGGTCAGCCGGGCAGCGCGGTACCAGCCCGTGAGACAGAGGCCGGTGCATTTGAGCAGGTTTTAGGAGCGAAAGCTGAAAAGAGGCGTGCTCTCTGTCGAGATGGAGGGAGGGCGGCCGGGCGTCTGCGGGGGGACAGAGCTGGGCAGGCTGCGGAACAGGTGACTCTGAGCAGCCCCCAGGGACGGGAAGCTACCGTCTCAGGGCAGCAGCTGCAACAGAAGGACGGACTCACAGCGAATCCAGGGGTTTCTAAGCTCCAGCTTTGCCCCAGAGCCGTGGCTTGAGGCCAGGCTTCCGGGCTGTTCTCAGTCAGAGAAGCTCCAAGGGCAGAGCATGGTGGGCACGGGGGGCCAGGGGCTGTACCCCGGTGTCCTGAGGCTCCCAGCCACGCGCAGGACGGACGCCCTGAGGACCTGTGCCAGGCGCTTTCTCTTGGGTCTGGGCTCTGCAGGCTGCAGGGCAAGGAGGAGGGTCCTTCCCAAAGCTCCAGAGCACCCAGGAGCGCCCCCGCCCTGGAGGGGGCCGCGGGGTGCTGGCCCGGAGCCCACCCATGCCCACGCTCCGGGGCAGGGACTCGGCGGCAGTCTGGGGTGGCCCGGGGAGGGAGCTGGGAAGTCCTGTGACTGCTCTGTCAGTGCCCCTTGGCCTCTGGTGGAGGGAGCGTCTGCGGCTGCTTTAAGGAGGTGTGAGACGTTTTCGAGGGGGCCTGTCACCTGTCACCTTGGGTGGAGGCTCGTGTCTGTTTTCCTCCTTGAGAGCGGGAAGGGGAAGGTAGAAGGAGGAGCCGCCTGGACGCATGAATGGGGAGCTGGCCGCGGGCCCAGGGGCGGGAGGCGGGGGCGGGCTGGCCCCGCCTCTGGACAGCAGAGGCCGCCCGCTGCCCTGTGGTGCACACAGCCTGATGGCTCCGGACCCCAGCGGCCGCCGCGGCCACTGCGGCCTGCTGCTGCTGCTTGCCTGCTGCCTCGCGCCCGCCCGGGCTGACCTGATGTCCTGGCTGTGGCCCGGTAACGCTGCCGGGTCCACGGTCGCACCGACCTCTACGCCCCCGGGCAGCTCACCTGTGCGGCCCACAGAGGACACCACCACGCACGCGGCCCCCCAGGATGACCCCACCCAGCAGTGGAAAGCCCTTGCCAGCCCTGAGCCGCCTCTGGAGAGGCCGGAGGTGGGCCAGGGCCAGGCCCCCGCTGTCCCCTCGGCGGCCTCCAGTGCGAGCCTGGACACGAAGGAGGAGAACATTGCCGGCGTCGGAGCCAAGATCCTGAACGTGGCTCTGGGCATCCGGAGCTTCGTCCAGCTGTGGGACGACACCACCCCCACCGAGAGCTCCGCCACGGCGGGAACGCCAGGCCCCGGGAACCCCACGGACCCCCTCACCGCCCCGGGACCCTCCAGCGGCCCCCAGGACGGCGGGACCACCGTCTGGCTGAGCACCGGGGCCCCAAGCTCTCCAGACGCCCAGAGGACCGAGGCCGGCACCCTGCCTGCGCCCACCCAGCCGCCGCCCTCCCCGGACAGGCCCCGGGCCCTGCTCAGGGAGCCTGCGGTGCCACCGCCATCCCCAGGTAGACCTTCTCTGTCCTCCGCGCGGGCCGGGGCCCCTCCCCAGGGAAGCCAGCCGCCCCCGGGGTGGCCCCAGGAGCTGGACAGCGAGGGACTCTCGCCCGCGGCAGCCCGTCCCGGCCAGCAGCACCGACGCCCTGATGACCGCACGCGCACGCCTCCTCCGCTTGCCCTGGTGACGGGCTCTCCGGGAGCGCACGCTGGCCCCTGGGCTCTCTCCTCTGACCCCTCTGCCAGGCTGTCTCACGCCGCACTCTTGGCTCTAAGTGGGGACAGGGGTGCTTGGGTTCCCCACGTGGCTAATTCTGCGGGGCCTGGTCTCGCTGACAACTCCGCACTGCTGGGGGCTGCCGGCCGCTGCCTGCCCCTGCTGCCCTCCCTGGCGCTCTGTGGCCACCTGGGCATCGGGCGCTTCTGGCTGCCCAACCACCTCCACCACGCGAGCGGCGAGGAGGTGCAGGCCGCGGTCCGGGCCTGGGGGGCGCTCCTCCAGACCCACTGCCACCGCTTCCTGGCCTGGTTCTTCTGCCTGCTGCTGGCCCCTTCCTGTGGCCCCGGCGCCCTGCCCGGCCCGCCGCCCTGCCGCCAGTTCTGCGAGGCCCTGGAGGACGCGTGCTGGAGCCGCCTGGACGGGCGCGGGCTGCCGTTCCCCTGCGCCTCGCTCCCGGCCCGTGAGGACGGGCGCTGCGTGTTCATTGGGCCGCCTGCAGGTAACGGCCGGCCCGCCACCCGCCTTCCTGTCGGTCCGGCCAGGCGAGCGCCCTCGGGAGGCTGGACGGCGTGCGCTGCTTCCTTTGGGGGGCAGGCTGAGGTCTGCGGAGGCCGAGAGGCGTGCTCGCGGCCAGAGGTTCTGTGCGTGATGGCAGGTCCCCCACACTCCGAGGTCGCCTGCCACACGCCTGTCGCGGAGGGGGAACCAAGGCACAGGACGGCGACAGGACTTCCCACCGAATTCTGCCTGCTGCTCCCAGCCACTGTGCCCAGCCTGCACAGCCGAGGGGGCGGAAGGGACGGGGGGGCTTGCTGCTCTTCGGGTCGAGAGGTCTTGACCATCTAGCGGTCAGTGAGTCTGAGGGGCTCACGGGGGCCCCCCCAGCCGGTCCGTGAGCTCCAGACCCTCTCCACCCCCACGTCCCCCCACATGGACCTCGCCCCGTCACCACGTGGCTGGTAGGGGAGCGGGCCGGGCCGCCGCAGCCTCCTAGGGCCCACCAGCTCCCTCTGCGCCCTGGGTGCGGCTGGGCCCCTGAGTGGAGCCCACTCCCCGTTTGCACTTGCGGGCCCATCCGCGCCCTGCTGTGTGTGTACTGCTAACCCCCCCGACCGCGGTGCCGTGGGGAGCGGCCTTGACCCACTCATTGGTCTCCGAAGTCATTGGGCTTTGGAGCTGGGCCAGTGGGGGTGGGCCGCCTGCACTGGACCCCGAGAGGGGGTGTCACTCTGCTGGGCCCCTGAGGGATGTGCACGGGCGATTCCCTGGCCAGGCCTGGGATGCAGCGAGGAGGTGGCTGCCAGTGCCCAGGCCGCGGCGGGGCAGGAGCAAGTGCCCCCGACGGGTGGTGCCCGCTCCGAGGAGGAAGCAAAGCAAGGGCTGGGAAGGAGAGGGGGGCGGGGCCGTGGCCTCTGCAGACAGACGGGTGGGGACGCTGCTTGAGGGGCGACGGCGGCTGAGGCCTGCGTGTGAGCAGGATGGCCAGGAGGGTGTCCGGGGACAGCCCGGGCGGGGGGGGTGGTCCTGTCCGGGAGGGCCCGGCGCGTGAGGAGCCCACGGGCCCTGTGGCGGTCCCTGAGAGCGGGGCCGAGGGCGGAGGCAGGGGCCTGCCCGGGCTGTTGGCACGGAGGGCGTTGATCTCACGCCGAGGGCGGGGCTGCGGCGAGCTGTGTGCTCCCTCACCCTCCATGCGGTCGGTGCCCGGTACACCCGAACGCTGGGCCAGCCCGGGCCCTGCAGCCTCTGTGCCGCGTCCCCCAGCCAGCCTTGCCCTGTCTCCACCAAGCGCGTGGGGCGGGGGCAGCCCCGCGGGGAGGTGTCCTGCCAGGAGGGCCCCCAGTGCCACACAAAGGCCCACCTCCACGGGGCAGGGGCAGGGGCAGGGAAGGGCCAGGCCTGCCCGCTCAGAGCCCTGGGCACACACATCCCGCTGCTGGGCCCAGGTCCCCTTTGGGTTGGGGGTTCAGCCTCAGTGGGTCCGGGGCCGGGGGCTGGTGCAGGATGGGCCTCGTGCCGGCAGGGTCCAGGCAGGGCTGCGCGGGGTGTGGAATTTCCTTGACTGCAGCTGGCCCGGTCTGTGGAGCGGCCTCAAGGGGACTTCTCACTGGGCGTGGGCAGACATTGGCAGGGCCACGGCCTGAGGCCGCATTCAGAGCAGGAGCCTGCGGGATTCTTGTCGGCCGCTCGGACGTCCACCACCCCAGGGGCCCTGCTGGCTGTGGCCTGGCCAGGGGTGTCCCACGGGGCTGGGGCTGGAGTGCCCTGCCCCTCCTGCCCACTGCCAGTCCCTTGGGCCAGCCCTGTGTGCAGCGGGGGAGGGGCAGGCAGAGGGGGGAGGCCAGGACGGGGAGGGCGGCCCTGGGATGAAACTGGCTCTGGCCGAGGGAAGTCCTGGGGCTGCTTGTGCTGGCCGTGGGGCCAGTTGGGCGGAGGCCCGAGCCGCGGGTGCTGCCTCCTTCCCAGGCCCCAGCAGAGCTGCCCGCAGGGGCCCCGCACGCCCGCGGTACCACCACTTGCGTCCCTCCTCTCAAGTGTGTCCTGCAGGGCGGTGGCAGACCCCGGGACAGAGACGGGCCGCCTCACCTCACGGTGGCCGGTGGGGCGTGGACGGGTGCACAGCACCCAAGGCCGCAGCCCTGTACAGCCCATCACAGCGCCTCCCCCTGGACTGGCTTCCTCCCTGGCGCCGGCTCGCGGCCAGCGGTGTGGGGCTCGGGGAGGTGGTCGGGAGGACCCCCGTGCGGGGCCCCCAGCACCACGTGGCCAGGAGGGGAGGAGAGGGCGGCTGCCGCCGCCGAGGCCCCGGCAGCTCCGTCGGTGTCTGCGGTCAGGCTGGGCCCCTGAGCCGTGCCCGCCCCCTGCCTGGCGGGCCTGGCCGGTCCCTGGTGGGCCGTGCATGTCGTGGCCCCCTCCCCTCCCCTCCCTGTGGTGCCGTGGGGAGAGTGCACTGTTCAGGAGGGTCTCTTGTCCCCCAGGTCCCAGAGATTGGGGAGTGAGGCCTCCACCCAGGGGCAGGTGGGCCAGTGTCCGTCCCAGGTCCTCCCGGGTCCCTGCTGGGTGGGCAGCGGGGGGGCTGACCCCTGGGAGCGAGGGCGGAGCTGGGGTCGGGGAGAGGGCGCCCGGGGTGTCGGGAGAGGCCCCACTGGAAGGGGCAGGTTCTGCAGGTGAGCGGCCTCAGTCCCGAGGAGGGAGAGTGCAGCATGGCCATTGCTCAGAGCGGGCCTTCCTCCTGCCACCGTGCACGTGCTGGCCCCGGGACCGCCTGCACCTGCTTCCCTCGCCCCTGAGGCCCCCCTGCTCTCGTGGCGTCCTCCGCTGCTTCTCCCCTGTGTTAGATTTTCATCCCAGACCCAGTCGCGAACACAGTTGTCAAGGTCCGGGCCTCACAAGGGAGGGCCGGACACGGCTCCCTGTGGGGGGCGTCTCTGTGGATTTGCACACATGTGGTGTGTGAGTGCCCTGTGGCCACCGAGACAAATGACCGCAAACTCAGGGGCTCAAGTCAACACAAGTGTGTCACGTTTGGGGTCAGGAGTCTGAAATCCGTCTCTCTGGGCCAGAAGCAAGGTGTCTGCAGTGCTGTGCTCCTTCTGGGGCTCCAGGGAAGATTTGGCTTCTGTCTTCTCCAGCTTCTGGAGGCGGCCCGCGTTCCTTGTCTCACGGCCCCCCTCCACCTTCAAAGCCAGTGGTGCCGCCAGCCCTTCTCAGGCTGCGTCTCTCTGGCTCTCTGCCCTGGCTGGGAGAGGTTCTCTGTTCAGCTCTTGGTTAGATTGGATGGTCTCATCCCAAGGGCCGTCACCGTAATCACATCTGCAAAGTCCCCTTTGCCGAGTGCAGTGACAACTCACAGGTTCCAGGCGTTGCGGGACAGACATCTTTGGGGCTCATTATTCTGCTGCCATAGCGTGTGCGTGCACGTGTGTGCACCCACACGTACTTGTGAGTCCTGCTTTGTGGACGTGGGATCACGTTCTGTGCACCTGAAAGTCTCCTCTTCCTGCACAGAGTCTGGGAAGCCTCCCTGTGTCGCTGGAGGGCCAGTGGCCCCGCTCAGCCTCCCGATTTCTTTGTTCCTCGATCGTTCACGTCTGTGTTAATGACTGGCGGCCCGAGAGCCCCTGTGCATCCCAGCTTTGGGTGCTGGGTAACACGCCCCACTTGGAATGCGTAGCCTTCTTCAAAGACTCCTCGGATGCCCTTGGGCACTTTCTCTCCTAGATCATCAGAAACATTCCCCGGGGCTGTGATTGGTCATGGTGGATGTGTGCGCAGATCTGAACCTTATAAACATGTCGGCACGTCCGCAGGGACTTGGGTCACCTCTCCATTTGTTTAGGATGCTTCCCAGTCCTGCATGTTTCTGAGATGTTTTTTCTCTGTTGGTTTGCTCTGTGATGCTGAGATGAGGTTCCCCAGCCCCGCAGCTGTCTGGACTTGGTGACCACTGCCATGTGTGAGGAAGGGACAGGATAGACTTTCTTTAGACACGTGATCAGGTTGTCTTACTGAGGTGGTTATGTCCCATCTTAACGGGAAAGTAGGGCAGGAGAGAGACCCAGGGTCTGCATCGTGAATGAGGACTTTCTCTCCTTTTTGCCATGCATCCTGGGTGCACGGGGTGGTACCGGGCTCATCACATCTCGGTGGATTGTCAAAATTACCATCCCCTTTGTCCCACTTAATGCCTTTCATCTTAAATTCTGTTTTATCTGATAATAGGGTTGCAATATTTGCTTACTTTTTGTTATCATTTGCCTAATTTTTTTAAAAGACTTTTTTTAGAGCAGTTTTGGGCTCACAGCAAACTTGAGAGGAAGGTCCAGAGAGTTCCCCACTGTCAACACCCCCACCCAGTGGTACATTTGTTGTTATTGATGAACCTGCCCTGGCACATCGCAATCACCCGGAGTCCAAAGTTCAGGGTTCACTCTTAGTGTTATATGTTCCGTCATGCGTTTGACAAATGTAAATGACATGTATCCACCATTATAGTGTCACGAGGGGTATTTTCACTGCCCTACAAATCTTCTGCACCCCACCTGTTCGTCCCTCCTCCCCGACTCCTGGCGGCCAGTGATCTTTTTACTGTCTCCATAGTTGTGCCTTTTCCAGAATGTCATGTGGTTGGAATCATACAGCCTGTAGCCTTTTCAGATTGGCTGCTTTCACTTAGAAATATGCATTCAAGTTTCCTGCATGTCTTTTCTTGACTTGATAGCTCATTTCTTTTTAGCTGTGAATACTATTCCATTGTCTGGATGGGCCACAGTTTCTTTATTTGTTCACCTACGGAAGGACATCTTGGTTGCTTCCAGGTTTTGTCAATTATGAATAAAGTTCCTAGAAACTTCCATGTGCTGCTTTTTGTGTGGACATAAGCTTTTGACTCCCAGGAGCATGATTGCTGGTTCCTATAGAGAGAGTATGTTTAGTTTTGTAAGAAACCGCCAAACTGTCTTCCAAACTGGCTGCACCATTCTGCATCCCACCAGCAGTGAATGAGAGTTCCTGTTCCTCCACATCCTCTCCAGCATTTGGTGTCGTCTGTATTCCAGATTTTGGCCATTCTGATAGGTGTATAGTGATATCTCATTGTTATTTTATTTTATTTTATTTTTTGGCCGAGCCACGCGGCTTGTGGGATCTTAGTTCCCCAACCAGGGATTGAACCTGTGCCCTCGGCAGTGAAAGCACCGAGTCCTAACCACTGGACCGTCAGGGAATTCCCGTGTTGTTTTAATTTGCATTTTCCTGATGACAGCTGATTTGGAGCATCTTTTCAAGTCCTTAACTGCCATCTGTATATCTTCTTTGGTGAGGCGTCTGTTCAGATCTTTTGTCCATTTTTTAATCAGGCTGTTCATTTTCTCATTGTTGAGTTTCAAGTGTTCTTTATATATTTTGAATAACAGTCCTTTATCTGATGAGTGTTTTGCAATTTTTTCTCCCAGTCTGTGGCTTGTCTTCTCGTTGTCGTAACTGTGTCTTTTGGAGCACAGAAGCCCAGCTTGTCAGTTCTTTCATGAATTGTGCCTTTGGTGTTGTATCTAAAAAGTCATTGCCAAACCCAAGGTCATCAAGAGTTTCTCCCATGTTATCTTCTAGGAGTTTTGCATTTTACATTTAGGTCTGTGATCCATCGTGAGTTAATTTTTGTGAAGGGTGTAAGGTCTGTGTCTAGATTCTTTTTTTTTTTTTTGCATGTGATGTCCAGTTGTTCTAGCACCATTTGTTGAAAAGACTATCTTTTCCCCATTGTATTGCCTTTGATTTTTTTATTAAAGATGAGTTGACTGTATTTATGTGGGTCTATTTCTGGGCTTTCTGTTCTGTTCCATTGATCTGTTTGTCTCTCTTGCACCAATACCACAGTGTCTTGGTTCCCGTAGCTTATAATAAGTCTTAAAGTCAGATACTGTCAGTCCTCCAAATTTCTTCTTCTCCTTCAGTAGTGTGTTGGTCTTTTCCCTCTCTGTATACTTCAGAACTGACTTGTTTATAGCCCCAAAATAACTTGCTGGGATTATTAGGATTGCACTGAATCTGTAGATCAAATTGGGAAGAACTGATATCTTGACATCATTGAGTCTTCCTATCCATGAACATGGAATATCTCTGCATTCACTTAGTTCTTCTTTGATTTCTTTTGTCAGAGTTTTGTAGCTTTTCTCATGTAGATCTTGTACACATATATGTCGTATTTATACCTGGTATAAATATAAATAAGTATTTCATCTTGGGGGTGCTAATGTAAATGGTACTGTGTTTTTAATTTCAAATTCCACTTGTTCATTGCTGGTATATAGAAAATGGTTGACTGTTGTACATGAATCTTATATCCTACAAACTTGCCGTTATCACTAGTTCCAGGAGTATTTTTTGGATAATTGTTTTGGGTTTTCTGCATTTTGATTTTCATGTCATCTGCAGATTGATAGTTTTATTTCTTCCTTTCCAGTCTGTGTGCTTCTATTTCCTCTTCTGGTCTTACGGCATTAGCTCTTACGGTGAAAAGGAGTGGTGAGAGGGGACATCCTTGCCTTGTACCTGCTTTTAGTGGGGAAGCTGCAAGTTTCTCACCGTTAAGTATACCATTAAGTATGATGTTCACTGTAGTTTTTTAGTAGGTAGTCTTTATCAACGTGAGGAAGTTCACTTTTATTCCTAGTTTACTAAGAGTTTTTATCATAATGTGCATTGGATTTTATAAAACGCTTTTTCTGCATCTAATGATAGGACCATGTGATTTTTCTTAAGTCTGTTGATGTGATGGACTCCATTAATTGATCTTCAAATGTTGAACCAAACTTAAGTACCTGGGCTAAATCCCGCTTGGTCCCGGCTGGCCTGTTTGCTGAAAGGGAAACTGTCTTCAACTAGCAAGTCCCCGATTCCTTGATCTGAAGCGAGTGTGGCAGACCAGAGGGCCCTGGCGTATGTAGGTGCCACCCACTGTGTTCCCAGGAAGGCGTAACTCTGAGCTCCCAGAGCTTGGCTTGGGCACTCGCTCTCTGGAGAGGTACTGGTTCCCTTCCCGAGACAGCTGGGTCAGCGCCTCGGGCCAGCACCTCCAGCACAGCAGCTGTCAGATCTGCAGGGAGGTGTGGCCACACCCCCTGCTCAAGGCGCCTGTAACTGGAGAATGGAGCAGTGATCTTAGGGCTGTGGCATTCGGAGGCCTACTCCCGATGGGAACCATGGAGAATTTCATGGAGAGGAAATGGGAGAACTTTGGAAAGGAACTGCTCATGCATCTCTGGGGTCCCTGGGCTGTCCCTATAACACGCTATTGTCTTCCAGCCCAGGACGTCAGCGGCTGCTGCATCTTGTGTTCTCAATTAATCTGGAAAAGTTCTGGCTGCCTGGGGGGAAGGGCACTGCTGGGGCACATCCATGTTTAACTTTGGGGGCAGCTGAGTTGGGACACTGGGGCTACTGGCACTCAGGCTGGTGAGGGTCCTGTTTCCTAATCTTAGAGCATCTCCCCAAGTGGACACTTGAGCCCTGGGCACTTCTGATACAAAGGGACCGTATAGCAGCCGCCATCTGGGTGGGCGGCAGTGTCTGTCTCTGAGCAGGAAGTGACTGCGGGCCTCCCAGAGCCCAGGGTGTTGGTGAAGATCCCCTGCCCCTGTGAGGGGCCACTTACCCTGGGCAGGCGCTGAGGCCAGGCCACTGTTGCGCGGATGCTGCTGTCTGCACCGCCCTGTCTGTTCCCCGCTTCTCATCTGCGTCGGGGTCTTACCTGCAAGGGGCAGGGTGAGGCCGAGGGGGAGCCCACACTGTGGGACGTCGGGACCACGCAGAGACGCCGCTATCTGGGAAGGACCAGCCTGGCGGGTACCCAAAGCCCTGGTCTTCGTGTGGGCACCTCTTATCTCTTCTCTTGTCATATTTTGTCCTCAGGGGGCTCTTTGAAAGGCACGGCTTGTCTTAGGAAGTTGGGGTCCAGCTTTTCTTCCCTCTGCTTTGTCCCAGGAAGTCCCGGGTCGGCCTGACCCTGCGCTCGGGGGCCAGACTCCAGGCGCCCACCGCACACTGACGCACGGACGCAGTCACGCTGTCACCTGCACACACAGTCGCGTGCACACTGGGGCTCATCCGCGCCTTGGTCAGGACACCCACACGCCAGCAGCCGCTCCCCAGGAGAGCGTCTCCCGGTGGACCTCATTTTGGAGGCAGACTGCGCCCAGATTATGGGGGGTCTTGAGAGAAAAGGCCTTGGGGGGAGCCCTTGGCCAGACCACGGCCCCCAAGTCCCCACTCTGCCTGGCAGTGTGGGCGTTCAGGGAAGCCACTGGTGAACCTGCCTCTCCCTGCAGTGGTTTTTTCCCCCTCCTGTGGCGGCCAGTGACCACGTCCCCTGTACAGAGGTAGGCCCTGCCGCCCCCAGCCCTGGACACCCCCGGTCCCAGCGATCATCAGTCCAGGCCACTAGTGGCCCCTACACGCCCGGGAAGCAGCACCGTCCACGCTGTACCCACGGCTCGGGCGGGTCCAGGCACTGTGGCTGTGTCCCAGCCTGGGCCCATGCTGCCGAGGGGGCTCTGTTTGGGGGGGGGGGTCGCTGACCACACGAGGAGGAGGAGGGACGAAAGCCACGGGGTAACTGAGAGGATGGGTGGAGCGGTGTGGGGCCGCGAGTGTGAACGGTCGGTGGCGGAGGAGGCCGGGGTCGTCCATCAGGCAGCCCCGTCCAGGTCGGGCGGTTGCGTGTGGCGCCTGGTGTGGACACTGGGCAGTGAGGAGCCCGTGAAGCACCCACCAGCTGGTAAAACCCCCAGCCACCTGGGAGGCTGGGGTGGAGTTTGCGGTACCAAGTGTGAGCAGACATGGAGACCACAGCTAAGAAGGGCCCCCCAAGAAACGCGGCCCCTTTTATGGTCTCTCTTCCTAGGAGTGTAATTCGTTTCCAGGACGTTCCTAGTGTAGACGCAGCTCAGGGCACCCCCTGTGTGCATCTCTCTCTTTTTTGTAACGTTTCGATGTCTTTAAGTTACAGCAGTGTCCGGGGTGGGTGAGGGTACCTTGACCAGTGTCTGGTGCGTTCCTCCTGTGGTTCCAGTGTGGGAACGGCAGCGGGCTCGAGCCCTCGGCACCCGGCGGTGGCTCCTTGTGCTAACGGGGGACGGGGTCCCCAGCGGGCTGTGCCCCTGCCCCTCCCGCCACGCTGATTTGGGAGGGTCTCTGCGCCCCACTTGGAAGCAGCGAGCCTGTGGGGGCGGGCGCGGCGGCTGGACGGGCAGGTGGCTGTCGTGTCCCCGCCGGGGCGGGCGGCAGGGCGGCCGGGCCTCGGTTTCCCTGGGCGTGTGCGGCCTCACTGCTGTCTTTCTCTCCACAGACAGCCAGGTCATGGAGGTGGGGCTCCAGCTGCTGCTCGGGGAGCCCCTGCCGCGGCAGGTGGCCCTGGTGCACGACCCCGACGTGGGGCCCGCCTACGAGTTCGGCGCGGACGTGGGTGGTGACGGCTGGGCGGCCCGGAGCCTCCTGCCCAGCACGTTCTTCCGCCGCTTCTCCCTGCTGGTGCGCGTGCGGCCGGCCTCGGCGCGCGCGGGCGTGCTCTTCGCGGTCACGGACGCGGTGCAGGCGGTGGTCTTGGTGGGCGTGAAGCTGGCGGCGGCGCGCGGGGCGTGGCAGCAGGTGCAGCTGCTCTACACCGAGCCCGGTGCCGCCCGCACACACACGGCCGCCAGCTTCACGCTGCCCGCGCTGGACGGTCGCTGGACGCGCCTGGCCCTCACCGTGGACGGCACGCACGCCGCGCTCTTCGTGGACTGCAAGGAGGTCCAACGCCAGCCCCTGGCGCGCTCCCCACGCGGCCTGCAGCTGGAGCCCGACGCCCGCCTCTTCGTGGCCCAGGCCGGCCGAGCAGACCCTGACAAGTTCCAGGTAACCGCGATGGCCGCCAGCGCCCGGGGCAGGGGGCGGGCTGGGGCTGGGGACGATGGTTGCTCCCACCTGCTGCGGCGGGGGCTCCGGGGACAGGAAAACCCCGGGGGGAGCAGGCCCTTGGTCCACCCAGCTCCCCCTGGGCTTTATTCCCCTGCTGCTCTGGGGCCGCCTTCTTCACTGGATACCTACCTCTGCCACCGTCAGGGGCCCCACCCCCCGTGTGCATATGTGTGTCTGCACGTGGGTGTGCTGCCCCCCCATCAGTGAGCAGGGGGCTTTGTCCAGGCCCAGCAGCAGACCACGCACAGTGAAAATTAAGAATTTCAAGATGGCAGTGGAGCGCTGAGTGTGGGCCTTTCTGGGGGCTGGCCGCACACCAGCTGGGCTGGGCCAGGGGGTTCATGCCACGCACCAGCATTCATTGTGCTGGTTATTATTTTTGCCAAATTGTGCAGTGGCCCCATGGCCGGTGAGCCCAGGGCAGGCCTCCACTTCAGAGCAGCGTGGGCAGAATTTCCCCTGCGGTGACCGGCATGTGGCGGTCTCCACCATGTCCCCAGGGAAGCCCCTTACCCCAGGCCTGGCCCTGGCACTTTTGTGGGGAGGTAGATCCCAGATCCTAGCGGGGTCTTTCTCCTGGGCCCTCGACCCTCACACTTCTTAGAGCCTTTAGCTGGAGCCCGCCTCCTGGAAACAGTGCGTGGGCACCCCCAGCAGGCACTGATCTACAAGTCCCTGAATTCTAACATTGCAGCCACTCTGCAGCTGGCACGCCCCGCCCAGCGGTCCAGACAGGGGTCCCTGTGTGTGCTAATGGGGGATGTGTCCCCAGGGGACAGAAAGTTAATTATTGCCCAGACAAAGGCTGCTTGGTTAAAGTTGTTCTAAGTCCTGGTGACTCGGTTCTGAAAGCTGACCTTTCACCTTTGGCAGGAACTTTCACCCGTGGGGTCTGGGAGCCAGCAGGACTTTGATACCAAACTGGGCCTCTTCCTGTTTTCATTTTGATACTCAAACTTGTTTAACTGGAGAGAAGTTGGAGAGAGCCGTTCTATCTAGGGAGGGTCTGTGTGGACTGGCGAGTTGTTCTGAGATTTCCCAGGCTTTTCTAGACGGAAATCTCCCCCATAAGGTCCATGTTTCTTTAACACTTTAAAACAAAAGTTGCTTGTGTGCTGGTGGGAACAGGGGTTGCCTGTCTCACGGTGCTAACAGAGGTCACCACCTTCCTGCATCGAGGACAGCCAGAGGGTCTCACCAGGCTGGGGTCATCTGTGCAAAACACACTTGCCAGTTAGATACATAGGCAAACAGTGTCTGGGTGTTTTAATTTGCATTTCTTAGTTGTGAGTGAAAACAAACTTTAATATTTCACGTGTTTACTGGCTATTTGTATTTCTTCCTGTGACTAGCCTGTTTATGTCCTTTGCATTTTTGCTTTAATGGCTTCAGTTGTTTCTTATTGGTTTATATGAACTCTTTATGTATGTAAGACACTGATCTTTGTTTTATACACTGCAGATTTTATTTCCCAGTTTTTCATTTGCCTTTTCACCTAGTCATTCTTTTCAACCATTGGGATATTTAAAGTGTTTCTGGGGTTAAATCTGGCCTGGAATAGACACCCAGAAAAATCTTTGAAGATTAGAGAGACAGAAGCAGAGGAGACTGTCCGGCTCTGTCTGGAGCCCTGCTTAGCAGGGTTAAGGTGCTGCCCCTCCCCCAGCTGTAACGTGCCACTTCCAGCTGAGTCCAGTGCGCTGTGGCTCCTCTGTCCCCTCGGACTCCGGTTCCGGGAATCTCTCTCTGGGAGTTTGATCAGACTCCAGCCAAGTGAGAGGTGAAGCGTGTTGCCTGGGGGGAGGAGTAGACAAGATGGGTTTAGGACAGGGTTTGTCAGCCTTTCTGAATTCAGACTCTTGGGAAGGAATCACACGCATGTGTGACTGCTAAGACTTGGTCCAGATGAGCACAGAGCTTGGGGTGCGGAATGAGCCAGGTGTCCCCACCGATGGTCTCCGGGGTGGCGTGCTCAGCCCCTCGCCGACCACCCAGCGCTCAGCCCGGCTCCCCTCCTGACGGTCTGTGCAGACCCTTTGCTGTTTTCTCCCGTCACAAAAATTATGAACGTCCTTGGTCTTTCATGTTCATTCTTATTCTTGAGCTTATTTGGTAATAAATATTTCTTGGGAAATCCCTAATTCCACCCAGTTGTTGCAACATTCTGCTTAAAATGTTACTTCCAACTCTTTTTCAGTGGTTATTGACCCCATTCTTTTTTTTTTTTTTTAACTATTTCAAATACTATGTAGTTGAATTTTCTTGACTTAATTTCTCTTTGTCGAAAGTGTTCCTGTTTTCTCATTCTTGTTGGCTT
Organism: Balaenoptera borealis; assembly: GCF_965194805.1. Lineage (NCBI taxonomy): Eukaryota > Metazoa > Chordata > Mammalia > Artiodactyla > Balaenopteridae > Balaenoptera > Balaenoptera borealis. The sequence continues at coordinate 1,205,199 of NC_138862.1, read as the reverse complement.
TTCTCTTTATGAAGCCACCTTCCTCTTTACCCAGGTTTCTGTTGAGGTTTAGTCATCTGTTTATTCAGACCTCCTGGGACCCTCGTCCGAAACCGGTACTGGGCCAGGGCAAGACTGTGCTTGGGAACAAGAGACGCGGCCCAGCTTCCCGGGCTGCGCTCCAGCTGTGTGCCTCATATTGAACATTCACTGCTCTTGTTCTATGATGAGGGCACTGGAGGCTGTGAATTTTCCTCAGCAGGCGGCTTTGTGGGCCACGTTATATAAGAAATAAGTGATTGGTCCACTGAAACCAAGAGGGTGCCCACCAGCCATGCTAGGTTTGGGCAGGCTTGGCCCCAAGGATGGAGCACAGTGGGCAGGGAAAGTGCCGGCATCCTCTGACACCCCTCAGTCCTCTCGCTGTGGCCCCCAAGTCCAGCCACACCAGACCTGCTGCTCCTGACTGAGGGGCAGCTCGGGGCACCAGAGGTCACTGTCACCAGCTTCTCCCAATACTCCTGTCAGTCATCTGAAGTGACCTGGACCCGTAGTGTAACTGGTCACGGTCCTGCAGCAGTCACGCAATTTCCTGACTTCGTGAAACGGAGAAATAGGGAGAGAGTTGCTTGTAATAGAATTTGATGCAGATAGTTGAGTTGGGGCTTGATACGGGAAGCTGGTCAGAAGCCACTCAGTTCAGGACATATGGGAAATGGGATGGTGGTGGTGTGGGCCAATCACAGAGACAGCCGGGGTAGGTGACAAGGGACCAGGCAACCTGGGGGGTCAGCCAGCAGAGGAGGGAGGGGCCGGGGGTGAGGAGGGGCAAAGCAGGCCCAGGAGGGCTGCGGCCCCCCCACCCCCTGTCCAGGCTTGTTCAGCCCCACTGCCCTGGGCCGGGACGCGGCCCTTCCAGATGGAGCAGACACCCCTGATACCCCTCAGTGTGGGAGGCCCCCTGGAGAACCCTGGGGCGCCCGGAGTTGGGGTCCCAGGGAGATAGACCTGGCACCAGTGACTAGGGATGCGCTTTCACAGCGTGGGGCTCTGGTCGTCTGCACACAACTCTAAGCCCAGTGGCCCTAGCGAGGCAGCAACAGGACAGATTTCAAACAGTCTGGATTTCATAACCTCTGCTTCCAAGTCCGTCCGGTGCGTGCCGCGGGTCTCGTGGCCTTTGTGCTACTGACGTCTTCCCAGCTGAGCGTGGCCTCGGGCGTGTCCTTCTCCTCTGCTCCTCATGCCTCCCGGCGTCCGGCAGCCTGTTGCTGAGCGGCTGGCCTGATGCCGGCTGGTGTGGGGACCCTCGCCTCAGGGGACAATGTTCGTGTGGGGACGGTCATGCCCAGATGCCCTCCACCTGCCGGGAGCCTCGTGCCCTCCCCGCATCGCTGTCACACACGAAGTGCCCCCAGCGCCGTTCAGAGTGTGGCTTTCTAGAAATTGAACATCTGGCCCCTCGTGCCGCCCCTGGCATGACTCTCTGTCACCTGGAGACCCCCTGTCCCTCCTCCAGCAGGGCTGGGTGGGCCAAGAATTTCCATCCCCCACACGCTGCTGCCACTGACCCGAGCCCAGTGGCCAACCCCCGTGCATGCACACACGTGTGCCCTCCCGCACACAGACCCTCCACATGCCTCTCCCGGCAGCTCGCTGCCCTCCCTGGTGGGTGGAGCATCTCAGGATTGCAGGGGGGAATAGACCAACCACTGCCCACGGCCGAATCCCCTCATCACGGCCGGGTGGACTGTCCCTCTTCAGACCAGAGCTCCAGCCCTGGGTGGTCTGCAGGCCGCCAGCCCCACAGCCTCTCCTCTACCCGCAACCAGCTTTCTGCCCGTAGGATCCACGTACCACACGGGGCCCAGGGACCCCAATGCCTGCACAGTCCCGCGGTCAGTCAGGCCATCCTGTGTCCCGCCGGTGATCTCCAGCCCTGGACACAGCCTCAGCTCCCCAGCGGCCGCCATGAGAAGGGGCCAGCTCGACTCCGACCGTGGGCCTTGCGGGGCTGCTGCAGGCTGGTTCAAGGCTCCGAAGAAGACGGCGGCTTTCTGCTCTGCGGGGGGCAGTGACGGGGGACCCAGGGGAGGCAAGGATGGAGCTGGACGTGAAGGGCAGAAGCAGCTGGACTCAGCTTTGGACATAGGTGTCTGCGCTGGTTCAGCTGAAACCATGGACTAACCTCAGACTGAGGGAGACGGCGCTCCACACGCCTGGTCACTTCCGGGAAGACGCTGCCACCTCCCTCCCGCCAGCCAGGGGACAGGCTCCGGGACGGCAGTGCTGACCGTGACCCCGCCCCCCAGCCCTGTGGTCTGTCAGCTTCCCCTGGAGGCCCAGACGTCACCAGGCCGGTGCTGGTCCTCTCCAGGCCGTCCTGCAGAACCTTCTGGAACCGCTGGTCATCCTGAGTGTGAGAAGCGTGCAGCCTCCTGCCATGGTGTGAGGGTCGGAGCTGCAGTGGGGGCTCACCAGGCAGGATGGGCCTTGGCCATGAAGCCACGGGTGCTTCTGCCTTAGAGCTTCTGAAATGAGCTGTGGTCAGGTGGGGAAAACAGTGAAGATGGCCCGTGTTCCCACCAATGGACGCTGTTCTCGCCACCTTCGGAGATCGACCAGCGACAGAACGCCATTGTCGGCGACTTGGTGCCCCCGTCGGCTGGTGAGGCCGCGGCAGTTTTGGGAACCCCGAGCAGGGCCCACCGCCCCTGAGGCCAGCTCCCGTGCTCACTTGAGAAAGGGGGGGGGGTCACATGTGCACTGCAGAGCTGAAACCCCCCGCCTGCATCTCCTCCCCACCCGTGTCCTTGGCCCCTTCCTCCCCTCGCAGGCCTGGCTGGGAGTTGTGTTGGGGACATGAGGACCTCATGTAACTGGGGGCTGTGGGGTTCTCCCTCAGCCCCCCACCTGGGCCAGCTGACCTCATTCGCCTCCCAGGATCAGGTGTGTGTGCCTGAACATGCACACACACCTGTGCACATACACACCCATGTGTGCACATGCACGTGGATGCAGGTGCACACTCACACAACGATGCGCGTACCTGCATGACACACTTATACACTCATGAATACACGTGCACATCCACGTGCACGTGACACACGTGATGTGTACACACGAACACACACACAGGGAGGTGGGGTGTCCCACTCCATAGGCCTCACTGTCAGTGGGAGTGGAGGTGCAAGGGGGAGTATGGAGCGGGGCAGAACTGGCCCCCGGAGGTGCTGATCCTTGGGAGGGAGTCCGTGGGGCTTCCTGGAGGAGGTGGCCTGAGCTGGGCCCGGAGAGAGGAGTGGAGCCCTCAGGCGAGGGCTCATGGGGACACGCGGGGGTGTTTGTCGGCTTGTGGTCACGTGTGGAGCAGGATGGCCGTGAGACAGAGGATCAGTGATAAAGGGAGTGTGAAGGGCACTTAGGGGATAAACAGTAACCTGACCGGGTCGGCACACGGCCCGAGGACATCCCATCAGCCGCCTATTTTTACACAGCCCACGACTAGAAAGGCTTTTGCATGTTAAAGTGGTTGCAAAAACCAAAAGAAGAAGAATATTTTGTGAGGTGTGAATGCTTCAGTGTCCTGTACGGTCTGGTGGGAGCAGCTGCGTCCAGCGTCCACCAACCGTCTGTGGTCAGCTTCCCGACACAGCTGCAGAGCAGCGTCAACAAAGACCTGGAAATATGCACCGTCTGGCCCTTGACTGAGAAAGGTTGCCAGCTCCTGACCTAAACTGGTCTGCATTAAGAGCTGTGAAAATGTGCATCTTAGACTCGATGAAATGTGGTCTCTATTCAGGAGAAGATGCGCTGATAAATCCCGTGGATTAACATGAAAACAAAAGAAATACCAGGAAAGCATGTGTGAATACTCATAACTCCCAGGCAGGGAAGCCTTCTAGAAAGGACACCAAAGGCCTGGGGTCCAGCGGCCTCACGCACGTGGCTCCGAGATCTCGGCCGCGATTCAGAACCTGTGGTTGTGTCACCCTCTGGGGAACAGGAGACCTCATGGCAAAGGCCCCGGTGCAGCCAGGCTGAGGTGCTCGGCCATCGTGCCGTCCCAGCTGGTGGTGGCCCTGCCCTAGCGTTGGGCTTTCTGTAGGAGCGGGGGTCCCGCATCTTCTCCGTGCCTGCTGCCCTGACCTCCCCCCGGCCGGTGCCGTCTACCTCGTGCCCCGAGGGGACACCACCTCCAAGGATACTGGATACTGCTGACCTGTTCTCTGCACTGGGACCCGAGATGTGTTTGTGCTGTGTCCTGGCACCTAGTGTGGGGCTGGGACCACGGAGGGAGCGGGGAGCCCGCGAGAGGGTGATGAGCGTTCATGGTGAAGAGGGAGGGAGGGAGGGAGTGATGCCACCTTCTGTAGTGTCCCCTGCTGTGGTGTCATCCGCTGTGGTGTCACCCCTGGAATCGGCCTCAGACGTGCCGGGCTCCGAGCTGGCTGCAGCTTGAGTCGGGGTCTCCCTGCGCCCTGGGCCTCCTGCCTTGGGATCCCTGGTGACCTTCCCCTCTGTGTTCAGGGCCTGATCTCAGATCTGAGGCTGCGTGAGGACCCCCAGGTGAGCCCCCTGCATTGCCTGGATGAGGACGAGGAGGACGATGACGACCGGGTGAGTGGCCGCTGCCCGGGCTCAGGCAGGGGGCTCCCTCCCCTCCCCCACATTGTGGGACGAGGGACTCAAGGCCGGGAGTGGGGTGGCCTTGCCTGGAAACCCAAAGTAATGGGACCAGGAAGGTCTCTTTTGAAAGATGCCACTTTGGGTCGATGTTACCTGGGATTACGTTTCTATCTACCTGTAACCTGAGAAAGAACCTCCCTTGCCTAGAACTTTCCACATAGGAACACAGAACCTAAAGGTTAAAAATCACCCCTAGAATAGCCAGTTGGCGATAGAGTCACTGGTAGTCGCCAGAGCAAAAAATGTGTGTGTGTGTGCGTGTGCAGTAGTGTGTGTGTGCGTGTGCACACTGTCCCGTGGGACCTAAGGCAGAAGGCACACCAGCTCTGGTGTGTGGACAGACGGGCAGGAGACCTGTGTCCCCAGGGCAAACCCAGGTCTCAGCCGTGTGCAGGGAGCAGGGCAGGCGAGAGGGGGCACGACCTTCACGCTGAGTCCGAGCCCGAGGGTCCCTGGGCGGGGCCTCCCCTCTCAGCCATGGGAGAGGATGACCCCTCGAGAGGAAGGAATGCGTTCGTGTGGGTCTGTGTG